>NC_140610.1:14153801-14797372 GCF_057381915.1 Diplotaxodon limnothrissa | reverse complement strand
ATCAGTCGACTTGCTCCTCAGCTGCTTCTTTCTGTCTTCTGTCTGGTGTTGAAACTATAGAAACAGAGGTGTGTACTCTTAAAGGTCAAGCTTTCTACGCACTCGTCTCTTATCTAGATTCATAGAAGTGTAGACAACCTTTGTAATCAGTTATATTGTCCCAGCTGCCCAGAAGAAATCCAGTAACCCCCACCGACGGGCCCGCATATATATCCTCCACAGTTTACAGGTTCCCTGCAGGTCACTGATTATGTCTGCAGATTAGGGGTTGATAAATTAAATTAATTACCAACATGAATAGGTGACACCTTCACATTTAAAAAAAGGTTACTTAACAAACACAACAGAATGTTTCTCGACTCCGTGTGGATGACATGTATATAATTAGACAGTTGTTTCAATAAATATTTGAAAGCAGTACCCAAGCCTTGCTTCATCACATCTCACTTTACATTAATAGTGACTTTACACCATAATGCGGTGCATCATCTTCGTCCTTTTCTCACCCCACATGCCACTGCCTGTTCACAGCCTTGTTACTTCCCGGATCGACTACTGCAACTCTCTTCTTTTTGGTCTTACTCAAAAATCCATCCACAAGCTCCAACGCGTCCAGAACTCTGCTGCTCGTATTATCACCAGGACCCCTTCTATCCATCACATCACGCCTGTCCTGCAGCAGCTTCATTGGCTCCTGGTCAAATATCACATCAATTTCAAAATACTGTTGTTCACATTTAAGACTATTCATCATCTCTCCCCTCCATACCTCTATCCCATCTCGGTGTCTGAGATCTTCTTCTCTTTCTCTCTCTGTCCCCTCTCCCCATCTTGCCACCATGGGGAGCATTTGTTTTATGTCTTATGCTTTTATGATTGTGTAAACGGCTTTCTTTTATGTTGCTTTTATTATTCTGCTGTGTACAGTTTCCTTGAGTGCTTTGAAAGGCGCTTTAAAAGAAAATTTATTATTATTATTATTATTAATAATAATAATAATAATAATAATAATAATAATAATAATAATAAAGTTCACCAGAATGCAGACAATTAAAAGCTCAACATTCAAAATGCCAAAAACTCAAACATCAACTTTGACACAGGTTACTTCTTCAGCTCTGCAGTGTTTATAATGGTCTTTACTCTGCCAAGCCTCAGTGGCAGTAGAAATACCATTGTAAAATTGCATTTATTATTATTATTTTTTATTATTTTTTTAAAAAGACCTTTATTTCATTTTACAGTTTACATGGTACACATCATTTGAATGACTGTTACTGAAACTGAAGCATATCTGGATGCCTTTTATCTGGGTAACCCATTCAATCCTGTTAGTGTTTTACCACTTTGTGCTGATCATTCATACTTCTCACACCCGAACAACAGGAGCAGTTAAACTTTTGGACACTGTGATGTTTTTGTTTTGTTTTTTCATCATGTCAGATTTTTGCTGGTATTTTATTAAATCCATTTTTTTTTTTTTTCCCTTTTAGCAGTGAAATGCTTCCCGAGCCTTTGCCTGCAACACAAGCCCAAACTAATGCACCCCTATATTTAACAGTTGAGGAGGGCTATTCTCTTCATAAAATTCTTCTTTTCTGAATATTTGTTTCCTCATAGTCACTGCAAAAAATAGATATTTTTCCACTTCAGTCTTGTTTCGAGGTGGGAATGCCTCTTCTGTGACGCTGATTTGTGCCGATGGCGTAGCGTTGTAAAATGGTACAATCTTTCTGGTAGTATTCTGCAGTCAAACAGGAGTACACCCTAGAAGAAACACTGGCTTGATTGTCTCTGGGGGCAGCTAAACTTTTGCTGTGTGATAATTAAACTTTTTGCAGTTCACAAGGAAAATTAAACATAGATGTTTAAATTTTAAATGCCTACCTTTTGGCAATTTAGTTTGTAGAATTTGCCAACATATCTAGAGTAACGGGTCAACATAACCTGTTCCTGTCAACATAACCTTATTGATTTGTACTGACCTGACAGGTCACCTAAACAAGAGCAACACGTGAAGTGTAACTGTCTGTACTCCACTTGATAACGTCTCTGCTGCACTTTTTAACTCCCTTTCCCTGCTTTTCTCTGCATTTTGTTCCCATCATTTATAACTAGTTTGCATTATTTCCCTTTTTTCTAACTGCTGTAGTCAGTCATCTGTAAAATTTAGCTCCAGTTTGTGACACGGCATATTTACTTCCCATAAAGACGCCAGTGTGTTCTGAGGGGGAAGTGCTTGCTGCACAGTAACAGCAGACAGGACTGCGACCTTAGCAGTCAAATATGCTGCACTGCTCCACGTCAGCTTTGCTTTACAGCTCAGACTGCTGGTCTCCTCTGTTTTACATTTGACAAGCCTGTTCCGAGTATTAGCTTAAGGGAAAGCACTTTTTCACACCATCATCTTATGTTTTGCAGTCCCGTTAACTTAATTTGATTCCCTGTGTCAGTTGTTGTTTTCAACTTCTTCGTTGTGTAGTGATGGAAGAAGCAGGTTGAGGACATGTTGAGACTGGCTTGTGTTTTGCTCTCTCTGCTTTTTTTTTTTTTTTTTTTTTTTCCTTCCTAGAAGGAACACAGGGTGGAAGGCTTCACATCGCTGTAATGTTAGTCATATCCAAACCTGTAATAACAAGAAGCAGGAAGTTGAGTGTAGGTTTGACAAATTGGCCTTACACACATCACTTAATTTATTTTATTGTCTTTGTGATTATGAGCAGGTGAGCACAGACTTGACCCTGCTTAATGCAACTAAATACTCACCCACATGCACCCTGCAGCTGACTCCCAGATTTAATCGCATGTCTGGCATTCCCTCCCCCATCTGTCGTCCCCCGCTTTCCCGTCTATTTTTTTTCCTCTTGCCTTTTCCATTAAAACTAAAAGTAACAACAACAGTAAGAGTTCGCTGATAGAAAAACATGTTATGAAAGATTAGCTGTAGAGGTGAAAATGTTTCCTTTGCTATGACTCACAAACATAGCTGCCAGCCAAGTTCTGTCAAACAGGGACTTCAGCTGGTACTCCACCAGTCTTTTTGGCAGGTAACCAGCCCTAATTTGCATGCTTTGGTATTTTATTTAGGAAACCTTCTGATTACAGATACGGTCTTAAAGCGGAAAAATCAGGATGATCTCAGCTATTGAAGTGTCAGTGAACGTTTTTGGATGACTGATTTTATCCAGTTCTTCTCACTTTCTGCGTTTGTGTTTCTTCCCTGGCAGCTAATAAACGTAAAGGCTTGCAGTGGGTTATAGACATGACCATAGCGTACCCCAAAGCAAGACCGATGGACATCCAGACCTGGATCTTTGGCTACAGGCCTCCTACAGTCACACATGTACATTACAGGTAAGAATTAAATGTTGGATCGTTAAACTCTCCATTTACCTTTAGCATTTTCACATGAGATGCAGGGAACAGTAAACTAATCTGTCACATTCACAGGAGGGAAAACAGAACCACAATGCAAATGTACTTTGCAGCACGCGTGCAGCAAAGACTTTGTCGCATGAAAATCACATTACATCACAAAATCAGACAGCGCAATGTAGGGAGAGGCCCATGTTGCTGAATCTTGAACATGTTAGTTGTTAATTGAAGTGCTGTTGTCATATGCACACCGCACAGTTGTTACACTATTTTGTCAGTCTCCCTTCTGCCAGTGCAGTTATAAAAATCCTAATACGCATATTAACACTAAAATAAATACAAAGTTACGTCTGTGTCGGCAGAGAGAGTTGATCAGCCACAGTGTTACTGTGCTTGTTGTGTTTTCAGGTCATTATTTAAGGTCAGTTCTGTCATTCAGTTCACATAGGCCGCCTCCTTATGTCTTCCCAGCAAACAAAAGTTGTTGTTTTTTCTTTTTTAACAAAATAAAAATAAGCTTGAAATCAAGTCACTTAAGCTATAAATGCACTGGTATCAGACATTTAATGTCTATCTTAAGATGTTCAGGGATTTTTATTTATTTCCCTAAAGCTATTAAATTTGCTGATTTATCTCATCAGGCTGCTGTTCACATTTCTGCTTGAGTTTTTTTTTGTGTTGTTTTGTTTTTAAAGTGTGAAAGGGTTAGGAAACTTTAAAAAATAAAACCTTAAAACTAACAGCCAGAAGAATGTTAGCATTCAGATCCAGTTGTACCTGTTCAGCTGTTATCCATCCACTTGTGATTGTAAATTTGAGAGCACTGAATTTCACATTGTTTTTTTGTGTGTATTGTAAGTTGTATATTTTGTAATACTCTTTACTCTTCACTTTGGGTAAAGAGTATTACGTATTTACTCCCTTGTTGCACCACCTTTGTATTACTTTTGTATTATTCTGTATTAGCACCTTCAGAATTAACAGTTGCAATCGTGTACATTAACTTTTTATATGCACACACATCATGCAAATCCCCAATTTAGTAAAGAAAACTGTTGTCAGTGTTTCCACTGTAGAAACAAGTACAGGTGCTAATGTACACCTGTTCATGTTTGCATTTGCTGCCTGATGGAAGTCAGCCTGCCTGTCTGGTTTGGGTCAGATGCTGCCCTTTATCATCACTCTGAACCTGAGGCCTCGCTGCTAGCATGGTCTTTGCAGGTGCTTGCATAGCTTTGATGTAGCATTGGCAGCTGAGCATGTTTTGCTCTTTACTGTCACATTCTTGACCCTTCGTTCTTTACTTCTCATCATTCTTTGAGTGTTGTAGCTGGTGCTCTTATTTTAGTCCCGACTCCCACATAAATTTATGTCAAGCAAGTGTTTTGAGAGGTTTATTTCTTTCTCTTTTTTCCCTTTTTTTTTTTTTTTTTGAGGGAGGGTCCAGCCATCGTACAGATAATAATGAACTTAAGCTGGTTGCATATGTATGTTCAACTCTGTTTGGATTGGCAGATGGCTTGTGCTGATTTCTTTTCCTACTAAAGATAGGAAATCAACTCTTTGGTGTCTTTTTACACCGAATTATGCTCACTGTTCTCACTTTAAAGAAGTGCAGTATGCACCAAAAGTGACATCACAGCTACTGGTACACATACCACTTGTGCGTCTTTTCGACTGGTTGTTCACATTTCAATTTTGAGCTCGTCCTGATGAAAGATGGCTCAGCTTAAACCACATCAAGGAGTCGACCTGTCCACAATGCACAAATGAAACTTGCACACAATTACCACCTGATGGATCTTCGCCCAAATTGTGCTCGAGGTTAAATTTGTAATTTAATGTGCAATAACCTGTGAAATGTGATGAATTGTGAGCTGGATGAAGTACTACGTCGTTCTGGTTGTAAATTGGAAAACATGTCTTAGTTGGAGGCACGAGTGTGCGATCGAGTTGGTCTTTATTGCCACTTAAATGTCATTTTAGTACAGAAGCTCAGAGATTGTCAAATTACAGGGAGGGGGGAATACTGCAGAAAAGGTGAGAGGTTCTGGAAAAAGATGTGAGAGAGACAAAAGCAGTCTCTTTGGTTTCTGTTTAGACTTTATCTGCTTCTGTGCCGCTGCTGATGCGTAAGCGTTTTTTCTGAGAGGTGGCACTCATCAATCAGGAGAAGACTGCAGGGAGTCTGCTGCACCTCAAGCGACAGGATAAATGGTTACAGGGCTGTGGCGAAATCACAAGGTGGCACACGCAACCACCAATGTGGTGACTATAAACTTCGATTTACTCTTTTCTTCAGCAGCAACAAAGCAGCTGCAGCTGCACCAACCCAACTTTGCCTTTCCGTTTTTACCTCACAGTATGCTAATAGTGATGCCTTTAGCAAATGTTAATATTGTAATATTAGTGAGATAATATTTTAGCAAAGTGTCAGGAATAGTCTGGCCATCCTAATACACACCTGTAGACATAGGACACTGAGCATTAGTATTCACTGGACATGCTCTGCCAATGTAAACAGGAAGCAGGAGGTTGGTTGCTTAGACAAAACAGGAAGAAGAGCAATGAGTACAAGACTAGTGATTACTTTGCTTGGACCTTAAGTGGAGCCTATATGCAAAGGCAGTCATGTTGGCAGGAAACCTGTTAACGTTGGGAATCATTGCAAAGCAAATATGGTGACACATTAGTGCAGTATGAGCAGCATTATGGGATCATTATGGGAAAGCAGCACACACAAGTGGGATGAATTCACAGATGGTATGTGAGCCTTGATATAATAATGTTTTGGCTTAATTTGTGTCACTGATAAGATCTAATCAGGAAATGAATGTGGGTGTGTGCTTCATAGTTTCCAAAAGTCCCCAGTTCTGCCCTTTTGAGACTAAATTATAATTCAAATTATAGCTGAAACTGGGTCAGCAGCATTTTTTAAAAAGTCTCAGTTTTAGGGTTCCTAAAACCCCCACTAGTGTGGACATTGGGTTTAATACTACTGTGGATGTGTCTCATGAATTTTAAATATTCTTGGGATTAGCGGAAGTAGTTTTCCCTTGCGAGGCAGGTTCAACCACTGCTGTAAAATTCTGACATTAAAGAATTAAAAGATGCCTTCAGTTTTCACCCTTCATACCTGTCTGATTTGGCTTCTGGCTGAACCTTATCTAGCAGCATAAAAACAAACAAAAAACAGATCAGACTTTATATGTTTGCTCTTTAACGACTGCCCCCTTTGGAGTAAACATGTGCCAGTACCTGTCTATGATAGGCTTTAGTATATGTGAAATATTGAGAAAATCAGGATCCGATGTCCGGGTGTTTAAAAAATACATCTGGAAAAACAAAATGTAGAAATAAGCTACAGTATATGGCTGCCATCTTAAGAATATTCCTCTTCGTATGAAAAGCAAATGCAGGTGTCACTCCACGTTGTCCTGCTCTCTTTGCCCTTCAGATTCTCCTCTCTATTGCTTTTCTATCCACTTGAGGATAAAGTGAAGGTGGGCCAGGATTAGATTTTCTGTAGACTGTGTTCAAGATGAATATAATCCCCTAGGGTAGATCAGAAAAGATGTATCCAGGCATCAAAGCAGTAGTCATCAGGTAGAAGTCACAGTGAGCCTAAATGTTGCCTTGAACAACTTCCTCAAACAGCTCAGGTGTGTGTCTACACCTTGGTGTGATAGAGGTTGATTTATGAACCCTGGCCCATCGCCCCCTCTCTAGAGAGGCCCCTCTGCTCACTTTGTCTGCGACTAAGAATTCATCAGCTCTGTAATTAGAGGGGATGCTGGATTCTCTTCCCCACCTCCGAGACTCTCTAATCAGCCATCGATACAATCAGCTTCCCCTGTTCTGTCAGCATCTCTGCAGCCAGGGGATGGACAAGAAGCCACCCGACTACAGTTGTTACAAGCGTGCGCACTCAGTTCCATGCCGTGCAGACAGTGCTGATCATAGACAACTTAGACCCATGCTGGTACAGGTGCAGAGTCAACAAGAGGATTAATCTCCTTGCTGATCAAGGGAGCGCTGTAGGGGAGTGAGCAATGCGATGCACTTTGGTGATGCGAATAGGAGACGCGGGTGGACAAGTGCCACCCTACAGCGGTGTTTCTGCTGGGTCAGTTAAGGGGAATTTTTATTGTGAGAGTAGCATTTAATCACTGTCATGGCTACAAATAATTCAGAATAAGGAATGCCGTGAAAGATTGCCGTTTTTCAGGCAGTTTTTATTTTTTGTAATTCTTGGCTCTGGAATATTCCACTGAGAGCAGATATCCCTAAAATGGTCATCTTGGGCACAAAACTCAGAGGAGCTGCGCCAAGTCCAAGTATAAGATATAAAAGGATTATTTTTAAACTTTGATGGTAGCTTTGCATGATTCAGAGTACAAAAACAAAATATGGTGCTTGAAATAAGCCCATCTCCACTTGATACTCAGGATGCATGATTCTAGAGGGATTACATGGACTGATGAGTATTTTCCCTCCATAACACTAAACACCTTGAGTCATATTTTAACAAGGATAGTCAAAATCAAAGCTAGTAGTACAGTTGAACTAAAATAAATGAAGAAATGTAGTTTACTTAATGCTTACTCAATGGAGCTAGTAGTTAACACAATGGGGTTCCTTTTTTTGTATCGAAAAAACATCGAACCGTGACACCAAAGTATCGAACCGAACCGTGAATTTTGTGTATCGTTGCACACCTAGTTAACACCTGGGGTGATGATAAGTTTTGTATGAAATAACAATACAACTTTAGCAATGTTTATTTCCAAGGCAACTGGTGTTTTTTAAATGTACGTATGTAGATGCGTGCAAGTGAATGCACCTTCACTGTAAATGCCTTGGAAACAACATTCATAAGATGTTTGCTAGCCCTGAAAGATGTCAACTTAAATTAAGAAAACAAACAGTAATGCAGAAGTCAGTGGTGAAGCTGTGTGTTTTGTTTGTGGATAGCTGATTGCTGAGTTTAAGGCTTATAATTTGAATCATCATTACAAGAGCTTGACTGATGCAGAGCCGGAAGGGGCATCTGAACCTCTGCTAGCAAAGCCGCATCATGTTTATAATTGTACCATCTACTCTTACCAGTAGTAGTTTATAACATTAATACTGAACAGACTTGAGTTCGTTGTATGGTGCGGCCTTCCACAGTTTCTAATGTGGCCCCCTTTGGGAAAATTAGTTGCCCACCGTTGCTGTGCTATTATGCTGCCTTGTGAATTGCTCATTTTATCCCAAAAGATGATCCATAGACATCACATACAGAGTAAGCGGCTGTGACACCAAGTTGAAAGTCATCTGTAGGATTATCATGATTCAGCAGGGAGACTGTTTGAGAGAGAGATTTCTGACTGTCCACTCAGCTTAGTAAAAGAGTGATTTCACCCATTTAGCGGGTCGTGTTATGTTTTTTTTGCATACACCCCCATCCCACAAGCAAAAAACCCATTAACTCAATACCACAGCAGCATAAAAATGGTTTGTTGTTTGTCTCTCTTTTTGAGATGCTGGGTATTTTTAGTTTTCCTCTAGTTATTTCCAGCTTTCTAAGCGCGAGATATGTATGTCAGCTAGATGTTTGCTGTAGTTTGGGTGCATTCAGGTCCAGCGGTTACAGAAGGCAGGTCGTGTTGATGCGTCGGGGATCCTGCAGTTAACTGCTTCAGCCTGACTGTTTCTGTGTTAACTGAGCTTCATTATAAGCTGCTGTCTTCCTCCCGTGTTATCGCTTTAAGGGGGCTCCAAAGGTGCTGGCTACCCTCTGAGCTTCAGCTACACAACGGGCAGCTGAATTTTGGGTAATGATGTAGATGGATCCATGTTGAACACCTCTGCTTCACTATTCCAGTCCTCATCCCTCAACTCCACCCTCCCTCGCTGTGTCTCCTGCCCTCTCTCCGTATAATCTCAGCCTCCCAGATTGCGGCATCATAAGCTCTCTGTGAATGGCAGATGGGAGAGCTAGGTGGGTGTACAGAGGCCGAACGAGGGCAGTGGTGGGTGTTAAATATGGTGAAATCCTTCTTTCTAAATGTACCTTGTCCTCCTTTTTTTTTTTTTTTTTTTTTTTTGCTGCTGTGTACATTTCTGAAAGCTGCTGTTTAGAAAATATCTGAAAGGTGACATGATTTACGGATTCTGGAGTCTGCCTGGTCATCACATGGGTGCTTTTGAGCCACACACCTGGCTTTCCAGACTCACATAGAAGTGTTGAGCTTGCAAACTGCACATATAGCTTTGTTAAAATATATAACACATTCCCCTCTCTGAGCCCTTACATAGTACATACATGTAGAGCTGGGCGATATATCGAGTTTTTAAAACATATCGATATATTTTTATACGAGATATAAGATGTGACAATATCCTTTATATCGATATAGTCTATGTTACATTATAATTATAGTTGTGGAGCCGCAAGTTTGCCTCTCTTTTGTCCACTTTTGTCTCTACGCAACGTTACTCCGCCTCGCCTTCACTGAAGACAACTCCCCCTCCTCCCCCATCGCTTCACCTGCAGGCAGCGACAAGATGGACACGGCAAATCTCCGTTAACGAGTTACTGCGCATCGCCCCATGCGTGGGGCTGGACGGCGTCAACGTGTTAACGAGCTAAACATGCTAACGAGCTAACCGCGCTAACCCTAAAATCCTTTCATTTTCTCAAAAGTTGACAGCGCGCCTTATGTATGAATTCTGGTTGTGCTTGATGGCCGCAAACCGATTTTATGTGGAACACGGCGCTCAGCAATCTGTCAAAAATGTTTGAGTACGACTTTGGTAAGCTACGGAGCTGCACCGCTTGATGGATTGTCAGCGCATTACGGCTACCGAGGAGCTTCGCGGAGTGATACGTACTGTGCTTCAACGTAATATTACCGTATTGTGTGTGTGTATAAGGACCATAAATGGCACCTGTAAGAGACGTGGTTATGAAGCGGATTTCAAACTCCAGGCTGTCAGTCACGCAGTAAAACTTGGGAACAGAGCAGCTGTGAAATCTGTCTGTCTTTGTTATTACGCTCAGCGTCTTTTAGTTTACATTTTGACTGCACAATTGTGAGCTCTTTGTTTAGCACAAAAACAACATTGTTTTCTTTTATTTATGGAGCATTATTATTTAATGAATGCTCATAATTTAATTTTGAGTAATTTTTCATGTACATCTGTGCTGTATGTTAATAAAAGTGCCTGTGTGACATCTGGGACACAGCTTTGACTAAGAACTCTCTTTTTGTTCTTACTTTATGGCTTAAAAAAAAAATATCGAGATATATATCTTATATCGCCATCCAGCTAAAAAATATCGAGATATGGATTTTGGGTCATATCGTCCAGCCCTACATACACGCTGTGTGCTAATCAATGTCCCAACATTACTCTCAGGATCAGTACGTCTCATGTGTCTTACCTGTAACAGTATGAGTGTTTTTGTGATTATAGATTGCATGTTGCAATAAAAAAAAAAAAAAACAGGAGTAGAAGGCATAGTTTTATTTCCTAAAGCTTAGGGTCTTCAAAGGGCTGGTGTTGCTATAGAAACCCATTAAAGGAAGCATCCCCCACCCGTGTTTGCTCCACTCGATAGTGAACCCTCGTCCAGAGGCTCATTAGCAGAGTAGTCAGATATTTCGGTAGAATTAGCAGTGCCTCAATGGAAAAGTCCTGCATTTGTTAACATCTAAAGCTTCTCTTCTTCTTCATGCGTATCAGCTTCTCACCAGTGCTTCTCATGTTTTTGGCTGAAAGTTGTTCTGTTACCAGTGATTAGACACGCAATATTACTTGACTGGTTGGTCATTGTGCAAAATTGAGACGTAACCACTGCTGTATGAACATTGATAATTGTGCTTCAGGCTGCACTGGACTAGCTGCTTTCATCTCATGAAGAAGAATGTACCTCTGAGATTAGAGAGGTGGCGAGGGGTTTTTTGTTTTTATTTTTTTTCCCCTCTTTCCAGCCAGTTTCTATTAACCCTTCTTCACTTCCCGGCCTTTTTTTTGAAGCTTTAAATGAAATTAAATCCAGTGAGTTTTAAGTATTGTAAATTTAAAATTAGAAAAGGGAAACACTGGGATTTTATCAGCACTCATTATTGACAGACAGAGTTGAGGTGTCTGATGCAAATATGCAGCTTGGAGCATTGCCACATTTAGATTTTTATTTTATTTTTTATATGTTTTTTTTTTATAAATAAGAGTTTTTGTTTCATGTCGCTCTGTCAGTTGGTGGGAATATTTTGATGTGTGAATAATGTAGTGGATTAAAAAGGCCTACATTTACCTCAGATACCTGAATATCTACGTCATGCAGTATATAATATGAACTACAGAAGTAGTTCATATTGGGAAACCTTAAAGGAACTTAAGTGCTTTATTTTACTGTATTTGGTGTGTGTGTGTGTGTGTGTGTGTGTGTGTGTGTGTGTCCTAGTTAAAATGACCTTTATGAATCCGCGTAAATAACAGGATGCTCTGACATCTGTGTTGTGACCGTTAAGTTAGTTCAGGACTGGTGCCACGTCTACGTTTGACAGTGGTTTTAATGCCCTTACTCTTAACCTCTGCAGTGATAACAGGTCGATGCTCCCCTGATGGCCCTTAATCTCTGCAAGACAAGAGCAGTAGTCTGTCGAGGGGGGGTGTGTGTGGTCACTTTAACAAGGTGAAACTTTGATCTTGCCACGTGGATGCAAAAGATCAAAGTTGAGACAAAAACATGAGTGTTTGTTGGTAACTGTTTAACATGCTTGGGTTAAGGAAATAAAAATTTGGGCCTCAAGTTGATGTTTCTGTTCATACAGTTTCAGCTGCTATGGGGAAATCATGCTGCTACTGAGGCTTGATACTGAAGACGTGGTGCGTCTTTGTGTACTGAATCGGAAAACAACTTTACAAAATAAGTGGTCAGTCGTGGCACATTGCTGCCCCTCTCTGAGCCTGGCTCTGCCAGAGGTCTCTTCCTGTTAAAAGAGAGTTTTTCCATCCTACTGTGACCAAGTGTTTGTTCATAGGTCGTCTGATTGTTGTATTATTGTAGGGTCTTTACCGTACAGTTTAAAGTGCCTCGAGGCGACTGTCGTTATGATTTGGTGCTATATGAATAAAGCTCAACTGAATTGAACTGAGTTAAAAGTATTGTGAATTAGTTTTATATAGGGCTGCTCGATTATGGCAAAAATGATAATCACGATTATTTTCACTGAAATTGAGATCTCGATTATTTGACGATATTTATTTAACCCTTACGACCTACTATAGAACCAAGTCCGCCAGAGCTTATATTATTTTTTTTACATGTTGTAGTGCCATTTGTGGGAGCATTTCAAGTTGCTATACAACTGTTATAGCCCATATTTTAATAATATGTATACATTAAGTCCATAGTAACTACATTAATTGCAAAAAAGTGCAATAAACTACAAAAAAATTGAAAATCGTTTTTGTTTTGTTTTTTACATATATTTCTACTTGGAGAAATTTAAGAGGTTTATCCCTCAAAACTTTAAATACAAAAAAGTTGCAAAAAATAGTTTACAACAACAGGAAATTTATTTTGAGTGTCTTCATAGTTTTATTTTGGAGATACACAATTTTTATATACTGCAGGAAAAACGAAAAAACAATCCTATGATGCAAATTTGCAAAGAAAACAGCAGGTGCATCAAAATAAACTATTTCCAGCAGTGCAATACGAGTTCTAAGCATCACAGAAACTATTCAGAAAAGTCAAACATGACTTATAAAAACACCAGTATAGGCTTTTAAGGCCTACAAGTAAAAAACTACATTTTCCACGAAAATGACATCACTTCCGGTTTCGGGCAGGAAATGGCGGACATGCGATAGTTCGCGTTGATGTCGGTTTCACTGTGGGAAGTGTTAGGAACAGCTGATCGGATCGGCAAAGCGTGTTTCTGGAATATTATGTTTTTGTTCCTGCAAGTGCTTTTTATGCAGTTTTTGCAAAGCTATATGTGGAAGGAAACCGTGACCGAGGACAAGCTGATGGCATAAGATGTAAGTACAACTCCTCTGGTTTCATATGCAAAAAAAAAAATATTGCGCTAGCTTACCCGGTTCAGGTTCTACAGGGATTTAAAAATAGTTACACAAAACGGAGCGTGCTGCTCTGACCGGCTTTAAAGGGTTAACAATGACTTTAAAAAATAATATAAAATAGTGTGCAACACCACTGAAGTTTTTTTTACCTCTCTTTTCAACCAACGGCAGTCACTTTCCTCTCCAAATAACTTCTGCTTAGCTTTCCGAGCTTCCCTCGGGTCCTCTTAATCAGCGGTCTCCAACCTTTTTTGCGCCACGGACCGGTTTATGCCCGACAATATTTTCACGGACCGACCTTTAAGGTGTCGCGGATAAATGAGGGAGGGGCTAATAATCGGCTCAGTCATTTTTAATGATCGTTGAAAGCCCAGATCGTAATCGTGATTAAAATTCGATTAATTGAGCAGCCCTAGTTTTATATGTGAAGGGAAAAGTACCATTCCTCCCTCTGCCTGTGGTCTTTTTATATCGGTTTTGGTCGTGCCTCTTGATGCCAGCATCAAACCATTTCCTCCAGTACAGACAGTCTTGAGACGGAGAGGAAGCAGATTAAAGACTAAATGGAGCAATTAACGAGCACACTCCTACCATCCCTCAACTTCTTTCTGATTGCAGATAAGGGCTTCTTGGTGTTTCACAAGCAGCGACCCTTAGGATTCTCAGAGAGCATGCGTGTGGTTTGCTTTGGGATTGGCACTGACCTCGAGGAAATCACATGACCGCTGTTGTGGTGTGTTGTTGTAGCATAGTAGAAATAAAACACTTGTTGTTGTTTCATCTTGTGCAGTGTACCTTCACTCTTCAGGAAGACTGATAGTTTGAAATCAGAGGCGGCAGGTTTTTTGCATGCTGTTGAAAACATTTATCTATATGAGAAAGATACAGGAAGAGGAACAGGGGGCTTTTTTTCTCTTTTTGTCCCTGAGCTACGCTGGCCAGTAATCTTAATATTCACCTTCTGCACCATTGTGTCCAAGTGCAGATCTCCCAGACATAGTCTTTATTTCCCGAGATTTCACAGCCGGAGATTTAGGACCTTATAGAGTCCCCAAACAATGACTGGCTTCGCTCCAAAGAGTCTTGTCGAGTGGACAGGCTTTTACAGCCACTGTCCAAATTTAATTAGCTTCCTACACCGGTTCAGAGTGGAAACAGTATCTCAAGAATAAGAGCTGTACAGAAGCTAAATGACTCAATCAAGACTGTAAATATGAAGGCCTTAAAGCTTCTTATTTACTCTGTTTATTACCCTGATTTGTTTTCCTGGTGAATAAACACGTGCACATCAATCCAAGAAAATTATGCTATTAAAATTGGTCATTTATTCACCGAAGTCCTGAAAATGACTGCAGTAGTTTGTACATCACATGTCAGTGAGGATCTATGTCCTCTGCTGCCCGTAGCGCAGGTCAGCACACTGTAAAAGCCTGACGTTGAAGGTTATTGACAGGAGAAACTGCTGCTCTCCCCCAGCTGTCTGTCCGTTCGCCAGAGTTTCAGGTTAACAAGCGAGTCGGTGCCAAGTGGGTTAGGGTGGAAATGAGAGCGCAGCCGTGGCCCCGCGCCAACACATCACCGCCGGTTCTTTGCTTCCGCCGCCACCGTTGTTGTACGCTGTAACACGTGGTGCTGAAACTATGCACACAGCAGATACAAACACCACCATACTCTGTTTCTCTCTCAGCACAACATTGGCACAGCAGAGCAGCGTTTCATTTTTCACACCACTGCAAACGCAGCGGAGCATTGTTAGAGAGCGCTCGGCTCGTCCTCCGGCAGCCACTGTAATGATGCGACCCGTAGGTGCAGCGATGCACTGATTGACCGGTCTATTTGTTTCCTGTGAGTGAGACCATGATGATGTTCACAACTTTAAAACATCAGCAGCCACCAGAGTCGTGGCCCTCATCGCTAACCTAAAAATTTCTTCTTACCTAAAATTTAAATCCTTAACTTTTAGAGATTTATATTTTTCAGTGTCACATGCTCTTGGATTCTTGCTAATTTACCAGCTATTAAAAATGAAAGAAAAAAAAGTGTTTGGAGTGATATCCTTATACATACATCCAGCAGAGCTTTGTTTGTGTGTAGTGACACCAGAAAGAAATTTTAAGAGATTTAAAGTGAAGGCAGCCAATAATTATGTCATAGTAACTTGTGCAGATGCAATAGGACATATAATCCTTCATATTTTTCTTAAATACTCTGTAAAGATGGATTTAGAGTATAGACAAATGCTGCATACTGTGCATGGATAGTTTAGAGGTTTTTAAATGTTCACTTTTAGAGGACATTTTCTGAAAGACGTATAAAGTTGTTTCTAGTATTTCCCCACAACTTTAAGTGGGCGGGGTACCCAGGTCTATTTTGACCTCATTTCACCTTTTTAAAAAATAATTTTATTATTATTATTATTATTATTATTATTATTATTATTATTATTATTAGTTTTGTATCTGTCAGGGAGAATAATGTTGTCAGATCAGGTTACTAGTAGCAAATCCCCCGTTTTCTGAAGTCCTGCTTTGAAGCCTCAGGTTAGGCCAGTGGTTCCCAAACTTTTTTTGCTAGACCCCCCTTTGCTTTACAAGGAGTCGTTATAAGAAGTGTTTGTGAACTAAAAATCAAGAATGTGGAATTCTGTTTGTCCGTGATTTGGAGAGCCCAGCGCCTGCTCCTGACGCAGGGAAAACCAATTATGCACTTGTGCAGGTGAAGCCAAAGGGAATATTTGCTTCACCATATTTTTTAGTCTTTGGCTTAGAATGAAGATGGTTTGGAAACATATTTGGCGATGCTTCATCTCCTGCTTTGCGTTTGTGTGGGAGCCAAAGACCTTCTTGGTCTGAGGTGATGGTGCTACCCACTGTGCCACTGTACTGTTGGAGAAAGAAAAAGCCGCTTAACCTGAAAGATAAATGATCATGATGGTTACTTAGAGCTGTAATTAGAAAATATTCTTGCAGCTGGTGTGAGATGCAAATGAAGCGTCAGTTGGTTTCTGAGCAGGAAATGAAACCAGTGAACATCCCATAAACTGAGTGATTTGGTTTGTCAGTGGTTTATCTGGAGCCACTTCTGCAGATGTGGTTATGGCCATTGTTCGCCAAACAAACCAGGCTGATAAAGCAGAGAAAGCAGCTGATGCGGGCGAGTGTGTTCTATCTATGCGTGTTGGGTTTTGTTTTTTGTTTTGTTTTTTGTTTTTTGGTGGGGGTTTTTGTTTGTGGGCCCGAACCAGCATCACCGCCTTCAACCTCAGCTCCTGCAGCTGCTCTGAACACCAACAAGATCCTGATTTGTGCATGAATATTTCAGCTGCAGGAAACCACTGTGGCAGCCACCTGCTACCCAACGCCCTAAACGTTCCAACCCTCTTGATAAGTGGCCCGAGTCGGTTTTTGTTTCCCTCTGCCACAGTTACAGCACTATTGGTTTACATTTTGGAGCATGAGAGCCCTTCAAAGGCATTCTATAGTGGAGCAGGTGTGAAAGACTCTCAAGCCTTGCATGGCTTTGCAAATCATAAATTAATTAATTCATTCGCTTTTATTTAATGATGCCACATTGATGATCATTACTGCAAAAAGGCAGTCAATTATCTGAAGATTTGTGCTTTTAATAGACGCTATTTATGCACCCAAAGTCAAAAATGGCCAACCATAAACTAAACTAGAAGCACTTAGTGGCTTTTGTTGTTATGGTGGTAACTCGCTTGATTTCTGTACTGTTATTAAAAGATAATAATGTTCCTATTGCGTTCAGTCTCTTAGTTTCTCTTTTCTTAGTGCTCAGACAAAGCCTCAGTGCTGTTGGCTCCTATGACACATCAGTAACAAGGAGGAGACCTGATACCTGCAAACACAGGAGAAGAAGCTTCGAGGAACGTCTTGCTTTGGCCTCTAATCACCCGATCAGGTTTCCACAGCAGTTCTGGGCAGGCTGAGCCGTTCAGGGGGCCCAATGTAGCTGTTGGTCAAAAGCTGTTTTATCTTCAAAAGTTCAGCTCTGTTAGAGCCTTTAACGGATGAAAGTGGTTGACTTGAGTCAGCTTTAACTTGAATTTTAACAGGCGTTTCTTGCTGGCAGGGACATAAAAGTTGGTCTGCTTAGACAGGATCTTGTTCAGAGCAACACCCACACCGTGAACTGCTGGATAATGAGCAGGAGTGTCTATAGACATGCGCTTGAAGTATATAAACCAGACGAGGGAGCTTGTGCACAATCACCAGCTCCTGTCCTCCTCGTTTGTGGGGCAAGCAGGCCGAGCCTTTCCCTCATTTGGTCATACTGACGGTTTCAGTTCAAAGATCAAGTCTTTACTGCAGCGACTCTCCATCTTTGCATCAGTCCCTTTACACTGAGCCTTTTTAACCCATTACATTTAAAAAAAGAGACAAAAAATGCTCTGTGATAAGCATTTGTTTCAAATTAAAAAAAATTTCAACATTTTAAACTTGGAAATGGAAGGTTTCATGTGACTGTTTGCTCTGGTTATTAAAAAGTCATAATTTCATTTAGAGTATCTTCTTATTCATTTTGTTGAGTAAGTCTGCAAGTAAAGATTATTTTATCAATTCAATCCCTTATTTCTTGTTTTGCTTGGTTGATTTTAATAAATTCATCCATCTGGGGGCAACTAATTGATTCCTTTTGGCTTGATAACTAATAGATTAAACATTATCCAGGCTATTACTCGTCATTTTTCATTGTTTCTTTAATATTTATAATTGTATTCAGAGCCTCATGTGAATACTGATTCATTTAGTTGCACAGGTAATCGTCATGGCAATCATGTCTGCAGCAGGCCTTTTAGAAACGTGCCTCTTCTCTTCAGTTACATTTAAACGATGAACCCACAGGTCACATTTTAAATGATCGTTTTAGCATCATACTCGTTACTTGCTATTCCTTTCGTAAGATGCTTTTCTCAATGGTGCGGATGTACTTTTACTGCAAACATTATCCGGTCAGGAATATTGAGCGCAGAGGAAATGCTTTGTCTAAGGGAGGAGACTGTAACCTCTATTTGAAGGTGACCAGAGGCAGGCTGTGTGGGAGTGCAGCCTGTTGGAGACCCCTTCTGGCTAGAGACGAGATTTCATCGGCACTTTTTTTGCTGTTTAACAGTGACCGTTTTTATCAGCCACCTACAGTTTGTGCAACGTCAGCCACCAAATCAGTCATTCAGTTTGTTCAGACACAGATTTCTCATCCAAAATTGAGTTTGAGCCATCTAGAAGTGATGAATTTATTAACGAAAAATACAATTTTTTTTTTTTTTTTTTTTTTTTTTTTTTTTTTTTTTTTTTGTGATGTCTTCTTAAATGGGAATATTTTCTAGTTTTCTTCGTCTTCTAGGTTGTCACGTTTTTAGAGTGTTTAAGAGCTGCTTAAACACTTACAGGGAGGTTTTAATTAGTTTTAGTCCAGATCCATTCAGGTCTTCTTTAGTACATCTTTATTCTTCAGACACTTTTCCTATCATACCTTCATCAAGTCAGTTTTTGAGGTACAGAAACAGTTACTTTCAGTTTGAATTCAAAATGATGTGTAAGCAATATATCGAAGGCTTTGCTGATCTTACAAGATGAACTTTTTGTTTTGCTAACATTCAACTTGGATCCTTCTTTATTGTGAGTGAGCGAGTGAGGGGGAGGGTGCCAGTGAAAGTCTGAGAACCACTACGCGAAGTTTTACGAAGGGAATGCTTGAATATAAATATTCATGACCACTGAAAACATCTCATAAAGCACAAGTGATTCACAGTGATTTGAGTCATTTCAAGGCAAAAATGTATCAAATCTCTACCAGACTCTGCTCTCCTAATGTGAGAAATGGCTGTTTTCTTTGTTTTACATGATCATAAAATTAAAAGCATTTATCAAAAGAAGCATAAAGTGCGTCATGCAGACACATTTAAACATAATAAAGCATTAGAATGTGAATTTTGAAATTAGCTGTACAAGACTCAAGTGCAAGTACATGAGGAATATAACCGTGTAACGCTCAGTAGTCTAAAATAAATAAATAAATGCTCGATCACCTTTTTGTCAATACCTAAGGACCTCAGGCCGAGGCCTGGCGGGTAACAAATGCTGGCACCGTAACTATAAGTCCCTAGCATCTATATGCAAAGTTATAAATGAAGAAACTACCAGATGATTAAAAAGTAACTGCAGTTTGCAGCTTTACTAGTTCCTCTGTATGGCTATAGATGAGTTGGAAGCTGAATTTCCAGGATTTAATAGTGTGGCTTCTCTGTGACTTACAAATGTAGCTTCTATGTTTGTTGAGAGCTGCACTGATCTAACTTTGTCAGTTTGAGGGGAAAAAAGGGACAGAGAGAAAATCTGACTTTCTCCTCCCACTCACTTTTGAGCGAGCTCAGTGAGTGGTCTGTCTGCTGTCGGGGGCTCCCTCAGCACTTCTGTCTCTCTGTGACACTCTGATGAGCTGGCCAGCTAATGAGTCCCCCAAACAAGCTGAAGCTACAGCAAACACAGGCTGCTGTAATAGACGCCAGGTTGAAATGGACTGCTGTGCACAGGGTCCACAGCTGACTCCCTGGGATTTTGGACTGCAGCTTGCACGACAGATCAATCCAGACAATTTTTGCTGAGTGAGACTCCAGAAACCCTTTGCTGTGTTTCATCTTTGTCTCTCCCTGACTGCCCGGCTCTTTTTTTTTTTTTTTTTTTTCTTTCTCTCCTCAGGATGTACCCGATAAAAGAGGTTCCTGTGGAGGCTGAGGCCCTGACTGACTGGCTATATCAGAGGTTTGTGGAGAAAGAAGATCTACTGGCCCATTTCTACGACACAGGTATGTTACTGTGGTAAAATCAAACTGAAGAACTATGGTACTAGGGATGAACTGGTTCAGCTTTATCCAATACCACTGCTATGACTTCAATTTATTGGCAGTGGTCTCATTTCAGCTAAATATTCTGTCTTTACTGCGCTTTGCTGTGGTTTGAGGCTATGCTGCTTTCTCCTTTACCCTGCTCTAAATGTCAGGGTGTAAAGTGGATGATGCTGATAGTATTGATCAAGAATGGAGAACCTGTGCAGTTGAATGTTAAATACACCTGCCTGAGCACTTCACATTTGTTCCCTGAGCGTGCACAAGCCAGAAATAGATGACAAAAGTGCTCCTAATAACAAGAGCACAGTTTGAGTTAACTATACTCAGTCTAACAGTGAATAGTGTGCAGCAGCCTAGCTTAACACAGTTAAAACAGGCAAAAAGTTGGAGCTAGTTTCAGGCTCTGAAAAGTGAAGCCAATGTTCATTTGCATTGAACCTGCATTCATTTTAAAAGCCACCAGTTGGCGATGTGTGTGGTTGCAAAAAGACTTCTTGTCCTACTAAAATATATGGGATAGTGAACCACTATATATATTTTACTAATGAATTTCAGTGTCAGTCACCCTTATTGGGTCATGCTGGATAAAATATCGAGTCCATTTTGTAAAATTTGGTCGTTCTTAAAGTTAGAAGAGATGATTATCCAGCATATATCTAAAATTGATGAGTTGGTAATCAATGAGGGTGCACTTTCACAGTCCGATCCGCCCGCTTGCATCAAATGCAGTTTGAGGATACCAAAGTGACAAAGCCAAAAAAGATTATTGCAAGATGTCAGAAAGGGATTTCAGAGGTCTGTGTGTGATGTCACTGTAGCTGTCCATCTTTTATACCGATGGTGTCAAACATGAGGACCACGGGCCAAAATCGACCTAGCAATGTCTTCACTTTGGAAAATGTGAAGGAGGGCATAAAGTTTGGACATTATAAACATATACATTACATAAAACTTAATGTGTTTTTTACTAACTTCTATAGAAATGTTCATTTTTATTATGGGTTCACGGTAATAAATGAATCCGTTAATTCACAGAAAATGCTGATTTTTTTTTTTTTATTATTTATTTATTTAAATTAACAAAACCTTTTGTTTCATAACTACAGAGCAGTCTGGCCAATAAGCTGCTAGAACCTTTTCTGCAATTTTGCACTTTTATTTCTTTAAATTTAAGCCCAAACAATCGTGCTGACACATTTGTCAAATCAAATCAAAATCAAATCAAATCAAATCACTTTTATTGTCACATCACATGTGCAGGCACACTGGCACAGCACATGCGAGTGAAATTCTTGTGTGCGAGCCCCACAAGCAACAGAGATGTGCAAACACAACAACACAAACGAGCAAAATACAAGAATGGCCAACCTGAAACTAATAAATATATGTACAATATATAATAGTGTATGCATTTCTGGATGTGTATACTAAATATTTTCCTACGTGTGTGTGTGTGTGTGTGTGTGTGTGTGTGTGTGTGTGTGTGTGTGTGTGTGTGTGTGTGTGTGTATACACATTTTTACAAATTAAATAGTAAAAAAATAAAATAAAATAATAATAATAATAATAATAATAATAATAAAATATATAAAATATACAGAGTTGAATATGTGCAAAACAAGTGGCATTTATATACAGTGTGGAGTGCATAATGTTGAAGTTCCAGTAGTGAAGCTGAGGTGTCTATGACGTGTTCAGCAGTCTGATGGCCTGATGGAAAAAGCTGTCTCTCAGTCTGCTGGTTCGGGACCGGATGCTGCAGAACCTCCTTCCTGATGGAAGCAGTCTGAACAGTTTATGGCTGGGGTGACTGGAGTCCTTGATGATCCTCCCCGCTTTCCTCAGGCAGCGCTTCCTGTAGATGTCTTGGAGGGAGGGAAGCTCACCTCCAATTATCCGTTCAGAGCACCGCACTACTCGCTGGAGAGCTTTGCAGTTGTAGGCGGTGCTGTTGCCATACCAGGTGGTGATGCATCCAGTGAGGATGCTCTCAATGGCACAGCGATAGAAGGTCCTGAGGATGCGGGGGCTCATGCCGAATCTTTTCAGTCTCCTGAGAAAGAAGAGGCGCTGCTGCGCCTTCTTCACTGTTTTGTTTGTGTGTACTGACCACGTAAGATCCTCAGCCAGGTGTACACCAAGGAACCGGAAGCTGCTCACTCTCTCCACAGCAGCGCCGTTGATGGTGATGGGGGTGTGTACTTCTCTGCACCTCCGGAAGTCCACTATCAACTCCTTTGTCTTTGCGACGTTGAGGGTGAGATGGTTGTCTTGACACCAGTGGGTCAGGGCGCTGACCTCCTCCGTGTAAGCCGTCTCATCACCGTTGGTGATAAGACCCACCACTGTAGTGTCGTCCGCAAACTTCACAATGATGTTGGAGCTGTTAGTGGCTGTGCAGTCGTAGGTGTAGAGTGAGTACAGGAGAGGGCTCAGTACACACCCCTGTGGAGCACCAGTGTTCAGTGTGATGGGGGATGAGGTGATGCTGCCCAGTCTGACCACCTGGCGTCTGTCAGACAGGAAGCTAAGGATCCAGCTGCAGAGGGAACTGCTCAGTCCTAGATCCTGCAGTTTCCTGTCCAGCTTCGAGGGAACGATGGTATTGAATGCTGAGCTGTAATCTACAAACAGCATCCTCACATACGTGTCTCTCTTCTCCAGGTGTGACAGGGCAGTGTGTAGTGTCAGGGCTATGGCATCATCAGTGGACCTGTTGTGGCGGTATGCAAACTGTAGAGGGTCCAGTGAGTCGGGTAGTGCAGAGCAGATGAAGTCCCTGACCAGCTTCTCGAAGCATTTGCTTACGATGGGGGTCAGGGCTACAGGTCGCCAGTCGTTCAATGAGGAGATGGTGGAGGATTTGGGTACAGGGACGATGGTGGCCATTTTGAAGCAGGCTGGGACTACAGACAGAGAGAGGGAAAGGTTGAAGATGTGCGTGAACACTCCAGCCAGCTGAGCCGCGCATGACTTGAGGACGCGGCCGGGAATCCCGTCCGGACCAGTAGCTTTGCGTGCGTTCACCTTCCTGAAGCACTTCCGCACATCCTCCTCAGACACAGTGTGCGCACTGACGTCATCCGCGGTGCGCACACTGTCCGGTCTCATGGTGTTCGCTGTGTCGAATCTAGCGTAGAATACGTTTAGATCCTCACACAGAGAGGCCGTGGTCTGCGGTGTGCTGGTTTTCCCTCTAAAGTCTGTGATCGTGTTTAGTCCCTGCCACATACTCCGAGGGTTGTCAAACTGTTGCTCCACCCTGTCCCTGTACTCACGTTTGGCTGCTTTGATCGTCTTCCGGAGTTGGTAATGTGCGTGTTTGTAGTCCGATGTGTTCGCGGAGGCAAAGGCGGTGTTCCGTGCCGCGCGAACATCTCCGTTAATCCAGGGTTTTTGATTTGGGAAGGATTTGACTGTTCTGGATGGGACGACATCTTCCACGCATTTCCTGATAAATCCACAGACTGAGTCTGTGTATTCATCAATGTCTCTGGCGGCCACGTGAAACATTTCCCAGTCCGCGTGATCAAAACAGTCCCGCAGCGCAGACTCCGATTGGTCCGTCCAACAGTGCACCGCCCTCCGGGTTGGAGCAGGATGGAGCAGTGATCTGATTGGCCGAATGGGGCGCGGGGGAGGGCTTTGTACGCATCCCGGAAAGAGGTGTAACAGTGGTCGAGTAGCCGGTTTCCACGTGTGTTGAAAAGGATGTGTTGATGGAGTTTTGGTGAGACTTTCTTCAGGTTTCCCTTATTAAAGTCTCCGGCTGTGATAAACGCTGCCTCTGGGTGTGCGGTTTCCTCGCTGCTGATCGCGCTGTACAGTTCCCTGAGTGCACGGTCAGTGTCGGCTTGTGGGGGAATGTAAACAGCCGTAATAATCACTGCTGTAAATTCCCTCGGTAGCCAGAATGGCCGGCACTTAATCATCAGGTACTCCAGGTCTGGTGAGCAGAAGGATTTGACCGGGTGCACGTTCGCATAATCACACCAGCTGTTGTTGATCATGTACTACAGCAGCATTTCTATATTTTGTAGAAAAACCGAGACATGCTCTCGCATACAAAATCTCTATAATGTTGGACTCCAGCAGTGTAGGCGAGGTACCTGGTGCATTTGGTGGGCATCTTCTTCTGCACAATTTATCCATCCTACTTCCTCACCAAAAGCACCGACTTTTCCAGCAGTGTACAAGCAATTCCCTTAAAAAAATATTCCATCCTAATCCCCTCCGAAATTGTCCAATGTTTATGTGAAAATCTCTTAACTGTGCAACCTTACACAACAGGTGCAGTAAGAATCAATATAAGGTACCTTCATCTGTCAATGGAAATATTACCTGACATTGCCACACTAATGGAAAATGCAAACCTGTTACCAGATTCATCTATAAAGTAATGAGGCTGATGAGCTGCTTACTGGTTGAAATTTCAAAATAAATCTTAATGTATTGGGGATGTTTGTCACTAGTCAGCGAGACACTAGATGTTGGGGCAAGTGAATAAGCACACAGGTCTATAGACCAGTCAGCGACCGCCTGGCACCCATCTGTCGCTAGGGACAACATGTATTTTCCAACTTGGTGGCAAAAACTAACTAGCAATGTTATTCACAATGCACTAGGTAACATTTAAAATACAGTTTCATTAGTGAAGCATGTTATTGACTCTTTCAAATTCTCTTAAATATAAACACAAAGTTTGCCTTCCTAGTGTTTCGTACATGAAAGTTGCTTCACTGACTTTTGCCTACAGTTTATTACTCAGTTTTTTCCCCTACTTTTATGCTAATTAGTTGACTAGTAAAACTATTAGCTAGCACTTGGCAACTGTGGGAAGGAAAAACTCCCTGCAGCCTTCTGCAGCCCCCCATTCTACTTTTCAATAGCCTAGGAACAACAAGTAAGTAAATAAGTTACCAGGAGCACCCAGACTTATGACCAAAATAGGGGGTGCTTTGCCTGAACCTCTGTTGGTAGTTACAAATTATCATAACCAAATAAGCACAAAACCCAAGAGAAAGCACATAAGAGCATCCTGGTGATGAGTCTGCATTTATTCGTCCCCCAACAGGATCATTCCCTCCTCCAGAAGGACAGAAGGAGGCGGTTTCCCGGCAGATGACCCTCGACCCCGTGTGGCTGTGCCTGATCCAGTCGTTTGCTTTCGCCTCAGGCTACATGTGGTACAGCGTCCTCCAGTACATCTACTGCTGTTTATTCTGAGTGCGCTGATGAGACGGGAGTCTTTATTGGACCACTGGGAGAGCCTCAGGATTGGATGGTGTGTGGCCCAAGTGTCATACATAACCCCCCTCCCCCCATACGATGGATGAATGTACAATTTTCAGAGGCGAGACTTGACAGGAAAACATATGAAGACAAAGTACAAAAACACGCAGATTACACACAAACCCCATACGATATGAAACTGGTTACAGGCATAGTTAACTAACTTTAACACAACCCTAACACCCCACACACACACACGAGAGAGGCGGCCTAGCAGAATAATCTCACTTGTCACGACCCACATTTTGATGTTTACACGTCCTCATACATGTAGACACTCACACGTACATGACTTTTGTTTCAAAGGTAACGATATGAGGCTCAGGACTCCTCCAGAAGATGCTCTGGACTGGACTCTTCCCCCCTCTCCCCCCTCCCAGGCTTTCGCCGCAGTAGTTTTACAGAGTAAAGTGTGAATGGATGCGAATGCGTGTGCAGGAATATGTGTGACCAGAAGCATCATGTCTGCCCTTATTCTTCCTTCTGGCGAGAGTCGACGAAGCCCACCGGACATCTTTCGGTCCGCTGATGAGTCAGCTGGCTACATTTTGCAGAGCGAGCGGCCGTACGAACGCTGAGGCCGAGCAGCCGGCCGCTCCTCTGACTGTCATTGCACTAAGGATCCATACTGCCCTAACTGCTCCCTGCTCCAGGAAAACCTCCTGAACGGTAGCTGTCGGTGTTTTCTTCTTTTTTTTCTCCTCCCTTAGCCCGCATATCTTCACAACAACGGCCACTGTATTTGTTGTTGATGTCTTTTTTTTTCTTTTTTCTTTTCTTTTCTTTTTCTAAAGTGTTCTTTGTTTTTTCTCTCTTGTCTGGACTCTTTTTTTCCGTGTCCGTGAGTTTGCTGAGAAACGGGGGGATCATGTTTACACTGGTGGCTTGACTGAAAACGCTAAAAGGGACGATGGCTATAATGTGGCGCTTGATTAAGGGATTGGATTTTCTTTTTCTTTTTTTCCTCCCTTGGTGAGATTTGATGTAACACTTATTTCAAATGAAACAAAAAGAAAAGTACTGGCAAGATTTTGGATTTGAAAAAAGTAACCCTACTTTCTCTGCTTTCCAAAATAAATACCGATACAGCAGAGGATCGCTTCAGCAAGACTGAGAAGGCAGAGACACTGTTCCCCCATCGGACTACGTAGTTTTACAAATATTTAAGCCATATGCTTATTGTTGTCGAGGTGGGGAAAAAGACACGGAAAATAAACATGATTTTTATAGAAAGATACCCTAATGCATTCTACAATAGAAATTTTGGCTTACAGAACTATAGGTGTCATCATTACTGTAAATTTACAGCATAACCTGCCTAAGTGAGTGTGTGGTCGTCTTTATTTCCCCCCCACACCCCCATCCAACCATTGTTGATATATGATTCAAGTTGTATTGCTCTGTGTTGTCAGAGTGTGGCTGCGGTTTCAAATTTTTAGTTTCTTTTTAAATTACTTGAACTGCTCTGTCCTTATGTCCCAGTATGTTTAAATCTTGTATATAACAAAGCTGAGGAAATGTGTGAAATGACTGAAGCCTGTCTCTTTTCTTTGTTTCTTTTTGGTTCGTGAACATTTCAAAACAATTTATTTCAAGATATGAATGTTTTTTAAAAAAAATAGGAAGAAAGCAAGGATTTTATCCCCTCCCCCTCTTCACTTATCAGTGTTATCCCGTATTGTTTTGACCAGGAAGTTGACGTGTGATCCGTTTCTGTGAGGTTATAGCTGCTGTAGGTCCATGTGAAAAGCGACACACGGTCCCAGTTTTGCGGGAAAAACTATTAACGCCTTACCAGATGTTCTGGTTGACCACAGTCCTCTGAATAATGCTGTTCCCTCGCTTTAAACGCTCGACAAACGTTGCTGTGAGGAAAGATTTTGGGGTGTCCAGGTAAAACTGGTCCAGTGAGGGAGAAATCTCTGAGGGGGAAACTCCACCAGGGCCCCTGCGAAGATGCAGATGTTCTCTCTCGAATGTACTCATGTTGTGGTTTTGCTTAGCCTGCTTTAATATGAAAATGATTGAGGAGCAGTGATTATTATTGTTGTAAAAAAAATGCCCAAAAGGTGCATTTCTAGTAGCTGCTGCCCTCCCTCTGTGCCACTGTTGATTTAAATAAAAAATAAAAATAAAAAAATGTGTGAAATGCAAAAAAAAAAAGGGCTACCTGGCTAGTTAGGTAGGTGAAAACATGTAAAATCAGGCTGTAATGGTGTTTCATCCTTTGACCCTTTCAGATTCCCCTCCATTGTGAGCGTGACTTAAACTGAAGCATTTTTTAAAATCTTTTTTTTCCCCCTCTTTTTTCAATTTGTTGACCATGTTTCCAAAGAAGGCAGGGAAATCATGTTTTCCTAGATGTGGTTTTAGGACATAAACACAATAGGGATTTAAACAAATTATACTAGAACTGTCTGTAATTTTCCATTTTGTACTTCTCCTTTAATTCCTAGCTACACAGCCATTTTACAACACAAACAAACTTGTGCTGGAATAAAACATAAAGATCCTAACGGTGTGCTTCTCGTCAATGTATTCTTGCACTCTTAAAAAAAAAAAAAAAAAACAAGTCGTATTGGGTTAGAGCCCTTTTTGCTTTTATTCATGGCTTCAACAAGGTGCATGACACGGTTTTTGGAGATTTATCATATGTGGCACCCAGTGTGGTCTTCTGCTTCAAGGTTTCAAACTAGGGCTGTTCGATATAACAATGTATATCGGATGACGATATAAAAACTAGTGATGTGCGGATCGATCCTGAAATATCGATTCCTCCGATACCAATCATTTATGTTCTAGAATCGATTCTCACATTAAAATATCGATATTTTAGTAATTTAGAGTAAATTTGTAGTTTATCATTAACAGGAACACAGTGGAAAGAAACTATAACATTCGGATTGCCTACATTCAAAGGAACTACTTCCTCTTCCGCCTTTCATAGTCATGTGCGAAATACGGCTGTATAAATGTCTCGCAGCCCCTTGGCGTGCGCACTCACAACAATGGCTGAGCGTAATTGTGCGGATGTATTTTACCTCCACAAACAGCTGAGCCGTGGTTTGCAATAAATGTGGCAAAAAAAGGGAGGTGTTGTGGCCATACTTGCCAACCTTGAGACCTCAGAATTAGGGAGACATTCAAAAGGGCTGTTTGGGCGGATAAATATATTTTACAGGGTTTATTTATCGGATAAAATACGTTAAATGTCACCGTTATTATTGGCCGGCCCGGAAACAGCGGGGGTGTCCAAATTCAGAGGCTGCTTCCACCTGAGGACCGGCCTTCGCGGTCTAAAGAAAGCCGGGTAGTACGTCACGAGCTCCCTCGGTGGAGTGAAACTCTGCCGTCTGCTCCTTGCTGTCTAAAATATAACCGGACACTGACGTAAACTCTTCTGTTTAATCAGTTTTCTGTTTGACGTTTATTCAGCTGTGTGAAAACCCCGGAGGAACCCTCCCGAGGGAATAATAAAGTTTAATTTAATTTAATCTAATCTAATAACTTTAATCTCAGCCAAACCGATTTACTCACGAACAAATAAAACACTGAAAAAGCCAAACAAGAACATTTTTAAGTTATCAAAGTGACTTGTACATCATGTTTAACCCGAGTGGTGAAAGACCGCGGGGGTTTGAAGACGATGTGTCGGTCGGCTCAGATATTTGAAGTTTACACAGCTACATTCTCACCTGAAAATATGTTAAAAGTTTTTTTGCGACCCAGAAAGAGAAATAAGAGTGATATTAAAACTAAGTCGCTGCCATCATTGTTGGAAACTGGAATTGGCTGGGCCGCGCTATGAATTCTGCGATATGGTTTTTCAACTTTGTTGTCCGGGTGGAAAATCTGGAGAAAGGTGGGATTCTCCCGGAAAAATCGGGAGGGTTGGCATGTATGGTTGTGGCAACATCACTAACCTTGTCAAACACCTCAGAGTAAATCATATCACAAAATATGACGAGCGTATGTTGAGGCGAACTGAAGAGGAGGAGAGGGACAGGTGCTGCTAGGGTGAGAGTCTCTCACGGAGTCCTTTAGTCCTCCAGGCAGGCAAGGTGTTCAAATAGCACACAACTTTAGTTTTTTTATTTCTATATGATAAACTCTGCATTATTAAGTGATAAGAAGGTATTCTGATGTCCTGTAATCATTATGACGCTATAATTTGAGATACAATAAATAAAATCCGTTTTGTACAAAGTATCGGTATCGGATCAGTATCGTCGATACCACCCTGAATATTACTTGGTATCGGATCGGAAAGGAAATCAGTGGTATCGCACATCACTAATAAAAACGTCTAGTTTCATTTTACGCTATCGTTTGTTTCGTGGTGTCGCAAAATAAACTGTTTACGGCAATATTTTTTTCATCGTTTTGATGGTCACTGTAGTGGCTATATTAATTTCTCAAAGTTCTTTCTTTCTCTTATATTTAATCTAACCACACTACGGTCGGACAAGCGCCTCTTTTATGCTTTATGGTTAGCAACAACGACGGTAACACCATCGCGTGTCCGCTTGGTTATTTTCCACAAACTTTTCACAATAAAGCTCAAGATCCTGTTGAGACTTTTCAAAATAAACTGAATCACGTGAAAGAGCAGATTATTTACGGATGAGAAGTAAAAAAGCCGCCAGGTGCTAAAAAATAAAAACGGCCGTTACAACTTATGTCTAGAAATATATAGTTTCATACATCGGTTAAAACACTCGACTCAAGCTACATGACGTGCAGCTGGAAACACTTCCCGCAAGTCGAGCTGCCCGAGATTCACATAATTTACAGAAAATCTTACATTTTTGTGATTTATATCGTTATCAAGACGATAGAATTCTTATATCGGGATATGAGACTTTGGTCATATCGCATAGCCCTATTTCAAACACTGTGCCTTCAGAGATGCTCTTCTGCATACCTTGGTTGTAAGGAGGGGTTATTTGTTTTCTGTTTTCTTCCTATCAGCTTAAAGCAATTGGGCTCAAACCATTCTCTATAAACCTTAAAGATGGTTATGTAGGAAAATCCTAGTAGATCAATAGATCGATTTAAAGGAGAAAAAAAAAAGTAAAGCTACCAACGGCTAAAATTAGATAAATTCAAAAAATTTATCTAAATTCAAAACTTGGGGTGGGGTGCATGTTTTAACTGAATGTTAGAAACGCAGATCGAGCCATTTTCTTTTCAGTTGGAAGTTTGTCATTCACACATGCACTGGAAATGACAAACTAATGTACCCAAAGGAGTCTAAAAAAAGATCCGAGTGGAGATGAATGTGCAGAATTAATCTCCTAAATCGTGCTGTGAAAATCGTCAGTTCCTGCTGATTTTTAATTCTGGTCGTCTAGGAAGGGTTCCTCTCTTCTGCCAGCAAATGTTCCCGTCTTGTTTTCAGTGAGGTAACAAACTATCAGAGGTCCTGGGGTAACCGAAGGCCTGTATTTGCTCAGTATTGTACCCTTTGTTTAACCGTGGCATCGATGTCTGGCTGTTGAAAGTAACTGGGTTCTGTTACAGAGCTCTGATTTCAGACACTACGAGGCCTCTCGGCAGCAGACGGAGATGATCTTACGTTGGTGAGAGGGCCACAGATGCATCAATCACAGATTAACATTGGTATAAAAATATCATGAGACCCGACACGTCAAGACGTAACATCACGCAGTTCTGAAGCATACTGCGTTTCCCCATCAGTGCGTGTTTATCATCATCTATAAGGCTGGTCCAACTCTAACAGGGTGTCTAAGTTTATGTTTGCTCTCTCAGTCTGACCTTCATGCCCCAGAAGCCTTGCCTGTTTGAGGTTTTTATAATTGGTTATTTGGCTCTGTCACCTTTCTATGGAGTGTTTGCATATGCTCCCTGTGCCTGTATGGGTCTTCTCAAGCTTCCTACCATAGTCCGTTTGCATGTTAGGTTAACTGGTGATTCTGAATTGACCAAAGTGTCGATGCAAACTGAGGTAAGAAAAATGATCTATAAATGCAGCCCCATTTCATACTGAAAAATAAAATGCCTGCAATGCAAATCTTTTATTTAAACCAGGAAGATAACGCAAGATCAGGGTAATCGTCACGCTTTCATCAACTTCTTTTCATCATGTTTTAGTGGTTCGCTGATGTGTCATTTACAGTGTAACCTGTCATTTGTCATTTTGAACATGTGGTTGCTAAAAGTCTTGTCCTCATGAGCCTGTTGTTCATCACATGAGCAAAAGTGGCTAAAAATAAAATTGTACAAGGGGGAACCTTTGACCTGTGTTCTGTATGGAGAATGTGGACTTGTATATTTTTCTAACAGTTTAACAAACAAAATAATAGAAAGTTGAATTATTTGACACAATAATGCCACCTTGAAATGGCACTGAATAGCAGGAATGACTCAGCAACTTCTGACCGCATCGGCTAGGGTTAAATAACTTGTTGCCAGCTGCACTGATTATCCAGTGGAAACCTGCTACCTATTTGCTTAGTTAAATCCCAGTGGTGGCCAGGCAGTGCACTTGGTACTTTAAACCACTTGGTCAACAAACACTGTTATATTCCCAAATCAGATGCACTGACAGAAATCCAAATGCCACCTTTCCTGTTTTGCCAATTTGCCCTAAAATTATTGGCTTTGCAGACTAAACAGAAACTAAGGCCAGCGTGACATTTCTGCAGCAGCTGGAGTGAAATTTGACGGGTCACAGCTCCGGGATGCCACACGCCAATGGGAAAAAGGCAGGAAGTGAGCTGGAAAATGGGATTACGCATGCACCGAGCTTCACCAACATACCAAAGGGCTAAGAGTGAGGAGTGACGGTGGCTGTTGCTCACTGTGGTGATCAGATGGAGGGAGGAGCATCATCACTCTCCTGCTCCTCAGCAGAACTCTTCCCAAGGTCGGCCGCATTACACAGAAACATTAGTCTCTAGAGGAACTTTACTGTCCTCTGCAGAAGCACCGGCATTCCTCCTCGGACACCTGCAATGAGCTATTTCACGGGCACTGCTCCCCAAGGTCCTCAATGTCACGCCTTGATGGCTGCTCCTTCGTGAATGCTCGGGTGATGGCGGTGTCCCTTGAGTCAGCAAGCACTAAAACATCCAGCTGTGGAGAGAAGGCTTGAATGTCATTGCAACAGCCATGGGCATCAGAGTCCTCACCCTCTCTTTTCCTCCCTGTCATGCTGGTTGAACCCTCTGTGCTCATATCTCATGTGCAAATACTTGTCAACAGATCCTGCTGGAACTCATCAGCAGTCAGAAAAATGAAATTAATTAGAAAAATAAAACCTCGCACTGCTGGTGTGATTGTTGTTGTTTGGTCATAGCATCTTAAAATAATAATAATTAAAAGTAATAAACTTGCAGAATAAAGCAGCCAGGTGTAGGTGTGTGTGATGCATAAGTGATTATCCTGGCTACCTGTGGATGATTAAGTGTAGAGAAGTCTTCTGCTATTCATGCACACCGTTGTACTGAAACAGTACTGTGAAAAAGCAATTACCCATTTCATTTATTATTATTTTCATTTGTCTGTAATGATGGACAAAATGCAATTTTTAAATAGCTTCATTTATTAAGGTCTAAAAGTTATGCCAACCTACCTGGAGCTGTGTGACCTCTGACCTTAACTGAGTCTAGTGAGACCTGCAGGTCTTTACTCTTGGAGTAACTTTGGTCGGGCTGATACTCCTGGGAAGCTTCACCACTGTTCCTGTGGTGTGCGTAATTATTCAGCCCCCTGAGTCAATACTTTGTAGAACCACCTTTTGCTGCAATTATGGCTGCCAGTCTTTTAGGGTATGTCTCTACCAGCTTTGCACAAATACAGACTGAAATCCTTGCCCATTCTTCTTTGCAAAACAGCTCCAGCTCAGTCAGATTAGATGGACAGCGTTTGTGAACAGCAGTTTTCAGATCTCCCCACAGATTCTCGATTGTATTTAGATCTGGACTTTGACTGGGCCATTCTAACACATGGATATGTTTTGTTTTAAACCATTCCATCGTTGCCCTGACTTTATGTTTAGGGTCGTTGTCCTGCTGGAAGGTGAGCCTCCGCCCCAGTCTCAAGTACGGTGTACATTTTAGGACATTGTCAGGTCTCAAGAAAAAAGTTGTCAGGTATCAGACAAAAAATTGTCAGGTCTCAGTTCTCAAAGAAAAAAGTTGTCAGGTATCAGAACACAAGGTACCATACAGAGAGAAAATCTTCCTGCAGGTGGCGGTGTTGTCATGTCCCACCCGAATTGATTTCCAAATACGTCATCAACGTGTGACTGTGGGAGAGCGTAAGGTCATTGACCTCACTGGAGTTTTACCGCGGTGCAGGCTCCTAACGACACAAGGTAAGTTTAACTTTTGTTCATATTTTTGCCACAGTTGTATTATATTAAGTTGCGGTTATGTTGTGAAAGTTACATATCAGAAGGAAAGCTAGTTTTGTACGAAATCAAATCAGTACTATTTTTGTATGGCTAATTCATTCTAGCTAGCGACAGTGTTGAAACGTGATTTTTTTGTTTTTTATTCGGAGATGTTTCTGTTTTATTAGGAGACTGTCTCACCCCAACATCGTCAGACTCATGGCAGTTGCCCGCACTGAGTCCTGCTTTTTGTTGGCAGCTGAATACATTCATGGCGCAACCCTGCAGCAAGTGCTTCACACAGACAGCTGCTACTCTAATAGTCTGTGTTGTTGAAGGATTCAGCACTTCTTATGTTTTTTTTTAAAATCCATTTTTAGACAGCGATGAGATCGGCTACACACTCCACAGAAGCCCAGAGTTACTGTTAATATCAAAAATATAATGCTGTCCTTTGAGATTTTAACATTTAAGACTGTGAGTGTAATGGATCTAAAACTGTTTAAATCTCTTCACCCTGGAGAGAAACTAGTGAGGGAGACCATCAGGACCAAGCTGGGTTTCCTGGGTCCAGAGGTTTGGAGAAACTTCTTCCCTTTCTTTCATCACAGCTGTCCTGTGCCAGAAGTTCTGTTGACCCACTGAAAGAGGCATCATTTAAGAAACACCAGGAACACTGAAGCTCATCGCATTGATCAAGCAGGACTCATGATCTTCACCAGCAGCTCCCTCACAGGGAAATCTTCAGCACTCCTCCGTAGGCCCGCCCCAGAAGATGGATAAACCCAGCATTTCATGAACACTGTGATGGAGACCTTTGGTTTGTGTAATGTTATAAATACTCGGATACTCCCCAGAGGCTCCGGACTTTTACATAAAGATATTATATTCAGTCCTGTAGAAAGTTATATATTTAAAAAGATATGATCCTCTCTGGTTACTCTGGTATGAATAACTCTGAATCACTTTATGGTAAATAACACACTATCTGCAGAAAACTGTGACCTTTGACCTTCATCAGGTTTTATTTAATTGTGCTAGAGAAACTCAAACGTGCTCTTTATACAGCTGAGTACATCAAGTGTTTAAAACGGAAGCTGTGCAGGTCTGAGATAAAAACTGAGGTCCTGTTAATGCTGATATATAGTGACACAGTTACATGGGTGATTAATCCTTTTGTTTTTTTGTCTTTAACTTTATCAATAAAACAGCTGCAGCTTTCACTACAGCACATGTGGTACTTTAACCTTTGTATTGTTTTCATCAGTTCATTTTGCAGTTAACATGTGAACATGTTGGATGATCTGTCTGCTGTCACGGGGTGGTGCTGAGGTCTGAATCTGAGGGCAGCTCCTGTAATCACAAAGAGAACAGAACCATCCAACTCAAATATAAATTTTATCCCTCAAAATTGAAATAAAGCTGATTCTTCTGTCCTCACACACTCAGGATCTGAAGTTGTTCTCTTACATTTTTTTTCAGTATTACAGTACACTACAGTACTTTAATCCATAGTTCCTGATTAATGAAGAGCTACAAGGTACAAGCTTCTTTTTTTTTTTTTTTTTAAAGTTATTGTCTTTACAGATGTGGCAAGAGACTGAAAACATGCTGTTGTTTGCACATATTTAATAATCAGCTCTGCACAGGAGCTGAAGCAGGATGCAGCCTGTTGATTTTACAGTATAATACTTGTAATAAAAGTACAGTAACAGTAATTAGTGACTGAGTAGCCCGGAGCGTTTCTCTTGATTTCTTTAGTCGGTGTAAATTCATTCACCTGCACAGATTAGCTAAACGAACCCTGACAGCCGAGTCCTCATCTTAGCTAGCTAGGTCTCAGGACCGAGCTAAGGACGGTAGTTACGGATTAGCTGACAAACACGTTTAACTTACCGAAAAAGTGCAGCAGGGCCTCGGGTCCTTCTGTCGGGTAGTCCAGTTTACTGAAGAACACCTCAGGCTGTCAGGTTAAAACACTCGGTCGTGTTTTCATAGCGTAAACGCTGGCCCTCCTCTCAGAGCCTACGTTCTATCTGCTATTCCCGAACAGAGATACGCAAGTTTCTCCGTAACTGCAGCTGCCAGTCAAAGCTGTTATGATGACGTTTCACCCCAATTTAACATCACCGCGGTAGGAATTAGAATCAAACTTATGGGAGAGGAGACCCCTTGAACATCAATCAGTGTGATGAGAACTATTGATAACAAAAGAAAGAATCTTTGGAAAAAAATTATCTGAGGAGAATAACTTTATTTTAGTCTGACCCCAGTCCCATCCGCTAACGTGGAGGAGGCGGGGTTTATGACGTATATACTGCAGCCAGACACCAGGGGGCGATAGAGACGTTTTGCCTTCATTTTTGGGGAGCTGTCGTGTCGTCCATCTTTTATACAGTCATTGGGTGGGACATGACAACACCGCCACCTGCAGGAAGATTTTCTCTCTGTATGGTACCTTGTGTTCTGATACCTGACAACTTTTTTCTTGAGAACTGAGACCTGACAATTTTTTGTCTGATACCTGACAACTTTTTTCTTGAGAACTGAGACCTGACATTTTTTTGTCTGATACCTGACAACTTTTTTCTTGAGAACTGAGACCTGACAATTTTTTTTCTGATACCTGACAGCTTTTTTTTTTTTAGAACTGAGACCTGACAATTTTTTTTCTGATACCTGACAGCTTTTTTTTTTTTAGAACTGAGACCTGACAATTTTTTGTCTGATACCTGACAACTTTTTTCTTGAGAACTGAGACCTGACAATTTTTTGTCTGATACCTGACAACTTTTTTCTTGAGAACTGAGACCTGACAATTTTTTGTTTGATACCTGACAACTTTTTTTTTGAGAACTGAGACCTGACAATTTTTTGTCTGATACCTGACAACTTTTTTTTGAGAACTGAGACCTGACAATTTTTTGTCTGATACCTGACAACTTTTTTCTTGAGACCTGACGATGTCCTAAAATGTACACCGTACTCAAGTCTTTTGCAGACTCCAAGAGGTTTTCTTCCAAGATTGCCCTGTATTTGGCTCAATCCATCTTCCCATCAACTCTGACCAGCTTCCCTGTCCCTGCTGAAGAGAAGCACCCCCAGAGCATGATGCTGCCACCACCATATTTGACAGTGGGGATGGTGTGTTCAGAGTGATGTGCAGTGTTAGTTTCCCGCCACACATAGCGTTTTGCATTTTGGCCAAAAAGTTCCATTTTGGTCTCATCTGACCAGAGCACCTTCTTCCACATGTTTGCTGGGTCCCCCGCATGGCTTGTGGCAAACTGCAAACGGGACTTCTTATGGTTTTCTGTTAACTGCTTTCTTCTTGCCACTCTTCCATAAAGGCCAACTTTGTGCAGTGCGCGACTAATAGTTGTCCTATGGTCAAATTCCCCCATCTGAGCTGTAGATCTCTGCAGCTCGTCCAGAGTCACCATGGGCCTCTTGGCTGCATTTCTGATCAGCGCTCTCCTTGTTCGGCCTGTGAGTTTAGGTGGACGGCCTTGTCTTGGTAGGTTTATACTTGTGCCATACTCCTTCCATTTCTGAATGATTGCTTGAACAGTGCTCCGTGGGATGTTCAATGCTTGGGAAATCTTTTTGTAGCCTAAGCCTGCTTTAAATTTCTCAATAACTTTATCCCTGACCTGTCTGGTGTGTTCTTTGGACTTCATGGTGTTGTTGCTTCCAATATTCTCTTAGACAACCTCTGAGGCCGTCACAGAGCAGCTGTATTTGTACTGACATTAGATTACACACAGGTGCACTCTATTTAGTCATTAGCACTCATCAGGCAATGTCTATGGGCAACTGACTGCACTCAGACCAAAGGGCGCTGAATAATTACGCACACCCCACTTTTCAGTTATTTATTTGTAAAAAATGTTTGGAATCATGTATGATTTTCGTTCCATTTCTCACGTGTACACCACTTTGTATTCACGTGGAATTCCAATAAAATTGATTCATGTTTGTGGCTGTAATGTGACACAATGTGGAAAAGTTCAGGGGGGCCGAATACTTTTGCAAGCCACTGTATGCTTAATTTGTTTAACAAGGCAGAGCAATTACTTTTTCACATAATGGTCCCTTTAATAAATGAAATCATTACTACTGGGTTATCTTTGCCTAATATTTGATATCGTTTGATGATCTGAAACATTTCACTGTGACAAAAAGAAAGAACTGGCTGACACTGAGTGGATTAACTGATAAAAACTAATTTATAAACAGGTCAATTCAAGAAGGTAGTACCTGTGAGATTTCATTTAGATGTGACTGACACACTACTGTTTTTGTACCTTTTGTTTTTGTTCTGCTTTTAGCATTTTTGGTGCTTTAATGTTGTTTTGAACTATTACGTGGTGTTTTTAACTTGAACCCTGTGCTTTGTGTTTCTGATAATGGGGATCCTAATAAATAAACAAAATCAGGAACCAAGTCACATAATAAACGACTGCAAATGAAAAGTAAAAGCTAAATGACAAAATACTATCAGGCAGTATTTTTATGTATTTTTCTTTGATAGGAGGTAGTGCTGATTTTTCTGTTATTAAAAAAAAAGGAACACAAAACATATACTCTTCATTTTGTAACAATCAGTCAAAATATGCTTTGATTGCAGATTATTTCTATTCCACACTTCAAAGGTGTAAATATAGTGTCCACATCTTCTAGCTGCTACTGTCAGTAGGTTAATGCACCATGCTGCAAAGCTCGTGCAAGTTTCCTGAATGTCACGGCGCTCGGATGGCCTCTATAGTCACCAGATCTTAGTCCAACAGAACCCCTTCAGGATGTGGGGAAAAACACAAGTGTCCATCATGAAGAACCCCACAAACGATGTAGGGGTGGCTGTAGCTCAGGTGGCAGAGCAGGTCAGTCACTAACCAGAAGGTCGGTGGTTCGATCCCAGGCTGCCTCCTGGCTGCATGCCAAATATCCTTGGGCAAGATACTAACCCCGTGTTTGCCTACTGGTGGTGGTCAGAGGGCCCGGTGGCGCCAGTGTCCGGCAGCCTCGCCTCTGTCAGTGCGCCCCAGGGCAGCTGTGGCTACAATGTAGCTTGCCGTCACCAGTGTGTGAATGTGTGTGTGAATGGGTGAATGACTGAATGTAGTGTAAAGCGCTTTGGGGTCCTTAGGGACTGAGTAAAGCGCTATACAAATGCAGGCCATTTACCATTTCATGTCAGTATGCACACACAATTTTGAGGAATGAGCCACCAAGATGTAACTATCACAATGGCCAGTCAATGTAATGCTTATATGCTGATACATTAATAGTAATGTATTACTAGAATGCAATAGGTGACAAGAAAGTGCAATATGTCGACATATCTTGGTTTCAGCGGATTAACCAAATAAGTGTGTTACCCACACAGCTGGGTGCAGACGAACACTCACTGGTATTACAGCTAGATGATCTCTACTTATTTAGGATTTCTTCATGAGTCAGATCATAGTCATGCTCAAGTTCAGCTTCTGTTTTAACCTAAATTTAACAGCTGTAATGTTTTGTGTCTGCAGCTTGGACGGTAGTAGTGCTGTAATGTTGGAAATATCCTGCCAAATTATTCTAAAGCACCTTTATTAGATGCTGCTGTGTCCATCTTCATGATTTTCCAGACAGACTTGCAAGCTGAAAACAATCCAAGCTAAACTATCTGAACTGGTGCTGTGACAGTCACTAATCACAAAAACTGCTCTCATTTAAAAAACGACTCTGTTTATAGACTGTTTTTTCTCCTTCTTTTGTACATTTAATTGTCGCCGTCCTCTTCAGGTAAGTTCACATCCTTGATTGAATTCATAAATGGCACCCATTTTAGCTTAATATTTAGGTAAACAAGTACACACTAATTTCATCTCAGATTAGTTAGGCAAGTAAAATTACTGCATAGCCCCACAAAAACAAATCCAAATCTTGTCTGCAGAGACTACCTTCAGAATTTGGGAGTGGAGAGGCTGGAATGGCCAGCCTGCAGTCCTGAACTCAAACTCATGAAAACCTTGATGGTTAAAGCGGCAATAGTTTTAGCAGCCAGCAGGGGGCGATTTCTGTAGTTGCAAAAATACTTCTGTTTAAATAGAAGCCTATGGGGAAAGCTGCTCTCGGCGCCCTCGCTCTGTGATCTCCGCAAACACTTCCTCCCGACTTTATAGGCTCAGTCTCAAGTTTTAAGCCTTACTGGATAAAAAATGAAGTTAATTTTGTAGATTGTGGTCATTCTAAGAGTCGGGAAGATTATCCAGGATCAAGATTTCACAGTAATATCCACCCTTCGGTCCATTACATCCGGTTTCAAAACGCCGACACGGTGGCGGCAGCACTCATTCTTGGCAGCTGCATGCATTGCAAGCATGTGTTTGCCTCCTTTGTCCTTTACACTGTCCGCCAAAGAAAAATAACCCACCTGGATGAGCGATAGTGCTATAAAATGTGTGCCACGTTTATGTGTTTGGAAAAGGCTTTGACTGGAGCTGCACCCAATAAAAGGGAATCAGAGGTGACAGAAGACCCATAAGCTTTCAGTAACCCCCATTACAGCCCACCAACACCCCGGCAGAAGGGAGGAGGATAGTATGGGATGGATCTCTTCTGTCCTCCCTGTCACTCCCTCCCATCTCCTGGCCTTTAACAGGGCCAGCTGACGTCAGAGCGGCCTCGGGCACCCGACTGTCTCTGTTGTTTTTAGCTGTCAGTTTTCCGCTTGCACCCTCCTCCCACCGCAACTGTTTCTGGCTGATATCCAAACTCCTCCAGCGCTTTGTAGGAGTGACCTTTGCAGAGGCAGACTGACAGACCGGCCCGGGCGCTCACTCTCTCGGTGGTGTGAGTGGTGTCAGTGTGTGGCGCTGGCAGCGGAGAAGGGGCTGAAAGGATAATCTGAGCTGTGACTGTGGCTGCCCCGCTGAGAGGACCGTTTACTGACGGAGATCCCAGAGACTGCGTTTATCTCGGGTTGAGATCACGCATCACTGCTAAACTCCGAAATCAGCTTTTATCGAACGCAGGGAAATGAAAGGGACCAAGAGAAAACCAAACCTCTATAATTCATGCGTCTTGTCTTTCTGAAATTATTTATCATTTATTTCATTTGAATTGACTTTTTACTTTTGTTAGATTTAGAAAAGCTTCTTGCACAGTCTCTTTCATGTTTTTCCTCCCTTTTATGTAGTTTAAACCCTTTTAATAATGTGTTTTAGCACCACATTGTACAGTTTCTGTATACTGAACCTCCGAGCCTTTAATATAATTATATTTTATTGCTTTAGCTTTTTAAATTAAAATATGTTCAAAAACATATCCACTTACTGTATTATATTCCACATTTTATTTCTTTACTGTTACTTATTAAGCTATATTTGGTATTCTTGTTTTGTCATTATTCTATTTTTAAAAATATATTTGATTTTATTACAGTGTTGAAACAATTTTGGTTTCTATAACACACTTACATATCTTAGTCTATATAATTCTGTTTAATACATTTATGACAGTTACTTTTATTTATTTGTGATGAATAAAGTTGAAATAAAAATACAGGAAGATCTTATTCAAGCCATGTTCTGAGTGAAGTGGATTAGTGATGGGATTTCCGGCTCTTTTTAGAGATCGGGCTCTTTCGGTTCGGCTCGCTAAAAAGAGCCGGCTCTTTTGGCTCTGAACCGGCTCTTCAGGTTGTTTTGTTGCTTTAATTAATTTATTATTAACAATAATATAAAATTATGCACAAAAGGAATTACTAACGTAAAAAAAAAAGTGGTTTTATTTATATATGTTTATATATAAATATATGCGGTGGCCCCTAGAGACAAAACACGTACAAACTCCAAAACACATTTCTAGCATGAACTGAACTTCCAAAGCAGAGCTACTAGATCACTTAAATTACACAATTGAAAGCATATGTGTGTTGTTTGTGTATTTATACACAAGCATTCATATATATTCAAATAAAAAAAAAAAAAAGTTCATTTACCTGTTACTACCACACACCAAATCCGGTCGTTGGTACTTGCTGGCTTGTGTAGCCACTAGGTAACAAAAGCTCAACACTGCGCCCAGCATCCTGGAGCACTTCTGTTGTCTTTTGTACGTGTTTTGAGTTTCTATATGCTTCTGACTTTTTATGTGCTTCTGACTTTTTACTTGCTTCGGAGTTTGTACGTGTTTTTACGTGTTTTGGAGTTTGTACGTGTTTTGGAGTTTGTACGTGCTTCAGGGTTTGTACGTGCTTCAGAGTTTGTACGTGATTTGAAGTTTGTATGTGCTTTGTCTCTAGGGGCCACCGTAAATATACTTTTATTTATTCACTCCACATAAAATGTAATAAATAAATCATATAATACAAAAATCAACTATTCACATTTCAACTTTTAACTATTTAAATCTTCAGCTTTTTCCTTTTACAAATTTAAAGTGAAACAACACAAAACACTGCAAACCACAACACAATTAAATATCAATGTGTGACATCTGGGACACAGCTTTGACTAAGAACTCTCTTTTTGTTCTTACTTTATGGCTTTAAAAAAATATATCGAGATATATATCTTATATCGCCATCCAGCTAAAAAATATCGAGATATGAATTTTGGGTCATATCACCCAGCCCTAATCACAATCAAGGATTTCGGACGCCAGTAGAATCGGTTACAAATCAACATGCCGTCCCGGGTGGAGGACTACGCGGTTCTTCAAGCTATCCGGTTGTTCAGTCTGACGTCACTAGCCGTGTCTGGGTCTAAACTCCGCTGCAGGTCCATATATCAAACGATCCCTATGGCATTACTGAGAGTTGAAAAACTGTCTAAAGTCTTTCATCTTTAATAAAATGATCAGCATTCTGCTCTACCAGGTGTAACAATTGAGTTTAACATCCAGGCATCCATGAAAACGGAATTTATGACATTTAACGGAGTTAGAAGTTAGCAGGGAGTTAGCTCGCTAGCTTCTATCTAAATACAATATAGCATGTCCTGACTGCGGGGTTTTGGAAACAAATTAAAACGTACAGCTCTGCTATCACTTCCAGCATAAATGAAGACAGAAAACTAAACAGCAGTGACGTTTGTAGGGTTACTGAAGTTGGGCTAGCTGGTATATAATGATGTGCTACGTGACCGCTAGCGACACACAGCTATGTTAGCATAATATAAACAAGCTAACTTTTTTTCCACTCGATAAAAGTTAACGTGAGTGTTCTCGGTGGTCAGGAACAAATGTAATCGCATGGCAGGATGCTGTAAAAGGACCAAACTTCAGCCAGGAGAACAACTGAGATAATCCATCCACAATACGAGGTTAGTCATTCATATACTGCTGCATGGGCTGGGCTGTAGTTACATCGTAAGGTTTTAAAAACTGAGCTTAAATAAATGATTAGTGGTAATAAAAGGTCAACAGGGATCACTGACTGTTTTAGGAGCTTTTTGAGATCAAATAGAAGAAAATACATAACATTAAACATGTTAACAACACAAAAGCCATATTAAACGCAGACTACTTTAGACCCGGAAGTAGGATTCGTCGCGTCATCACTGAACAACCGGATAGGCTCCGGTTCTTTTGGAAGATGCCACAAAATAAAGAAAAAAGCTGACGGAAAGGTGAGTAAAACACACTTCCCGCATACCTGTGGGTTAAACTCACCTGCTGTCCGTGAGTCCGCGAGGCAATATTGTCGCAGTCATGTTTTTTTTTCCTCCCCCCACCTCAATAAACTTTATTTCAAACCGCTAACAAGTAGCTACCTGCCTGTAGCGTTACAGAAATTTTGAAAATGTAAGCTGTTAGCTTATAATGTGGACCTTAAAAATGAGCAGCGTTAGATTAAAAAGGTCAGTTATTAATGACTTAATATTTTATGTTAATTTTTATATTGATATTAGATATTTATGTTTTACTATTTTATTTTACTGACTTCACCTATTCCAATGAAGGAAATTCCTTTCTTTGGGTCAAGGGTTACTTTGAAAATACATCAGCTCTCAATGAAGAGATAAACATGTTGGATATCTACACTCATATAGACTGGGTAATGCATTAGCAATAAAATGATGCCAGATCCTTTAGGTCTTTAGGGAAGGACATTCTCTGATCTCTGATTCAGATAACCACGATTCTTTGACTTTTATCTCTGTAATTCTGGTTAATTCAAAGCCGGTTTGACTAGGCTAAAAACAAACCCTAGCCGGCCGGCTCTACCGTCCATCATCTTATCCAACGTCTGCTCCCTGGATAATAAACTGGATTACATCCGACTCCAGCAGGCTACACAGCGTGAGGTTAGAGACTGCTGTGTCTTTGTTTTCACGGAGACATGGCTCAGCGACAGAGTACCGGACGCCGCTATTCAGCTAAACGGGCTGGCCTCGTTTTGCGCCGACAGAAATGCAGCTCTGTGCGGTAAGACTCGCGGTGGCGGCTTGTGTGTTTACATCAACGCGAAATGGTGCAAGAACTCTGCGCTAGTTTCTAGTTATTGCTCATCGCTGGTGGAGTTTGTGACTGTTAGATGCAGACCCTTTTATTTACCACGGGAATTCACCACTGTTTTCATTATCGGAGTGTACATTCCACCTAGCGCTAATGCTAAGGAAGCGCTATGGGAACTGTATACAAAGATCTGTGAACTGCAAAATACACACCTGGATGGACTGTTTATTGTTGCTGGAGATTTCAACCATGCAAATCTCAAGTCAGTGCTTCCTAGATTCCATCAGTATGTGGACTTTGCAACGAGAGGGGAAAACACGCTGGATCTTGTTTACACAAACATCCCCGGCGCATATCGGGCAGAGCCCCGCCCCCACCTCGGCTACTCAGACCACATCTCTGTTATGCTAATTCCAGCATACAGACAACTCGTCAGGCGATCAAAACCGGTTCTGAAGCAGGTGAAAACCTGGCCAGCAGGAGCAATCTCTGCTCTTCAGGACTGTTTCGAGAGCACTGACTGGAACATGTTTAGGGAGGCTGCACCTTATGGCGACTTCACTGACTTGGAGGAGTACACGTCATCAGTGTCCAGCTACATCAACAAGTGCACCGATGACGTCACTGTCTCCAAGACCATCATCTCACGACCCAACCAGAAACCAGAAAGCCGGTTTGTATCGTAGATCCTGGTGTGGAAGGAGCTGGATTATGGCACCATGGCAGAGAGTGAGAAGCAGATGCTGGTGTCAGAGGTGAACCTGCTGAGGGAGCTCAAGCACCCAAACATAGTGAGGTACTACGACCGCATCATAGACTGGACAAACACCACTCTGTACATTGTCATGGAGTACTGCGAAGGCAGCGACCTGTCCAGCCTCATCAGCCGCTGCATCACTTTTCTTGTTTTTGTCATGGTCCTGGGTCTTTTGACCCAGCGTTTTAAGTTTGAGTTTATTTTGTTCATTAGGTTATCTAAGTTCATTTGGTTATTAGACTCCTTGTGTTTTCTTCCCCTGTATTTAAGCTTCCCCTCACCCTTCGTGTTTCATGCTGCGTGTCTTATGTTATCAAGTTTGTATTATTATGCCTAAGTGTTTCTAGTTATTATTTTCCCCTCGTGTTTCCAACCATGTTAAATCTCCCCTGCTCTTCATGCGTTTCATGTCTGTGTCTTACGTTGTCAAGTTCGGGTTGTCATGTCTATGTCTCATTATGTTTCCTGTTTTATTGTGAAGAGGTCTGGTGTTCTGTGTTCATCATGTTCAGTTTTACTCTCCCACTGTGACGTCATTATGTTCATGTGTGCCAGCTGTTTCCTCATGTGTCTCCACTTCCCCTAATCACCTCCTGTGTATTTAAGTCCTCTGTTTTCAGTATGTGATTGTCAGGTCGTCTGTTGTCCACGCCATGTTTCCTATGCCATGCTTCCAAGTTTCTTGTCTAGGTTTTTCTTATTGTTTGTTTAGATTTCCCAGTTTAGGTTTGTGTTAATTTTGCTTCAGTTTGCCTTGCCCTTTGTTTGTACCTTTTTTCCAGCCATATTAAACGGCTCGCTTTTTGTTAACATTCAAGTTTTGTTCCCTGTTCCTTGGAGTCTGCATTTTGGGTCCTTTTTCAATTCATACAGTCTGCCCTCGCCAGACTGTGACAGTTTTTGTTTATTTTCTGCGCTTTTGGTCACTCAGACCACATCACTTTCTCCAGAGATCAACTGCTTAACATCAGGCAGTCGTCTCACTATAGTTCTTATCCATTTTTCACAAACCCGGAAAGTTTTTTGGAGATTTTAGTTGGAGGCGCAGCAGCTCTCTGTGGCTCCTGGAGAAGACGTAGACGGGGGAGTCGCGCCGGTGCGCTGGTGAAACTACGTTGGCGAGGATTCCGCACGGCACTCCCCTCCATTCACCTCGCGAATCTCCGCTCTCTTCCAAACAAAGTCGACGAATTACTGCTCTTAAACCGGACTAACAAGGACTTTGCACGCTCTGCTGCCCTCTGCTTCACTGAAACCTGGCTCAGTGAGCGAGTCCCAGACGCTGTCTTAAATCTGCCGGGCTTCCAACTTCACCGGGCGGACCGCGAAACAGAGCTCTCAGGGAAAACAAAGGGTGGTGGAGTCTGCTTCTACATTAATGAAGGTTGGTGTACTGATGTCACAGTGTTACAGAAACACTGCAGCCCACACTTGGAAAGTTTTTTTCATCAACTGTAAACCTTTTTATTCACCGCGGGAGTTTTCTTCCTTCATGCTGGTCGGAGTTTACATCCCTCCACAGGCCAACGCGAACAACGCACTGTGCGAGCTGGCTGACCAGATTATTACCCTGCGTCAGTGTGGAGGGGCCTGCAGGAAATCACCAGCTACAGACGCCCCCCACCCACTATTGAAGCAAACAAAGACCTGGCCAACGAGTTAAACACTTTCTATTGCAGGTTTGAGACGGACAGACTCCCACGCCCCACCCTCCCCTCCCCAGGGACATTGCTTCAGACATTGACCCCCAACACACCTTCCACCTCTCCCCCCTTCACCCTGCCCCTCCCCAATCAAGACTCAACGACCACCCCCACCCTCCCCAATCCAGACTCAACGACCACCACCACCCTCTCCAATCCAGACTCAACGACCTCCACCACACCTCTCACCCCCCCCTTTCCTCCTCCCTGAAACTAAGAATACACACTCAGGATGTGAGCCGACTATTCCAGAAACAGAAGCCCAGGAAAGCCCCCGGACCAGATGGCGTCTCACCCTCCTGCCTCAAAACCTGTGCTGAACAGCTGACTCCCATCTTTACTCGCATCTTCAACAGATCCCTGGAGCTGTGTGAAGTTCCCTCCTGCTTCAAACGCTCCACCATCATCCCTGTTCCCAAGAAACCCACCATCACAGGACTGAATGACTACAGACCTGTCGCCTTGACGTCTGTGGTCATGAAATCCTTCGAACGACTGGTGTTAGCCCATCTGAAAGACATTACAGGCCACCAGCTGGACCCTCTGCAGTTTGCCTACCGGGCAAACAGGTCAGTTGATGATGCAGTGAACATGGGGCTGCATTACATTCTGCAACACCTTGACCGCCCGGGAACTTATGCCAGGGTCCTGTTTGTGGACTTTAGTTCGGCTTTTAACACCATTGTGCCTGAACTTCTTTCCTCCAAACTCTCCCAGCTCAGCGTGTCACCAGCTACCTGTCAGTGGCTCACCAGCTTCCTGACAGACAGAAAGCAACAAGTGAGGCTGGGGGAGATCACCTCTGAAACCCGGTCCCTCAGTATTGGTGCCCCTCAAGGATGTGTCCTCTCACCACTACTGTTCTCCCTCTACACTAACGACTGCACCTCCAAGAACTCGGCTGTCAAACTCCTAAAGTTTGCAAATGACACCACTGTCATTGGCCTCATTCAAGATGGTGATGAGTCTGCATACCGGCAGGAAGTTGAGCGGCTGGTACTCTGGTGCAGTCAGCACAATCTGGAGCTGAACACTCTTAAGACTATAGAGATGACAGTGGACTTCAGGAGACATCCCTCAACTCTGCTCCCCCTCACCATATCAGACAGCCCTGTGTCAACTGTGAAGACCTTCAAGTTCCTGGGTACAACCATCTCCCAGGACCTGAAGTGGGAGACCAACATCAACTCCATCCTCAAAAAGACCCAGCAGAGGATGTACTTCCTGAGACAACTGGGGAAGTACTGTCTTCCACAGGAGCTGCTGATCCAGTTCTACACTGGACACACAGGCGGAGTGACTGGCGAGGATCCTGAACCATGACACCAGCTTTGCAAAGACGTTTGTCGGGACGCCGTACTACATGTCTCCAGTGAGTGGCTTCATGCTGCTGGAGTTTGAAGCGTTTAATCTGAGCTTACAACTTTCCTTGCCTGAACTTTTGATTTTATTCTTGTTTGTTAATCTTTGTTTTACTTCATGATAAAAAAAGAATGGGGACAAATATAATAATCTCTTTTTTTTTCTGTCAGGAACAAATAAACCGGATGTCATACAACGAGAAGTCCGATATTTGGTCTCTGGGATGTCTGCTCTACGAACTCTGTGCCTTATCGTAAGTTTTCCAGCTGTTCCACTTTAGCTGATTTCCCCACTGCAAACTGTTAGGCAGCAGATCTTGCAGTTTTTCCTGCATTTTTCTTTTTCCTCTCCAGGCCTCCTTTTACTGCTTACAACCAAAAAGAGCTGGCAGAAAAGATCAGAGAGGGCAAATTCAGAAGGATCCCGTACCGGTACTCTGAGGAGCTGAACACTCTGCTCGGCAAAATGCTCAACTTAAAGGTTGAGCATTTTGCTCAGAGAGCAATCACTTCCTGTTGGGGAGCCCGGGCAACATGGCGGACTGAGCAGTCGCATCCGTCTGAACTCCTCACTAAAGTCCCGATGTTTTAATCTTGAAGTTATAAAATCCACTCCTTTGAGCTATATTGACGACGTTTCAGCCCGAACATGAAGAAAAACAACAACACGAAACCTCCGGCAGTGAAAAACCTCCCTTTTACAACCCAGAGAAACAGCGAGCATGACTACCCAGCTCCGATGGAAACAGCTAATTCCAGCAGCAACAAGAGGGACAGACTGTTAACAACCCCTGATAATACTCCTGAGAAACCACATATGGAGAAAAAAGCAAAAGGTACAGCTAATGATAATGACTCCAACACATCCACTGACACTATACTGAAAGCTATTGAGAGTCTTGGAAAACGTGTTGATGACCGCATGGACGAAGTTAGCAAACAAATTCAACAACATAGCGCCATGCTGGCTTCCATTGCTAAATCGGTGCAGTTTAATATAGAGGAGCTGCAAGAATGCAAAAAGAAAATAAAACACCTGGAATAAGAGATTGAATCAATCAAAAAAAGATAATGACGATATTAAAGATCGTGTATTGAGCCAGGAAAGATACAAAAGAAGATGGTGTCTCCGTATCAAAGGGAAAAAGGAGAAAACAAATGAAAATATCAGAGAAGAAGTGGTGGAACTTCTAGGAAGGATTACTCCGGACCCAAAGATGAAGATGGAAGAAGCAGTTGATGTTGTCCACAGAGTGGGAAGAGCGGTGGAGAATAAGCATCGACAAATCATTATTCTGTTTGTGAGACGTGCTGTGAGAGATGACATCTGGAGGCGAACAAAGGCTTCTCCCGTGTGCAAAGAAGAAGGCATCCGCTTTGCTGAAGACCTGACCCCAGAGGACTGGAGATCCAGACAAGCATTGTGGCCAAAAATCGACCAGGCTCGGAAGGAAGGCAAGGCTGCAGGCTTCAGGGGCCCTTTTGGTTTCATAGAAGGCAAACGCATCAGGGTAGAGACTCCAGGTATGGGCTGACATCTGACTACGAAAGGAATATACAGTGGAACATTTCGGATGATGGGACTTTTACCTCAAGATTTTCCTACTCCATCTCCTAAACTTCCTCTTTAAAGCTGTTCATGTGTTCCAATTAAAAACTAATATTTCTTTTTTTTTTTCCCTTTAACACAAGGGGACTTAAAGACTCAATTAAGCGCAAAGCTGTTTTTCTGTTCTGCAAGGGGCAACAGGCAAATTGTTTTTTCCTCCAGGAAACTCATTCTGAGAAATCTGATGTGAAATTTTGGTCACAACAATGGGGAGATAAATTTTTTTTTTTAGTCATGGTACAAACAGGTCGGCTGGGGTTGCTATTTGTTTCAACAGATGTCCTGGTAGGTTTTTGTGCAACATGGCAGACAAAGATGGATATTGGGTTGCCTGTGTGTTAAATACTGATAATACTCTGATTATTTTGGTTAATGTTTATGGATACAACAATGATCAAGAGAATAAGAACCTTCTGCATCAAATTTCTACACTTATAAAGGAACTTTATACCAAATTCCCTACTGATTATATAGTAGTTGGAGGTGATTTCAATGTGACTCCTGATGAATGGTTGGATAGATGGCCTTCAAAATTTTCAAGAGAACATAAAAACCCAATATTTGAAAAATTCGCTAATGATACTAAATTAATAGATGTATGGAGATTGTTAAACGAAGATGTAAAACAATTCACCTGGCACAAACCTAATGGTCAAAGCAGGTCACATATTGATTATTGGTTGGTATCCAACTCAATTTTACAATATGTTAAGGAAACAGTCATCTCTAACAGTCCCTTAAGTGACCATTGCGCCATTATTCTAAGTCTACAAAGCAAAGACCAAAACAACACATTTAAGGATTATTGGAAATTTAATTGTCAGATGCTGAGAAATGAGGAGTATTGTAATTCTATTAAAAAATTAATTTTAGATATCCAGAATCAATACACCGATACTCAAATGGGAATATCTTAAATTTAGAATCAGAAAAACCTCAATTGCATTTGGTAAAAAGTTAAACAGACAAAGGAAAGAAGAGGAATCAAATGTAGTAAAAGAACTTATGAATCTTTATGGCAAATTGAATTGGACTGAGGAAGAAAAAGGAAAAATTAATAATTTACAATCTAAATTGGACGAAATATACCTTTATAGAGCCAAGGCTGCTTATTTGCGACCCAAAGCCAAGTGGATAAAAGAGGGTGAAAAGAACACTGCCTATTTTTGCAATCTAGAAAAACGTAGACAAGAATATAATTCAATATGTAACCTAATAATCAACGGAGAGGAATGTACAGACCCTAAACGCATTTCAAATGAAGTATTTACTTTTTACAGTAACCTTTATAAGTCTTCATACTCAGAACAAAATGTCACCTCCTTCTTTGACAAAATCAGTAATTGGATTCCAGTAATTGATGATAATTTTAGAGAAATTTGTGATAAAGACCTAACTATAGAAGAATTTGATTTTGCTATTAAGAGCATGGCATCTGATCGCTCACCGGGACCAGATGGTATAACAACTAATTTCTATAAGATCACGCATCACTGCTAAACTCCGAAATCAGCTTTTATCGAACGCAGGGAAATTAAAGGGACCAAGAGAAAACCAAACCTCTATAATTCATGCGTCTTGTCTTTCTGAAATTATTTATCATTTATTTCATTTGAATTGACTTTTTACTTTTGTTAGATTTAGAAAAGCTTCTTGCACAGTCTCTTTCATGTTTTTCCTCCCTTTTATGTAGTTTAAACCCTTTTAATAATGTGTTTTAGCACCACATTGTACAGTTTCTGTATACTGAACCTCCGAGCCTTTAATTTAATTATATTTTATTGCTTTAGCTTTTTAAATTAAAATATGTTCAAAAACATATCCACTTACTGTATTATGTTCCACATTTTATTTTTTTACTGTTACTTATTAAGCTATATTTGGTATTCTTGTTTTGTCATTATTCTATTTTTAAAAATATATTTGACTTTATTACAGTGTTGAAACAATTTTGGTTTCTATAACACACTTACATATCTTAGTCTATATAATTCTGTTTAATACATTTATGACAGTTACTTTTATTTATTTGTGATGAATAAAGTTGAAATAAAAATACAGGAAGATCTTATTCAAGCCATGTTCTGAGTGAAGTGGATTAGTGATGGGATTTCCGGCTCTTTTTAGAGATCGGGCTCTTTCGGTTCGGCTCGCTAAAAAGAGCCGGCTCTTTTGGCTCTGAACCGGCTCTTCAGGTTGTTTTGTTGCTTTAATTAATTTATTATTAACAATAATATAAAATTATGCACAAAAGGAATTACTAACGTAAAAAAAAAGTGGTTTTATTTATATATGTTTATATATAAATATATGCGGTGGCCCCTAGAGACAAAACACGTACAAACTCCAAAACACATTTCTAGCATGAACTGAACTTCCAAAGCAGAGCTACTAGATCACTTAAATTACACAATTGAAAGCATATGTGTGTTGTTTGTGTATTTATACACAAGCATTCATATATATTCAAATAATTAAAAAAAAAAAAGTTCATTTACCTGTTACTACCACACACCAAATCCGGTCGTTGGTACTTGCTGGCTTGTGTAGCCACTAGGTAACAAAAGCTCAACACTGCGCCCAGCATCCTGGAGCACTTCTGTTGTCTTTTGTACGTGTTTTGAGTTTCTATATGCTTCTGACTTTTTATGTGCTTCTGACTTTTTACTTGCTTCGGAGTTTGTACGTGTTTTTACGGGTTTTGGAGTTTGTACGTGTTTTGGAGTTTGTACGTGCTTCAGGGTTTGTACGTGCTTCAGAGTTTGTACGTGATTTGAAGTTTGTATGTGCTTTGTCTCTAGGGGCCACCGTAAATATACTTTTATTTATTCACTCCACATAAAATGTAATAAATAAATCATATAATACAAAAATCAACTATTCACATTTCAACTTTTAACTATTTAAATCTTCAGCTTTTTCCTTTTACAAATTTAAAGTGAAACAACACAAAACACTGCAAACCACAACACAATTAAATATCAATTAAAATATGAAAACAAAAAGAAGATGCATATTCTCTGTCATATGGGCCTGCATGAATAAACTTTCTGAATCCTTTATCATCTGCAACCGAAAATAGTTGTGGATGATTACTATACCTTTCTAATGTGAGAATGTAATGTAATTCTAATGTAAGAGCCATTTCGTTCGCGAACGACCCATCACTAAAGTGGATGTCAAAATTATGAAAATGAGAATATAGGGTGATAACAAGATCACATCGGTAAGAAATCTGAGGAATGAATTAAATTATGCAGTTTTTGAATCAATTTCTTAGTAAATCATGAATTGGGATTAAGGGATCTGCTCTAAAAATAAAAAAAAATTCGTAGGCTCCTACTCATTGAACAAAACCTTTTCTGTGGCGTCTCTGTTGCCAATTTTAATTGTTGCATTCCTCAAGGCTCCATCCTTAGCCCACTTTGTTTTCCTTTTTTTCTTCTTCCTTTTTTTATGTTGGTCACACTGAAATCATCAAACAAATTTTAATATTAGATAAAGATAACCTGAGTAAATAAAACATGCTTTTTTTCCCTCATCGATTAAGGGGAAATAAAGCTATCTAAACCTACTTGGCCCTATGTGAAAAAGTCTTTGCCCCTCTTGTTAAATCATTAACTGTGATTAACTACTTTTTCTTTGGAAACCTGAATTCAGTTTCACTCGCTACACCCAGTCCTGATTACTGGCAGACCTGTTGAATCAAGAAATCACATAAATACAACCTGTTTGACAAAGTGAATTAGACTAAAATATCTAAAAATAAATAAATAAATAAATAAATACAAAAAACACATCACGCCACAAACACATTTTCCAAAAAACAAATAATAAAAAATGCCTATAAGTGATATCAAATGCTGAGTATCTCATAAGTTTCTAAAATTCAAATCTTGTCCACAGAAAGGATAGCTCAGTGACCAAAGATGTCAAGCAGTTCTCTCGAAACCTTGGAGTGATTTTTGACACTCAGCTTTAATGCTGAAGTAAAAAACATTGTCCAGTTATGATTCCGTCAGCTTGAAAAAAACGTCCAAAATTTGGTCTTTGTCTGCTAATGATTCGCTCTTATTTTTTCCTGCTTTAATTAAAGACAATGCTCTTTACACCAAGAATAGGACTCTCCTGGGTTTTGCATACCTAAGCCCAGATATTTAAACCATCCACCTTCTTCTGTTTCTACTTCTTGTAGCTTCACCTTTCCACCTGTCTCCCGCTCATTCACAGACATGTATTCTGTCTTGCTTCTACTTCTACCTACTACGTTATTCCTCTTCTCTCCAAAGCATACCTCCACCTCTCCAGGATCTTCTCCACCTGCTCCCTACTTTTACTATAGATCACAATGTCATCTGCAAACATCATTGTCCACGGACACTGCTACCCGACCTCATCTGCCAACCTGTCTGTCACCACAGCAAACAAGAAGAAGGGGCTCAGAGCCGATCCCTGATGTAATCCCACCCCCACCTTGAACCCATCTGTCACTCTTACCCTGACCACTGTCTCCCTGTCCTCACACATGTGATATGAGGACCTTCCTTATATATATATATATATATATATATATATATATATATATATATATATATGATATAATTCCTTCCTCGTGCAGTACCACAATTATTATTATTATTATTTGTTTGTGTAAAAAACAAACAAACAAAAACATGTGGATGGCAATTTGAGTTGCCACTACCACCTTTTTTTTTTCTTTTCCCTCCCTCTTCTCCGTCAGCGCCAGTCGGTCAGAGCAGACTGTCTGTAGGACATATGCAAGTGAGAGCAGAGTGAGAGGTCGCTCGTGTTGCCACTCTCAGATGGCGACTCTTCAGGAGGTCCTGCTGGTCAAATCAAATGACCAGTGACAATAAGACGACTACCAGCTTTTAACATATGCAGTCTCGGGCACTAACAGTCGGTGACCTTTTTGTGTCCCCGAAGATGATTCTCCCCCAACTTCAGAGATGGCAAACATTTACACAGATGCATGTTTTTAATTTGATCGTTCAGACTGCTTCAGACCTCATTTAGGTTTTCCAATGATTCCACATAGCCTTAAAAAAAATGTTACTCGATCCTTTGTTATGGATATCTTATCGAGCTGTTCCCTTCTTTGCATGATTAATATTCTAGAGAGCTACTCCTGCTGTTCCTTGTAAAACCATAAATCCCAGTCCCCCAGTACAAAAGACAAGCCCAAGAGGTAAACAGAAGCTTTTGTCAAGCAAGTAAAAATTTTTTGTCTTTACATATTTTAAATTGTGCATACCTTACATGTAGAAAATAAAAGAATCAATGTCATACTAACCTAACAGAATTACATAAACACTAAAAACTGCCAGTAAATATATTAATTCTCCAATGATTTTCAATAAATATTCTGCAGAAAAAGTTAAAGAAATACTACATTTTGTTATTATGTGTCTTTTTTAAAAAAAGACAATTTTTAGATCCCCCTATATCTCTGCAAAACAGTATAAAAGGGTTTTATCTTTCTCCCTATAATTACAATTGTATTATATATATGAATTCTAATAAAGCTGGGTTGTGAAAGAGAAATGTAATCTTATTGGGAGCTCAAAACCGGCAGTGCTGCTGAGGTGTCATTCATATGTCGGGCCACACGTTACTAAAACCGCATTCTTCTTTTCAATATACACAAAAAAAACTGTGCATACTATCTCCTTCCACTTCAGAGAGAAATACATTTCAAAATCAATGGCAAATCCCAGTTCCGTCTTTTGTATAAAAAAAAAATACAACCATCGTAAAATTCAATTTTCCTGAATAAATGAATTTCCTGACCCCGTTTACCTTCACGCTGCGCAGATGCCGGCTCCCAAACCCGCGGTTGCGCTCACCCGGACCATGCGATTCTGGCGCCACCTCGTGGAGCACAACTCCTGTGCGTCGTCTACCCGCTCAACTCTCGCGGTACTCCGGCGCTTAGCAACCTCACAAGTTGCGTCTCTGCGCTGACCAATCGGCTGCCAATCAGCTGCGCGAGCAAGGCCAATCACAATCAAGGATTTCGGCACCAATTTAAACAGAGAGTAATCACTTCCTGTTTTGGTAGTTAACACACGAGTACACGATAGAGGAAAGAAATATAAGGAAATAACCATTTAAACATATACATAGACATAAAAGGCGGTTTAGGATTAAACTGAGAGCCTGTGTTGAAGGACACTACTTCCGGTTTATATTTACGTTGCCGTTAGCTGACGGTGACGCCAGTCCGGTAAGTTTTGAACGTTAGAATCGGTTACAAATCAGCATGCCGTCCCGGGTGGAGGACTACGAGGTGCTGCACACTATAGGCTCCGGTTCATATGGAAGGTGCCAGAAAATAAAGAGAAAAGCTGACAGAAAGGTGAGTAAAACACACTTCCCGCATACCTGTGGGTTAAACTCACCTGCTGTCCGTGAGTCCGCGAGGCAATATTGTCGCAGTCATGTTTTTTTTTCCTCCCCCCACCTCAATAAACTTTATTTCAAACCGCTAACAAGTAGCTACCTGCCTGTAGCGTTACAGAAATTTTGAAAATGTAAGCTGTTAGCTTATAATGTGGACCTTAAAAATGAGCAGCGTTAGATTAAAAAGGTCAGTTATTAATGACTTAATATTTTATGTTAATTTTTATATTGATATTAGATATTTATGTTTTACTATTTTATTTTACTGACTTCATCTTTTTTTTTTTTTTTAAACGTTTGTTGTTGTTGGTAACTTAATTATTCCAATGAAGGAAATTCCTTTCTTTGGGTCAAGGGTTACTTTGAAAATACATCAGCTCTCAATGGGGAGATAAACATGTTGGATATTTACACTCATATAGACTGGGTAATGCATTAGCAATAAAATGATGCCAGATCCCTTGACAAAAGTGAAAATTATTAAATGATTTACCTTTGGAGGGCTTAATTTAAAGACCCTGAAACTCAAAGTAAAAAATAATGTGTAGATTTTGCCAAAATGTACCCAGTAGTTTGAATGGCAGGAGGAACCCAGGATTTCATCCCAATACCTAATGGCAGTCCCTTCATGGATATACCTCCACAGACCCTTACTCACCCAGCACCACACTGGTCATGCTGAATGATGTTACAGACAGCACAAGTTCTCCAAGGCTTCTCAGACAGTGAGCACAGGGCCCAGATCAATATCCCACAAGAGTATACTGGTGCCGAAATCCTTGATTGTGATTGGCCTTGCTATATAGTCACCCCCCCCAGAGGCCCTTTTTAAGGTCTGTATTGTGTAAATTCCTGTATTTACCTAATACTCTTCCTGCTGTGCTGTAATCAGTTATTATTTACGTTTGTGTCTGACAGTAAAGCCTGTTTTTCTGGTTTTATAGCCATTGGCAACAGTGACGTGTTTAAATGCCGTCCCTATTTTAAGGAGCATTTCATAACTCAATTCATAACATAATACATTTGATTGTACATTAAGACATTGTATGCAGTTTATCCTTCTCTGCCTCCTGACATCTGACCCACATTAAACTCATGGACTGAACATACACACACCCACAATTAGGAATGGGTACCGGTGTCCGGTGCCATGATGGCACCGGTTCTGACATAAACGGTAGTAACCAGACCGAAAAGCAGCGCACATTTCGGTGCTTTATTTCGGTGCTTTTTTTTTTCCTGAGCTGTGATACACTTCTAGCCAATCATTTTACGTTTCCCAGGATAGTAGGCGGGGCCAGGTACGTACGTTCAGTTAGAGCAGAGCTACAGATTAAAAATGCCCAAGGCGAAGCGGTCAAAAGTCTGGCTGTACTTCACAGCAAAATATGCAAACTCAGCAGCAACAAGTGCTTCAAGCTGATACTGTGATACTGTCAAAGGAGGTAACACCTCGAATCCGATGAAACACCTGGCGACGCATAGCGGTTTTTTTAAAAGCCGAGAAATGCGCCGTATTTGATAGCTTACTGCAAGACCTCACACTGTGCACATTGGGTGGGTTGCCAGTTATCGGACCCGGAGCAACATCCCCCAAAAACACGAAGAGGAGAGTCCTGGCCCCTAGCCCTGCCAGTGTAGCAGAAATGATGAGGATGATGATGGCAGCAGCAGCCGTTCTTCTCTGCGTGAGTCGCTTAATGTTGTTCGAGTGTAATTTACGTTGAGTAGGCTAACCACGTTATTACATTAAATTAATGCATGTAAGGTGAACTAGCAAACATCATCATAGCTACATGCGGCTGTCCTCTTGTTTGATGGCAGATACTCCCTTCACCCTGGACAAAAAGGCTAAAATGACCAAAGAAAAAGTGGGAAACAGCTGAACATGAGAGGTTTTTGGACAAAGTTTGTGTTTTTTTTCCATTGTTTAAGCACTGCTTCCAGCCAAGAGTGATACCATATATGCCCCATAGCTGCAGAAAAGGCTAACATTGCTATCTTTTTACAAAAAACAAACAAACAGCTGAACATGAGAGGTTTTTGGACAAAGTTTGTGTTCTCCATTCTTTAAGCACCGGTTCGAGCACCGTTTAAGCACCGGCACCGTTTCAAAAGTACCGATTTGGCACCGGTATCGGATAAAACCTAAACGATACCCATCCCTACCCACAATGGACAACTGTACCCTCAAACACACAATAATAACATGGACTGAACCACCACTCACAACCACTAGCACTTTATATAGCCTCTCTAGAAACTATCTACACCCTCACTTATCTTAACTGCACTACTGTATAGCTCTGTGTAAATAATCATTCTGTACATTCGATAATCTTTAATCCTACAACTGTTTACAACTTGCATAGTTCCCATTTCTGTATAGCTGTATATCTCAGATTTCTGTAAAGTTATTTATTTCATATTCTGTATAGTTTTTCATATTTATATCCTGTTCATAGCCTGTACATAGCTTGTACTCACTACAGCCTGTACATACTTATAGTTATACAATATTCACAACATACTTCATACCGTGTACATTATAACATACCATAATAGACCCATTTCTGTAATATACTCACATCTATATTATTGCTAATATATATTGTAATATATCTATATCACTAAAGCACTTCTGGATGGATGCAAACTGCATTTCGTTGCCCTGTGCATGTGCAATGACAATAAAGTTGAATTCTATTCTATTCTTCTAGGGCAGGAGTTGGGAACTCAAGCCTCAAGGGCTGGTGTTCTGCAGGTTTTAGATATCACCCTGGATCAACACACCTGAATCAAATGATTAGTTCATTACCAGGCCTCTGGAGAACTTGGAGACATGTTGATGAGGTCATTTAGCCATTTGAATCAGCTGTGTTGGATCAAGGACACATCTAAAACCTGCAGGACACCAGCCCTTGAGGCCTAGCGTTCCCCCACCCGTGTTCTAGAATAAAGACAAGTTGCCCGAGTTAGCTTTACTTTTCCATAGCTTCCACTTGTCTTCTTACGACACTGGCCTTTATGGAAGGACATTCTCTGATCTCTGATTCAGATAACCACGGTTCTTTGACTTTTATCTCTGTAATTCTGGTTAATTCAAAGCTGGTTTGTATTGTAGATCCTGGTGTGGAAGGAGCTGGATTATGGCACCATGGCAGAGGGTGAGAAGCAGATGCTGGTGTCAGAGGTGAACCTGCTGAGGGAGCTCAAACACCCAAATATAGTGAGGTACTACGACCGCATCATAGACCGGACAAACACCACTCTGTACATTGTCATGGAGTACTGCGAAGGCGGCGACCTGTCCAGTCTCATCAGCCGCTGCATCAAGGAGAGGTGGGGTTGAATGCTAAATGATACTGACTGTTGCATGCTGGTGAATCCTTTCCCTTCATCGGTGTGTGCATGTGTTTTTTTTACCTTGACAGGCGCTATTTGGAGGAGCAGTTCATCCTGCGAGTCATGGCCCAGCTCACGTTGGCCCTGAAGGAGTGTCACAGGCGGAGTGACGGCAGGGCCACAGTCCTTCATCGGGACCTGAAACCAGCCAACATCTTCCTCGACATCAAGCAGAATGTCAAACTGGGCGACTTTGGCCTGGCGAGGATCCTGAACCATGACACCAGCTTTGCAAAGACGTTTGTCGGGACGCCGTACTACATGTCTCCAGTGAGTGGCTTCATGCTGCTGGAGTTTGAAGTGTTTAATCTGAGCTTACAACTTTCCTTGCCTGAACTTTTGATTTTATTCTTGTTTGTTAATCTTTGTTTTACTTCATGATTAAAAAAAAATGGGGACAAATATAATCTCTTTTTTTTTTCTGTCAGGAACAAATAAACCGGATGTCATACAACGAGAAGTCTGATATTTGGTCTCTGGGATGTCTGCTCTACGAACTCTGTGCCTTATCGTAAGTTTTCCAGCTGTTCCACTTTAGCTGATTTCCCCACTGCAAACTGTTAGGCAGCAGATCTTGCAGTTTTTCCTGCATTTTTCTTTTTCCTCTCCAGGCCTCCTTTTACTGCTTACAACCAAAAAGAGCTGGCAGAAAAGATCAGAGAGGGCAAATTCAGAAGGATCCCGTACCGGTACTCTGAGGAGCTGAACACTCTGCTCGGCAAAATGCTCAACTTAAAGGTTGGAATTGAATTTATTTTTAAAATTTACATGATATGGTGCCTGAGCTATCTGATTATTTTAGATGGTATAAAAGATGGACCATGTGTCCACATCTGGAAGAGGGGAAGTCTGTGCAGAAATACTTCAAACCTTGCATTCTTTCTAACAGCCTGCAGGGGGCAACTGCTCTAGTTTTAGTGCCTTCCATGGCAAACTGGCCCTCAGTAACTACTTTCCCATGACTTTATGGACTCAAGTGCTAGTTTTAGGTCACTGAATAAAACGTGAAGTTAATTTTGTAAATTCTAGTTAAATGAGCACTCTAAGCACTTTTTACCACCACCCACATTCACCCATTCTCACACACATTCATACGGTGCCTTTAGGTGCTTTTTCTAACTTTCTCACGCTTGCTCACTCTTCGGTAGATCCTGAACTGGGCCAATTTGTTGTTCAGTATCTTGTCCAAGGACACTTGACATGTGGATTGGGATGTCATGGTGGCTACATCCATCTTTTATGCGGTCTAAGGTTTTGCACCGACGTGATGCTGGCGTCTGATCTGGAATGGGTTCGGGGCATTTCCACCCTTAAAGTGCCAACAGATATTACCCTAGCCTCTGCTAGCAGCATTACATAATAACTGGACCTCAAACTTGTGGAAATGGGAACTAGTTCTCAAAATGAAACCACTGGCAGTGGCAGCGACACTAGCACCACATTGGCAGGAACAAAAAAGGCTATTTATGTTTCATTTATGGGCCCCTTCTCTTGGCAGGACTATTTGAGACCTTCTGTAGAATCTATTCTCCAGAGCAGCCTGCTGAGCGAGGCGGTTGCTGAGGAGCAGAGGAAGGCACAGTCGCGACTCCAAAGGAGATCAGCTGATTCTGATGTTCCTCTCCACAAACCGGCAGAGACGGCGCACGCCTCGGCCACGGAGATCAGACTGAAGGAGCAGGCGCTGCGGGACCGAGAACAAGCACTGAAAGAACGTGAGGAGCAGCTGGAGAGTAAGACCTTTTTAAGCCCTGCTTTGAGCCGCACATACCTCAAGCATATGTCTGTCAGTGTTGCTGTAGTCTGGCCTAGATTTTGGGAGAAATTAGAAAAACTGTGTATTGTATTTTTAGTAGAGAAATATTTGATTTACATCAGTTTGAAGAGGCTACTTCTAACAGGAACATCCTCTTCTGCAAAGAGGACTCATCAGTATTATCTCATGTTTATGGACTTGTTTTCACATTGGCAGCAATAAGTAAAGTTGAGTAATACCATAGAAAGTACTAGGTACATCTTGCTAAGAGGGTGGAAGTGTAGTTGAAGAAACCTGTGTGGATGGAACAGGTTTGTTCATGTTGCTTGGGGTGTCGCAACCAAACGATGACCTACTTCTACACCTACAGCTCCTAGCTCTGTGTGTGTGTGTGTGTGTGTGTGTGTGTGTGTGTCCAGAAATATGTGGAAATAAGAGATTGTTAGTCACACACAGCTATGATAAAATAAAATGCCTCCTCTTTTCATTCTAAGATTTTACATGTGCAGACATAATGAAACCTTTTAAATATTACCTGATTTTTAAGACCCTCTGAGGGATGTCCTGGTGTTTAGACTTGAAAGAGGGTGTACTTTCTTGAAAAGTGAGGGATAAATTCCCAAACTGAAACTGTCCATTTTTGTCTTTTAATTACAGGAAGAGAGCAGGAGCTGTGTGTTCGTGAACGACTTGCAAATGAGAAGCTCGTGCGGTAAAAAAAACTTTTAAGATAGAAATGATTTAAGCAATTCATTTTTTTTCATTCTAACCATTCTTTGGCAGTCTTTCCAGCTGATTTTAATTTTTTTCCCTTTATTTTGAATCAACCGCTTCAGAGCGGAGAGTTTGCTGAAGAATTACAGCCGCCTACAGCACCACAGGGACACGACACCGATCTATGACAAAGACATAGGTATGGGAATCCAGCAAAGACTTCTGAACTTACTGAACCAAGACCAGAGCTGAGCAGTTTACTTTTAACGTGTGTTTTAACGCATGTGTCGACAATGTGAATGACTTTGGATCAAATGTATTTTATTTTTTTTTATACAACAATAAAGAAATTATTTTTAAAAAGTTGCAGTTCTAAAAGCTCACACGACACACCTCAGAATCACAGCTGTTGAGATTGTGATTTGTTAACAAGTTTACGTGACTGTTTTGGTCTAGATGTGGAGAACCTCTCTCCGGGTAAGAAGAAGGTCCACTTTGCTGGCGAGAGCAAAGAGAACCAGCGGCCCGATGCTCTGCAGAGCGCGCCGTCCCAGGAGCTGGTGCTGCTGAAGAGGCTGCAGGCAGCGGCCCAGCGGAGCCAAGCTCTGAGTGAAATGGAGAAGATGTGCCAGCTCAAGAGCAGGCAAATCCTCGGCCTGCGCTGATCGCACAGGTGTGACCATGAAAGCTTCTGAAGGCCTGGAGTCATAACAACTGGATGAAAATGTTCATGTGTAGCTGTGGAAGTGCAGTGAATGTGTGTGTGTGTGTGTGTTACGGTCTTATTTTTATGTAGCCTGATGAGTGAGTGTGTTATCTTGGGCAGCTAATGCGATTATCAATGTACTGTGTATAGTTTTTTGCTGTATTTATGGCTGTAGACCTTCTTTAGAGACATCTCTAGAAGAAGGGAGACTATGTGGAATGACATGATCCTGTGATGTCAATAAACAAAGTGATTATATTCATTACTACATTAAAGTAGGCATGATGTGATGATAAATACTTGTTCTATACCATTTGGGTTTTTTTGTTTTTTTTTTTTGTTTTTTTTTATATAGCAGTTGAAATGATGTAATAATTTTAGTATCTGCCAAACAGATATGCTGTATTATAGAAGGAAAGAGGATGTGGTCTGAGAGGTGTTCTGGTGGCAGTGGAGCTGAATCCTTCAGTTAGAGAAGATGTTCTGCTGCCTGTACAGTAAGTGGTGTAGAGGGTCTAGATCACAGGTGTTGAACTCTAGGCCTCGAGGGCCGGTGTCCTGTAGGTGTTAGATATGTCCTTAATCCAACACAGCTGATTTAAGTGGCCAAATTACTTCCTTAACATGTCTCGAAGTTCCCCAGAGGCCTGGTAATGAATTAATCATTTGATTCAGGTGTGATGACCCAGGGTGAGAAACCTGCAGGACACCAGCTCTTGAGGCCTGGAGTTCCCCACCCCTGCTCTAATATGTGTATACTTGATATATCAACAAGCAAACATGACTGATAAATTAGGAATTCTTACTCCACTCAGTTTGTGGGGAAATGTGTGCTTCTCTTGTTTGTTGCCTAGAGACATTACAGCTGTCTGTTACTTTAACAGGGATAAATCTGTTTGCCCGGCCACAAAAAAAGAATCTGCCCTGGGGTCTATCACAGGGCTGTTATGCAATATGCTATATTTCATATGTATACAGACTGTAGTGGGTCTAAGTTGGGCCAAAACTAGTTTCTCCTGTGGTTTTTCACACTAGCGTAGCAATAGATGTATATGAAAAAGAGAAGTTACAGGCTGGGCTGATCATTTTCATAGTAATGGAATTGTTTTTATATAACACTAGCTCCCACAAGGGGTCATCACTTTTCCATGAAAAGATATTAAAATGCAATTTGCAAACAAGCCTTTGCTTTGAGTAAGTAGCAGATTAGATGTAATTTATTGTTACATCTGTCTTTATTTCCATTGAAGCTGGTAGCTTACTGGCTTGATTACTGAGTTTTTTTGTGTTTGCTTGTTTGGTTGGTTTTTTCTTGGAGGGGGGGGGGGGGCAACTTGTATTTAACTTAATGTAAAATTTAATCATTTTACAGCGTAAGTATACGGACATTTGGAAAATAAAATATAAAATAAAGGAAGCAATTATAGTGTGTAGTTGGAACATCAGTAAATTTATTTAGGGATTTTTCCGTGATTAAAAGCTGAGTAAAGACCACTGATTGTATAAAAAAGTGTTTTTACTGATAAGGGCTCAGTTTCTGTGATTCTTCGCAGTCACCTGGTTTCAGCTGAAACGCCAAGATTTACGAATCAGTTACGGACCTCATCGCGATATTACAATTGCCATTAGCGTGCGTAGCAACCACCGTTGTTTGGCTTCTTTGCGCCGCCTACTTGCAAGAGTTGCAGAACGTGACCAATTACGTTCCTCCCTGTAGCTCGTCGACCAACGGAAATCGTAGTAGGCGTGTCCCGCTATGTGCCGTGTTCCGTGTGGAAAGTTTACCGGCTCGGGTGCAAAGTTTCAGCCGTCTGCAAAGCGGAGCTCGTCGGCAAAACGAGCGAGGAAGGTGCTGGTATTTATACGGTTGCTGAATCATTTTTTAATCGCCAATTGATTCGGTGTGTGTTTGTCCTCAGATATAGCCGAGTGTTGCTGCCGTCGCCGAATAAGAGTGTTTTACGCGGATGATATTACCAGCGATCGTATTGTCTCAGGGAGCCAAGCTAGCTTAACGTAGCCCGGAGTTAAACGGGAAAGCCAACCAGCGGATGTCGTGGGGATTTCTTGGGCTTTCTCAAACCTGCTGATTTCTTCAACGCTAACTTAAACTTGAATCGACTGTGAGGAAGGAAAAATGGCTTGCGAACCCAATCGTGCCCGGCTGCTGTGCATGCTATCATTGACTTTTGGGTTTTTCATCGTGGAAGTGGTGGTCAGTCGGATGACCTCGTCCCTGTCAATGCTGTCGGACTCCTTCCATATGCTGTCGGATGTCATCGCACTCGTCGTGGCTCTAGTGGCGGTTCGGTTCGCGGAAAAAACCCAGGCGACCAACAAGAACACCTTCGGCTGGATCCGAGCGGAGGTGATGGGGGCTCTGGTCAATGCCGTCTTTCTCACGGCGCTGTGCTTCACCATCGTCCTGGAGGCGGTCGAGCGTTTCACCGAGCCCCACGAGATCGAGTCTCCAGTGGTGGTGGCCGGGGTCGGTGCCGCGGGGCTTCTGGTTAACCTGCTGGGGCTCTGCTTGTTCCACGGCCACGCGGGCGGAGGCCACGGACACTCTCACGGAGGGCACTCTCATGGGAGTAAGAATAAGCGGGGCAAAACGAGCAAGAACTCGAAGGCTGGAAACGGGTCTTCGGGAGAGGAGACCAACAACTTGGTGGGAAATCACAACAGCCCAGGCGATGGGAGACCAAGAAATGGTGAGCAATGAGTTGTTGGTGCTTTAGTTTTGAAATGGACAGTCCACCCTCACTATCTCACCATTAATCTGGATACATGTGCCAGTCTTTATCTTCACTGTTAGCACTCCAGATTGTGTAACAGTGCATCAGCCTGCCCTGAGAACTGCCCAAGTGACTAATCCGTATTGGGGTTTTTTCTTGACATATGTGTTTGGCGTCTCATATTTGTTGGGTTATTCTATCCTTGGAAACATGGTCTCCGTGTTGGTGACATTCCTGGGTAAAGCCTCAGGTTTCACTCTGGCTTCTAAATAATGATAACGAGAAGTTTCTGACTGACACAGCTGAGTCAAACTGAACTCGATTTTAAGTTTTTACCTGAATTTCCACACTGACTGTAGCTTGGGCCGGTATTTAAAACTTATAGTGGGATCCTTGTAAAGTCTCCTGACCCCCTGAAGAGCTTAGTGCAGGGCTGCCCAATCCCAGTCCTCAAGAGCTACTATCCTGCAGCTTTTAGATGCATCCCTACTCCAACACAGCTGAATCAAATGGTTTGATTACCTCTTCAGCATGCCATCATGTTTGGCAAAGGCCTGATAACAAGCCATTCATTTGATTCGGGTGTGTGGGAACAAGGATGCATCTAAAAGCTGCAGGACGGTAGCTCTCGAGGACCGGGATTGGGCACCCCTGGCTTAGTGAGTTACCTTATCTGCTAAATAATTAGTAACTAAAGCTTAAAAATAAATGCAGTGAAGTAGGTGCCCCCCCTTTACACTCACCTGGCTGTCAGCTATCAGCAAGGAATCAGAAGCAAAACAAACTCATCTGCATACAGGCAGCTTTTATTTTAGCTTCTTCTTAATTTAATTGTGCTTCTACAAGGTATTGAGTGGAAGAAAAACCGGTCAAAGGCCAAAGTGGGGCAGCAGCTGGACAATCAGCTTGTCCACCATACATTTTTGTTACATTAAACGCTTCTTACCAGACAAGTTGATTGTACTGATAACCTCATGTTGGTGTCTGCATGTCAGTTAAAAAGTTTCACAGCAGCACTGGAGAGCTTCCGTGGCCCTTTCTGCTGGTCAGTCTAACTGAAGGGTTAAACATACAGAAACTCATTTATTCTTCCCCCCGCACTGTTAGACCCTGCCAGTTTCAATAAATGGGGGTTATATCCCCCGCCCCTCCATGCACTGATTGCTGTTACTGGGCCATACATCAGTGTAGCTGTGGAGTCGACAGCCCCAGACACACCATTAGCCACTGATGAATAGACCAGCTTGGTCCCTGGGATGGAAGCGAGCCATCGTTGCTCAGGTGCCGTTGCCCCAGCTTAGAGTGTGTTGCCTGCCATTACTAACTGAATTTGCCTAATGTGAATTACTGAGTAGCATTTTGCTGCGTTTAGGTTTTTTTCTTTGGTCATCTGGCATGTTGTTTTCCTGAGTGTGGCCTTGGGCAGTTATATAGCACAGATTCAGTCACAAGATGAAGTCTTCAGCAGTGAAATCTGCAACATTGTATGTAGTTTCACATGAACTTTTCCCCTTTCGCTCTTAATAATGGCATTGTATTTAACAGCTGGCTGCCATTTGATGGCATCCAGAGTTTTTACCAGGAGAAAAACAAAACCGAGTAGGGTTCACTGGGAGTTTTTGACGGTGTTGGAAAGTGGGGTTTAATTTTATTCAAAACTGAATACATGTTTTCTTATCACATGACCAAAAACAACAGGACAATGCACAGAATTCTGTTGTCAGGTGACATGATTCCCCCCCCCCCATCTTAACTATATGATTAACAATCGTTCAGTGTGCATAGTCCCCATGCTCAGAATGGGCCCGTGGGGTGGGGTGGGGGGTACAGTCAGTCTAGACAAAGGGACTGTGTTACCTTAGTCCTTGCAATTTCTTACAATTTGATAACCTAAACTGTGTTATTATGGTTTAGTATATTAAATACTAACAAACCTGTTAGCCCCAGATAAAATCTTCTTTCAGGGTGTGTGGGAAACACATGCTTCTTTATGTAGGATAAACCCTGGTCTATATAATTTGTGTGAAACCTGTGTGTCAAAGTCCATTTGATTATTTAACTGTTCCAAACTAATCTCTGTTTTCCCTTTTTAATCTTTAGAAATCAGCTGTAAAGGCAGCACAGAGGTGCAGATGAATGGAAACACCCACTATGAGGAGATGGATCCCGACCACGACTCGTCGTCGCAGCTCAACATGCGCGGGGTCTTCCTGCATGTGCTGGGCGACGCCCTGGGCTCCGTCATCGTAGTGGTCAACGCTGTAATATTCACCTTTGTGTGGCAGCCCTGCATCAAAGGTGAGAAGTGCGTGAATCCGTGCATCAACAGCCACTCCGCTGACCATTACCATGACAACAACACCGTTGTCGATCTGCACGTGGGTCCAACTGTGCCGACCATGAAGTTCGCCGGCCCCTGCTGGGTTCTTTACCTTGATCCCACGCTGTGCATCATCATGGTGAGCATCCTGCTGTACACTACCTACCCTCTCCTCAAAGAGTCGGCCCTCATCCTGCTGCAGACCGTGCCCAAGCAGATCAACATGCACCGGCTCAACGAGCGTCTGCTGAGCCTGGACGGCGTCCTGGCCATCCACGAGCTGCACATCTGGCAGCTGGCCGGAAGCCGCATCATCGCCACGGCGCACATCAAATGCCACGACCCCACATCTTACATGGAGGTGGCCAAACGCATCAAGGACTTCTTCCACAACGAGGGCATCCACGCCACCACCATCCAGCCCGAGTTTGTCACGTTCAGCTCAGAGTCTCGAGACTCCCTGTGCGAGCTCTCCTGTCGGACTCAGTGCGCTCCCAAGCTATGCTGCGGCGCTGCGGACAAACAGAACACTGGCTCTGACAAGAAGGCTGCAGTCGCTTCAAACCTGGAGGTGATCAGTGAGACTTCAGAGGCGGCGGGGGTCGTAGTTCAGGTGTGCCCTGGGTCTGAGGCTGAGGTCAGGATTGCCAGAGAAGTGGAGTCATCTCTGTGAGATGAAGGGTGTGGAGAAGAGCAGAGGAGAAGCAAGAAAACCTCCACTTTGAGCAAAAACATCATCATCATTTGCAGGAAGCTGTACTTTTTGTGGCTTAATCATTTCCCCCGATAGGTCCTTTTATTTTCGATTATTGCCCATCTACACGCCTGAACCCCTTTCACTCCCTCCCATGTTCATACATTGAGCATTAGTTCAACCCCCCCAAGCCTCTCCTCCGCCACTCAGTCCCTCCCTTGTTGTCTGTGGCTCTGGCAGTATGAGGGTATGGTTGCGATGCATGTTGGGTTGCACTGACCTCATCTCCACTAGGACTGGATCAAGGCCTGCATGAGCGTCATTAGCACCGTGTTGTGATGTCTCATCTCGTCTCATGGTGTTTCTGTGCCAAAGCTTCTCAGTGGACCGAAGGGATCAGAGGGACATTCCCTCCTCCAAATGGACACACAGCACACACATCACTAGGTTATTTATTTAGCCTATGGACCTGCTGGAAAAGAGTCTACCTTCCTGTTTTTTTGTGTAGGCTTCAAGCACACCTATTTTCTTTACCCTCTGGCCTCCAGATGGAATAGTATTGTATTGCATAATAATTTATGTACCTAAGTTATTAGAAATGATCTATTCTCTGTAGATGCTGTTTGTAATGTTTAGTTTGGATGATAAACATTTATTTTTTCTCTTTTCTCTCTTCTTGAAATCTTTTGACAGACCATCTATGCTGAATTCAGTTTTTTTTCCAGGTGTGATGTTTTTATAATGATTTTGTTTCTCAGACGTTTTCGTCTGGCCTTGACTCGGATTTAATTGCAGTCGTTAGCTGGATACAAAAGCCGTACCAACACCTCTCTCACCTTGCCTTTTAATTAAAGAAAACTGTTGCAATATGGCACTAAGCATAGTCGACTCGGTGTAACAGGACTTCTCGCAGTGGCACAGTCACCTAATTAATTAAATAAACGTTTATTCTTAAATTTCGATGCCTCGCAAGCCAGAGAGTTGCAAAGAAACGAGCACTGTTCGCCATTTAGTGAAACCTCCGTCTGAATTTGTACCGGAAAGCTTTCTGTTGGCCTGTTGGGTTTTAAAAACCCTCATGAATGTGTTCGGCACCTTGTCACAATCCATGCTGAGGGAGTTTTTTTTTTTTTTTAATTTTAAATATCTATATATCCAGGACCTTCTGTGTTGTCTGCATGACCAAACTGAGACCTGGTGTTCGACTTTTTAACAGCTCCACTAAGAGCTCTAGTTGCTGCTTACCAGCGTCTGCTGGTATCCTACTATATTACTCATGACAGTGTGTGGGGGAATGACTCATCATATAGCTCTGTGTGTCCTCTGCTGTGGACAGCTGAGCCGAGCTGGTTGTTTGCTGAACTGAAGTCCATACAGTGGCCTTTGAATTTGTTTCGACTTTTCCCCTCATCAGCACAGATACCGTGTGAAGTTGACCTGTTGATGAGTTTTGGATTTCCACTCTTTGATTTATTTTGCATTATAGAAATGTGTTCTGGGATATGTATTTTTTTTCCATTTGTAATGTTTGGTCACTTTTACTCTTTTATGACTTGAGCTCTATGTGCAAATCGAAAACAAGTGTGTGTGCGTGCGTGTGGTGTTTTTTTTTATTTTTATTTTTTTATTTTAGTTATGATGAATCAGCTGATGTGTTTTTGAACTGTATGGTGGCATGCAAAAGTTTGTCCACTGCTGGTCAACATGACTTCCTGTGACTAGTTAATAAACAATTACCTTATTTCCAAAAGGCAAATAATGGTTAATGGACTTATTTTTAAAGTGTGTAAATAATAGGTTTACCCTCTGCATGGTCACTTTTTTCTGTTGGTTGACTGTGAGGGTCTTGGAAAACTGTCAGAAGTCTGCACTTCATCTTCAGATCTTTTTGTCCAGTGTTTGCCGGTATTTAAATCAATCCACTCTTCTTTTCACCAGTGATTGCAGGACTGGCTGCAGCACAGCATGGTCAAAGCCATCCCCATGCTTAACAGTTGAACAAGTATTCTTCTAATGAAAGTCCTTATCCATTTTTTTCCCCCAAGCATACCTTTGCTTATTTGGCCTGATGAGTTTCGTCTGCTGACTCTCCAATGAGTCATATTTGCACGTTTCACGGCGCAGGAGGTCGGTGCACAACGTCTCCAGCCTCTGATAAATCTTCCCAAAGGTCAAAGTTTTCCTTGTCTTTCGCACCTGAGCTGCATTTCCAGTATACCTTAAATTCTTTGCAGACTTCAGGATCAACTATCTGAAAATGCTTTGCTCTCTCCTCCTGAGTGGGCACCACTTGTTTTAATCTCCAGACTGCTATGGAGCGCCTTAGAGGAGCAATATCAGAGTGTATGAAGCTTTAAAATATGAAACTCACAACTTTTCCCAGTTATCGCGAATAAGCCATAGACCTAAAAGCAAATTAAGGTCTGAGACTTTAGTAAAAATTATTTGTGAGGTCAAATCTTGCGTAAAATGTTAAAAATCTATAATTTTCTGCCTTCTGGAGATCAATCCATCCTCTGTTTGCTTAGCTGTTCACAGTAACCTAAACTATTTTGCAAATTATCCACACTTCTGCATGCCACTGTATTGACATATATACCTAAAGTACCTGTCTAGTGTGTTATTGTGAAATTAAAGCAAAACATGTTCGTTAAAGCTGAAGAACCCGAGTTAGTCTCATTCTTACTTTCTCCAGCTTTTCAAATGTACATTTTTACATAGAGCACCACTTTTTAAAAAGTTAGTAAATTACAGAAGGTGGAAGGTGGTAATGGCAAAAGCCAGAGCACCTTTCAGCTTTTCCCTGCTGCAGAGAAGGACCAAAGGAGTGCCCAGGGGTGCCTTTGCTGCCCTAGATAATCCTACCTCAGTCAGGAAATTGTCCAGTAACCCTGGATCAGCTCCAAGTTAACTTAACATGTCAATCAAACAAACACAAACGGAAAACAAGCACGAAGTGAAGCAAACCTGCGAAAGAAGACTGAAATGACCACAGAAAAAGACTTGTGAGAACTTTCAAATGCACAAAACACCCACAAAGAAGCACAAGGTGAAACAAGTGGTGCATGTGGGTTTGCTGCAGAGGTTAAGGGGAAAAAAAAGGTAAAAAGCTGTCACTCAAAAAGAATCTCAGTGAGGATATAGAAAAGAGTTTTAAGCAACAATTAAGTATTTTCTAAACTTGTGCTTTGAAATCTAAATCTTTCTGTGTCACAGCCATCAGTTAAAGTCAAATTAACACAGAAAGAGACATTTACAAGCCCGCTGTGTGTAAAGACCCGTGCACGTTCATGTAGCTTGTAAGGCCAAGCGGATATTTGTGGCTTATGTCCTCTATCCAGCTCCAGAAACCTCAACTACCTAAACAGTGATAACGGTTAGCCGTAAATCTCTCTGAGTGACTTGTGCAGTTACATAAGTCCATAATTGCAGTGTTTCACAACTCTTCTCCACGGTTCGCAGCAGGGAATCCTGGCCTCCGTCTGCAACTGGGTTTCTATGGAAGTCTGGAGAGGCTGCTGACTGAATATGTGGCTGCCGCTGGCCCGAGAGGCCTTATGTAAGAGACCCAGGGGCATTCCAAGGGCAACAAGCATGAGGCTCTCACTGGATCCTTTCACATGGACAGAAAGGGGCTCGTGCTGTGGTTGTCTCTCATTATGTACTCTTGGGTTTAAGTCAGGTGTTCTCCTGCAGCCCCCTGAATACAACAATCCTCTACTCTGTGGCTTGTGTGTGTTTCCATCTCATCCGTATCACTGAGATAAGCAACGGAAATCTGTGAAAAACACAGAGGCTCATTTAACAGCAGTTTAAAGCTGTTGTGTTGTGATGTTTTTTTCTTAAGGCTGCTTAAGAATATAAGAACATCTGGATTTAAAGAAATATTCTGTTTACTACTTTGGTTCTGTGATGCAAAAATCCTTTTACTAAAAGAAAGGTTTGTCTCAAAATATTATCACCTAACACTAGAAAGCAAAGTGCAAAGTATATATATCAGCCACCCACAGAGGTCACTGACACAAAGTCACTGCAATCAGCTGATGAAGCAATTGATTTTTCTTTACAGACAATAGCAACACGTGCTATATGATATTCATTTGTGTAATGGTGCAGAGTACTAAGATGTCAGAGTAAATTATGGAATAATTTAGGGAAGGTTATTACTATGTGTGTAGTAATATCAGTATATACACTGGAATAGCAGCTAACAATGTAACATAGAGCTTAAATCCAGCACAAGCAGTTAATGTTGTGACTCTATGGAAGCTTGTTTCAGCCACGGAGAAATATATTTCTCGCCTGAGTTATTATCTCAAATAAAAACTAAGCATCTTTCTGCTAATTTCCATTTAAATTGTGACACCATATAAGGACAATAAGTTTACAACAAAAAACAATACAGTCATAGTTTCTCAAAAACAGTAATTATAAGGGTCAGAAATGAAAAACAAAATCTCAGGATCTAAAGATGCAAAAGAAGCATTTCTGCATTTTTAAATGCACTTATTTCAATAATGAAGGCTGGTTGTTATTAACCCACATAGCAGTTGGTTAATTTAGCTTAGCATAACGGCAGGAAACTAGGGAAGAAAACAAGCAGCCTGGCTCTATCCAGTGACTGGTTATTGCTACATAAATGTCCTGTCCTTTTTTTTTTTAATCAAAATGAAAGGAGCTATTATTTAAGGCTTGAGGCTTAAGTATAACTTAAGTATAGCTTAGGCCTGCAGCTACCAAATTATTTTGGTGACTAAAGTGTTAAAGGTTTAAATGTTAACCTCGAGGCTTCTTCACTAGTAAATCTTACTATTCTAGGTCCGTTAGCCGTGGTTCACTACAAAACAAAACAATGTAGTGATTAGAAGCCAGTGGGCAAATAAATCGGGCAAATAAATTCATGTTAGGAAACATTTTTAACTTTAAAACTATTGCTGCACATACAGCTGAGCTGATAAATGACCCTGCTCAGTCAGCCGTATCAGTAAAACCAGTGACAGGTGAGTTGAATAACATCAGGTTACAGCAGCACCTGTTCAAGGCTGGATGTCTATTAGCCAGCAAGTCATCAGTCAGGTCCTGCAGTTGATGCTTTGTAAGCAGAAGAATGGGAAAGCGACTTCGACAGGAGGCCAAAACCACAGAGACTCCACCTGTTGTCCAAGCTCAGGTCAGAAACGATTCCCCTCCGGGCCTGCTGATGTTTTGAGCCTCTTTGGGGTGTTTTTAAACTGAAACCCGAACAGCAGCAATGCATTATTTTGGTTCAAGTCATTCAGCAGACTGATACAACAGACTGCCAGAGTAACAGCACACTTGTGGCATGGGTTCCTTTCAGATATTATGAACTGAAACCTGGATTTTTGGTGAAAAAAGCAGAACTTTGATTACTGAGGGAGTCTGTTTTGAGTAAATGTGACAGATCAGGGTGGTTTTGGGTGTGTTGCTAGGCTGTAAATATGAGATGATGACTTAAAAAGAAATTGATTTACAGTTCTGTGATAAAGAAAATCTCTGCAGGAGTATGTGCAGCCTGGTGAGAAAAAAAACTACATACCATGATTCAGCAGCTTGTACAGCCACCTTTAGCATAAATAACTTGAAATAATTTTTCTGCCTCTCATATTGTTGTAGATGAATTTTACTTCACTCTTTGAATGTGAATTATGTGCAAATTATACAATATGTGCATTATATTGTATCTATGCTTATTAGGTTTGAAAATGCACACATGATATATGACTTATGAACTGCAGACCAAATCTACCAGTGGGTTCAGATAATGTAAACTAAACTGAACCCGAGACCATTTCCCAGCTGTGCTTGTGCATAGCACAAGTTTATGCCCTTATTTGAATTGCTGATTTTGACATTTCTATCTATACAATGTTAAAAAAAAAACGAAAGCAAAGAAAGGAAAGCAATGCAGTGCATACCGAACAAACCAGTTCATCAGTGCCCACGCTTCCGGGGATTCATCAGAGTGAGTCAGAGACCTCCCAGGTAGAAAATGAACATGACATGAGATCCAAACCTATTGCTCAGGCAGTGAAAGCAAGGGAATCACTTAGAAATCTCCCTGGATTTCACCACTAGAATGTCCTCTCTCACGCTTCTCTCTTTAATCACATGGCAGGCCTGTAGCCACAAAGGGCCTGTCCATCTTAGAGAGATTAACAGTGCAGGAATGTTACTCAGATGATGATCCTGAGACGAAGAAAACCCCAAACTGATCTTTGTGAGTAAAATGGAACCACCACAATGGTCCAATTTCCCATTAAAAGGTAAAAAGAAATTGAATAAATATTATATAAATTGGAATATACTGTTAAAAGACAACAAATAACATCTACAATGTAACCATTTACACGCCTGTGGCCTCAAAGTAAGGCACCACAATCTAACTGTGGCTGTGTGCTGTCAGGTTACCGCCTGCAGCCAGCAAATCTGTGCTCTAGAAAATATCTGTCCTCAGTCAACATGCACCGAAGAGACACGAGAGGCATATTCTGCTCCTTCAGGGCAACTCTCAAATGAGTGGAAAATGACTCTAATGAAGAAGAAAGAAAAAAAAAACCCAACTTCTGTCGGCAACAAGCCACTCAGAGTGGTCCAGGAACAAGTGTGGGGTATAAACAGGGCATAAAAGGAGTTTTCAACACACAAAGATCACACAAGTTTAATGAAATCAGCTGATATGTTGCTGACAAACAACTGTGAGGGATAAGCCGAAGAACTGCTGGATCTTGACACCACAGAGGCAAAGCCAAAAATTACAAAGAGGAGATACACAAGGGTGATGAAGGGTTTAATACCCCTTGAATTAAACAGAATTTTTGTTGATTACATCTGAAATTACAATGTAATCATATTTACCTACACATATTTACTGATCAAAGTTAAAATAGCTTTCAGCTTTTTAAAATCATTTCTTCTTTTCTTGTTTCCTCTCTTTAAAGAAGTGCTAAGTCATTCATCAAAAGAGGCATTTGTGTAAAAGAGGTAACATTTTCCTTGTCAACCTAAAGTGGAACTTGCACTTCATTTAAACCTCACGAAAGACACTTTCACAAATAACAAAGTAAGACAAAGTGCAGATTTTTAGTGGCATTTAAAAACAAATCTTCCCCGTTTTAAAAAAGTTGAAGCAAAAGTAGAATAAAACACATAATGAGACCATAATGACAGCTAACTACTAAAAGAAGGAATCCCTCTATGTGTGTCTTTTCCCAGTGACATCAGAAGTTAAGCATGGACTCTGACATTAATATAAAGGTGAGAAACAGGGACAAAGCACTCAGTTATATAACATCATAAACAGGTCTGCACCACAGCAGGAGTGCATGCCTGCAGTGCAGTGCACAGGTTGAAAGTAATGTCACAACTACAGGGAGGAGACAAGGAAGTTATAATGACGAAATTGAAACCGTATCCTCATGTCTGAAAATAGGACATATGAAATACAGCTGTTGCAGCTGTGTGTTAACAGCAGTGATATAGTTTTAAAATCATGTGACTGTATTAGTCTGCAGGAAGAATCTAACAAGAGGAGTGCTTTGATTTTCTTCTTTTTGGTCAAGCAGCAAATTCAAAGGTCAAAAATCGATTTCTCTGAAAAGTTTTATCAGCGCTGCTGAAATGCTGATGTTGTGGAGATGTGGACAACAGAAAAAAGGTCAAGACATGCTGTTTCATCAAAGCACAGATGCATTTATACTTTTTTACTGTGTTTTTATTCTATCGATTTTGGATTGTGTACCCAGTTTCAGATCTTGTGAAACAATTGAAAAACTGAAAGTGGAGAAAGTAGCAAATTGAATCTTGGATTGTTCTCACAGCTGTTGAAGAAAGATGTAGGGAAAACACTCGGTTAATGTTTCACTGACGCTCGCACTGTACGGCCTCACTGGCCAGCCTCTCAGACTTTGATCGCAGAGTTGATCGGGTTCAACCCAGCGTTAAATAATTCCTCACTGATAAACAGCATGATAGGAAGAGAAGAGAGCAAACACTCACTCTCCCCGTCCTCTATCATGCAATCTGCATAAAGGGAAGATTCCTCTTTTAATGTCTTATGCTCATAGACTCATGTAACGGCTGCTCAGCATTTCAGCATGCGGACACTGCAACAGCTTATCATCTCTATAAGATCTGAGGACACAGGACAGTTAAATATTAGCTACTTTTATTTGAGTTAAAATCATAATCCCATCATTTTAATGCAAAATCCTGTTATCCTACTACTGCACTAAGTTGACCTGATTGAAGTTACAGTCGTGTTTTAATAAAGGTGGTTCTCTGTTTCTATATTTGTGTTAGTTTTATTACCATCTCTTTTTACTAAACTGTTGTCAGCCTCATGAACCGTCACCTATTATGCAGCTTTATTCAGCTAGGCTTTAAGTGTGAAGTTCCCAAGGACCAGAAAATCTCAAAAACTGAGCAAGAATGGATAGATTAAATGTAATCGTGTCCCAGTTTGATTTTGTAAAAAGAATTAATAGACTATACACACTATTAACAACAGCAAAATCCAAACTTTAATACGGTTACATGGATTTTTTTTTAACCTAAACTAATTTAATTTGATTGAAAGTCAACTCCTTTATATTGTATTGAATATATCATAAAGTCAGTGACATAAAAGACAATAAAATGTTATTAATAGGCTATTTCCATTTATAAACGGCATATAAACTGAACATGGAAAGTCATTCTCAGCCAGCAATCTAGTCAAGATCAGCTGATCTCAGTGTCCGCCCACATCAGCTGACTGCTCAGCACTCTTCTACATGTGTTGTTGGCAAATCTCATATGGGCTGTGCTGTTTAAATTGCTTCAGCTTGACTCTGCAAGCTGCTTTGTAACCCCCCCTCCACTCCGGCACTTCCTTTTTATGTGAGTTAATCAGTCACGTCAGAGAAACCTGACCTATTCAGTGGGGAGGCCCCAAGCTATGACTGCAGAAGCAATGACCAGCTAGTTTCCCCAGCTTGCCTGTCACTGATCAATAAAGTTGTTTTGAATCATGTAACTGTTTGGTGATAATTAAATCAGGCTAGAACATTTACTCCTCTGCATTTTGTCGCACGTCACGATGAAGCTGCAAACAGACTTTTGCTGTTACGCAATCTTAGCCGCGCTTCCTTTTCTCCTGACGTTCTCCGCCTCCAGCTCACAGATTTGTGATGATTCACAAACATTATCTTTGGAAACAAACACACAGGTATGAGCTGCTGTTGGACACTGCGTACCTCCCTCCTCCCCCGACTGACACACGCGCAAGCTATCATCACCGTGTGTGAGAACCAGCAAGCTCACGACTGGAAGGACTATCCCTGACTGAAGAGGCTTTAATATGCTCCCCTCCTACACACACACACACACACACACACACACACACACACACACACACACACACACACACAGATTCAGTGAATTCCACATTTTGCTATATTTCAAACCCAGTTTAAAATTGACTTTGCTCAATATTCGACAGCAACACAGAAAAACAATCAAAGATGAGACCTGGTACATGGATAAAAACCTCTCCATGTACCAGCGCTCCGGCATATTATAGTCTTGTACATCTCATTTATTCTTGAAGGACATTAAGTCTTTTAAATTATTTATGATGAAAGGCATTCTGGAGGGAAAACGACTGCAGTGTCCTCCATTTGGAGAAGTTACTGCAGATCTGGACTTGAACACTTTTATGGTAAGGATAAATTAAAAGCTGAACTACCAATGACAACAGAGTACACCCTTTTACCCTCGAATTTGTATTGAAGGGTTGTTCTCTTTGTTGGTATTTTCATGTATGCTGGGTTAGCTGTGAGCAATGATAACCAATTATTGTTAAATTATTCAATCATTTAATCAGTAATAACCAAATTTATTGGATTTGGTTACACAGAAGAAGATTAGAACCAACCACAGTCTAGCTCAGTGTGGCTGGGGTCAGACCCAGTGGTCTCTATGAGTAACATCAGAACAGTCACCTCAAGGTGCTTTATATTGTGAGATAAAGAGCCTACAATATTAGAAAAAAAATCCCACCAATCAGCCGACCTCCTTTAAGCAAGCACTTGGTGACAGGGGGAAGGAAAATCTCCCATTTTAACAGGAAGAACCCTCTATCAGATGGAGGGGCAGCCGTCTGCTGTGACTGATTGGACGTGACATACTCCACCAGTCTGACTTCTAAAGGTACCTGACAGCCAATGGGGAGTTAGCCAAAAGGTGCCGAGGACCTTTGGTTGGGCTGAAGGTTTAGAACAAGTTTTTCTATCAGGAAATCTGGGAGTAGTCTAGTCAGAGTCTGAATCTGATCCCAACAGATCCCTGAGGAGGCCTAAAAACTGAAGTTCACCAGCGCTCTCCATCCAGCCTGAGGGAGCTTGTTTCTTTTTGACTGCACAATAAAGACACCAAAGTCAGTTCACTGAACATTGATGCTAAAGACATTATTTCCAACAAACCTGCAGTGTATCTTTGACTGCTTAGAAAATAACCATCAGTACTTTCAGACTAGAAACAGTATTTATTCAAAGCACCAGGTACAAGTTCTTTGTGTTTTTCAGTGCTAAGCTGGAATTAGCTGGTATTATTCGTTGATCAGAGTTATAGTGAATTGTAGTAGTTATAGTAACAGAAATGTTCCCTCTCATTTTCCACATTTTGTGCAACAATGTTCGCTCAGTTGTGAAAGTAAATAAACCACAACAGAGGAAAGTGACAAAGGGTAAAAGCTATATAATAATAATTTAATTTATGGATGTTATTGTCAATCAAATGTAGATACATTTATTGTGCACTATTGCTTTTCTGAAAACAAATGCTTTCCCCTAGACTTTGAATATAGACTAAATCAATTAGCCAGTAATTTGCCAACACCCAGGCTTAAGAGAGATCATTCTGCACAGAAGGTGAACTCCAGTTTTCATGGAGGATTTTATTCTTTCGTTTCATTACATTTCTACCCATCTGCCATTGCAATATGGCCGTGACAGCCAGCAAATCACGCCTCAGGGTGGCCATGCCAAGCTGACTAGCCGACTGTAAGCTGGCAGGCCGATCTCAGTGCAGACCGGTGAACAGGGAACGCTGGGATTTGTTTTACATAACATGTTTTTGTAAAGTAATTCATCACTAGTCTTGCTCGTGTTTTTTCGGACATGTTGTTGACAGAGCTGTTTTGAGAGCTAGATGTAGATGGTTAAAGGTGTCGCTTTCAGCACACCCACACCTCTGCGGTTCCCCTCAGCTGTAACCAAATGTTTTGACACTTTGTTTTTCAGCCCACTTTAGTGCTTTTCATGCACAGCTTTTTTTTTTTTAACGTCACAGATTCAAACAGCAGTTTGACAGTCTACAAGTCCCTGGTGCGCAAAAAAAGGATAATGGAGCCAGATGTTTCTCTAAAGAGATGATGAGGAAAAGAAAAATGAGGAAAGAAACATGATTATTTTGATTGAATTTGGATGGAAAAGTGATGTGTGATGTATAGGTGTCTAGTGTATGTTTTACCATGTTAAACTTTGTACTGTCTTGTCAGTCAATACAGGTTTAAGTAGTTTAGCACTTACAGGTATCAGTGGGTCTGGCAAGAAGCTGTGTTTGTACCTTTGTAGTATTTTTAATAAAGTTACCTGACAAGCGTTGCTTCCTGTGTGGTTACTTGTCCTAACAGACCACCTAAAACATCAGTCCTCAAGTTTAAGTAAGTGAAATTTTATTTTTTCTTACTTGGCACTAGTTAGCAGGTTCATGTGTCTGTGACAGTAATGTCACAGACACATGAACAAAACAAAAGACAAAACAAAACAGCATGGCGGTGGCCGTAGTACTAAAATTAAGGTTTCAAAGCCAAGTTTCACAAACCTACAGGTGATTTCATTGTAGGTATTTCCATCTTTTATATACAGTACTGTGCAAAATCATGAGCCATCCCTCAATTATTTATATTTTGCTAAGAAAATGGGAACGATTTATTGAAACACGCAAACATGCACCCAAAATTCAAGTAATTAAGGTACAAAACAGAAAGAGCTTGAAATGAAAGTCAAAATTTGATATTACCTCCTTCAACACAATCAGTCTTGTCTTTTTTTCAGCAGTCTTCAGGAATAATTCTCTTCTTTGGATGTCGGCTGCCTTTTGTTCCATTTTTGTCAAGATGATCTGACTCTGCTCTGAGGAGGCCGATCCATGACTGATTCCCATTTTTTTCCTTGTCCAGGTTTCTTATTTTTTTAATTTATTTATTTTGAGACACTGCACATAATGTGGAGATCCCAAATATCTGTCCAAAAGCTCACTGAGAATCACCTTGTTGTACAAAAATATAGTTTTATGCCTGTAAAACTTGACACTTTTCATAGATTCTAAGAAATGGTAACAAATGATGCGACACAGAGATGCTTAGTAACAAAGTGCATAACGATAATATTTAATATTCGTTCTTTTGCTAAGCAATCAATCATGTATAGACACCACAGTGGTTCATCCCTTAAGTTAGATGCCTTTTTTAAAACCGTTTTTTAGGCAGAAGACTTTTGCACAATGGTGTTAAAGAGCTGTACAGTTAAAGTTAAGAAATGTTTCATGAAGGTTACCATAAATGCAAAGGACTGGTGTTATACCATCAGTTCAAGTAATCCCCTAAACGTGTAATTTTGCACTGGAATATGAATAAAAAAATATTTCATTAAATACTTGTGTGATGTATCTTGTACCTGTAAACGGTTTAATTATTATTATTTTTACTTGATTTTAAAGTTTCTTTATGGCTTCTTTTCCACCTCCTCTGACTGCGATGATCTATGAGAGCATTCACGTCGCAGCACAGATTCACTGACCTTAGTACACACTCCACAATCCACACACCCCACAGAGGCTTTTCTAGTAAAATGGGCCGCTGGACAAAGGCCAATGAAAATGGGGATGTCAGCATTTTGGAGTTTTTTTTTCCCTAAGTCTCCGCTCTCATGTGATCTGCCCTGCATTTCCTTCCCCATTGTCACAGCAGAGGGCAGTTTGGGACATTGCTGTCAGGCCAATTTCACTTCCAGGCAGAAGTCTGATAACATGTCCTTTCTTCCAGGGCTGTAGGGTTACAAAATAATCAAAAGTTTGCGTCATACAATGAAGAAGGTGGATTGAATAAAAGAAACAATGAAATGCCATGATAGCAGGACCAAGGCCCTCTGATAAGTGGATTTTTCTGCATCGCAGTTCTTCATTACTTTTCTTGCCTTTGGTTTACAGAAACCCTTACCAAGTCCTCCATTCATTTAAAAATCTTTTCACAGTGAAGAACCTGCTTTTAAAATTTGCAACAAAAATATGCCTCAAAATATCAAAAAAGGGAACAACAGATGCTGCCATCCTGATGATGTCTTCTTTAATGAGATGCCTTGTTTACTTTAAGTGAGTGTCGCGAAATCAATCAATGCCGAGCAGTGAAACAAACCACGGAGGCCCCAGAAAAGTGCAATCAAACGATGAGTTTATTAACACACAGGAGAAAACATCAGCATATGTCTTCTGACAAAAATACATGTTGTGAACACTTTAAAAGCAGTGAGGTATCCGCCCCTCCAAGGCAAAAATAGGTTAAAGACGTTAGTTACAGTAAATGGTACATCTTAGATGGCTATAAACAGACATAGAACTTCTCATTTCTATAACACCTTCCAAACAAGGTAATAACTTCAAGCCTTCAAGGTGTCTGAGGGCTGGTTATTGACTCCGGTCATCTGTTACCAAGTAGACTAAAATGCAGTTAGAAGCTAAATGAGTTAAGGCCTCAGGCCTGGCATATTTCTAGATTATATGTGTATTGTAAGCATGTATTGCAGTTATCTTTCTATGCTCTAGTCTTTAACACAATAGATTGTGAAGACTCGCGCTTCACAAAGCTTAAGACCCTCTGTAGACTTAAGCAACAACTAAAGGTTATCCACTAAACCTTTGCTGAAGTTAGAGTTTGGGGGCATTTTCACACCAGTAAATAAAAGTCAGGGCTCAAGGTCAGATTATGAGACCAGAGTTTAGATTGTCACTTGGGAGATAATACAAGACTGTGGCGAGATCAAACCGTTTTGGGAAATCACAAGCTGGATATTTATCACGGAACAGAGAAAATATCTGAAAAAAAAAGGACAAAAAGTCAGTGTCAGAGGAACGGACCTCTGACGTCAATGCCAGTGTTTTGTGCTCGGCTCATCATGTGACTCTTACTCAGTTTACTTCAGTGTGGAGCGCACAAAGCCCGACGCGTGTGGAAAAGAGGCTGACAGCACCGTGTCTGACCATGACACTTCACTTTAATGCGCAACGAGCTCTGAAGGTTAGTGTGACATTTCTGCACACGTCCCTCCGTTAACAGATAACAAGTCCTCCTCGCCCCTTTCATTTGTGTTGATAGTTCAGGAATGCTTTCATGCATGTGGAATAATGTTTGTTCAGCAGGTGAGGCTGCCTGTTGTTTGTTTGGTCCAACTTTTCAGGCTTTTCATCTCAAGAATGTCAAGCATGAGTTCTCAAAACAAAACAGCTTGCTCCATCTGCTCCCGTTTTTCTCCACCCAAAACCTGTGGTGACTATTTTACAAGCAAACCCGACGTTCTTGCAAAGATAAAGAAATAAACGAGCTTATGCGGGGTGTATATGAAGCCTCTCGGCAGCTAACGTGGTCAGCTTCTTCCCCCTTGTGGTGGGTTTGGGTATTGCAAAAGCATGAGGCTCTAAGAGGAACTTAATCATCTGGTTTCATTGTGATTATAAGTAGACTGCTAAAATGCTTCAGTATAAAATCACTTTAGATGCAGGCCACTTTAGCACAAAGGAAGTTCAAAGCATTACAAAGTATTTAAATGCAGATTTTAACATGGATAAAACTGAGTGAGAACTTGAGTGGATTTATGCAAATCCCAGTATATACATGAAAATGACCAGAGTGCGACCAGCTGCCTCACTGGAGCATGATGTCCTTCTCAGTATTGTTTTCCAGGCTTCCTGCAATCAATCCCCTGCTTGAGTCACTCTGACTCACTGTCTACATTTGCCGTGTCCTGTTCACCTCACGGAGCTTAAGAGGTTTATTTATCACGGTCAGCTGTAGAATGAAACCACCTTGTTCACTCTTAGTAATCAAAGCAAATTTACTAGAATGGCAAAAAGATTTTTGATGCTTGATGCCGAGCTGTTTGCAGTGAATTGCCACCTGTTGAAATAATAACATAACAGAGCATGAACAGGAAATTTACAAGGAACAGTTTAGGCCTGAAAAATGATCTGTGTAAAAACGGGAAACACCAAGAAAAGGCTTTTTGGTTTGTCTGTTTTTTAGGATGGATGAAGGGGTTAGCATCGTTAGGCCCCGGATTTGAATCTGAGTGAAGTTTACATATTTTCCCCATGTCTGTGCGGGTTCAAACTGGACTTCCTCCCACAGTTCAAAAGCATGTCGGTTAAGTTAGCTGTTGATTCCAAATAGACTATGAGTGTGAATGGTTGTGTTTCTTGGCCCTGAAATGGACTGGCAACCTGTCAAGGGTATAACCTACTTCTGGCCCTATGACAGCTAAAATAAAGACTAACAAACAACCCTCTGCATTTGATGTTTTTCACTGTTTTTTCACTGTTTCACTTTACCAAAGAGCTTCCTTATATTATTGTGACCAGTAGCAGCACAGTAAACAAGAGTAGCCCACATATTTAGGGCATATATTTAAAACAACAACAATATAATTTGTGTAGCACTTTAAAAAAACACTCAGTTACAAAGTGCTTCACAGTTTAGATAAAACAACACATTAAAATAAGCCTGCAAAGCTCTCATTAGGACCTCATAGCTACCAGCACAGTACCAGTCTTCATGCTAAAATAAGCATGATGAATGAATTGTGCAAAATGTGGAATGGTTTCTTTTTAAATGCACATCCTGACTGGTTTTGATGGAATCTTTCTGATCATTTAGTGCAAAACATGCTCGGGCAGTCACGGAAACCCATTCAAGAGCCTATTTTCCCAGAAAAACACCACGCTGTCCCACTGAAGCAATTTTCACCCGCCTGGTAATTGTTTGCGACTAGGTGCAAATGCAGACAGTGTGAGTCTAACCAGTTTGCTACCCAGAAGTGAGATGCGTCAGATCACACATCAAATCTGCCAAACCGTCCAAATGAACTCCGTGCCGGTGACGCACTGTCCGAACCCTGCCGCCGCTCACTCTGAGTTTAACATGGGGCGGATGGAGGGAATCACTTTAGAGGATTAAAACTGTCATCTGGTTGGATTACAGCGAGAGCTTACCTGCCCATCTGTCACCTTCAAACTGTGGCAGAGAGACTACCTTTGGATAGTGGAGGCCTCAATCCAGCCAGACAGACTGAAACCATGACACAATTGTGTTGGATGTTTGGAAGTATTCAGTGCCTTCATCCTGTGTTATATTACATCTTCTATTTGTAAAGAAGTGCCCGAAAACTCAGTGCATGTGCAGCTTTTGATTGAAAACCCACCTTAGATTCATGTTTTAATAAAAACTCAAGGGAAATTAGGCAGTATAGAGACTTTGACTGATCAATATCACTTAATCATGAGCTGTAGGTGACACAGGATCTTTAGGTTGTAGTTTACTATTATTAAACAGATTAGACCATGTACAAAAAGAAAATGGTCAGAGTGCCCACTTGACTTAAGAGCTACATTAAAAACACTTTTAGGTAATTGGAAACTCTTAATTGCTCATAGTTGTGAATGTGAGTGCGAATGGCTGTCTGTGTCTATGTGTTAACCCTGCGACAAACTGGCGACCTGTCCAGGGTGTACCCCGCCTTTCGCCCTATGACAGCTGGGATAGGCTCCAGCGCCCCCTGCGACCCTGAAAAGGATAAGTGGAAGCGAATGGATGGATGGATTAATAGTTTTTGTTTCCTGTAATAATCTGATCTATTACCCCTATTTCTAGTGCACCTACCTTTAAGTATTTGCAGATAAATATAATTGCATTGTAATTTCAAATATAATACCCTGATATTCAATTTAATTACAGGAGAATTAAGTGACAGGCTGTATTATAAAGTGTTACCGACAATTATTGTTCATCATTCCAGTAAAGGAGCCGTATACTTTCTAAAAGTGTAGAGTCTATGCACTTTAACCATAGTTTTGCTTGGTGTAATAATCTGTCCTGTTTAAAAAAATCACTTTGTAACTTATTTACAGAAAAATACTTCCTCTTCATTTTACAGCGCCTTCGTAAAAACGCTACAGAAACACAAGGAAGTGCTGCAGCATGTCATACTTCTTTCATATGATGTGTGTGCTGACTGCAGACAGACTTGAATTATGTGAACTCTTGTTCTCCTTGTTCGCACTGTCTTTATCTCTCTTCCAGGAAACAGGTGAGTGGAGCTGACCTGGTTAGAGATGCACCACACCCGATCAGGCAGGGCTGAGGAGACTGTGGCTGAGTTCCAATCCAGACAATGCACCCTCCCCCTACACACTTTCACTCTATCTGCACGGAGGATAAATGTCTTCAGCTGCCTGGGCGACTGAAAAAGCTCTTTGTGTTTTATATTCATACTCTTAACGCAGTGACTGCATACTTATTCACATGACAGATTTACTTTCTTAATTTAACACTGTGTCATTATATAGATTGTTACATACTTTTGGGGCACATTGTGGCATGCATATAAGAAAGAACAGTTTCGTGAGTTTTGAGCCTTCTTTCTGAGCTCAGCTCATGTTAAAATGCTCAGTTTTCTACAAAAAACAAAAACAGTTTCTGAAATCTCCTGGTGAAATTGTACTAAGTCTTATTATTGGATGACTGGTGGATGCCGATACAAGTGGCTGTAGCTACTAGCTCTCTGCTTTGCTTCACTTCTGCTAACTGGAGTAACTGGGTTGTGCTTTTGATTCCTTTTGGAGTATTTATAATGCCTTTATCTTACAAATAATACCGTTTTCTATGCCATATTGTTTGCCATATAATTATACTGACTGACTGTGTGTAAAATTCTAGGATTTTATTTGGATCTTGCTCATTAGCAGGCCCCTGGGACTGTGTAATGCACCCATATGGTCTTTGGGTGCAGCTTGCTAAACCATCTCATCTTTATCTTTAAGCCTCATGGCATGATGGGAAATGCTATCCCTTGATACGATATTAGCTTAAGCTGTGATTTATTGTTAACAGTCTCTCTATAATCTGTGTTCTGCCTGAAGCCTGTTCAAAGGGAGTTCTTCCTCCCCACCATTGCCAAGTGTTGCCCACAGGATTCTTATGAATACATTTTGAGTTTTCATGGCTGGCATCACTACAGCAGCTGTATAGTGGTTAGCACTACCAACTCGAGGGCCCTTTCTGTGTGCAGCCTGTACGTTATCCTTGTGCCTGCATGTTTCCTCCAGATGCTCTCGTGTCCTCCCATAGTTCAAAGACATCCATGCTGGGCTAACTGATGATTCTGGATATGAGATAGATAAAGTGTATACAATGACAGGTAAGTAAATGGGAAATGTTAACTACATAATCTTTGGATTTTTTGATTTTTGACTTCCTCAATAGTTCCTCAACATGATTACAATTTTTTTTTTACATTTAGCCAGGCACTTAGGACACAACACTTTCTAAATTCAATCCCCTGTTTCTGTTGTAATAGCAAGAAATAATAGATGTAGTAATGCATGTATTCACAGTGAGTATTGTTTACGCCAACTTACTGTCATGTCACTGTGAAAAAAGAGTACTTTTCAGACCTGCTTGAATTGTTTGCTGCAATATTTTTATGAACCATAAATATTGTGACACATTTAGAGCTTTTATTTTATTTCTTTTTATATTGGTGTCACCATGTTATCATTAGAAGATGCAGCAGTGAATATAAATGTTTCTCTTGTTTTACTTAGTGAGCATTCTCAGTAATGGATTCTTCTGCAGTGACTAAACAGAGGTCGCGGTTCATCCAGCATTTTATTTAGCGGTGTATCGCTAAAGAGGAGGATGGTGTTGTGCTGTAATGGAAGGGTGATGAGGATTTTAAGGTTGGAGTGAGAATGCACAGAAGGAAACTGTCAGAGGTTAGCTGCTGTTGCTGTTGCTGCTGCTGCTGCTGCTGCTACTCACACCTACACACAGAATAAGCCAACAAACCTTGATTTCCTCCTACACAACAACTGCACATTAAGTCTGGACTCTATCCTGTGCATCACACACACTGACAAACATTTCCTCCTGTAATTAGCACATTTCCTCCCCTCCAAAAATTCAGGACCATCCACTGTAACCCAGTGACTCCCATTATCTGTGGGAAGTTAATTTGTTCATTTACACAGGATGACCTCCCGCATGTGTTGTCCGTGCACCGCCGAGCTCCCACGCCACTAACACTGTCCTCCGAACAACATTCTTTGATTTGTCTTCCTCTTTCCTTCTCGCTGCTCAACCCACTCTGTCCTGTTTATCTGCCTCTTCATCGCTCTCAGGCTCCCTTTTCAGCTGATGGAGCTTATTGTGGACAAATAGGCTTACAAGTGTCTCTATGGCAACGGCGGATCGTAAAGAGCTACATAAGCACTTCATCAGGGGCCATGATCCAACGGCTCCCATTGGAGATGGTGCCCCCAACCTCCTGCAACAAGTAAAGGCAGGCCAGAGAGGCTCCTGGGAGGAGGAGGGGAGAGCGAGAGGTGGCGATAATGCTGAGAGAGGATGGAAGAGGAGGCGAGAGAAAAACCATTTCTCCTCTCTCTTCTCTCTGCGTTTCATTCAGCCAGTCTCTTCGACATCCACCCAGCTCTTCTGCTTTCTGAGGACTTTTACTGTCCGGCTCTACGGTGATTTTATATCTTGTGGAGACCAAAGAAAACTTCAGAAACAAGGAAGAGGTAAGGCATTCTTTGAAGCAACAAGCTGGTTCAAAATAAAGGCTGAAAAAACTGACTTCAAGAAAGCATGTATTTTTTTTCTGGTATTCACGCCACTTATAAATAAGAAATCACTCAGATTTGGAGTCCTGAAAGAGAGCAGCAGACCAGTCTCCAATTCAGGGCTGAAAGGAGTGGTCAGTTTAAATGGTTGCTATTGACAGAGAAATTAATTGACAATGGCTGGAAATCCAGTGATCTTTTAGGTCATTTATTAACAAATATTACAAAAACAACCTGAGATTACAGGTCTTTCAATGCTTGGTTATTTTGTGGTTTTAATTTATGTCATTTCTCTTTAAAAGACTCACCTATTTTTATTTTTATTTTTTCTGACTTTACTTCCTAGCAAGTTTAATATTTTGGACTTCTGATTAAAAAGAAGATGCTATCAGATTGTTTTGTGTTCAGATTACTTGATAGATTGAAAAATGCAGCCTTTATCCTTCCTGATGTAAAACATACTGATGCAGTGACTATTTTACTTGCTCCATTTTTAGGGGTTAAAGTGCTGGACACTTGGGGTCGAGGTATGGCTGTAATCTCACTCCATCGCTCTGTTGTGAAACCTTTTCTCAGCGCATGTTTTATTGTAGCCACAGCACCTGGAGGCGCATGTACAACTGATGTGGCCCAGAAGATACCTCCAGCATGTAAATAGATTAACCTACCATAAAAACACTGTGGTCAAGCATTAAAGGGGCTGGTCATGCTGAAAACAACAGCTATACTAGAAAAACCACTAAAAATGGGACTTAGATTTGTAAGCTTTAAAGCTGTGAATCGGAAACAGTGTTTTTCATTTAGAAAAAAAAGGTGCCAAAGTCCCATCATGTAAAATCAATGCTTTAAAATCCTGAATAATGACTCACGACACATGAATCAGTGGCCTGCACAGCTGTGCTTTTTAATACAAGCTAACAAAAGGCCCACTATTGATGGGCTTGAATAGAGATCCTTTGGAGCGGATATGACACCTGCAGAACAAAGAGCCGACGCAGCATGGTGGATGTTGTCTTTTTGAAAAATATGCAGATATCGAACACACTTCAGAGGATGCTTTGTTTTACAAAATGAATGTTCATTAAAACTCGTTGCAGGTCAACTCTGTGCTGTCTGTTATGTTTTATTGGTACCATTTTCAAACATCCACAGATTCTAATTAAACATTTCAAGCGTGTCTCTTTCTAAACACATTATTTATTTATTTATTTATCACTCGATTGAGAATAAGAATGTTATTTCCATCTGCTATAATTCAAGTTTGGCAGTGTGGCTCTGGGACAGCAGAAGCGAAAATGTTCACAGAGCAGAGCAGGCAACAGAGGTGGGTTGCAAAGTGGCTTGCAGATGTCCAGGAACTGGCAGGTTAATGCAGATTAAATAGCGCAACCTGTATTGCCAATTGGATGCATAAAAGAGCGTCAGATGAGTCGTCAGCTGATGTGGGCTCAGTTCAGCTAATCTGGGATTAGGCTGATTTTGACTTTGTTGCCTGTTTGAATGAATGCTCTGTTCTCACAGACACAGCCTTTCAGAAATAAACTTGAAGTCTGGTTGTCATTTCCCCTCATCAGTGAACAGTGAAGGATGGCCATGGCCTCCTGGTTCAGCTGGAACGAGCCGTATTACCGGACTCCCCGCCGGGACCCGGCCGACGTGGTCACCGACACCCTGATGCTCGAGTTCAGCTGGCAGCTGAAGGAGTCTGAGAAGCAGCAGCGAGAGAGGGAGAACGAGTACCGACGCACAAAGACTGGGGTCGACTACAGCTGGCTAGCCAGCACGCCCCGGTCCACCTACAACATCAGTACAGGCGAGAGGCTTGGCCTGGAGGACCTCTGTGCCAAGGTGCCCCCATCCTGTTGTGGGCTGGTCATACTCAAGTAAGGTGATAGTGAGTAGGCGTGAGATGAAAATCACTATAGCAGTTTAGCAGCATACCATATTGTTTCCTTGTCGCCAAAAATCTACTTTAATTTTGTTAAATGTGAAGACAGTTTGACTTCAGAGCTACTATCTCATGACTACTTATGAAATGAATGAGGATAGCTACAAGTTAGCTTCTATTCTCTAAGAAGAAGAAGAAGAAAAAAAGAACTCAGAGATTAAATTTATTGACACATTATTTAACACTGGATAATAATGACAGCACAATCACATACATTCACACAGTGCAATGAATAAATAAAGCTATTTAGCTAGCAAGCATGCTAACCTTAGCTTTATTTATTAGAAAAAGATTTGTGCTTCGAGTTGAAAGATAAGATCACCAATGTTGTAAGAATGTATTTAAATATATAATTGTATTTATTTTTTGTAACAATACCCATAACCAACATGGCAATGCTAACAAGCCAATGTGGTACAAAGTTTACTGCTATTTTGGTTTTGTGTGTTAGCACAGCGGTCTTCAACCTTTTTTGCACCACGGACCAGTTTATGTCCGACAATATTTTCACGGACTGGCCTGTAAGGTGCTGCGGATAAATAACAAAATAAAACCAGAACCGGTACCAAAAAAAGAAGATTTATTCATAACAGACAGTGGGGGAACAGCAACGATAAAAACCGATAAAACCCTAAAAAACATAAATTTCACACCCGAGCCTCAACTCTCTGCCGGTACCAAACGACTCACATGGCCCGGGGGGTTGGGGACTGCTGTGTTAGCATGCTTCCTAAGTACTAGAGGCTAAGTTGGATCTGGCCTTTTTTTTAATTTTTCCCGCTCAGGTATTTATAGACACACCCACTGGACACTTCATGCATTTAGAAAGGTAGACATGTTCAAGACAACCTGCTGAAGTTCAAATTGAGCATCAGAGTGGAGATATTTAAACTGGATAGACAAAATATCCAGTGAACGGCAGTTCAGAGGAGAATGATTGGACTTCAAGCTGATGGTTATGCAACCATGCTGAATACACCTTGTTATTCATCACGCTAAACCTTGAAGCAGGTGGGCTACAGCAGCAGAAGACCACATTGAGTGCCACTCCTGTCCTGATTTCTGGTACATTATTCAGATAGTAGGGTCAGAAAGCATAGTTTCATCTTTCCTTGTATCAGTGTTTAAACTCCTGGTGGTGTAATGCATGAGGCTTATTTTTTGGCACAGTTTAGACCCTTTAGTACCAACTGAGTATCATTTAAAATCCACACTGACCTGAGTATTGTCGCTGACTGTGTTGATTCCTTTTAAGACAACAAAATCTTTTGTGACAGTTTGAGACTACATTGCATCAACTAGGCACGAGGCACTCTGGTGGTCTTCAAAAACTTATAACAGGAATGGCTACTGGTCTGTGTCTGTAACCAACTATAACCCCTCCCTAATTCTGTTTGTGTTAACACTTTTACGAGACACACTTGAGCGTCTTCTTTGGCACAGACCAGGGGAAGGTTTTGTGAGGCAAACTGATAAGATGGCCAGCTTCTCCGTCATTTGACGCGTGACTTTAATGCTCTGGTGCATTCAAAGCCATTTAATCTCCGACAGAGACTTCCTGAACTCATCTTAGCGTCTGTTCGTAGAAAGCTGCAGAGGCTCCAGGTGCCTTGTTAGAGTTTAACAGCGTTAATGTGAGTAAGAGGTGAGGTGCTAAATGGTAAGTGGAAGTCACCAACACAGCAGGGACCAAGATTACCATGTTTTTACAATCTCAGTTTGCCTCATGTTGGCAAAGTACTCAGCTGTCTTACTATAAAGTGTATTTAACAAAGTAAAATTGCATTTATTCATCCATTTTTGTCCAGTTCAAGTTAGAAGGGAGACTGGGGCCTGTTCCAGCTGCCACAGGGCAACTGGGAGATCCCCCCGCCCCAAAATAAGTGTTGTTTTTTTTTTTTTTTAAACAAGCAGTTTTAGGTTAGATATTCTGTCTGGTGAGTCTGATTTCTGTGGAATTGTTAAAAGTGTCATCTTTAAATTTATATTAAACTTACTCAATTTCATACATAAAATGAAACTGATTGACTCTATTGGTAAAGTTGGTTAATTTTTAATCTGTTTTACAACCGAAAAGAAAAGTTTTGTGCCAGCCAAACACATTAATAACACGTTTTTGAACATCTTACCTTAGATAATACAATTAATTAGTATTTATTATAATTGAGTGAGATTACTAGGGTTGAGAAGTCAGCCCAGGATCATGACATATGAAGCCCTAAGGATGGATTTCCGTTTCTTTTAAAATTTCTTGCCAAACTAAATTGTATCCTTAATAGGAATATTTTACTGTATTTCTAAAATTCTATTTTTGGAATCATAAAAGCAACATCAGAGATGCTAAATCTGAGCTAGCATGAGTTGATCAAAAGGCCAATTATGAGTCAGTTTGAAGTACTTACTGAGCAACTGGTTCCCAGGTTTTCTATTTAAAGGTTTGTTAGGGCCTCAGGCACTTGTTGGCAGAGGAGGAACATTTGCCATCACGTGGATCCTCATCTGTTACAGGCAGGTTAAGATGGCTCTGAGCATTACATGTCATGGGACGTGTGAAAGATTTCATTTATCGAACGTACCGACAAAAGAAACACAGAATTTGCTAGAAAATGATGATGCTCATTAACTGACTGCAGTTCCAGCGTTAGTTCTGACCAGCATCCTTTTATCAGATCATTTGACCATAGTCGCTTTCACACGTGCACTTTACTTAAAAAAGAAAAGAAAAAAAAAGCAAAGCATATATATAGACAGTCCTGCTTTGAGGATCTCAAGTGATTCACAGCTAGAAGAGCAAGCAGGTGTTATAATGTGAGCACGTTTGTATTAAAAGGCATCTGCTGTCACTCCACTGGACTCATTAAGGACACAAGACAAAGAACCTAGGTTCCACCATTTGTTATCTCACAATGCCCAGATTTCATCTAATAAATCTGCTTGTTAGATAGTTGTGCGGGAAAATCCCAGCAGATTAGCAGTTTCTGAAATACTTAGACCAGTCTGTCTTGTAGCAAATCTCCTTTCTTTTGCCCCTTTTGATGTTCAGTTTGAGCTTCAGCAGGTCGTCTCTATGAAGTCTCCATTCCTAAATGCACTGAGCTGCTTCCGTGCGATTAGCTGATTTGATGTTTTTGTTTACAAGCATCTGAACCTAACAAGTATATAGAGGTGGGAAATGTGACTCTAAATGATTCAAACTTGTTGTATGAGTTAGTTAGAAGCTAATTGCTAATAATGTTCATATTTTTTAAATGAAAAACATTTTTAATGGCGTCTTTTTGTAGAAAGGGTGCACAAAACAACCAAAAGAAAAAAGCCAATTACAAAACCATCGCACTGACAACCACACAATCACTGTTTCATTTCTTTGCACAGGTTCAGGGAGGCCATGCAGGCCAATGAGCCCGAAGTGCATGAAGTTTCTGGTCTGTTTCGCTCTGTCCTCATGGAGGCTCTGGATCACCTGAAGGAGGAGCAGGAGGCGGAGCGACTTGCTCGCCAGTGGAACAACAAACGTGCCATGAGCGTTTCCCTCATGAACTTTAGATCGCGGATCAAGATCAACCCGTTTGGAAGCACAGTGGGCCTGACCACTGCTGCAGCTGAAGGGGCGGGTCTAAGCGACCTCAAAACCGTGTCAGAGGACGTGGAGAGAGGGATGGACAAGGACGAGAAGATGCAGAGAGTGTGGAGCATGCCTGACTTTAGATACAAAGGAACCGGCAGCAGTAAGATTGTTTGATGCGGGAGTTCACGGGACAGAGATGGTGATGATGATGATAATGACGTTTCAGTAGGACTAATGCTTTGTAGCAGTGTCCACTTTTGCACCAGGAGAGAGGATGAGTCCATCTGTCCGCCTGGTTTTACAGTACAGTACCAATCAGCATTTGACCCTGCTTTACTCTCTTATCTGAAGTGTCTTTTTTCTAGTTTATCATATTTTAAATATTTTTCCGTACTTGAAAGAATTTTCATGAGATTATCACTACTTGAAGTGATGCCTCTTTCATTTTGCAGAGATTTGGCATCTAAGCACTGAGGGCTTTTTAATGTAGCCTAATAGGGAAATTAATCTAATTTAAACTGCTGTTTATTGGGAGGAGAAACTTGGTGCTAGGTCAGACTACACAGGCAGGGCTGGGCTATAAATTTTGTTCATACAGTTTTTGTATAGAAGGAAAACAGTCTTAAAACAAATGACTTAATCCAATGAGAAGGTGAGTCACACGTTCCCTCCTGAACTGCACAGAAGGACCCAGGAACATAATTCATCATCCAAGGTCGGTGAACTGAAAGCTCTCTTCCTGTGCTCTTTATTTGCAAGAGGATGTTGGAGGGGAGGGGTTGGGGGAAGAGGAATTAATCATCAAAGGCTGTCAGATCAAAGTAAAAGCTTTGACACACTTTAATTGCTGTTTCTGCTCCATTTGTCACCCACCATTATTCAGCAATACATAAAAGGTTTCATCCATCATCCATAAACATCTTGACATTATCTCCATACAAGAGGAACTGACAGTGTCTGTGTTTTTATATGTCAATACAATAAAAATAACTGATTTTGAAACATTGTTCATGAGAGAATAAATGGTTATGAATAAGACTTACTATAATAATTCAACAATACAGAGTCGATTCGCATTTTTAACATAATATACATGTTAAAAACTTATTTCAACACACAATCAGACTTGCACTTTTGCAACCGCAATTCTCATCAGCTACAAGCAGAAAATGAACGTACGAAACCTTTCTAAATGTAGAAAGACTGCTATGAATGGGGAAAGTAACTAAGAGCTGAAAGAAGAACAGCAAAGTCTGTTTTCAAATCTTTAAATCAGGTTTATTAAAAAAGAAAATCAGAGGGTGTGACTTGATCAGTCCTCTTTTTGTTGCTACGTGAGACTCCGACCAGGCTGCCGGTGGCTGAGATACACTGTGGGTAATGTTGGAGCCAGCTTCACACATGGAAGACACATATAGATCTAAGCCCATATCTTTTCTGAACCAATTACTGAATGAATTCTGTATTTTGTGAAATGGTATGTTGCGACCTAATTAGGGAGTTCTTTTTTTGAAAGAGATGACAAACTGCGAGCAAATCTGAGAAGTCAGAGGCAGGTGAGCAACTTTATTTCCATCTGGTGGACCACAGATGAACTTACCCAACTGCTTAATAATAACACCGCGTACATCATGAGCCTGCGGTGTGACTGCTTCTTGTTTTGCCCACAGAAATATCTCCTCCTGCACTCCGGCAACGTTGCTGCTGCCTCTCTGTGGCAACTCAATTTACAGTCATCTTTTCCTTCTCAGAAAACTCTGCTTTTATTTTTTCCTGAGATCTGCTGAGGTGTCTGGGCCTGACAAACAGGACCGGTGTTCACAGCGGGATTACAGGGTAGAGTTCAAGAACTCCAGAAGCTCTGCTCGATTTTTGTCTCGCTGTAAGAAAACAAAGCACACATAAGACAAGTGAAAAAAAAAACCAAACAAACAATCTATAAACTACAAAAAGGCACATCTGATTGCTTACCTGTTTGTCTTTCTTTGATTTCTTTACTTTCATCTTTATCTTCTTCCCTGAAATCATGCTGTATTTGCCCTTTTTCCTGTCCTTCAAATACTGAAAGAAAAACACATTTAATTTTAAAGAATCTTATCAGTTCAACTTCTAACTAATCCCAGGAAAATGCCAGACAGGCACTATCACATTCCAATATCAATGCAAACACAGACTGTACTCAAGACAACACTTGCAATTTGAAGAAATGCACCACAGCATGCCCCAGAAACAGCTCTTTGTTCTGTGATGCTTAACACAGCACTGGGTTTATTATGCATGGAAGCTGCACATGGCGTATGAGGATGGCAGGAAGTCAGGTACAGGAAAAGAATAAAGAATGAGGTCAATTTTCAAAATAAAAGCCAAGTTAAGGATGGAATAAAAATGTCGGAAAACGCGAAGATGCACACCCGCATTAACAGTATGAAGAAATATGGATCAAAACAATTAAAGAATAAAACGTTTGGGTGTTCTGACTTTAAAATGCCTGTCATATTAGCCAGGCTGGAGTCAGAACTCTTTAAAAACAAAGTTGTAAAATGAAGAATATTACCACCTATTATGGATGGCTTTGATATTAGAAGTCCTTTATGGTCTATAGGATTTTGGAGGGGACTTTATGGTGAGGCGAGCTTCATTTGGACAGGTGCTTGTGTGCTTTGTTATTCCCACCTCAAAGATGAGGAGGATGAGTAGAAATTGTTGCATGTTTTATTCTAAGAATAAAGATGAATAGACTTATTCTATAATTCATCTTTGGCCATTGTGAGAACACCTAATGATTAAAGTGCTAGTCCGTAATCTTAAAAATGAATCACTCTATTCTTCCTGTGAAAGAAATGTTTGCAAATGCATGAATATATTTACATGATATAATGCACCAATATAACACACTCGTCTAACAGAAACATGTAAAGGTTTTTGCTGAATGTTTTCCTACCTTGGAGATCTGCACAGGTCCTGAGCTGTCCTCCTCTCCTTTTGACTTCTTTTCTTTCTTACGTTTAGACCGTTTCTCTTTCTTCCCTTTCTGGAGAGAAAAGAAAAAAGCATAATTCAGTTTTCTTGGGGCTTAAAAATTCTTTGGCAATATAAGCTAACAAATGAACAGTAAATTACTTTTTTATGTTTCTCCTTTCTCCTTTTCTTGGACTGTTTTCTGGATTTACTGCGAGAGTCTAACAGGAACAGAAATAACACACTAAGCTGAATCCAAACAGATATCAGCACTGTGATGAGAAACTTCAGGAAAAAAAAGACTCTTTAGATACATTTCAGACATTTAGTGCACACTTACCACTACTGCTAGAGCTGCTGCGACTTCGGCTGGATGACCGTGAAGAACCCGAAGATGACGATGAAGATGACGATGCAGACGAAGACGATGATGATGAGCTGGAAGAGGATGATGAGGAAGATCTGCTACGGCTGCGTTTCCGCCTCCTTTTTTCTCTTCCTGAAAAAAAAGGGGCAAAACAAAAATGTAATTACACAATAAACTAACGTAAGCCATATTTACAAAATTACAAATGCAGCCATTCATCATTTCCCTTGACTGACAGTGTCTGGAAGCGAGACACAGTAAGGTAGTATAATTGGTTACTAAGGTGTAATTTTGAATATGACATACACAAACATAGTTTGTACTCTGGTTTTTACTATTTTTAAGCATTTATATAGCTCTAGGTGCAGTGAAACATAAAGGAAATGTGTCCTGTTTTATTGTTTTTCTGCTAATGTGAACTCAGTCTTTTTTATGTATTTTTGCTGCTATATCTTCACAAAAAATGAAGACTTTCAGTCAAATTTTTAATAGATGTGGAGAGATATGTTGCATCTACTATTCTACTAGTAAACATAATAGGTAAACACTAATTTAACAGTCAGTTTTCCTTCTTCTCAGCAACAATCAGTCCACTCTTTGATCCCCAGTCACCAACATGAGACACTGTTTTACACTGTCGGCTGCTATAATTTCCCTTGAGATCAATTAAGTATCTATTCATTTATTTATCTATGTCCAGCCGTAACGTCACATGTGTCTTCGGCTGTTAACTCTAATAAAAATAAATAAAATGAAAGCGCAACCGGTAAGCACTGGGGGGAAACTTGCCTGTGCTTCTGGATCTTTTCCTTTCATCCTTCCTGGAGCTGGAGGAGGTGGACACTCTACAGTCCGCTTCTGCCGACTGCAAACGCAGAGAAATCATTATTGCTTGTGTTGCGTGTGTGTATATGTGCGGGTTTTGTGTGTGACAAGAAACAGGTCACCCTTTAAAGCTCCTGGATAAGCTGGCAAAGCTACGAATAACAAAACCCCAAATAAATGGAAAAATACGGAGATATGGATATACAAAAACGTTGCACAGTGCTACGTTTACAGAGCTACAGCTAAAAAAAAACCCCGCTATAAGCTATTAAACCTGAGCTTTTGTACTCACCATAGCGACAGTTGGGTGCAGTTAAAATTATATTAATATTTTCTATCTACAAAAAATTTAAGAAGGCGTAAACTGTGAGTTTATAACCAGTTATCTCCGGTAAATTAGCACTAGTTAGCTACCTTAGGAAACATTTTGTATCCCATGATGCACCGGTACAAGCTACTTTCAAAACAAAGGCGCGAGAAGAACCGAAAGCTATCACAGCGCCCCCCAGTGGCGACAGAGATATTATTCATTGCAGAGTATTCGTACTGCTTGTGTTTGCTCGATGAAAACATACTACTATACTATTATATTTAAATAAAGAGAAGGAGTTTTGAATATAATTTAATCAATAAGTGGTCTAGAGAAAGCTTATGATAGGTTAACAAGAGAGGAACTGTGATGCTTCATTAGAAAACAGGAATGGCAGACAAGTATATTTTTATTCCTTGTCCTCCTCTCCCATATCTTGAGAGAGTGTTCCACATTTTAACAGGTCCTGTGGGAGATACATCTAAAATTCGCCTTTTTACGCAGTGTATGTGAAAAGAAGGCTTTTTATTCTAATTAGATGAATAAAATAAAATCAAGAAAATGCTATGTGCACTAAAGAAGGTTGCAAGCTACAGCTTTGCAGATTTTGATGAATATCATTGAAAATCTTTGGTCATTTTTTCTCCTGCTAGACATGTATTTCAATTTTGCACAGGAGAAAATATAATGTGAATTGACATAATATGTCTGAGTCATAATTTGTTTAAAACAGGTATGCCAAACTACCAAGACTGTTACCAGTGAGAAAAGCAGCTATATTCGAATACAGCAACTATCACAAGTGATAAATGAGAATAAACTTGACCTTCTTTTATCATATTATTATTATTATTATTATTATTATTATTATTATTATATTTCCTTAGTAAGAATGTTAAAAAAGTTGCATTCTATATTATATATTTCACAACATCCCAGCATTGTGAACGTGTCTCTCTTTGTCCCACACAAACGCTGTGTTCATCCCACACTGCATGAGGACAGCAACGCAGTGGTGAGATGTGCAGTAGGAGTAACATATGGGTTCAAGGTGGAGGTGTGATTGCATCAAAAATCGGCTCTGAATCCCTTTTTGTTTGCAGTGGTGATAGACAGGGTGACAGATGAGGTCAGGCAGGAGATGACACTGTGATCTATAGTGAGAGTACAAAGTAGTTGGAAGAAAGCCTGGAGAGGTGGACTTATGCTCTGTAGAGAAGAGCAATGAAAGTCAGAAGAAGTGAGATAGAATGCGTGCGTGAATGGGAAGGTGAAGAAGAAAGGAGGAGTAAGAGCGAAGGTGGATGAATTTAAATACCTGGGGTCAACCATCCCAAGCAAGAAGAGCACGCAGACATTGTGGAGTAGGTGGAGATGAGTATTAGTAGTGATTTGCAAAAGAAGGATAGTGGCAGGAGTGAAGGGGAAGTTTCATAAAAAGTGAGACCTGCTATGATAGTTGGTTTGGAGGTGGTGGCGCTAACAAAAACACACGTAGAGGGTTTTGTGTGACAGAGGAAGGTACTATGGATAAGGTGAGATTGAAGAAGATGATCTTCTTTGGTGACCCCTAATAAAAATTTCCATGCATTTATTTTCAGATGTTTGTTTGTTTAGTTGTCTCTAATACGAATAATTCAGCTCATGTAGTGGGCTCTGCAGAGCTCATGTATATTGTGTGTATTGCAGGTCCAGTGATGAGTGATGGATGTCTGAACAAAATTTCATGGCGATCCATCAAAGAAATCAATAAGAAACGGAGAAATTGCAGTTATAATTGAGCCATGCACCCATCGAAGAGTCAGATTATGCACTGATGTCATTCTGGTAATCATTTAACTCGGTCATATTGTGTAGAATTAAAATTATGCTCTGTCTCTCATTGCTTATACAGAGGAGGGCAAAAATCCAAGACAAAAAACAAAACAAAACAAAAAAATCCTCCCATAACATTTCTTTAGTTAAACTGAGAACTTGAAATAATTGAAACATGCTTTAAAATAACCACAAAAACTGTACAAAAACATGTTTATTATGACAGTAATAGTATACCATACAAATAAGAGCTCATGTTAGCTGTATAAAAATACAAAATCATGATGCATTTTAGTGTGAGCATCATAGATCATTTGAGAAAAAACAAGAAAATCATTAAGTCAGTTTTATCTAGCGCTCAGTCCCATGTTTTAACCTGTCCTGCAGTGCTTTGCCGTCATGCTGTTCAAAATCTAGATTGAGGGAGTGCACAGTGCACAAATTTCACAGCAATAGAGGAAAGAAAAATGGTGGATATTATGATACTATCTATGGTATGACAGTTTGTTTGTTGCCATCGTGGCACTGGATATCAGTAGGTAGCTTCCTTTTATACTGTTTGAATAATATCTGAAAAATATTCAGTACCAGTTGCTATGTTTAAAGCTTTGATAAAACTGACCATGTCCATGTCTAAGATCTAAACTGTATGTACATGTAGGAATACATTTGCTCTGAACAGAAAACAGAGTGAAAAACAAACCCCAGCTCACCCAGTGACAGCCAATCAACTTTTCTACAGCTGCGCTCAGAAAGATAGAAAATGCTAGGAAGGTTTATTAGTTGCAGTAATATCATACGGCTGTCCCTGCACACTTCAGAGCCACACTGCTGGTTTTTACAATGCCTGACTTAACCTCTCACATGAGGACTGGGCTCCAGTGAGGTCAAAGCGCAGTTTTTCTGCTCGAGCTTCTACAGAAAAATATAATGTATAAGAAAAATACACACTGTAATCATATAGTAAACATGCTTTTATGTTTTTTTAATCATATAAAATGAAAAAAAAAAAAAAGAGCTTATACAAGCGTGTCAGCAGTGAAGATGTGGAGCGGTTCGTGAATATAAATCAAAGTGTAAAAAAAAAAAAAAAATCCCTGAAGTTTTAACCAAATTTAAATTTTTTATCATGCATATATATATATATATATATTTTTTTTAGCTTTTATGCGGAAATGTTTAAGTGCTCTTTCCGATACAAATTCAAACTTTACTATGATGAAAATAACTCTGTGCGTGGTTCGCTGTTCAGAAATGGAATAAGCACCACGTTTAAGCAAATCCTGCATCAACAAACTGATATTTGGTCTTGTGGTGGAGCTGAACTGTGACTTTTTAAAAAACGTCTTCATTTATAGCTAAGGCAAAATCGTGGGCAATTGTTTAAACATCTGCTTTGTGCTTTGATTGATCTCCGTGAGCCAGGCTCTCCTCGTTCTCTTCCTCCTCATTAGGAACCTGGAAAACGAGCAATGCAAATTATTTGTCTGTGGCATAAATGGTCACCAGGCAAGCAAAATACAGTTCAAACAAATGCACAATGCATTTATGGACATGCATGATATGCACAATGTGTTTCTGTGAATTAAAATCTGTATCTAATGATATACTGATTGACTGGTTATTATTTGGCTCTAATTTAATACTTTAATTATTAAAACACGGTGTTTGTCAGGTATGTGTAGTTTTTGTGCCTGGATGTGCTCACTTTTTCTCTACTTATACTGATATATGAACCAAGTCTATCTGAGTTAATAACTTGAATAAACAAATCTGCCTTCTGCCACTCGCACCAGACAGTCAGAGACCTGAAGATAATATTTATGAGGAATGGGATTTCTTACCTCCCAGTAAATAGAGTCATCGAAGCAGTTCTGGTCTGGAGGTTGTCCCCAGAAAGGCAACTTCATTATTAGACCTTAAAGAAGAAAATGAATGTTTGATCACCCTTTTCTAAACCTCAATGTCTTTCCATTGAGCAATTTGGCCGTTGGGTGTAACATTTATAGTTTTATTAATCTCCTCTTCCCACCTGTAATAGTACCCCCAACCAAAGCGAACCCGAGGGATGAACCCAAGGCAGCAGCTTGCATGGTAGCGCTAGCACTAAGGAGACAGGATGAGAAGAAGTGACTTTTAAATGAAGTAAATCGTGTCAAAGCCATATTGCTTTTATGTGTGCGTATATATGGGTTATTATAATACTGTGGTGAGATTTTTAGTGCGTGAGGTGACTATTACCCGTCTTTTTTCCCCAAAGCTGCAGCCACAATTCCAGCCAGCCCACCCAGGATGCCAGGCAAGCCATGCAGATTGTGGACACCGCAGGTATCCTGGATACCCAGGTTGGATGCCAGTATAGGCTGCAGAGAAGGAATGACAGGGGATTTTTAGTCACCAACAAAAGTACACATTGCTAATTCAGATTCAGCCTGTACCAGGTTGTACCAGTTGTCTTTCCTTTGACTCACATTTAGGTATTTGAATCCCAGGGTGGAGATAATGCCAGCTACGAGCCCAATCAGCATGGCTCCAAATGGCCCGATGCTCATGTCAGCACATGTTCCCACTGCAACACCACCAGCCAAGGTGGCGTTCTGAATGTGCACCTGTGCAGTAGAAAGACATAAAGACAAGTGTATGACTGAATTTCTGCTTTTAACTCTGTGAACTGTCACTGTCATAACTATTAGAGTAAAGTTGCTGGACCATGTCCAGTTTTCCTTTGTGCTCCACCAGGCTGGAGATGGCATAGGCAGAGAGCACGCAGGCGGCCAGGGAGAGGTAGGTGTTGATCACTGCAGTGAGCTGAGTGTAGCTCAACGGTGGTTCAGCGATGGCTGAGTTAAAGCTGGGCCAGAACATCCACAAGAAGATGGTTCCTGTAGAAGAGGATGTTAAAAACGGAAATGTCAAGGTCCATGCTGCACAGCTGTCTGTGTCCACTAGATGGCATAAGTCTGACTTCCATTGGAGGCCAGTGATGCACCAGGGAGGGAAAGTCACGGGAAAGAAGGGAAAACTATCTCTGTAAACACATTTTAATATATGATCACAGAATTATTTTCTGTGCTCTCTTACCGATCATAGCAAACATATCAGAGTGATAAACAGATCCATCGTTCTCATGTCCATTTCTTAAACCTGGTCTGTAAAGTACTCGAGCCACTGCCAAGCCAAAGTAGGCTCCGTAAGCATGGATGATCATAGATGCTCCAACATCACTAGCCTGTTGAAGAGAAAGGCATGATAGACCCACAGTAGTGTTTGATAAAACAGTGAATATTCATGGTTGTTATGTGGGGATTTATGTTTTTTTGCTCAGTTCATGGACACACATGCACTTGCTACTATGAACTCACTTCCATGATAGCAACCACCAGATGCTCATTGACGGAAAAGATGGTGATCTCCAGTATGGTCATGATGAGGAGCTGCACAGGGCTGGTTTTACCCAGAACGGCGCCAAATGAAATCAGGACCGTAGCTGTGCTGAAATCTGCATTGATTATTCTGCAGGAGTGAGAACAAAAGTTATTAGAAAAAACATCAACAGACATCATCTGTGATCTATTAGAGCTTGTCATGTGCAGGAATTGGCTTTATTTAGCATGTACTTGGTAATGATGTAGAAGGCTGTGCAAGTCTTAGGGACTTGCATCATGACAGCAACCCCAAACCTACAGCCAGCCATGTGCATTTTTCTTATAGCAGTTGTTTTTGAAAAGCGATATGTGCAGCGAAGAAAGCCATACTTCAAAATGCTGACTTTAATCTTGCCCCCTTCCAGGTGCCAGATGCCCTGCATGAGGAGGCCCCACTGCAGGCCGAAGGCAGCCAGGAGCAAGTTGATGCCCACGCTGCTGAACCCGTATCTCTTGAGAAATGTCATCAGGAACCCGAAGCCGATGAAGATCATCACGTGGACGTCCTGAAACACTGGGGACATGAGAAGGGAGGTCAGTTAATGCTGTGTTAGCTAGTCCCACTTTAACCTCAGTTGAATGTGGTCTTATAATTGAATTGAATGAAACACTTATTCAGTTCAAAGTAAAGTATTTGCTGCGACCCTGCTGCTCACAGTGGTATGTTTTTTTTTTTTTTTTTAACTTTGTGGTTTAAATGACTTATTGAGAAGTAGCTGGACTTCTCAGGATTCATTTCTGTCCACAGTGGCCTCATTGTCAGCTGTAGGTCACATGCCATTCATAGTGTGATTGAATTGCTTTTCCACCTGACAGGTCGTCAGGTGGAAAAGCAATTCAATCACACTATGAATGGCATGCTGAGAAAATACCCCCACTGTCCCTGTTGGGGTTATGGGCTTGTGCTTTTCTATTAAGTGCATATGATGTTAATAAGTCTAAACTTAAGATGTCTCAAAGGGAGGGGATGCTTTGTGCACTCTTATCTCTTTTTGTCAGCCGTTAGACTGAAAAAGGCAGCAAGGTTTGGAGTTTGCTCATCTTATATCCCCTGTTTGATTACACACACACACACACACACACACACACACACACACACACACACACACATATATATATATATATATATATATATATATATAATTTTTTGATAAGTGAGGATAGATGAGTCTGGATTAAGGCCAAATACATTTTAGGGGGATTTGAGTCATCATCATGGCAGGAAGGGAGACTTCTTTTTCCCTTAAGGTTTTAAGCGTGCTATGATGAGCTTTACATGTGGAAAATATATCAAGCTGTATGTATGTGTAGGCTGGGAAACAATAGACTAATTTCCTTAGTTCATAATGAGCACACATTGTGTCTGTTATTATCTAGACAGGACACACTGTGTTGCAGCCTTAAAGAATACTTTTACAGCTGTTTCTCAGTTTGTTTGTTCTTAGTTAGTTATGAGTACTTAAATGACTTAAAACAAGTGCAAAAAACACCTGCAGTTCCTCTGCTGGCCACTGGTGGCAGAATCTGAAAGCTAGTTTTAAAATGTTGAACTTCACAGTGAAAGTAAACATGCTTACAGCATGGTACAAATAAGGTTTTGGTGTATGGATAGAAGAGAGTGGGTGAGTTTATTTAGGGGTGTGGCTATTCTAACTGCCTGATGTGCTGATATAAACAGCTGGACAGTGAATGGCTGTCTGCTAAGCTTCACTAGGCTAATTAGCATCACTGGACTAGACCTCTTGACCATGTTTTTGGTGTTGGTAGCTTTGAAAAGCCTGTTATGTGGTATTGCACATTCGTCTCTCAACACCAGTTAGCAGCTACCTGTCTACTATGTCTGCACTATGCTTCTGTATACATTATGAATGCAACTTGCTAACCAAGGTTATGAAGTTTAGCTGATAGTTTAGGACTCTATTTTTGCATCCAACTATAGTCTAGTCTGTCTCTAGAAAAAGAGCTACAGACAGTTTTCTCTAGTTGTTGTCTCTATTAGCATTTAGCCAAAATGCTAAAATTACAGCTTCAACATAATGAGAGCAGAAACAATGTGAGTGTGCCCATCTTTTATATACAGTCTGTGGTTCTGCTGTGTTCATGTGTAATATATAAAGCAGCCTTTTCGCTTAGCTTAGCACAAAGACTGAAAATGGAGAAGACCAACTTTGAACTCTCTAAAGAAAAGCAAAAAAGATCTGCCAGTTTAAGCCTCTAAAATTCTTTATTTTACATCTCATCTGTTTAATGGCTGAAGTGTTATTACCACAAAGTTGTCAGTAGTTTATCAGACAAATGGCAAAGACTGGAGGATGTTACTATACGCTGCCAAGAAACAGTCTGACAACATGTTGTTTTTACACTTACATAAAATGTGTTAAACATTAAACTTTGGAGATTTTTGTTGACTTGTAAAAGAGTCAGATTAGTTGTTTCCAGTCTTTGTGCTAAGGCAAGATCAGCCTTTCCTAGCTGTGGCCTTGTATTATACTATAAAAGTATCATCTGCTTCATATTTTGTAGATAGACATTTATGTTAAAAGTTTGAAGTATTATTTATCATGATTTAGCATTTTGAAAAGTAAAAATAGAGGTTGAATGTGAACTCAATCTCAACATTTTGATTTTATCCCCTAGACTAAAAAGCCCAAACTCAGACGTAGGTGCGTTAAAGCTGTTTAAAGCGTCAGGCTCCCATGCGCCATTTACATCAGAGTACATTATTTTGTAAGCAGCAGCTTTCAAATGGCGATAATGGGGGAGATTAAATTCATCCACATCTATTTCCATAAACTGTTTCTGCATATAGAATGTCAGCAAATTTCTAACACATCCTTGGGTATTTGGGAAACATACAAACCCACTCACATCTGCTTTAGTCAGGAATCTGTATATGTGCTTAAAAGCCCTGATAGCTCAACATCTGATTACTGTGTGCTCTATTATAATAAAAACGCTCCAAGTTCTGACAGTTCAACATCAAAACCAAACACCACAAGAGAGTCACATCTTTCCATTTCAGTCTTAATTAGCAGTAACAATCAGCATTTTGAAGACATCTGCACCTGCAAGCTGATGTGTAGACATCTGACTAAGCTTATCTCCATGAAGCTGTTTTGAAGAAAATCTTTTTGCCCCTGAACTTGCACTTTTACCCCTCTCTGTTTCTCAGCTGGGTGAGTCAGAATTGCTCTCTTTGTAGAACAGTAGATGGGGGACGGGGATGAGATAAAACTGGAAAGCAGCCACAGTGACTGGCACCACGCCTAGATGTTAGGTAACGCGAATCCTCTGAAGAACTGGCTGAATCAAGACAAGCGAGAGACACCTCAGGTGCAACTGTGCAGCCTTTTTTTTTCAAGCCATGCAAAAAAAAGATGAATAATTATTTCATTTTACAAAGTATTAAGTCAAACTCTTCCTTTACTTTAATGTTTAATTTAGCATATTAATCACTCTTTAAGAAGAAATGAAAGACAAAAAGTCACAATTACAACATTTTTGAGGTATTTTTTCATACTAGACCACAATTTTACTTCTGCAAATTGCATGTTTTAACTGCTTATTTGTTGTCCTTTGAGCTTGTAATTGCAGAAGTCTGGGATGTGTGAGATAATGGATCTCTTTCAGCATGCAACCCCAAGCCTCATGCTTTCTAACATTGTGCAGTCCCAGTTTAAATGCTAATGGTTTTAGATTATCAAGCATAATTTAAATTTTGCAAAAGTTTTAGCTCTGGGCCTGTTATTCCAAAAACAAGTATCCCTTCTGAACTTTTGAAGATAAATCACTGCATATTTTTTACTCCTTTATGACTAACTGGGAATTAATGGAGTGTTACAAAGATAACATAAGTTTTGTGCAGAAAAGACACAGCAGAGTTCACAGCAGAGTCTAGCCTTAAATGTGATCTTTACTTCAGAATTTATTTCTTGATAGTCAACGTATGTGACTTAAACATCCCATGTGAAGCAGAAGATATGGTCAGCTTCAATGCTGAGCTAATCTCTTGGGTGTCACAACCGCCCCACCCAATCGTGAGCAGGCACTCACGCAGTAAAACAGCAGCTATCTGAATGCAGATAAGTGCATAAGCTGCAAAGAAGCCGCTAAACTGTAGAAACCGCTCACGTGTGGGAAGACACTCTGTACGCAGACAGCCAGTAGTCCTCGACTTAATCAAAGCATGAACAGATATTTTATAGCATCAGGGTTTGTTTACTGACGCCCCTTCATGCGTCACAGATACATTTTATACATAGATCAGATCAACACCAACAATGGCTTTTCACCCAGAAGATCATCTTCTATTTTCATGGCTGGTACTTTCCGTTCTTGTCTTGTTCCTCTTTCTTGCCGAGACAACAAGGAACGGTTCCTCTTTTGTGTCACGACCTCACATGCTCTTTGTGTCACCTCTTCACCTACTGTCTGTGTCTCGTCCTCAAATGCTCTTTCTCAATTCACCTGTTGCACTTCTGACCTTTTACCAGACCAGAGGCTCACTGAGACTATGTGTATGTCTTCTACTAAATAAATGTTTTAATCAAGAACCTCTACTTAAACCTTAATATAAAATGACCTGATATAAGTGTTTTGTAAGCATGTATTGCGATTCCTTCTATGGCTCCAAGTCACTTGCACAATAGATTGTCCGAACATCGCGCCGAACAAAGCTTCCGACCCCCAATTAATTGACCGAGCTCCAACTCTTTAATAAGCACAGATATGCATTGTGTATAAAATAGTCATAGCTGCTTAAGGCCTTCTTAAAGCTATCTGTTACATTGTTAAAGCCTCGTCTTAGCCTGCGGCTCAAAATAACTATCTGCTTTCACTTCTGCATACAACTTCCTGTCAGCCTGCAACTCAGTCTTTCTGAAAGAGACACTGTTTAACCCCTGAATGCAATATAAACTCCAGATTATATTATTAATGCAATGGTAATGATGACAATTATTTAACAATAGCAGTAAAATAATTTCCCTGCTCCACAGAGCTCACAAAAAATGCTAAAGCTACTGCAGGATAACTTGAAAAATATCAATTTGAATGCAGCACAAAACCTCCAGCTTCAACCTGACTGTCCTTTATGAGCCTTTTTTGGACACAGTAATGAAATCACATGTGACCTCCACCTTTCCCAACAGGATTCACTTGTCTTCTCAGCTGCATGTGTTTGATTAGACCTTGTGACAGATGAGAATTCAACCCCATGACTCCTTTTATTGCATTTAGTTGACCTGCGCTGCAAACAACCTCCAATTTATGTTTGCAAGCGACTGATTGATTAACTAGACCCCTAAAATAGAATTTATTTTATTCAAGAAAAAGAAAGTAAAAATAAATGTGGAAATTTCGTTTACTTTGCTATTTTTATGAGAAACAAGCAAAATGTTTGTCATCTTGTTTTCTGTAAAATTTCAGTGTCACTAATATTTTCTGCTTTTAGTCTAAATTTTTTTTTAGATGCAGTCTCAACACACATGCGGCTCCAGGTAGACTTACTGGGGTAGAGGTCCATAGGCTCCAATTTATGGTCAGTGTTATTGTGGGTGTCGTGTGAGTCATGGTGTCCATGTTCCCCATCATCATAGATGACAAATACCGCAAATAGGATGATGGTGATAATCTCCAAAATCAAGGCTATGATGGGGAACTTTGTCCTCATGTTGGTGGCATATGCAGGCATCCTGAGACCAACTCTGCTTATCTCTCGTGCAGCCTCTCCCTCCTCAGCTCTCTTTTTAGGGGGTTGTGCTGTGTGAAGAAAGTGGTGTCTGGTTTTAAACTGATGTAGGTTTTGCCGTGACCAATGACAAGGCAGAAGACCAGGGCCTCGGTGGTGAGCACCCCCTCCGTTGTGCACTTTGCTCACGAGGGATGGGTTTCCTCTGTGGATGCCGGAGGGGGCAAAACAAAACACAAACGTAACGACACCCAGCCAATGAGCGGACATGAAAAGACTCAATGACTGCTCCTTCCCACTCATTTTGCGCTGTCAAACTTACTGCATGTTTGTTTACTTAACTTAACTGTGTACTTAACATTTGCACTCATCATTTTATGTCTTGAAATACAGCAGCAGAAAATGCAAATCTAATGTGCAAATAAGACGTGCTTTTATAGAAGGGGATACTAATTATTTACTGCTAATATGCTGCTTATTTTTTATTTTTCTTTGTTGTGTTTTTACTGATGCACCTGCATTTTCAGATACAATGATACAAATACAAAATATACAGAAATATTGTCACAAAATGTGTAGAAAGAAAAGGTTGTGGTGGATTTGTTGTAATTTATTTGTAATCATCTACGCTTTGGTAACACCCTCAAAGTGTCACTAAAATAAACTACATAACAAGTGGTAATCACGTGGAAAATCAAATTGTACAATTCCTTTAATTTAATACAAGAAAACATCTACAATGACTGAACTTGTGTAACATCATGTTATTAATAATACTAAATTTTGTGACTTAGCTGTCCCACATTTTCTCTAAATTAGATTAGATGAGATTAGATTAGAGCCAGGAACACTTTGTTTTCCACCCCTCGCCATTTAGCAGTGTGTAAACATTTAGTGAGCACTTTATTGTGCTCTCTAATGTAGTTGTAAACACATATAAATGTGTATCAACGTTTTGGTTAACAGCAGCTTGTTCTGTTGTAAGTGACTTCTCCCGAGATGTTGAGGTTGGTATATCAAAAGACACGTACCAATTTTCAACGCAAAAAACAGGTGTTATGATATAAATATCTCAGCATTGAAGACAAGCACTTATTAATATCAACATACAATGACATTAACTGCTTATTAAATACTCAACCAAGGAGTTCAAGCGTCTTCAAGCGGATGTATCAAGCATCCGACAAGTATCTCACATGCACTCACCAACCACTTTGTTAAATACTTTGCTAGTACTGAGTTGGAGCTGGTGGCTGTGGAGGCCATTTGAGTTCAATAAACTCACCATCATCTTCAAGAAACCAGTTTAAAATGATTGGTGACATTTTGTGTTATCCTGCTTGAAGCAGACATCAGAAGATGGGTACACTGGGGTGATAAAGGGTTGGATGTGGACGGAAAACAATACTCAGATAGCTGTGGTGTTTAAATAATGCTCAGTTGGTGCTTTTCCAATCTTCTGTTTTCCAATATTATTGCGTTTATGCAAATTATCCCATCAGCTTCCTGTTCTTACCTTACAAGAGTGGTGCCTTCTGCAGCTGTAGCCAGTCTGCTTCGAGGTTGAACATGTTGTGCATTCAGATATGATCAAGGGAGAATGCCCATCCTCCCTTGATCTCCAACTGCTCACTGGAGATGGTAGATCGGCAATTTTTGAAACAACTATATCTCGTTCAAAGTCACTTTAATCGTGTTTTTTCTCATTCTGATGCTTAGTTTGAACTTCAGCGGGTCGATTAGAAATTTGGGTTCACAAGCAGTTGAACAGTTGTCCCTAACAATGTGACCAGTGTGTACATGTTCATATTTGAGAACCAAACCATCCCAAGATAATTAAACCTCCAGGTAAACTAACGCAGTAGAGAGTAAAAATCTGTCTCTGATATACAGAGGAGCATTGGTGTGTTTATTAAAGTGTTCTACAAGTATTTAACTATGAAAATATAGTCTTTCATCTTTACGCTGTTTGGAGGATTTTTCTTATTCCCACCAAAGATTTAAAATAGTCATTTAACTGTTCGTCAATACAATGCGTTATGGTTAGAATAATATGTTGTTTATGAGAGTTTATGAGTGTGTCTGACTCAGTGTCCTTCATGAACCTTCCAGTTCTTTTAACAAGAACTGGGAGCTGGGAGAAAACAAAACAATCTTAAAAATTATAATGCTTCTTTGTCAGGGTAGCAGGGTTTTTCAGTGCTTTACCATCAGCTGTTTAGTCAGTCTTACATACAGCATAAATGCCCTGTGCTTGCTTTCCCACTACAAACCATCCGAGCTTACAGTGGTTCAGATTGAGCCGCAGGCGCTGATCCTTTAAGTGGCTCCCACTGAGAGTGTGGTGACAATCTGAGACTCTTCACCAAATTACCTGAGGCCAGAGGCCCTCCAACTGTGCCAGGGGCTTTATGAACTAGCAGAAAATCACTGCCAGCAACACATTTCTACTTCTTTTAGAACTGAGAGCAGTGAGCGTTTTTTTTTTTTTTTTTTTTACCCTGACCCTTTGGGAAATCACTTTGATAGATATCAGAAACACTGCCGCACTGCTGAGACTGCTCTGCTTGCACTGACTAAATATTCCATTGGTGTTCGATGTAGAATTTAACTCTGGCTTTCTAACAAAGCTGTTTAAGTGGGGAGAGGTATAGTGAGCTATTTGGTAAATTTGAAAAAATATAGGGGGGTTTTGTGGTCCATTTTATGAGTGGCCATACAAGCTAAAGTTTGTTATGTCACTCTTGTGTAAATATATTGTTCTTTCATATACAGATATTGTCACACATGTGTACATGTATTGTCATCTTTGTACACTCTTCTTCTTATTTCATATCGGTTTCAGCTTTATTTGTCATATGCAAGTTAGCACAGGGTCAACATTGCAGTGAAAATGTGTATACATGTATATTCACTCATACATTAATTTTCCTTTCACACATATTCTATTTTTTATTAATGCTACATATTTTTATGCTGACATACATTTATTACCCTTACAGGTGCAGCCATTTCTACTCGTGCATATATATACTCTTTATTTTTCAACGCATAGATATTTGTACTCCTTTACTCACATATACATACAATCCCAATATTCATCCTTTTGCATACATGCATTCTGACATTCACGTGTATGCATTTTGTAACACAGGAAGTTCATCCTTAAGCAGGAAGTCACTCTTGAACCAAAAAATGGAATACACTTGGAAAACTTATTTGACATGCCCAGACCTAACCCAGAAGAACCAAGCAATGAAGCTGGTCAAAGCCATTGTGTTTTCTTTACTAGCATTGTGGTTAAATTAGTAGTAGTAATGAAAATGACATTATAACTTAAACAATATATTCGAACATATTGAACAAATTCAAAGAGAAGCTACCGATTTTTTTGTTTGTTTTGATCGTCAAGATTCGTTGACAATGAGAGAAATAGTTAAGAACTGAATACATCACAGTCCTTAAATGGATGACTGATTTTTTTTTTACTGACTGCTTATGAAACCAGAGAAAGATATGAGGTGCCAAACAAGCCAAAAATCCTTCTTTCACTTTCACACACATGCATTCTTCTCCACATACATATACTTACACTTTCACAAAGTTTTATTTTAATTTTTATATTTACATACCCTAAAAGTTGATTTTGTTCATCTGGATGTAGCGTTTTCAGTGGGGAAAACGTTTCGTCACTCATCCTTCTTCAGTCTTCTTCTTCAAGCTAATGTAGCTACCACCTCCCACATTAATAAAGATAATTTAGTATAAATAATATCAAAGTACGCATCAACTTACATTTGGGTCACAAGTACAAATAGTGCCACTAATATTTAAATAAACATCATGGCCTTTACTGTTCTTAATGTGGATGCTTATCTGAACGAATTAGCTAGTGCTAAAATGTTGTAACAAAGTGTGTTGCTAAATCAGCAAAGCATATTTAATATTTTGTATTTGGCAAATGTGCAGATAAGTAGCATCCTGTTTTGTTCTTACCTTTTCCTTAATCGGTGGTTTCAGTTGCCAAAGTGTTTCTGGGTCTGATATCGAAAAGACTGATATTGCAAAGCTTGCTGAAGTACTCAAGTTTCTTCTCCCCCGTCCATGCTGTTAGACACCTGAAAGTAACCGGCTCGTGCTTCTCAGCCAATCACAGCCGTGCAGACACTCTACCTTCCATTTCCACTACTCCTTATGTTTCCACTATACTTTTTCATACACATACATTATTCTCTTGCATACATATATTTTCTTCAGACATGCATGCACTCTCTTCTGTATGTTATTTGCATGAATGACAACACATGTATAAGAGAGCATAATATTGCATTATGCATGTTAAATATGTGTAAATATGAGAATAAAAATTAAAGTATATGTATGTGAAGAAAGAATGTATGTGTGTGAAAGTGAAAGAAAGAATTTTGGCTTGTACGGCCCCTCATACCACCTGTAGCCATTCATTCATGGCAGTGACGAGTACTCTCTCACACCAGCTTCCTCTTGTCGTAATTTCTTTTTCTTTTATCTTATTTCTTTTTCTTATTTCTCCCATCACCCCCCAACCAGTTGCATCAAATGGCCCCTCCCCGAGCCTGGTCCTGTTGGAGGTTTCTTCCTGTTTAAAGGGAGTTTTTCCTTCCCACCGTTGAGAAGTGGTTGCTCTGAGGTGGTCATTTAATTGTTGGGGTTTTCTCTTCATATTGTAGGGTCTTACCTTACAATATAAAGCGACTTGAGGCGACTGCTGTTGTGACTTAAATTCTTTTTCTGGATTTTAGTTATTGAAAAAAAATAAGCTACTCGGCTGTGTCCATTTTATGTACAGATTTTTCCCAGTGTAACTCTGGACCCTGGAGAAATGAAGCTCCAATCTGAAAACATTTTAAGACATAAAATATATTAACTTGATTGCTTTGAACTCTGAGGATTAGCTTTTTCTCACTTGGCTCTAGTCCGTCGGCATTTTCAGAGAGCGTGAGAACTGTTTACTTTTCGATAACAGTACATTCTCTCAATCTCACATTTCACAGCGACTATCCCCAGGAGTCTTTAATTTAGTGCCAGTGTTTGATCTAGTGATTAGACAAAGGTTGAGGCCTTATGGGTAAAGATGATATCATGCTTGTCTGCTCTGGATATCTAACTAAATAAGCTTGAGAAAATACAATATTTGCTTTCTTTTGAAAAATTACATCACAACATTTGTAAAGCTTAGCCTACCGAAGATGTTCATATCCAGACATCATCTGTATGAATGCTATGGTAATTTGGGGCTTTTAATGATTTCTTTGAAGTGTGCTGTTTCCAGAGTGAAATGACCGCAAAGATCTTTAATGACTTTTAAAAAACAAGATATGGGTGGATAAGTTTTTGCTCATTTGTGTGCAAAGCTGCACAATATGTTGCTCTTTATCCAGAGGAATCCTCTAGATGCAGGAATGTGGTGCTGTTCCCCTGACCATCGAACAAAGTGTGTAACTTTGCATGTGTAGGAGAGTAAGCCTCATGACTCCACGCAGGGCTTAAGTATCCATACTGTGATAAGAAGTTTGCTTTAAAATTACAATGCATGGAGAACTGAACTTTCAGCACAAATTAGTTTTATTTGTATAATTTCATTTCACAGTGGCTGTCATCAGACTTTATATAGCCTTAAAAAAATCATAAAAAAAAAAAAAAAAAAAAAAGACAGACAAGTTTTCCCCGTTTAACAGCACTCAGGAAATACTTAGGCGCATCTGCAGTGATGTAAATGCTGTGCTGGTTTATTGTGGTGAGGAGAGAGCTGAGCATAAAAGCAAACCTGTGGATTTACTGGGCGACCTACGTTCCTACCCTTACCTATGGTCACGAGCTTTGTAACCATAAGAGTGACAATACAGAAATGAGCTTTCTTTAAAGGGTGGCTGGCCTCTCCCTTAGCGATAGGGTGAGGACTTCAGTTGTTAGAGAAGGGCTCAAAGTAGAGCCACTACTCTTCCACATCAAAAGGAGGAAGTTCCGGTGGTTCGCGGGCATCTCACTAGGATGGGTGAGGTGAGGATATCCAAGACACGCTGTGGAGATTGTATCTCTCGTAGTCTGGGAACGCCTTGGTGTTCCCCTGGATAAGCTGGAGGAGGAGGCTGGGGAGAGGCAAGTCTGGGCTTCTCTGCTTAGGCTGCTGGCTTCTCGACTCATCATCGTGTAAGCAGAAGATAAATGGATGGATGGAAGGACGGGAAATACTTACACATGAAATTTTAAAATTTAGCTAATAATTCTGTGGTGATGTGCAGTTGTTTATCTTACTATTACTATTATTTTACACTTGGTGCAAGCCACAGGGATGCTCAAGTGTGAGCTGCAAGTAAACAATAAACACGTTAAATATGTGGAAGAATTCATTTTTAATGACTTTTTCATTATATGTATTTGTTTCTTTAAAGCTGGGCCCCAAGCGAGTGTCTTTGAATTAAATTGTTTGCTCGTAGTGAATTTATTTACATCACTGTGAACATACAGATTTATTATGACCCATGAATGGTTGCTACCCTTTGAAGGAGAAACTCTAAAATGGTGAAACTGATGCTTCTTCCATCCATATAACCTCCTCTGTTAGACTTTAAGCGCTCCATGATTGATGCACCGTTTGTGTATACTTGTGAAACTGAAGCCGAATAAAAGTTAGACTGTTTGTTTCTCTCTGTTCATGTTGTGAAAACCGCATGAAAAGCACTTGTAGTTAAAGCACAATAAGATTTTATCTGTATCAGCAAATCTGTGAGGCGTTCAAGATCACGTTTTTTGCACTTTGCAAGTCGCTCAGGTTTATATGGAATACGTTGGCGATTTCATCAAACAAATGCTGTTGTTATTTCTCCAAAGGAATGTGTTGGCTTGTTAAGGCTCACAAAAACGGATAAACTTTGAACATTAAAGTTGAAAGCAAAGGAAAGCATTCTTGTATCTGCAAAAATCAGTTTTAATCTAGCCTTCCTGTGAACTTCGCATTCCAGGAAAGCCATTAAGCCATTTATCTTTCCTCAGCCACAACCCCGCCGTAAAATGCAGATTTGTGGAAAATAAACAAGACATCAGGGCTAAATTGGCTCCTTTTGTCTCGGATCCTCATGAACTGTTATGCAACATAAATGACTTCACAGAGCTCCTTGTTCTGCTTTCAAACCAGCTGATACTCTGTTCGTTTGATCCATGTGTCAGAGACGGGAGTCTTTTCTTTTTTTCCTATAATGGCAGCACGACTCAGTGTACGGGATCAAAGCGGGAAGGACTTGGATGATTAATCACAACTCCAATTTGCCGTAGGTTTCTGTTTCAGGACATTCTTGGAAAGCCCATATGTAAAAGTCAAAGTTAGATTTGGAGGTTCATTCTCGCATTTGAACTTTTTTCTTTTGTTTCGATGAATAAATGTTTACTTCAAAGTTAGAAAACACTATGAAATTAGATTTCTTGATTGCTTGATGTGCAGTAAACAGAGTAGGTTGAGACAAAACAACTTTTTTAATTGCTCCCTTTTGAATCATAAAACCATTTTAATTTCAAAACATAAAAACTCCCTGTACATATCCATTCCTGTTAATGTATTTTTTTGGATTATGCTATGCTTGAAATGTTTTCTTTTTGACGTTTCTGTTGCAAAGAAATGTTTTACAGGATAGAGGTCCTTACCCTATACACAATCTTGAATACTGAAGACATCCATTTGCCAGACAACATCAGTAACATTAACTTGTGGAAACAGCAGAAATCAAATTCGGAAGAAGGAGGTGGGAATAGGTTGGGCACACTTTATGAAAACCAGCGTTGAGCTTCACCAGACAGACCCTGCACGAAGAACTGCCAATAAACACGACATCCAGAAAGACACCAAGAAAATGAGGCTTGCTTCGAGCTAGCTAGAGGTAGAGACAAGAGAAATGAGTCTTTTGATGTACTGAGTTGTACTAAGTCAACTGTGGGAGTATAATAGGGTATAAAAGCGCAGTATATCATATATAATGCATATAGTTACATTCCTAATAGTAGCTTTTTGAATGAACTCTACACCTCGAGGCAAAATGTAGTTTTACATCACTTTTGCAGTGAACGGTTTTTAAAGCAAGAAAAAAAAATCTTCCCATTGATAGAAAATCTTTATCTTCTACATGCTGCCACTTGATGCTTATAGTCATGGTCAAAAGAAAGTGCACCTCCTTTCAATTGTAAAACCAGAGGGTTTTTACATTTCGGGACATAATAGGAAAAAAAGGATTAATCCTTATCGTATCATATCACAGCACATTACACAGTGTCGTTATTTTTTTAACAAAATTTACTGTGGTCACTGAGTCGACCTTGAACTCCGTATAATAAAGTATCCTAGAGTCAAATGTGAGGCCATCTGTCTGGCAGCTAAAGCCTGGCTGAAACTGGGTCACACTGCGGGACAGTGATATGAAGCACAGCTGCAAACCTGCAAGAGAATGATCGAAAAAGGAACGAATCAAGGCGTTGCAATGAGCCAGTCATGAACTTGGACCTCACCCTGATTGAAATGCTGTGGTGGGACCTTAAGGGAGCTGTACATAAACTAATGCCTGGACGCTTCAATGAACAGGGACAGTGTTGTAAATAAGAGTCGGCCACAATTCCTCCACAGTGATGAGAGAGACTGATAAAGTCATAGAGGAAATGATTACTCCGGGCTATTGCTGCTAAAGGTTGTTCAACAAGCTACAAGTTGAGTCATGAGATGCCTTAGTTTTTCACACACTGCTTCTGCTTTTTGGGGTAATTTCTGTCAAATAATAACACAATGCAATATGTGTTGTTCTAAGCCTATATTTATTATTCATAGTCATTGTGAACTGACACTACATAAATAAACCTGAATTATTCTGAACTGATGCTTTTATTGGGCTTTCCCATGCAAAGATCACCTCTCCATCCATTGTTATTGTACAGGGAGTGCAGAATTATTAGGCAAATGAGTATTTTGTCCACATCATCCTCTTCATGCATGTTGTCTTACTCCAAGCTGTATAGGCTCGAAAGCCTACTACCAATTAAGCATATTAGGTGATGTGCATCTCTGTAATGAGAAGGGGTGTGGTCTAATGACATCAACACCCTATATCAGGTGTGCGTAATTATTAGGCAACGTCCTTTCCTTTGGCAAAATGGGTCAAAAGAAGAACTTGACAGGCTCAGAAAAGTCAAAAATAGTGAGATATCTTGCAGAGGGATGCAGCAGTCTCAAAATTACAAAGCTTCTGAAGCGTGATCATCGAACAATCAAGCGTTTCATTCAAAATAGTCAACAGGGTCGCAAGAAGCATGTGGAAAAACCAAGGCGCAAAATAACTGCCCATGAACTGAGAAAAGTCAAGCGTGCAGCTGCCAAGATGCCACTTGCCACCAGTTTGGCCATATTTCAGAGCTGCAACATCACTGGAGTGCCCAAAAGCACAAGGTGTGCAATACTCAGAGACATGGCCAAGGTAAGAAAGGCTGAAAGACGACCACCACTGAACAAGACACACAAGCTGAAACGTCAAGACTGGGCCAAGAAATATCTCAAGACTGGTTTTTCTAAGGTTTTATGGACTGATGAAATGAGAGTGAGTCTTGATGGGCCAGATGGATGGGCCCGTGGCTGGATTGGTAAAGGGCAGAGAGCTCCAGTCCGACTCAGACGCCAGCAAGGTGGAGGTGGAGTACTGGTTTGGGCTGGTATCATCAAAGATGAGCTTGTGGGGCCTTTTCGGGTTGAGGATGGAGTCAAGCTCAACTCCCAGTCCTACTGCCAGTTTCTGGAAGACACCTTCTTCAAGCAGTGGTACAGGAAGAAGTCTGCATCCTTCAAGAAAAACATGATTTTCATGCAGGACAATGCTCCATCACACGCGTCCAAGTACTCCACAGCGTGGCTGGCAAGAAAGGGTATAAAAGAAGAAAAACTAATGACATGGCCACCTTGTTCACCTGATCTGAACCCCATTGAGAACCTGTGGTCCATCATCAAATGTGAGATTTACAAGGAGGGAAAACAGTACACCTCTCTGAACAGTGTCTGGGAGGCTGTGGTTGCTGCTGCACGCAATGTTGATGGTGAACAGATCAAGACACTGACAGAATCCATGGATGGCAGGCTTTTGAGTGTCCTTGCAAAGAAAGGTGGCTATATTGGTCGCTGATTTGTTTTTGTTTTGTTTTTGAATGTCAGAAATGTATATTTGTGAATGTGGAGATGTTATATTGGTTTCACTGGTAAAAATAAGTAATTGAAATGGGTATATATTTGTTTTTTGTTAAGTTGCCTAATAATTATGCACAGTAATAGTCACCTGCACACACAGATATCCCCCTAAAATAGCTAAAACTAAAACCAAACTAAAAACTACTTCCAAAAACATTCAGCTTTGATATTAATGAGTTTTTTGGGTTCATTGAAAACATGGTTGTTGTTCAATAATAAAATTATTTCTCAATAATACAACTTGCCGAATAATTCTGCACCCCCTGTAAAAGAACTTACCATCAGTTAAGATAAGACCTTTATGTAATCATGATGATTACTCTCCTTACACCGACTTCATGCAAAGTTACATACTTTGTTTGACAGTCAGGGGAGCAACACCGCATTCTGGCATACAGAAGATTCCTCCATATGCGTGTGACTGATTAGGAACAGAGACCATTAGTGTGACAGACAAAACCCAGATCTTTTCACCTCATAAGTCAAAGCAATCAATCTTTGATGTTTGAATGTAGCGTGTATGCAACTTCACATGCAGCTTTGCACGGAAATGTGCCTGATATCCAAAGAGATTTGCATGTGCAGCATCTGTAGTAACCCATCTGGATTTATGAGGTCTGATGAAGAAATCGAGGAGAATTTCTGAAGTCAGCGCTGACCTTTACGCTCTGTGAGGCAGCTGTGATACTTTAAAGTCTTTTCTGAAGCTAGTGCATCCACTGGGAAACATTTGTTGTACTGTTTCTGTTTTTAATCTGTTTCATGGTAAGAGCAGCGCTGCAGGTCAGTTCTGCCTGTAAAACCCAGAATACCAAAAAACTGGAAGGTAAAAATATTACATTGAATAAAAAGAACAGTTTGTCTGTAAATGTAGCTGAAGCAGGTAAATGAAAGCTGCAATCTATTAGTGACAAGGACACTGGGTGATTACAATTTCTAGCTTATATTAGGAATAGTGTAATAAGAATGCAGATCTAGAGAAGACAGTGTTCAGAGTTAAGGAACATTATCAAATGGTTGCTTTGAAGACTAGGACCAGATCTACAAGCTCACATGACTGTTGCTGTCTTTAAAGTGATTTTGGTGCGCCAAGAGTATGACTGCTATCGGTATGTAATTGAATGGGGCCATGCTGGAAATGAGATGCAATCTGTTTGTGATAATATAACAGTTAATTGTGATAAATCAGCAAAAATCACAAATGTGCTGGCATCTGTTACAAATCTGTCACTACTCAGAAATTTACATTAAACTGAAATTTCCTTAGATTCATAATGTATTAAAATCCTGTGCAGTGAGTTATTTTAAAAGAACTCGTATTCCAAAAGCAAAAAGTGTTTCAGTGTTGCAGTCCTGCTCTACATATGTCATTAGGTCTATATGCAACCACAGCCTTTTAATGGGACAACAGTAGCAGGGGGTACTGTGTCAAAGAAGAGGTCCACTTCAGACACTCAGTGAGTGTCTATTCAAGTTAAAGATGAGAGGAGAGAGGATCTGGTCTCCTCTTATTTCAAAGACCTAAAAAGAGAAATATTCTGTACTCCTTACGGTTCATTTTAAAATAACTGCTTTCCTAGGCGATGAGATCATTTCACTTGTTTAAAAAAAGCATTTGAACCAGCTGTTAGAATTGAGTTAGTGTCTTTATGCTTTTATTGTATTTTCTTTGACTGTTCAGATTTTGAAAAGTTTTTATTTCCAACTAGAGACTCTGACTTCAATAAATTACGAGGTATATTTAGTGATACAACAAAGCCCGGGCAACCTGCTAGCAACCAAAGCAATCACTAGGAGGTTTAAAAAACTGTAGTAGTTAAAAAAACTGCCATCCTTAATCCTGCCTACAATTTTCTGACACTTTACTGTAGTGAAATATCCTGACAAACATCACCGTCCTTCTGCACCATTACCTCCACCGAAGTCCTTGGTCTCACCATATAATTTCTAACATTATTTAAGGGAGATAGCGTGGATGCTCATTCTCTCCATCTCGAGCTACTTTTTCACCACAGTCCCCTGTCTGCACCCCACTGCTCGTTTCCTGTGGCTAGAGCTGAGAAACAGTTGTACGCCCTGATAAGCCCACTTGGAGGGAAGCCTGTTCAGGCGGGTAATCAGCATGTTGGATGCTAGCAATCAAGGACAATCATAAACTCTCATCATGTTTATGTTGTGGTGGCACTTAATGTTATTTAAGTAAAGAGCAGTTATGGGCTTCATAGCATCTCGGTAGTGTAGGGTGAATTTATAACCCGGAGGACCAAAGTGAGGTCAGACAGAAACTATAGCATGGGGCCAAAATGGCTTTTCAGATAAGAGCTTGATAAGAAAAAATACTTTGATGTCAATCAGTTCTGGCCTCTTCATAGTAATTAAAGTACAGTACTTCAAAATCTTTACAGACAACTGCAGATGATGATAGCTGCATCGCTCAGTTTGAATGTTTAACAGGTGTGGGCAGGATTTGGTACCATGTGTGCTTATCATGTTACCATGGGAAGCAAAGCAGGCATCAGTCCCAAGAGAGTGCGGACAGACGAGCGAATATACTGAATTTATGCCGATGGACCTAACCACATGTGCAAAATGCGATAGAGGGAAACGGCACTTGGAAAGATGAACAGCAACTTAACCTCTCAAGGCAGTTTTAAAGAGGCACGGCTGTTCAAGAGGGGTCAGCATTTTTAAACCCAGAAGGCTCATAGAAATTTCACTTTCAATGTAAGCACATTGCAGATCAGTTTGATTTTTAGCTTTATCTTGAATGCAAATAAAGATTATTTTTAAATGTGCAAGTTTATCAGTGACCAGAAGAAAGCAGGTGTACTCTATAGTAAGTTTGACTTCATTATTTCCACAAAGTTTTTTCAAGCCATGTGTACTGTTTGCACACACAGTACGCGGTCTATTCGAGGGAGTATGTGTAACAGGCCAGCTGCAGAAAGCCAGCAGAGGGGTGGGGGTTGCTTTGCAGTGCCGTGGGACTTCTTCTGTTTGCTCACATACATAGATAAATCTTTGCTTTGCTTTCTAGTTTCCTCAATTACAAAGATAACACCAGCAGCATCTGATAATAGGCCAGTGCAAGCATTAAATATATGTTAAAACTCTATTAAAGTTTGACATTTCTTCTGGTGCAGAAAACGATGAGAAATGCATTCAAACGGAGCGACGGGTGACATGTCAGGAGCCAGGCTTGTTCTCGTAAAGTTGGTGCTAAGCCACATTCTTCTTTTTGCCTTTTAAATGTCAAGCTAATTGCATGCATAGCAGAGACAGCAGCAAGTGGAGATGCGTCAAAGGGCATTCAATATCACCCCTGTTCTATTCTTCCACGCTGATTATCCTTATATATAAACTGCCCAGCTTGAAAGGAATTGCTGCGATATTATTGTTGGATGAAATACTTTGATAGCTAGAGCTTCCTCTGCAGTACATCCCAATGTACTATGGCCTCCCTACAGTGATGTAGTAATTGCTTTATCTAGCACGGGTTTCTTTAAATGATGCCTAATTACAGGCCTTTGCCGCACCCTTTCCTCATGCATCTCCATGCGGGCAATCAACCTGCCAGACTATCACCACATCTTAATAAAAACTAAAATGATTGGGCCACAACCCAGGACGTCCCATAGAAATAGCAAGAATGGAAGGGGGGGGGGTTGCAAAATGAGAAAACATCCCAGCCCAAACAACATGGGGAGTGGAGGAAAACAGAGAAAAGGACTTGTCACGCAAACAGCACCACAGACTACACAGCTGAGAGGACCTATGATGTAACCAGCAACTTAATTATTAAAACTCAGAATCAATGAAAACATTTACAGTTTGCAGAATTGTTTGGCAGCCGGTGAAAACAGAGGAACGTTACATCAGTTTCCCTTTAATTAATCTTCTAGGACATGTGTTAAATATATACCAAATGTGTCCACATGTGTACTCATCACAGTTTGTGTCACACGCCTTGTGTCAAAGCAGTGAAAGCCAGTCACAGTTTATTCCAAATCTAACAAGCCGTGTTTGAGTTGTACACACTGCTCGATGTGCAAATACTTTGCTTTTTCTTAGAATGTTCTATTTATATGTATGTGTGCGTACAATGATGATTTATGTGTAAGATAGCCAAGAGGCTGTGGTTGTGGGTATAGTAACAGCCAGTTATTCTCAGCCAGTGGGCAACGTTAAAACTGTGGCATTTTTAATGGTGAATACTTGCAATGCTACGGACAGTTTCTCGTGAGGGTTGTTTGCGACTATTTGTCATGGGACTAGTTATTCAAAGAAGCGCATCACGAAAAGTAAGGAAATTTGTGTTTAGTCGATTGTTTCTTTTGTTGTAACGGTGCTTCTTGGCACCAAATCTTAAACTGCTGGACAGTTTTTTTTATTTCCTCCTAAATTTGTAAGGAAAATGCATTTGTGGGCTGAGCAGCAGAGTTGAGTATGGGGGTTGCCCCCATGAAACACTCGGCAAATCTTTTCTTCCACACGACCTATTCTGCTCTTGACTCTTGTTTGGTGTCCTTTATTGAATTGGAGGATTGAAATCTAAAGTAACAAACCACATTAGCAGTTTAATAATTTATTCATTTAACAAGCAGGGGCTTCAGCAGCATGTTGAGGAACCATACACCACCACAACAACCTGGAACCTCATCCTTGTGCCGGTCGCCAGCTTGGTCATACACCTGCTGTGGGATGGCATTCAACCAGTATTGGTTGCAAGTTAGCCAATCTGGTTGCGCTGGTCAGTCTGGCATGAACAGTCCAAGCTGACCTCATTGGGGTAGAGATCATGACTGCAGGCAGCCCGCTCCATCCTCTCCACTCCCAAATGTTCTTAGAAGTCTCTGATTGTTTCCATGTGTTGTCATCTTGGAGTTCGATCACAGAGTGTGGAGATTTTGCATTGTGACTCATTGCAGAATTTCAACTCAATTGCTCTGCATTGAGATTGCTAGTGAGGGAGATACTGCTCGGGGGCTGGGGTGGAGGGAGCCTATCCCAGGTGTTTTGGACCATGGGAGGAATCTGGAGTGCCCAGAGAGAGCATGGAAACACCACATACAACCAGTACCACTGCTGCAGTAAGAGAATAGTGTTTTATGTTTTTCATGTTAAGTAATATAACTAAACTGTGCTTTAAATTGTCATCATATATCTGTAGAGGACAATGAGAATGCTTCACATGCCTGTGGTGAAATACATGCTGTTTTAAAAGCTGTAGCTGGTTGTGAGAGAACAATAAATTTGAAATTTATGATGACACTTGGCAGTAGTTTTTAGTGTAGAGTACTCAGCGGTGAGAGGAGGGCTCTGATTATGCAACTATAGAAATAATTAGCTGCTATGAATCTTTCTCCATCTTGTCATTTATATTCCCTATGAGATTTAGACTGTCACAGTAAATACATATATATTTTCTCCTTCAGCACGATACAGCCACAGAATATAATCTGAAACATATGAGGAATTTCTTCTGGCTCGTGATGTTTTTTTATCGACTGCAACACTCAGTCTGTCTTTGCTTCTTTTTCTAGTTTATCGCCAAGCTTCCTCCAGATCGTCTTCTGCAATATTGTAATCTGGAACGTAGACGCAACCTGGAATTTTGAAATCTCGTCTGAGATCCTGGAGCTTGTTGAAGTAGTAGTTCCTGAATTAACTTTTTATGTTTAAAAATTAAATAAAATGCAGAATTTAACATAAGTTGAACCAAACTGTGTGTGAGCGGTGTTGATTTTTAGTGTTGTGCGAAGGAGTAAGGACATCGGCAATAATAAGCAACTGTTGCTGCTCATCGATCTGGAAAGGGTTATTAGACCGTTTATGAACAATTTGAAGTCCATCGTTCTGCAGTGAGAAAGAATATTTACAAGTGGAAACACTCGACACAGTTGCCAGTCTTTCCAGGAAGACTTGACCTTTCAAACTCTCACATCACACAACTGCTGTACTAGGAATGCATCTGCTGCTCACTGAAATAATGAACCGTGAGTGATCGACCCCATGCACGAACAAGCCATTCCTGAGCGAAGCTTATGGATTTCGGCAGTGCATCTGTCTGACACCAGCTAATACCAAGCAGATTCACAGGATGAGAAGGAGCACTGCTCTCCCAGGTTTCTGTGTAAATGTCAGGCCCGGCAAATGTCTGTGTCAGATTATTGTGGCAGCAGAGATAAGCAGATGTAAAGACCTGTGAGGCTTATTTATTATTAAGGCCAAGAGCCGAGTGGGTGGGGGGTACCCAGAGTGCTGCAGTGAGACTGGTGCTCTGGAGAAAATGTTGCTCTCATGCAGTTTTTGTCAGGGTGTTATACTTTATGGATACACACCAGGACAGGTAAATGGTTCTGTCACAGTTCTCAAATATCAGTTGTCTATAATTTCGTGCAGGAATATATTTCAGGAAATGTGTAATGTTATGCAGAAACTAATGTTTGGTGAGGCACAAGTGCCACAGAGAGGGTGTGAGAACCATAAGACAGACAGCCACCTTCTGTTTTGTGAAGTGCTGTGTTGAAATCATGACTTTAGATTTATAATAATAGCCATATAGTAGCAATATGTGCTACTATTTAGCACCACTCAGCAACCACTACTTAGCACTAGAATAAAATAGTAGAATTTCCCTCACCAAAACTGCAACAAAGACTTCTCATATGTTTTGTTAATAAAAATAACACCTCAGCAGTCCAAAGTATGACTGGATAACACAAGGCCAAAAGGTGCAGTTACCACAAACACAATGGTTCATTTCAGTCACTTGAATTAGTGGAGGTGAAGCCCAGCAGACCCACGCCTGCATTTCATTTCAAACAGTCCTGCCTGTAATAATACATATCTGCAAGCCTTAACAATTCAAAATGAGTTACAGAAAAATAACACTCGGTATGAAGGAAAAATGTAAGATAAGAAAAGGCATACTTTATTCGGGAAATTCTTGTTAATAAGAGAACAAAACTGTTTTTGCACGAGCATGTGCATTTCCATTCTAAAGTTGGACGTTAAACATTACAGCCTGTGGAGACTGAGCTGCTCTTGGAGGAGTCACACTTGATTGGTACTTCAAATAGCGAAACTACAGGGTTTTTTTTTTTCACTTCTAAGCTGAGTAATTTTTCAGACTCTCGCACAAAAATCTGATAACATCATTTAATAAGATTTCTTTGAAGTCCTGCAACACTTCTTGGCATGGTACACTGTGATAAATGAACATATGGCTTTTCAGTGACTTTGAAAGAGAAAATTGATTTTGATCTGACAATTCTGTCTTATGTTTTTTTATAGTCCACAAATCCCACAAAGACTCTCACACGAGCAATCAGATGATCATACTAAGAAATAAGATGTCTGTGAAGGTTCTCAGTCATCCAGGTCATCGTAGTCAAAGGAGCTTGCAAAGAAAAGCGTCTGGACTTCTTTAAGTTGCTTGAAGACGTTTCATCTCTCATCCGAGAAGCTTCTTCAGTTCTAAGGTCAAATGGTGGAGAGTCCCAGATATAACCTAGTGGGAGTAACCCCCCACAGAGGGACAAAAGGACCCCCTGATGATCCTCTAATCGCCTGAGCCAAGGTGTGAAACTGGGTGTGGGTCCCAATCAGCCAGAGTTTCGGGTGTGTTCATTGTGAAACCTGGCCCCACCTTATCATGCGAATTCCTGAGGTCAGATGGCGTTAAGGCGTCTTGCCCAAGGACACAACAGCCAGGACAGAGAGCCCAGGGATCGAACCGGCGACCTTCTGGTTACAGATGCGAGTCCCAACCCCCTGAGCCACGGTCGCCCAAGATTATAGATTATAGACACACACACACACACACACACACACACACCATCACCATGTGTTCTCATCATTCTCCTTTTCAGAATCTCAGTCATGCAACACACTTCCTCCCCACCTCCACCTAACCCCAGTCAGTCAGAGCTCCATCCAAGCCTCAGGTTTCATCTTCACCACCATCAGTGTCTAGACTCCACATTGTACTATATATTTGTATGCATGCGTGTGCATATTGTGTTCTACTACTTCCTGCAAATTCCCCACTCTGCTCTAACCTTTTTTACATAATCAGCACCAGATGAAGGAAATGTTAAGAAAATGAAACAGAAAAACAGAAGATTTAAAAATATTATAAACACACCAAACCCTGAAAAGATGTGCAGGCACATGTGTTGCTCTTAATAATGAATTTAAACTGTTAAAATAATGAACACAAAATGGATATTTTATAATGCCTCAATGAAGGTGCCTCATTGGAGAGCTCTACGTTTTTATTCTACAACTATAAACACATTTTATTTAAAATGCTATGACCACATCATCAATATGTTGTGTATTTTTCTCGCTCTTGATTTTATTTTTGCAGCTTTGCGTGTTTTGCCCTGTATTCTGTTTGGGATACACCCATGTTTAACCCTTTCCTCTGCAGCTTGTTTGGATCTCTTCTCCAAGTGTTTGCTTAATGTACATCTAATGTACTCATTGGCGTGAGTATGGCTATCAGTGAGAACGAACACCACCCGCCTGCTAATTTATCAAATGAACCAGGCCTGTTATATTTAATAGGGTGGAGCTCAGTTTTTGCACTCATCATAAAACAACAGTTTTTGAACCTTTCAGGACAATAAAGGGAAGTTAGTGCAGCACCCACTACTGCATACAGATTAGAAATACAGTGTTTACCATGCTATAGCGCTCCTTCTTTCAAGTATTTATCGATAAAAGTGATCTGTCAGTGATCTGGCATGTGACAGAGGAGAGCTGTTCTCAGAGAGCTTTGCTTCAGATCTCCTCTTGTTTTCTGTGTTGAAAGCTTAAGAGCAAGGTCAGGAGCTTGCCAGCAAGCTTTGTTGTTCCGCATCTAATGGCACTCAGTGAAAGGAAGGAAGTGGCACAATTCGAGTGCTCTGCTTTCATTAGAGGCCTTCCTAACTGTTCGTGTAGCGGGAGCTCACTTCCTACAGGTGATACTTGAGCGTGGTGTGCTGTGCGTTTGAGGCCTTTGCTGAAAAGGTCATGGAGGGAAAATAGTTCTCAACACAAAGCTGCTCTTCAAGTAAGAGATGTGAATATAAGTACATAAAATAGTGATGCTACGTGAATGAAGAGGAGTGACTTGGATTAATGTCTGCACTGAGTTCCTTCAGCCAAGCACCTGACATCACAGCTCAGACAAAGATGCCTGTCCCAGAAGTTCAGTTAATGCATTAACTGCATTTTTAATGCTACTAATACTGCTACAAGTGATGCATAATACTAAAGTACACTTTAAATGTCCAATTCTTGAAATGAAAACTTTTCATTTACTGGAGATGTTTAATTTTCAGCCCAATTTGAGATAAACTCAAGGAACATACTGGGGAAAAAACCTTTTATTTCATATATTTTTGTCTTTTTAAACAACATGAATAACGAACATGAACAATAACCACTTCATGGTTTCGACAGTAATGACAGACACGCAGTAAAGCGTTTAACTTTTGGATGTTACTTTCTCTCTGCATGCACTCAAAGAATATGATCATATTGTGTAAATTTTCCAAGTCACTTTGCTACACAAGTACAGAGAAAAATGTTAAATTTGGTCAAACGTTCAGTTTATAGCAAGCATATTTTCCTCACTGATTAAGTATTGAAATGAATAAACCTTTAATTTGAAATATTTCATTTTCATTTTAATAATATTATTGCTTCATGTCTGTGAGGGAAAAGTATTAATTTTTTGTGTGTGTATTGTTTAATCTTAGTTTTCAAGTAAGTTGGAGGAATGCAATACTAATTTGTTGCACTGAATCTCGAGATCTTTTGTCAGGTTCAGATGCACTCGGTTCTTTTTTAGGCATCCTGTTTCTAATCCAAAGGGACTGTATTTGATGTGGCGAGATAAGGGCTGGACAGTCTCTGGACAGACTGATGTATGTGTCTTCCTGCCTATTAAAATGTCTCTTCTGTGCTTCCGTCAACTTATTCCCCTCCCATCACTGGTTTATTAAAAGAAATAACAAGGGAAATGTAACCTTTCTTGTTTGCTACACATGCAGCAAAGCTGTCTGTTGGAGCAGATGTAGCAAGCTATTTTAGCTGTGTTAACATAAGCTGTCTGATTTTAACTCAGCCCATGCAAGTTTAGATAAAATGACTATAGAGAATGAATTTATCTTATGCAGCAAAATCCACCATGGCTAATTATAGATATGAATAAACTCAACAACAAACATGCTTTAACAAACATGTAATTATTTCTGTTTTACACAATCTGCATTTCAGGAAGACAAACCGACGCCAAAGCTGTAAACATTTTCTGGCTGTGGGACTAACTGTTGAGACTCGCTGCTGCAGCTGATAAGCCCCACAGGATGGCAAGACAGGGCTTATCGAGTCCGACCAAACCAGAAGACCTCTGCTATCGTTGCACCCGCTGGCAGAGGAAAAACTCATCCCCTTATCACCCCTCTGCTGGGGGAATAGAAACTCCTTGCAGCTCCCCCGTTTGCTCACTTCAGGTAGTTCACTCATCTGTCTTACAGCTTTTGGTTTGAATCCCATATGCTGTGATGTGAGCAGAGAGGACTTTTTGGCTTACGCTCAGTGTTATAAAAGTGCAGTCCAATTGTTTATTTTCAATGAAAGAAGTTTGTTATTGCATGGAAAGGGAACTAATTTCCAAACAATGGCAGTCCGTGCGACAAGGCAGCAATAGGAAATCTAATGTGTAAGTTGGATTGGACTATTTTATGAGCTGGAATAAACACACCCGCCACTTAGTGAAAAGTGGAAACTCAAGGCAAGAAAAAAAGGATCCAGTTGGGATGAATTCCAACCAGACGAGCCTGTAGATCTATCTGTGCTCCTCATTGGTAGACTGCATGAGCCTGCCTCACACAGACACAACCTTATGTGAACCAGGAACCTGCTGTGTAGCTGGGACATGTGGAGTTGACCCCTGAGGAGAAGCACTCTCTCTCAGCCTTGCATGTGGGAAAGTAAGAGCATTTCTTTTTCAAATGAGCAGTTAAAGTAAAAGCATGCAATCTGAAAGAAAATGATGGTATCCAACTGGTCATGGAGGGATAAGTCTGTATTGACAATTTAATCCCGCCTTCTCTGGATGTGATGCTATTTTCAGGGCCAATACAGCGGGGAAGTTGTCATTTAAAACTAAGCTATACCTATATCTTGCTAATGATGAACATGTGTATGCTTTCATAATTCAGAGCCAGATAGACTTCTGTTGCTTTAGACTAGATCAGCCACAACAAACACAGAGATGCATCAGAGCCAAAGTAGCACTTTTTTCAAAATACATTTTAGCTCATTTGCCTGAAGGATGTCATCTGTTGTCCATCCATCCACAATTCACAGGAATCCCCACTTCTCCCAGAGTAGTGGTCAACTTTTATTAAAACTTGCACACAATGATCACCCAAATGGTCTTTAAATAAACTATGCTTGAGGTCAAGGTCATATCTGTTGTTTTGCGCTACTCCTGAATATGCCAGTTTGGATTATTATGTTTAGAAAATGAGTGTTTGTGTGCTCCTTTCTGCCATCTATACGTAAGTTGGATTACAGCATAATTATGTCTTAAGCTAGGTTAGGTCTGGTCAAAAGCTAGTACCATGGCACTGGGTCTTGATTGGCAATGACAGGCCAGAAATCCGGTTCACCAACATGATCAGCATAACATTCTGTATTTATGAGTGAAAAACCTGAAGGATGCTTTTCAACATTCACAATCCTATATCTGCTATTCCCACCCTGTTGATATATTTTTGACGAGTCTCTTCTTTTCAATGATAATTCTAGATGGAAGCTACAAGCCAATAAAATAATGCTCGGTGTCAATCGGATAACATCAAGAAATGCTTTGGTGGCATATCATGAAGGTTTTGGTTCTAAAGATGCTTAGTGGCCGACAGCATCTTTTGTTATGTGCTAAAATGGAAACTTAGAATTGAAAGAAACCCGGCCCGCTCTCACATCATTCTCTCTCTTTAATTCTTACAAAGACTCCAGCCCTACCACCTGCTAGATGGTGATGATTATTATTTTGCTGGTCTTGATCATGGACAAAGTGGTACTTTTGGGATGATATGGATGAGGTCTTCCTTTTGCCATTATGCTAATACCAGTAAGATAATTGACATGGCTGTGGTTAGTACTCAGTCTTTATCCATGCTCCTGAATTTAAACACTTTAATTTGGTGGTGAATGAGACCTTTTTCTGTACTCCTCAAAGAAAAATGTGTGATAGATTGTAAGCTGTATGAGCTATTACATCATTAGCGTACTATTTTATTGATTATATCAGTTGGGCGACCTTTAAAACTTTTAAAGTCATATGTAAATGCACAATACTGTCACAGTCTGTCAGTAATGGAGTTTTAGACCCAAAATGCGAAAAAGGGGAAAAAGGCGAGCTGTAACAAAAAGTGACGAGTTTATTTTGGCTGTTAAAAAAATGTCCAGAGAAAATAACATAAAGGGCAAGGGAGAAATGTGAAACAAAGTTTGAAAGGAAAAAGTAAACTACGTACAAAGTTAAAGGACCACACGAAATCAGGAAACACTGAGTGCATGCAAACAAAAGCTCTGACAAACGACTAATGGGAGGACAGCACTATTTATCTGTACCCACACAGAAGAGCAAGCAGGGAGGTGGAGACAAAAGGGGAAAGCAAGACACAGCTGAACTAAATCATGGCGGATGAGAAAAGGGAAGTAAGACCAAGAGCAAGACTCAAGGGACGACTAACTATCACAATAAAGTGGGACGTGAAAAGAGATAACTAAACAGGGAAACACAGACACATGGATGACCCTAATACAGAAGTACTGGGACAAGAGGAAGGAACAATAACCTCTAATGCAACCAGGAACTCAGAAGAACACTCAAGAATCAAAAAGAATAATTAAAACCACAAAAACAAAACTTGAAAGTCAAAAATACTTGAAAGATCCTGCGACAAATGGCCCATTATTTTGTATTTGATAAATACAAAATAATCTAATTATAATCTAACCACTTAAATCAAGGCACTTAAATATAAAAGAAAAAAATCTAAAATTCTACTTGTGGTGTATATCATAATTAATCACTGCTATCAGATGCGGTCTCAAACTGTGGATGTTTCTTGGCTCAAGTTTGTGTTGGTTTTTTTTTGTATTTCCTCCTAACCTCTGCCAAATCCACCCTGCTCCTCTTCCTCTCTGTGAGTTTACACCTCACGTAAAGTCAAAGGGCATCTGCTCCTGCCGGCAGTGTTTTTCCTCAGAAATAGTGTGCCAAAGTAAATTTCCTTTTTAATCTCTGCTAATTACTGACCCAGTCAAACAGACCATTTACTCACTAACAGCATATGGTGGTTAGATAGGTAAGAAGAACTGGAATTTATGACAGTATGTTTGCACTGAAGCACCGCAGCAATTTCCTAATGTTGTAAACCTGCTCAACATTTGGCAATAAAACCCTTTCTGATTTCTGATTCTGAATGCACATCACAAACGCAGGTTTTTGTTATGCATATCTTTATTGAAGCTGACCAATCAGTACACATTTGGACATGGGGCATTTAGATAATCTGATTGGTGCATTTACAGGAGGCGGGGCACCAAGAGGCAACAGTTGGGTTGTTGCAGCCCCACTGCTGCTTCAGCTGGGGACAGTTACTGTACTTATCAGAGAAGGGACAGGGGTTGGCTGCGAGAGAGAGAAAAGCATAAAGAACATAATAAGCATTAAGTTGGTGAGGAGACAACAGTTTTAGGTTAGCTTTGTTTATCAGCTAAAATAAATTTAGCTATAAGATGATCCATTAAATTTGGTGCTTAGTTCAGATAAAATAATTGTTGTGGATGATTTTAACATCCATTTAGATACCCGAAAATGACAGCTCCAACACTACATTCACTCCAATATTAGACTCAATTTGCTTTTCTCAGAATGTAAAAGATTACTTTAATCACACTCTGGATCTTGTTCTCACATAAAAAGCATAAGAGCTGAACATTTAACACTAATCCCTGAAAACCCTCTTCTGTCTGATCATTTATTGATAACATTGGTTAATACATTTAATTAAAGTGGATGCCATTCTGAAAGTGCTGTAACAAAATTTATGCATATAATCCCCACTGTATTATTGTAGTGTCTTTAACCTACAATATAAAGTGCCTTAAGCTGACTGTTGTTGCGTGCAACTTTATTGGACAGGGTCGTCTGCAGTACGGGGGCCCCACAGGGAACGGTTCTGGCTCCGTTCCTCTTCACCATCTACACTGCAGACTTCTCCCACAATTCCACCCAGTGCTTCCTGCAGAAGTTCTCTGATGACTCTGCAATAGTCGGCCTCATCACTGATGGGGACGACAAGGAGTACAGAGGTCTGACCCAAGACTTTGTGGACTGGTGCCAGCAGAACTACCTCCAGATCAACGCCAGTAAAACCAAGGAGCTGGTGGTAGACTTCCGCAGGCACAAGCATTCTCCACTGCAACCACTGAACATCCAAGGTATGGACATTGAGGCTGTGGACAGCTACAGGTACCTTGGTGTTCATCTGAACAATAGACTGGACTGGACTCATAACTCAGACGCCCTCTACAGGAAAGGGCAGAGCAGGCTGTACCTGCTGCGGAGACTCAGGTCGTTTGGAGTGGAGGGTGTTAAAGACTAGTAGTTAAACATATGCCATTTTATGACCAGTAGTCAAGGTAGTAAATTAGCTTAACAGCTGCAGGCCATATATTATCCTTTAGTTCTAATGGTGTGCTATGTATGTAGTTTAGTCTCTATTATACTCTTGAATAAAAGAAACATAATCATTTGTAGTTCATTAGACAAAATGTGCATTACTCTGTATCCTTGATCAGCTGTGAATGTCTGACACTGTTTTCTTGAGAATGTTTTACTGCTGAATCATGTGAAGAAGGCCATAAGAGGGAGACTAGGTGTCTGGGCAGAAGAGATAAAACCACATTCTTTACCCCCCTTCCAGTTTCACACAGAAAGACAGGGAGGCAAGGTCAGGAGCCAGGCTCACTAAGAATTAGAAAAACATGTGAAGATGCAGCTTTTATGACAAAGAGGGGGGCTGGGATTAGCTATAAAGGTCTGTGAAAGTTGCCACCATTTTGAGACATGCTGTCGAACCTCTGCAGGCATCTCTCCCGTCCGGACGTTGTAATGCTCTGTTTGTGAATTGTACCGAAATAAATGATTGTTGATTGAGCATATATACACCGAGTATTGTCCTTCCTTCAGCCCAAAGATTCAAAGAACTGCTTGTTTTCAACAAGGGCCCACTCCTGAAGACCTTCTATGACTCTGTTGTGGCTTCTGCTATCTTTTATGGTGTGGTCTGCTGGGGCGGCAGCATCTCTGCTGGGGACAGGAAGAGACTGAACAGGGTGATCCGAAGGGCCAGCTCTGTTCTAGGATGCCCTCTGGACCCAGTGGAGGTGGTGAGTGACAGGAGAACGGCGGCTAAGCTGTCATCCCTGATGGACAACATCTCCCACCCCATGCAGCAGACTGTGACAGCACTGAGCAGCTCCTTCAGTGGGAGACTGCGGCACCCACGGTGTGGGACGGAGAGATTTCGCAGGTCTTTCCTCCCCACTGCTGTCAGACTCCATAATAAAGACTTTAACTGATCAAGCACACACATCCATACATATGCAATAATACTAAGTGCAATAATCCTTTCTGTCATCGTTGTATTTTTACTCAGTTGTATATAGTATTTGTATTTGTATTCTATTTTTATCTTATTGTATATTTATTTTATTTTATTCTACTGTATATAGTATTTTATTCTATTCTGTACAGTTGTGTACTGTATTTATTCTTATTGTATTCTAATTTTTGCCTCATAACTTTTGCACTGTCCACTTCCTGCTGTGACAAAACAAATTTCCCACGTGTGGGACTAATAAAGGTTATCTTATCTTATCTTATTGTATGTGGTGCACACAGAACCAATGTAACTTCATCTTTACACAATATATTACTTTATCAAAGGCTTACATTGAAATGTCCCTAAAGGTCTGCAAAACAGAAACATGTATATCTCACCTTGTTTACAACTATTATATTCCTATAGGATATTTCTACTTACTGCACAGGTTGTTTTCACAGGCGTTGGGACAGTCACCGCAGGAGGGTCCTTTCTTGTAGGGTTGGGTTAACTGGTAGTTTCCACTGTAATTGTAGGTCAGACCATCAAATATTAAAAATCACAGCAAACACTAACGCTGGATGTCATCCCAAACATGTCACAGTTATCCTATGAGAACTCAAAGCAACTCTGAAATACAATTTAATGACAAATTATATGCAAATTTCTGTGCATTAAATGAATGACAAAATCCACATATTCTTCTTGAAGGAATTGCAATTCAATCACTGCTCCTAGTGATCATTTCATCATTGTATATTAGAATCACTAATGACTTAGCTTATGAGGGTCTAAAATGTACAAATAATACTGATACAGGTTGCAGACAAAAGAGGACGTTCAAAAGATTAAAATATGCCATTTTATACAACACATCATTATGGTAAGATGCTATATACGTACGGTGGGCAGTAATGGCAGACGTAGAAGTACTTGTAAGCAGAGTTGGGACAGTAGGCCATAGCACAGCCGATCTGATTAGACCTGTACCAAACAACCTGCACAGAGAGACAAAATACAAATGTTTTTAAAGCCAGGGTTTGGGCTTAAGAATCACTTTTAGTTAAGTGCATGTATATGTATCACTGTACCTGTGTGTAGTGTCCCACCACTCCTCCATTGATAGATCCCACGCCATAGCTGAAGTCCTTCACCTCGTCATACCAGGACTGGATTGCGTTGCTCCAGGTGTTCTGAAAGCTGGACATGTACAGATTTTCCCCACAGCCGCTGGCTAAGAGGAGGAGTGAGATAGTTTAATCAGGTTGGTGAGACTTTTTAAATCCCAAAACAAATGAATGCTCAGTTCGAGATCACTCATCAAAGAAAATTCATCATCATCATCATCATCATCATCATCTTGTGAAATCAAAGGACTTGAGAAAAGCATCTTTGCAAAATATTGCCCAATAAATGAAAGATGATGATGGCAGTTCAGAAAAATAACACTTTCTAAAACTTAGAGAAACAAACAGAAAAGAATTACAAAATGTTAACAAACCAAACTGTTAAGATAGTGATTCATAATGTGCTGTTATATGCATCTTTCCCTGTTTTTCCGTATTGCACTGCCGTGCCACTCTCAATCTGACATTTCTTACCTTCGGGACAAAAGCAAACACAAATACAACTGAGTTAATTAAACCGCGCTGCCATAAATATATCTAAAATGTACTTCCACATCACTTTATAAACTTAAAAGTAAAAAAACAAAACAGTTAAACATGTAAAAAACAAACACAAAAGTGCTTTTTTTTCTGTGCTTTTGTGGTGTTTTTTTGTAAGGCGCGAGGAGTAATGAGGAACTTACTGCTGATCACTCTGTCGCTGGCAGGACTATGCTTCATGGAGCAGGTGTTAGCCCATCTCTGAGCAGTGGCTTCAGCCTCATTGTTCCAGTTCTGCAGGGAGCAGAGGACAAGACGGCCCGTTAAATCAGAACATGTAGATAAAAACAAATGTGTACACAAAAAAGTGCTGTGTGCTTTCATTATTAAGCTGAACATGACACAACAGTATAATGTTAGTTGTGCAAAGCATTAACATTATAACTTCTGAGTTTTACCATCTTCAACATGTTGCTCGCAGTAGGCTGAACATTCCCCCTCAGAGTATTGTGCTTGTTCACAATCTCATTCTTCTCAGTCGTAGTGGTCACTAAATGAAAGCATTAAAAGCAAATTAACACCTTGAATGAGAGATTAAATATAGTTCATATCAGTCAAGATTTATGTATGAATAACTGCCACACTCACCCTGCTTCAGATGTGATTTTCAGAGATGAGAGAAAAAATAATGGTAAAAAAATTATTGCTCAAAAACGAAGAAATAACCAAATGAAAACAACTTTAAAGAGGATATATGACTTTACTTACCCCCAAGGTGCCAGGCACCTGAAGGACTGCAGTGAGGCCCAGAGCGCACAGCAGAAGAAAAGTGTAAAACGTCATTGTTTAATCTAAGACTGTCAATGACTGCAAGAGCCCGCAGGTCTCATTTATAGAGCCAGTACCACTCAGACATGTGTGAACCAGTAACACGTCACAACAATGACATTAAGCAATAATAAGGCATTAGTAAATGCTTAATCCATCATTGGTAAAGCATTACTCATCCTTAGTACATAATATGTGGCGAGGGAAATACATGTTTCTTTTTCATTAATGAGCTCATAAATAATGTGTTCATGTTCATTATTTATAAAGAAAGTGATTAGCAAAGTGTTTAAATGCACATTTATTTATATATTTAATCATTAACTCATTGTGAGTGTGTTAGCGGAGGTTTTATAAAAACTTATTTGATATCGTAATTTATGGTTTATTCAGCCAGTTATTATTTTAAACAAGTTTTTTTTTTTAAATATAGAAGGCTAATTAGAAATACTAGTACTGGTCAAACTATGAATTTTTCTTATTGAATTCTTTTTGTGATCACTCTTAAGAAATGCACCCTATTGGGTCTGCTCCTCTTACTCTCTGCAAGTTTAACCCTGCTATAAAGTTAAATGCTAACGGCCCTTGGGCTAACAGCAGTGCTTGTCCTCAGAGTTGACCACCAAAGTAAGTTTCTTCTTTAATCTCTGCTAATTACACATCAAGCAAACAATTTACTCTCCTAGAGCATAAAAATTTTACATTTTTCATATGGCGGTTTAAGGGAACAAAGCTGGGAAGACACAACACGAATGCATGTTTTTAATAAGCATATGTTTGTTGAAGCTGACCAGTCAGCACGTTTGTGGGATTTAGATAATCTGATTGGCGCACTTGCAAGAAGTGGGAAACCACAAAGTCACAGTTGGGTAGTTGGAGCTCCACTGTTGCTTCAGTTTGGGACAGTTACTGTGATAAAGAAGCATAAAACAAAAGCATAAAAATATTTTTTTATCCAAAAAAACAAGGGGTTTAGAGATAAAGTTGGACATGTGCAGGGGAAGGATACAAGGTATACTGGACAAAGGGTTTTGAAGATGGAGCTGCCTGACAGGAGGAAAAGAGGAAGACCTCAGAGAAGGTTCATGGGTGTAGTGAAGAAGGAAGAAGGGTTGGTGTGACAGAAGAGGATGGAATTGATAGGACGAGATGGAGGCAGATGATCTACTGTGGCGACTCCTAAAGGGAGCAGCCCAGAGAAGAAGGTGGAGAAGAACCTGTGTTTAGTGTCCCACCACTCCTCCATTGATAGATCCCACTCCATAGCTGAAGTCCTTCACCTCGTCGTTCTAAGTCTGGATTACGTTGCTCCAGGTGTTCTGAAAGCTGGACCTGTACGATAGTTTAATCAGTGTGGTGACACTTTTTAAATCCCAAAACAAATGAATGCTCAGTTCGAGATCACTCATCAAAGAAAATTCATCTTCATCGTCTTCGTGAAGTCAAGTGTGAGTGCTCACATTAAGAACTCGAAGGAAATTTGCTGTCTTGCCTCGTGAAATCTAGGAAAGTGATGACGACGAAGGGCCCCTTCATAAAACAATAAAGGAAACATGATTACATCGGTACAGAAAAAAGACAAACATAAAATACCAGTTAAACCTAGACCAACAAAACGAGAAATAAGGATTTTTTTTTTCTGTCCAACATGTAAGGATTCATTATGTGCTGCTATTTGCATGCTTCTGTGTTTTTTCCATGCATGGTTGTACTACTGATTCAAAATGACTCATTCCTTGTGGTTACTGGATTAAAGCAGTCAAAGAAACAGGAACTTACTGCTGATCGTTCCGTTACTGGCAGGACTGTGACTCATGGAGCAGGTATTGGCCCATTTCTCAGCATTTGCCTGTTTTACCATCTTCTACATGTTGCAGGAGCTTCCATGTGGTACTGAGGCAGGTTATTGGCCAGTCGTTAGATGGTGAGGGTCTCTTCTGGGGATCCTTAGGGATCTGGACAGTCCAACCTTCAGTTAGCCATTCTGCCATACACTCAAGGAGTGCAGTCAGCTTCTTCAACCAGTAGGCATGAATCATGGCGGGACCTGGTGCTGTCCAACTCTTCATACCGGAGACCTTTCCTGGGATGTTTGTCAATGTGATGGTTACTGGACCCTGTTAGGGAGATTCCTGTGTTCTGCTCTTACATCCACTAGCCACTGAGCATCGCGATTATGGATTGTGTCCTTCTCCTATATGCTATTTCAGTTTTGCTCCATCTCCAACATTGGTGAGGCTGTTCTCATATTGTTCTCCTGCTACTGGGAGTACACCTTAGATGGTTCTGTGGGGTAGAGCTGGTTTGTTCTTCTGGGCTCTATCTCTCTGGTATACCTCTTCAAGCGCCTGGGTGTGAGTCTTTGTTTGTGTCACGGCTGCCGAGGCGAGCCGTGTGGATATAGAAGGAGGACCCAAGATGCAGGCAGTGGATGAGATACCGGTGGTTTTATTTACAGAGGTGTAGTGGCAAACAAACAGTGGGGCATAACAAACAACTAAAGACACCTAAACTGGGAGAACTAAAATAACAGACCTGGGAGCATATGACAACGGATGATGAATAGCAGAGAGACGCAGACGAGGAACAGGACACCGTGGAACACAGGGTAACAGACTGACACAGAGTTACACAGACTGACACGGAGGAACACAGACGAACCGGCAACAGGCAGGAGAACACACAGGGCTTAAATACACACACCAGTAATCAGGGGATGAGAGACAGGAGGGCAACACAGCTGGGAGGAATCTGGGCTGACGGGACAGGGGAAACGTAAACTGATCACACTCACATATGACACGGACCTTCACAATAAAACAGGAAACTCAGATACATGGAACCAGACAAGACATTGAACTAAACAGACAGATTCACAAACAGATGGGGAGACACCATAGACAGACAGATACAGACGCAGACTCAGAGGCAGATCGAAAATAACACAGAACTTAAACAATCATCATCTAGAAAATGATAACAAACTAAAAGTGCTGGGTCACCGACCCAGGACCATGACAGTACCCCCCCCTCAAGGGCTGGCACCAGACAGCCCAGCAGAAACGAAAAAATGGACCAAAACAAAACAGAAAACAACCCGACCAGGGCGGGCGGAGGGGGCCCAGGACGGAGGGACAGAGTCCAAAAAGGCCCAGATGGTCAAGTTCAGGAAGCCGACCATGCGAATGGCAACGGGGCAGGTCCGGATGCCGGCCACGCAGTAGGCAGTGGCGTGGAAACAGTTCTGGGGGCCGACCATGCGGACGGCAACAGCGGCGTGGAAACAGTTCTGGGGGCCGACCGTGCGGACGGCAACAGCGGCGTGGAAACAGTTCTGGGGGCCGACCGTGCGGACGGCAACAGTGGCGTGGAAACAGTTCTGGGGGCCGACTGTGCGGACGGCAACAGCGGCGTGGAAACAAGTCCGGAGGCCGGCCACGTGGAAGGCAGTGGCGGCGTTCAGGAGGGCGTCCACGGTGGCGGAGATGCCCAACAGGCGGCCAGGCAGATGACCGACGATGTGGAGGTGGTAGTAGGGGACCTGAAGGCTGCGTGGCCCCTGCAGCCCCAGGTGAAGCGGAGGCTGGACCAGACGAGGCGGAAGCTGAAGCGGAGGCTGGACCAGACGAGGCGGACGCTGAAGCGGAGGCTGAAGCCGGGCCAGGCGACGCTGCTGATGAGGAGGCTGAAGCCGGACCAGACGAGGATGAAGACACAGAGGCTGGACCAGACGAGGATGAAGACACAGAGGCTGGACCAGACGAGGAGGAAGACACAGAGGCTGGACCAGACGAGGAGGAAGACACAGAGGCTGGACCAGACGAGGAGGAAGACACAGAGGCTGGACCAGACGAGGAGGAAGACACAGAGGCTGGACCAGACGATGAGGATGCAGAGGCTGGACCAGACGATGAGGATGCAGAGGCTGGACCAGACGATGATGCAGAGGCTGGACCAGACGATGATGCAGAGGCTGGACCAGACGAGGCTGAAGCAGAAGCGGAGGCCGGACCAGGCAAAGCAGCTGATGAGGATGCTGAAGCTGGACCAGGCAAAGCAGCTGATGAGGATGCTGAAGCTGGACCAGGCAAAGCAGCTGATGAGGAAGCTGAAGCTGGACCAGGCAAAGCAGCTGATGAGGAAGCTGAAGAGGAGGCCACTGCAGGTGATGCGGAGGCTGGACCAGGCGAGGATGAAGACACGGAGGCTGGACCAGGCGAGGATGAAGCAGTGGCTGGACCAGGCGAGGATGAAGCAGTGGCTGGACCAGGTGAAGCGGATGAAGCCGAAGCATGCGCTGGACCAGGCGACGCTGAGGATGCTGAATCTGGACCAGGCGACGGCGTGGAGGATGCAGCAGAGGCCGGGCCAGGCAACGGCGTGGAGGATGCAGACGGAGGCGCTGCAGCAGGTGGCGGCATGGATGAAACTGCTGCTGCAAGCGTGGATGAGGCTGCTGGTGGACCAGCTGGTGGCTGGACGGGCTTCTCGGGCCCCCCAGCTGACGAGGAAGGAGGCTGGACGGGCTCCTCGGGCCCCCCAGCAAAAACAGTCTCAGAACCAGTGGGCACTGGAGCCCCTGGCACACACAGAACAGAACCAGCAGGTGCGGAGACCTCTGGCAGGAACACAACAGAACCAGCAGGCACACGGGCCTCTGGCAGGAACGCAACAGGACCAGCAGGCACACGGGCCTCTGGCAGGAACGCAACAGGACCAGCAGGCACACGGGCCTCTGGCAGGGACAGAACAGGACCAGCAGGCACACGGGCCTCTGGCAGGGACAGAACAGGACCAGCAGGCACACGGGCCTCTGGCAAACACATAGCGGCCTGCAGCTGCGCAGAGCATTGACCCTGCTCAGGCAGCGACAGCTCTGTGCAGTCCTCAGCTGGCTTCTTAAACTCCAGGGGTCCAGAGTCTAATGGGGGCTGAAACCCAGCCTCTGGGGAGGCCCTGGAGTGCATCTCAGTCTCAGAACTGGCCAGCCTTTGAGGAATGTTGACATTGTTCTTGGGTTTGTCTCTCTGCTTAGAGTACGGAGTTGTTGAACTGTCCGTTATGGGTTGGACTGACATGGCTTGCTGTACAGGAGGAGTAGGTGAAGGTGATGGCTGAACAGGTAGTGGAGCAACTGACACAGGATGCAGGGCTGGTGACTGCTGAACTGAGGATAAAGCTAATGATTCTTCTGCTAACCGGGCTACTGACTGGGCCATGGATTGTAACAGGGTTTGTAATAAGTCTGGCTGTGACTGTAATTGAGCTATGGATTGTGAGGCTGAATGTGGCGGAGGTGGCGACTGGGCTTCTGGCCGGGCGGCTAACTGAGCTTCTGGCCGGGCGGCTAACTGAGCTTCTGGCCGGGCGGCTAACTGAGCTTCTGGCCGGGCGGCTAACTGAGCTTCTGGTCGGGCGGCTAACTGAGCTTCTGGCGATAAACAGTTTTTGTCCAGTGCCGTACAGAACATCACCCCTGAGTAAACGGTCCCACAGTTCAGACCAACAATACTGTCCTGTCCACTCACCACAGCTGGCTGCTCGGAAATCCCCAGGTCCGACTGTGGCGAGGAGCGTCGGCAGCGTGAGCGCCGTTTCCCCCTCGAAGGCTGGGTTGACGGGCCGGGCAGAACATCCTCTGTCGGACTGGGCAGTGAAGCATGAGCTGCAGGGTGGGTGGTAGCAGCCGGGGGGTGAAGACGGAGTCCATTCAGAATGAAATTCTGTGCGAGCGGGTGAAGTGAGCTGAGCAGCCAGGGGAGACCAGAAACCAAGCGCTGTAGCCGATTAGCCACGGCTTGGCGAAATTCTCTCCCCTCGTGCTCCAGCCACGCGTTGATTAATTTGTCCACGGAGTAAACAATGTCCTCCCGGAGCTCCTTGGGCGGGTTGAATGCTGCTGGGTCCATAGTGGCCGGTTCGTACTGTCACGGCTGCCGAGGCGAGCCGTGTGGATATAGAAGGAGGACCCAAGATGCAGGCAGTGGATGAGATACCGGTGGTTTTATTTACAGAGGTGTAGTGGCAAACAAACAGTGGGGCATAACAAACAACTAAAGACACCTAAACTGGGAGAACTAAAATAACAGACCTGGGAGCATATGACAACGGATGATGAATAGCAGAGAGACACAGACGAGGAACAGGACACCGTGGAACACAGGGTAACAGACTGACACAGAGTTACACAGACTGACACGGAGGAACACAGACGAACCGGCAACAGGCAGGAGAACACACAGGGCTTAAATACACACACCAGTAATCAGGGGATGAGAGACAGGAGGGCAACACAGCTGGGAGGAATCTGGGCTGACGGGACAGGGGAAACGTAAACTGATCACACTCACATATGACACGGACCTTCACAATAAAACAGGAAACTCAGATACATGGAACCAGACAAGACATTGAACTAAACAGACAGATTCACAAACAGATGGGGAGACACCATAGACAGACAGATACAGACGCAGACTCAGAGGCAGATCGAAAATAACACAGAACTTAAACAATCATCATCTAGAAAATGATAACAAACTAAAAGCGCTGGGTCACCGACCCAGGACCATGACAGTTTGGCAGTTTCCAAGGCCTCGGGTACCAAGGCACCTTCTTCATTGCACCTTTCTGCAACTGTGATAGTTGGTTAACTTCCCTCTGTGCTACCTTGATCTTGGCCTCTAGTCTCCTTCTCCATGGAGGGTACTGCTCCTTGTGGCTGTTCATCTTGTAGCCAAGCATCTCACGGATCACTGTTACTGTGGTGTAGATCAGCTGACTAGTTTCTGTGCAGTAGGGTTTGTCCTTAGTGCTGTATTCACATCTTCTAGTAGACCTTCAGAGGGTACTTCACGTAATATTGGTAGCCGGTTGCAGAGGGTCCAGATTGAAACCTTCGCCATGATCCTATCTTTTAGGTTAGTTACTCTCCCACTTAATGTTGTTTCTTCCATCGTACTTGGGCCGTGTTACCCAATGTTGGGTGGGGGTGATCATATCTGCCCATGACCTGTCGTCCTGACTCCCCCTTGCGGTAACATTTGTGTGGTACCTCATTGATCTCAAGCTATGAAAACAGTTACTTCTACCAAATGTTGGAACACTGAGCTACTAGTTGTTTTGCCATCCATCTGGATGATGGGTATCGAAGATCATATTAAACTCCTCATTAAGTGCATACTTACTGCTTCCACTAGAAGTAAGAGGATAATTAGCTAGGTGCTGCTAATCAAATACAGTCTAAGTCAACTTTAACAAACGTGACCAACCATATAAAAGCAGAGGTTTTGTCAGTTTATATTTTTTCTCTATTGTTTTTCTCCAATCAGGAACTGTCACGGCTGGGCAACCGCTGAGTTTAAGGTACGGACCCAAAAAGCAGACACGGGAGAACTGAACTGAAGTTAAACAAGAAGCGAACCTTTATTTGGGCTGTGACAAGAATCAAAACCAAAATCAAGAGGAGGACTACACAAACATGAACCTCATGAATAAAGAAAAACTAAACCCGACAAGTAAGACAAGACTATAACTTTGACTATGACTTTGACTATGACTAACATGGGGAAATATAGGCAGACAACCTGACAATGAACAGTAAGAGACAAAAGACTTAAATACACACATGAGGTGATCAGGGGAAGTGGAGACATATGAGGAAACAGCTGACTAGAATGAACATTATGACGCCACAGGGGAAGTGAGCCAAAACACAATGAACATGGAAGCAAGACTTTCAAAATAAACAGTAAACATGACGAGATGCAGACATGACAACATAAAGGGCAAGGGAGACCAAAACACAAGGGTGAAGACACAAGGGGAATCTACTAAACAACGAACAATAACAGCAACCTAGGCATAATAAATATTAACTAAATAAGCTAAAATGAAACTAGAACATGAATGAATAATAAAATACAGTGAAACTCAAAACACTGTGTCCCATGACCCAGGACCATGACAAGGAACATCATTCTCACCACTCTCAATGCAGTTCTCGAAACAGTAAAGGCTGTTCTCATAACGCAAACTCACCTGTGCAAAAGATGCTCAGATCACCGTTTTCAAAATATGCCAAATCAGTCAATCACTTCAGCTCTGTGATTCACAAATGGAAACTCTTTCACCTACTTTTTAAGACTTAGACATCAAATTGATTTCTATCAAAACCTTAGTGACTTTGAAAAGAGCTCTGCAAAAATGTTGGTCTAATGTAGAGTAACAGTGGAGAGGCAGGGCAAGCAGGTGAGTAACTGGTGTTTTTTCAGTAGCAGTAGGGCGGCTGGAGGATACAAGTGGAGATGTTAAACCATAGTTCAAATCGTTCCCAAAAGGTTGATTTTGTTCATCTGGACGTGACATTTTCAGTGGGAGAAGTGTTTCGTCACTCATCCAAGTGACTTCTTCAGTCTTAGCTGACTGCAGGTTTCCCCAGCCCTGCAGTTCATTGATCATTATTAATGATCAATGAACTGACCTTCAGGCCCATTATTCATTCAGTGGTGCTAGTTTCAATCATTGTGCAATGTACTGTTTATAAGGTTGGGGATGAGCATAGAGGCTTTTTTTGGCATGCGCTCAAGGTTACAGAAATGTGGTCCAAGTGTTTATTTTCAATAAAACAAGTTTGTTATCGTATGGAAAGGGAACTAATTTTCACACAATGGCAGTCCGTGCGACAATGCGGGAAATAGGAAATCTAATGTTTAAGTTGGAATGGAAAGTTTGATGGGCTGAAACGAAAACACCCGCCACTTAGTGAAAAGTGGAAACTCAAGGCAAGAAAAAAAGGATCCAGTTGGGATGAATTCCAACCATATGAGTCTGTAGCTCTATCTGTGCTCCTCATTGGTAGACTGCATGAGCCTGCCTCACACAGACACAACCTTATGTGAACCAGGAACCCGCTGTGTAGCTGGGACATGTGGGGTTGACCCCTGAGGAGAAGCACTCTCAGCCTCAGATGCAGAAAAGTAGGAGCATAGACCAAAGTAAATTTCCTCTTCAATCTCTGCTAATTACTGAACACATCAAATAGACAATTTACTCTATAAAAGCATAACAAGTTGACTTTTTTGTATGTAGCAATTTTAGGTGACCAAGCTAAGAGACACAACACAAATGCAAGTTTTTAATAAGCATATCTTTATTGAAGCTGACCAATCAGCAGATATTTGGCATTTAGATGATCTGATTGGTGCACTCGCAAGAAGCGGGAAACCACAAAGTCACAGTTGGGTGATTGTAGCGCCACTGTTGCTTCACTTCGCAACAGTCAATGTACTCATCAGACTGATACAGAAGCATTAAACAATAGCATAAACCATATAATATATTTTGTAACCTTCCTCACCATTTAAGAATATTTATTTTGTCATTGTTTAGCAACTGCTCAAAGTAGAGCTAATCTGTGATCATGAATAAATTGTACAAATTATATTCTGATTGGATGCTACTTACTGCATAGTTTGTTTTTACAGCCGTTGGGGCAGTCACCGCAGGAAGGTCCCTTCTTCTAGGGACCTTGTAGGTCAGACCATCAAATACTAAACATTACAGCAAACACTTGATATCAGCCCAAAGTTGTCACTATTTTCCTCAAGCCGTGTTTGAAGTAGATGCAAGTTGCTTGCATTTCACCCATCACCTTTGCTTCTAATGATAATTTCATTATTGTGTGTATAAGAAAGCACTCAGTAGAGTAGCTGAACAGGTTTCACAATACAAAGATAATAACGAAAGAGAAAATGAATGCATTCAGGGTAAAATAAAGGAAATTATATTTTACTTTTGCTTCCAAATTCATTTTGTATTGCATGATGCTCCAAAGCATTTGGATCCATTTACTGCAAATTACTCTTCAACAATCATTTGAAGTGAATAAAATTTTAAGAAACATCATCACTACAGGAAGCTTTATACTCATGGTGGGCAGCATTGGCAGACATAGAAGTACTTGTATTTGGAGTTGGGACAGCAGGCCATAGCACAGCTGATCTGATTGGACTTGTGCCAAACCACCTGTGGAAGGACACATATATCCAGTGGCATTACCTCAAGTAAGGGTGCCTGAGTTATACTATATATACTATATGTCTCTATATTTATATAAAACAGTACCTGTGGAGGATAGTAGCAAGACTAAAAAAGAAATTTTACAAGTTGGTAGTGAGACCTGATACGATGTATGGTTTAGTGATGGTGGCTTGGACAAAAAGACAGGAGGTGTTAAGATTTTCATTTGGAGTGACCAGGATGGACATGATTAGAAATCAATGCATCAGGGGGATATGTCTGTTTCAGGGTTTTAGAGATAAAGTTAGAGAGGTGAGACTGAGATGACTTGGACATGTGCAGGGGAAGGATGCAGGATATACTTGACAAAGGGTTTTGAAGATGGAGCTGCCTGACAGGAAGAAAAGAGGAAGACCTCAGAGAAAGTTCATGGGTGTAGTGAAGAAGGAAGAAGGGTTGGTGTGACAGAAGAGGATGGAATTGATAGGACGAGATGGAGGCAGATGATCTACTGTGGCGATTCCTAAAGGGAGCAGCCCAAAGAAGAAGGTGGAGAAGAACCTGTGTTTAGTGTCCCATCACTCCTCCATTGATAGATCCCACTCCATAGCTGAAGTCCTTCACCTCGTCGTTCTAAGTCTGGATTACGTTGCTCCAGGTGTTCTGAAAGCTGGACATGTACAGATTTTCCCCACAGCCGCTGGCTAAGAGGAGGAGTGAGATAGTTTAATCAGTGTGGTGACACTTTTTAAATCCCAAAATGAATGAGTGCTCACATTAAGAACCCAAAGGAAATTTGCTGTCTTGCCTTGTGAAATCTAAGAAATTGATGACGACGACACGCCCCTTCAGAAAACGGTCAAATAAATGAAACATGATTACAGTACAGAAAAAAAGACTAAATGAAATAACACTAAAACTTAGGCCAACAAAATGTCACAAGAAACAAGGTTAATTTTTTTTTTTATTTGTCCAACTATAAGGATTTTATAATGTGCTGCTATTTGCATGCTTCTGTGATTTTCTGTATGTGCCCTTCGACTACTTAAAAAAATGACTGATTCCTAGTTACTACATTAAAACAGTCAAAGAAACAGGAACTTACTGGCTGGCCTGTGACTAATGGATCAAGTATCGTCCTATTTCTCAGCACTGGCCCCAGCCTTGTTCCATCTCTTTGGAGAGCAGAGCAGAAGAATGGCCATTTAATCTTTAATGTTTAAATAACACATTGTTGTCTGCAAAACTCTTTTGTTTATGCTTATTGCAAGCTCTGTTAAAGCTGTAATAAGCAGGTTTTTCAGAGGAAACGTTATTAACTCATGTCAATCGCATATTTGAAATTATTACACGAATACTCCAGAGCGCACAGCAGGGTAGAGCTGTACATCATCGCGGTTACCTGTCACCCTCCAAGACCCCCACATGTGTGATTTATACAGGCAGGACCACTTAGACATGAGTGAAACAAACAGACAAATTCAAGGACTAATGAGAGAATAACCACACCTGCTTCGATTCGCACATGGGACAAGTTCTTGGTCATGTGGGGCGATCGTGGCGCAAGAGTTGGCAGTTTGTCTTGTAATCAGAAAGTTGCTGGTTCAAGCCCCGGCTCCGACAGTCTCGGTTGTTGTGTCCTTGGGCAAGACACTTCACCTGGTTGCCTACTGGTGGTGGTCAGAGGGCCCGGTAGCGCCAGTGTCCGGCAGCCTCGCCTCTGTCAGGGTGGCTGTGGCTACAATGTGGCTGCCATCACCAGTGTGTGAATGGGTGGATGACTGAATGTAGTGTAAAGCTCTTTGGGGTCCTTAGGGACTAAGTAAAGCGCTATACAAATACAGGCCATTTACCATGTCTGTGGATCGCATGTGTGTGTTTTCACTGCACCCCTGTGTTTATTTTCTTTTTCTATGCATAGTTTCCTTTTGCTGTAATTTTGAATATCAAACAGAAGATTGCATTAAAGTCCTCTTTAAGTGCATCCTTACTGCTTCCACGGGAAATAAAAGGATAATTAGCCAGGTGCTGCTAATCAAATGAATTCTAACTGAACTTTAACAAATGTGACCATCCATGTAAAAGCAGAGGTTTTGGCAGTTTGTCTAGTCTGAAACATGCAGCTCTGTGTTAGAATTTTTCTCCATATGTTTCGATGCTTTGAAAAATACTTTTTTCATAGCGCAATCTCATCCGCGCAAAAGACACTCATATCACCTTTTTCAAAACAGTCAATCACTTCACGTCTGTGAGTCACAAATAAAAACCCTTTCACCATAATTTTAAACCTTAGACGCCAAATTGTTTGACTTTTATCGAAACCTTACTGACTTTGGAAAGAGCTCTGAAAAAATTGGGGACATGTGACAGGACAGTGATCTCAATCACAGCAGCAAATCTACAACAGAACAGCTGGACAAGAAAACAATCAATGTGATGTGATGGTTTAGTCAAAGTCCAAATGCTGTGGTGGGACCTAAAGAGAGCTATGCATAAATCAATGTCTCCAAATGTCAATGAAGCAAATCATAATTATCAACATTATCAAAGGCCAAAATTCCTCTGCAATGATGTAACTGATAAAGTCATACAGGAAACTATTGCTCCAATTTACTGCTGTAAAATACTGAATCATGGTATCTATTTAGTTTTCCACAGAACTGCATGAAATCCCGTGAAGACCTTTTTAACATGACTATAAATGGTATTACAAAATTCAAATGCGATTAAGAGCATTGATAATATTTCTCCTCTCTATATCCTTGTCAGCTTATGGAGAACTGGTCAGATCCGCAAACTTCTCCTTTGAAGCAAAAACACACAATTCATACAATAAAATATGAAGAAATTGTAATAACAATACTGCAAGCTAATGATATATCAAACACAGGGTGTTGGTCAAAGTATGGCAAATTACATCTGTGGTATATCCAGTCATCATGATTCAATTCACAACCATTTAGGGGGAGTCTTTCTCTTTTATTTCCTCTACTTTCTGCATTTCTTTCCACAAAAGTAATCTTATCTTACTTGAAAAAACAGGTTTATTTCTGTTGAGGAAAAATAAATCTACTCCCTTGCAGTGTAAACACTTGTTTCATAACATTTCAGTGGAGCACAAAATGTGTTCCTGTATTCAGACTTATGAATAAAAACTAGCTGTAAAGACCATTCACTACAAAACATGCTCTACATGGTCAGATTTTCTACTGTTTAAATGGTTTCTGTGTCATTTATTTGCATCTCCCTGTTTTGTTTGTGTATTGTTTTTTTTTTAATTACAAAATCTCCAAACATTACATTTAAATGAAGTTAAAGTATTTCTTTCTCACAGAGGCAACAAGAAAGAAAACTTCCCAAAGCAGAAATGGTTTAGCAGTCACTTTACTCCATTTCCCTGCTGACAGATTGCTGACCATTCCTAGCACCAGGTCAACCGGATAGCATGGCAAAGTGTGTAATAAACATGCAGGTCCACTGTGTCCATTTCACGGTTTGCCTCTACAGTGCACTTGTTGTCACTTTCATTCACATCCACGCAGGTGAAACAAATTCACATTGTTTTATATTTCCTTACTAGACTGAGTGATTTCCTGAAGTTTAACTGACTTGATGTTCACGTTTTCAGATCAGTCGAGGAGTGTATTTAAGTTACTTAGTCTAAGGAGTTTTGAAAGAAAAGCGTCTGGACTTCTTTAAGTTGCTTGAAGATGTTTCACCTCTCATCCGAGAAGCTTCTTCAGTTTTAAAGGTCAAATGGTGGAGAGTCCCAGATTTAAACCCAGTGGGAGTATCCCCCCAAAGAGGGACAAAGGACCCCTTGATGATCCTCTACCTAATCACATTAGGTAGAGGATCAGACAGGCAGACAGATACAAACACACCCTATCACACGATAGGGTGTGTTTGTATCTGTCTGCCATCTATAATCCAGTTTTGAGATCCCTTCCCAGACGCCTTAACGCCCACTCACACCCTGGGCCATCTGACCTCAGGAAATCACACGATAGGGTGGGTCCAGGTTTCACAATGAGCTCTGTGAGAACCTTCACAGACATTTAAGTTACTTGCGTTTAACTTAATGTTGCTATAACAAATTAACGTCTCACCTGTCAACTCATTTAACATCAGTTTTATATTAAGTAGACCAGACCAGTGAAAACAGCAAAAATCAGTGTAGACTCCACATTTAATCCTTCAGATATTTTAATATAAAAAGGTAATGCAGTCTCAACTGTATTTTCTACATGACAAAGACATGCTGCTGTAGTAAATGAAAATCATCTTCCAGCACAACTTTTGGAGCTTTCATTGTAAGATACTGTATACAATTACAAAAAAAGTTGTAATAGCTTATTGCCCAGCCTGTCCTGTAGCTAATTAAAAAACGGAAGTTTTTGTTAATTGGCAGAAAATCTCGTGCTTTTATTTCAATAAGGTCCCGTTCCCCCCCCCCCCCCCCCCCCCCAAAATAAAAAAAACAACAAAAACAAAACAAAACAAACTAAACAAAAAAGCAATTTCTATAGTAGACGGTGTTTATCTCTCACTTAATTACTGCAGGGGGAGTTCCTGAAAGCTATAATACAGTTAGAAGTCCCTCCATCACATTTTCCCAAACTGTCCAGTGGGCTGCACAGGAGTCTTTGCCGGGTCCCCGGACCTGATGTTTGACACGCTTTGGATTGAAACAGTAAAGTTATGCAGTTTAAAGCCAAATCAAGGAACTGAAAGAGACTAAAAAACTGAGAGTTGAATGATAATCACCTTTATTATCGAACTTATAATGAGCCCGGTTAGTATTTTTGTGCAGTGTGTGTCATAATTAACAGAACACATGTGTACAGTGTGTTGATTTGCTCCCCTTCTGCGATAAACGCTTGTAGGTACAACCTCCACTGAGCATGCGCAGAAGTGTCGGTCCTCTACATTTGCTCGCAGACATCATCACAGGTTGAAGTGAGCATCCTCATCCACAAAGAGGGAGCCGGGCTGTTTTGTCTTTCCTCTCGGCTCTGTCGTTTATCCCCCGTCGCTGTCGCCTCTGCTGCAGTGTGTCCAACGTCAGCACGCGGGGAGCAGAAGCCATAAGATGAAGAAACGTTATGTGGACGCGAACAGGCTACGGAAGATGAAAAAGCTGAAAATCACGGAGAAGCTGTCTGAAAGGTAGCGAGCCGCGGCGCCCGGCGGCTGCTTTTGTTGTGGTGGCCGTCTTTGTGTAGATTTCAGCCGTCGTCATCCCGCTCACCTGTCTGACTCGCATCCCATCACCTCCATCCGCCCCTCACATCCTAAATGAGCCAGCGTGGCGCTTTGATTAGCCTCAGTGCGGCGGAATTAAGGCGCAAATGTTGCACCGGGTTACTTCAGCCCGCCTTGTTTACAGAATAAAAACAGAAGCTGTGCAAGTTGACGTCGGCCTACTTTCGTCTCATCTGCGTTCTCACTGCCTGCTCTATCCCCCACTCTTAATCGCGCGTGAAATTAACACGGCCACATTGCGTTTTGTTTATTTATTTCCATTCGTCCTTTGGAAAAATAGAAACAAACGCGCATTCCTCTTTGGCTTATTTGGCACACAAAATCTGGAAGCGTCTAGACTGAGTCCAGACAAGAAAAGACACGCAAATAAGAACGGAACACCACTTTTTCTGTTCATTGTGCACCTTTCTTTCTTTCTTTCTTTCTTTCTTTCTTTCTTTCTTTCTTTCTTTCTTTCTTTCTTTCTTTCCACAAAAAACAACACATGCAAGAGATTGTGTTTATTTTTGAGATTTAGACGTCCTATTTTATTTTGTGTGCCAGTCACATATTAAATTTCTTGCTCTTTGTGTGCAGTGATTTCACACAAACACATATAATTGAATTACACTACTGGAAATACTACAAAGCAGATAAGAACTTGATTGGAGAATTAAAGACGCTGTGGTGATTCCTTTACACTTCACTAGCTTGTTTGGTAATTATATTTAGTGATAGTGCTAAATACAATAAAGGGCGCTATTTCAATAACATCATATAGAGAACTAAAGTTACATCAGCTCTGCTTGGGAGTTTTATAGGCCAATTAAGCATGCTACTCAAGGAGAATAAGATAATAAAAAAGACTATATTGGGCTTCTAGGATGGATTTAATATGCTGTTTAAAAGCCCTCTCCCAGCTGATTCTAATTTATTTTCTAATTTTTTGTAGAACAACCTGCACAGTTAGCAGTTAGTTATAATATAAATACAAGTGAGATTAATTGAAATGCATTCTTTATAAGTAAAATTAAAAGGCTGTTGTGGACTTGCAGAAGGATGCTGTGGTGCTCCCTCTCTCCTCCAGATGAAATATTGCCATGGTTACCAAACAAAGAAGGGGTAATGTGATAGCAGCCTATGGATGAGCAGAACAAAGGAGGAAAACCACAGCTCCTGTTTGGCTTGCGGCTGCCTAATAAAATGAGGGAACAGTCATTGTTCTTGTTATAGTGGCCCTGCTTAAAAGGAAGGACTGTATTTTTAAGACACAGCTGGCTCAATTAGAGGTTAATGCCGTTTTTGCAGTTTCCCGTCTCATACTGGGCTGTGTGTGAGTATCTGGTGCTTTATCTGACAGCCTTTATTTACTGGATTCAGAGGAAGAGGCACGTTTGTTTGCCATGAGCTCAAAGTGAAATAATAATAATGAAGGAGGATTGATTTTTTCCTTCTTCTTTTTAATAATGTCTGCATGTCTTTATAGCGCGTACACCTTCCTGAAGTTTATGGTGATGTGGACACTGGTGCTGCTGGCAGACTTCATCCTTGAATTCAGACTGGAGTACCTGTGGCCGTGCTGGCTCTTCTTTGGGAGCGTGTACACCACTTTCCACTGCCATGGGCTGGTGAGGACTCCTGCTGTGTGTGATTTCATATTCTGTGCACTGGCCCTGATGATGATAAGCCAGCCAGTGATGCGTAGTAGGCTTCACGCAGTGAACAAGAACACGGCTTTTCTTCTATTTTCAGTGAATTACTCACATTTTACTTTCCTGTTGTTGTTGTTTTTCTTTCTTTCCCTTTTTGTTTGCAGGTTATTTGTGTTGTTTTTGTTTGCGCTGCCTTCACTCTGGACATCTTTTGTTTAATTTTTGTTCCTTTGCACTGGCTGTTCTTTGTGGCGAGCACCTATGTGTTATTCAATTACATATGGCACACAGGTGAGTATGACAATTATCATCCACTTGGCAAAATCTGCCCAACTTTCTTCATCTCATAAAATAAAAAATATTCTCTTATTTAAATTTATTAGTAATTTTCTTCTCATCTGATTATTTTTCCTCAGAGAAGGGCATCTGTATATCAACTGTGTCTCTGTGGATCCTGCTCGTGTACACAGAGGCTTCACTTCGACTCAAAGACCTTAAAACCTCACATGCCAACCTGTCCCATCTTTTTGCCGCTCACTGGTATGTTTATTTGATACAAAATGTATAAAGTTTAGATTTAGTATTTAATATTTCATCACTGAAATATTATATACTGACTACTTTCTAATATTTATAATTTATTCCGGCACAGTTAATGTGGAGCACCCACAATTTCCTTGTACATGTACAATGACAATAAAGGGCTGTTCTATTCTATTCTAACTGCCTTGTATTCACTTTCAGTATTGGATATCCTGTAGTTTATCTGGGGTTTGATGCCACCTGCTACTTCACCAACATCTTTAAGCTGCGCATACAGAAAGCAGTGCAGAGTGAGAATGACTTCCACATGCACCTCCTTCAGCACTCGCTCCCCCCAGGCCTGCAGGTTTATCCCAAGACAGGCACAGATGGCAGCAGCAGTGAGTCTGTGCACCTGCACCATCTACCTACCATTCTTACTATCTGGAGGGTTTTTCACTCTTCTTTTGGTTTCGGTCGTTCTTGTTTTCAAGCTGACAGTTTATTACAATCTCCACTTATGGAGCCACTCAGTCAGGTGATTACAACATACATTTGTGAGTCAGTTCGCTGAGAAGACGCAGACAGTAAAAGTCCCAAGCTGAAACTGTATTTAATAACCTCCTAGAACATGATGTGTTGCTGCTGGCACAACAAAGTAAGCAATCTTCTTGTTACTGCAACTGTTTGACGCTTTGTGCTATCAAAATATTTCAGAGTGCTTCTGAAAATAGATAAGTGCTGCATACCGATGTATAAATGTATCGTTTAATATGGTAATTACATGATAGGGGGAGAAACTAACATGGACAGAGATGAAGGGAAAGGAATAAGAAGCAAAGGTGCAAAAATTGACATTTTTAAAACAATTTTGACAAAAAAAATTTTCAATACGTGCATTATAAAAAATACATTTGACATTTTAAGTTGTAGATTTTGTTTGCTTTTTTTTTTTTTTTTAAACAGTCATGTCTCCCCATGTTTTCATTTTCTGGCTATTTTACTAATTACAAACTCGGCACACATTACTAGTCAGTACTGGTGAGATTTGGACTGTATATAAAAGATGCAAGTCGAAACCACTGTGGTTCAAAATCCTGTGGTGGCCAAAGTAAGTCTAAATAAGAATCTTAATTTATAACCCCACACTTTACAGAGCAAATTATTTCTTTCGTGTCTTACTGAAAACAACATAATGCTAATATGAAAAAATGTGGTCCCCGTCATAAATCCACCCATTTTCTCAACCAGCTTATGCTGGACTTTTAAAAAGTTTTACAGCTTTTCCTATGGATAAAGACCTCCCCCACTGGCATTCATTAGAATGATTTCTGTAATTTCACACATGTTTTTCTTACAATTTAAGCTCAAAGAGTTGTCAAGTGACTTTTTTTCACTATAGCAACATTTCTTTATCATATAGAAGAACTGAGATTTTCTTAATATAAGAAAAACACAGTTTTTCTTATATTAAGGTATCTGAGGGATTAAATGTGTATTTAAACTTCTTTACACTGACAGAAAGGGGTGTTTCGGGTGCACTTAAGATCAAAGTGGGCTGTGTGTGCCCCATGATGTAAAATGGATTTGACACATCCCTGGTGTAAACTGTGCAAAGCAGTGGAGAACCTATTTATCACTCCATAGGATCAGTGAAAGGACTGCAGGCAAATATTTTGGTTGGGTTAAGTCAGTGAGAATTCATTGTGATTAATAAGTAATTCTAGTGACTGATGCTGGCCCTGTTTAAAGTTTTAAATGTTAGTTCATACCAAAGTGAGGATAGCCATAAATGTTTACTCATCCTAGATGTTTCTGAGCTCCATAGTAGACTCCTAAAACTGACCTGTTTTGATTTTACAGCCTCCAAATGGAAAGTCAAGCCTGAGTCGAGTCAGTATCAGTGTCAGAACGGTGCTGTGCTGGCCCAAGATGAGGCACACACCGTGGACTGCCTCCAGATCCGCAGTGAGGAGAGAGCAACAGAGAAAGGGTCACAGGAGGTGAGGTCAGCCGAACCAAACCGCCGGCCACCATCGTCATCGTCGTCATCATCCAAACCCAGTGTGGGTGAGTCCAAAGATCTGCTGCACAGCAGCACAGGAGGACCGGAATCATCAACAACTCCAGAAAATCTACCTCAAGAGGAGCATGGCAGCAAAGCAACGCGAGCAGCTAAGAACTCCTCACCAAAAGTCAGAAGAAGCAGCTCAAATACTCCTTCACCTCCTGCGGGAAGGACTGAGAAGAAACACAGGTCTAGCTCCAAAACAGTCAGCCCCAACAGGGATGCAGCAGAAAAGAGTGCCACAGCAGCTCAGAGTTACCACACTGAACAGACAAGCAAGTAAGTATTTAGCTAAGCTTGACTCGGGTGATGCTTACAGCAGTGCTAAAATGTTGTTTTTTATCTTGAAGGCTGGAGCAGGAGCTGAGGAGGCTGAAGAGTGAGCTGCAGTCGAGCAGGCAGACCGAACAGGAGCTTCGAAGTCACATCTGCAACCTGACCAACAGCGAGAGGAGCCTTAGACCAGAGGTTTCCCTGCTCAGACAGTCCAACATGCTTCTCCAGAGCAAGTGAGTGTCCAGTTGTTATCACACAAAACCGGATTTTATAGTACTTAAAATACTGTAGCTACTGTCAGTAAATATGAAAAAATGTTTATCCCATCTTATCCAAACCTAAAGTGACAATGAAATTGTTTCTTCTGTCCATGAAACAAAGCAAAAGATTTGAACTTAACTGTCACTGTAGAATTAAAAACCTGCACAAGAAAAAGAAAAGGTTTGTGTGTAAAGCTACAATATCAGATCAGGTGAATGTGCTGTATGAATGAAGTATAGTATATCACTATATAAAAGAGAATATGATGAGATCACTGACTTTGCTGATCAGCTGCACTGCTGCAGACCTGCTTTGTCACACAAACCATTTTTATTACCTGTACGTTGCCACAGTATCTACTTTTTTATGTTTTTAATGCAAATTATGTTTCCACTCCTCCTTTTCCTCCAATATGTGACTCAGATTATCACTCTAAGCACATTTAGAGCTAAAAAAAAATGGGGGGAGGGAGGCTCAGTTAGTTATTTTATCCCACTACAGAGGTACTCCTAACACATTTACCACATCAAAGCCACGTCCAGCAGCCAAAGGCTATAAAATCGCATTTGAGAAGAGCATGTTATGCAGTTTTGATCAGCACCACCAGCTTTGATAAGGCATGCTCCAGTTTTTTTAAAGGAAGGTGCTCTCCAGTGACTACAACAACTACAAGGATGATAAGAAACCTGTTTAACATTTATGTCTGTTTTTGAAGTATGCTTGACGCTGATCTCAAACGAGTCCATTTGCATGTGGCAGTAACCCACATATTGCTGCTCTTTTTCTGCAACTTATTTAAAACCACTTTAATGTCATCCCTTCAGGATTCTGTGCCTAACTAAAAACAAGCAGAGGGACAAGCAGACTTGTGTGATGCTGGAGAAGAAGACCAGAGCAGAGGCAGAGGCCAGACTCTCTGCTGAGAAGCAGTTGGCTGAGCTTCACGCTCAAAAACTGGAGGAGGCGGCGAGCACAGCACGGAGTCTAACAAACAGGTAACCCACACTTTTAAATTCCCTCTTATATTTCCTGAAACATGCTCTGAGTTAAATGTTGCTGTAAGCATGCGGCCAAACATTTGGTTTAAATGATGTTTACTTGCTTTCTTGTTGAGAGTTAGATGAGGAGATTAACATTATTTTGAGTAGCCTTCCTTAGCCAGTTAGCCTTGCGTTGTTCAGAGGTTAAGAAGGCTGCCAGTCATCACTTAGACCTTAAGCCTCAGTCACGCAGGCCCAGAGACCAGCCGGTGGCCCTCTGGCAACCAGCACTTGCTAAGTAAAAATGTGTATTCCTTAACTGCTCAGCATGAAGTTGCTGGGAGTCGGTCAGTGAAATCGGTTGCAAAGAGAGTGCTACAAAGAAAACTACCTTGCAGCTGCTTTGGTTGCTCACAGATTGCCACGGTCATCCTTACAGCAAGAATTATGATTCAGCAGGACGTCTGTGCCATAGGTATGTCGTAACTGCAACCTCCACTGAAATCTTATACTGCAGCCTATGGTGTAACCTCCCTAGAAACATAAATACATGTTGGGTCAACATATGTTGTTACAACATTTTCTTAGAAAGTCACTGAACTCCATTTCTGGGTTATGTCGCAGTTTTTGAAGTTCCACTACAGCACAGTAAATAGTTATCCAGCATTTGCAGGCAAGTCAGCGACTTCCATGTAAACTAGGGGCGACCATGGCAACCTGCTAGTAATCAAAGCAATTGAAAGAGGTTTTCAGTGCAGCATCCTTTGTGAACAGCTTTACAACCACTCACCAACTGGTTGGGAATACATTTACCAGTCTTGAAACCTGTGGGACCAAAACCATGCTAACCGACACTTTACCGTTTAATTTGGCATTCTTTCGCTAAAGGTTAGCCAAGAAATAGTCCAATACAGGGTTGACACGTTTTAAAAAACAAGTGCCACTGACTGGATATTTTCTCTTCTTGATATTCTCTGTAAACCCTAGAGATGGTTGTGTGGGAAAATTCCAGTAGATCATCACTTTCTGAAATACAGGCACCATTCGCTGTGCTATAAACAAAGTGACTTTGATTGCTTTTATTCTTCATTCTGATCTCTTTGAATGTATCTGCCAGCTTGAATGAACTGAGTTGCTTCCATGTGATTGGCTGATGAGATATTTGCGCTAATGAGCTGTTGAACAGGCGTACTTGAGTGGCCAAAGAGCGTATGCTATCTTCGAACAAAGCCGAGCTAGCTGCTTTTCCCGCGTTCCTGTCTTAGCTCTAAGCTAACCAAGAGTGACATTGATCTTTTCCTCTAATTCTCTGCAAGAAAACAGATGATTCTTTAATTTACCATAAGCAGTTACTTCTTTTAAAGAAATCTCTCGTGTGTGTGTTCAAAATAATTGAAAGAGAAAACAGCAGTGTTTATAATGCAAATCAAATGTTCTGTTTCTTTCTGTGGAAACTGGTCTTCAGTTCCCGCCAAAGCCTCTCTGTCACTGCTCAAACGCTCTCATTTTCTCCGTTTCCCACACCAGGCAGGAACACTGTGAAACCCAAATGTTAAGGAAAAAGGTTAAAGAGCTAGAGACAGAGTACAAACAACTACAACTGGAGTATCAAGTGAAAGACAGTCGTGTGGTAGATCTAGAGAGTGATGTTGAGGTATCTTTTTACTCTATTTGGGAATGAACTTGTGCATTTAAGTGTCTGTGAGTCTCAAGTGATCCAGTGCTCGGTTGTCCTCAGTTTGGTCATGAAGTCCTTCTTTTGCTGTTTGATTTGCTGTTTCTGATTTTTGTGTGTTTAACTCCCTTTGTTCTCTAAGAAAACAGAATGGTTTTCATTGAGGAACTTGAGCATTTTTTTTGTAATCCATTTTATTTTGGCCTGCAGTCACCATAATGCACTCTGTCATCACATCAGTATGCAGCATTACTGTATGGGTGTTTTTGTGTGACATTAGGTGTGTAAATTGTGGTTCTGTGTGGTATTTGATGTCATTTTAGTGGCATACTTTCCATGGAGCATGCTGTACTAGAAGCCAGGTCTTTCATAAAAACATTACACTTTTTTATCACCTTTCACAAAAGGCAAATTGTTAACCTAGAAAGAGTCATCTTTCAAAATATCTTAATGATAATGTGCTGCAGATTTTATGTTTTTTGAATGGCTGGCTGGCCGTCATCACTGTTTGGAAGTAATTATGTGTGTGGTGCATTGGTTTTCTGAGCGTAAACTGTGCCTGTCTGAAATACAAAAAAAAGAAAAAGATACTCAGGAAACCAAAGCACCAACTCCCACAGGTGGTCGCTGCAGGAATTACTACTGGCATTTTGATGTTTTGCACTTATTCTTACCGCTAATGTGTTCTCTGGACTCAGGCTTTGGGAAAGTACCGCTGTGTGGAAAAAGAGACAGATATGCTGCTGTCCACTTTGTCAGCCATGCAGGAAAAGGCTCAACATCTGGAGTACAACCTGAGCGCTGAGACTCGCATCAAACTGGACCTCTTCTCTGCGCTGGGAGATGCCCGCAGACAGCTAGAAATCGCCCAAGGTTGATATACTTATTTCTGATATTAATTTAGATCAGGGGTGTCAAACCCACCTGACAGCTTTGGAAAATGTGAAGGATACTATGACATAAATTTGGGACTTTTATTGTATTTTCAGAGGTTTTACAGGTTTTTCATATAGATAAAGACCTCCCCCACTGGCATTCATACGACACCAAAGTACTTAAGTGATAGATAAACTATTAAATGACAGAAAGGGGTCCACATTAATGTAAAACCAAAAGAAAATATATTTTCTGTGACTTAGCAAAACCTATTTTATAATTACAGGACAGTCTGGACAGTGACTAACCAGAATTTCTTCTGTAATTTTATATTTATTTCTTACAGTTTATGCTCAAAGAGTCGTCAGATGACTTTCAGCAATTTCTTTATCATGTAGAAGATCTACCGTTTTTCTTATATTAAGATCTCTGAGGGATTCGGTGTCTAGTTAAAATTATTCACACTTAATCCGTTAAATCCTGAACCATGACATAAATGCCAGAAAATTCAATTTGTTTGAAAATGAAGTGTTTAGTCAACCCTCTGGGGAAAAATGTTATATATTAATTAGTTAAAAATCATACTGATGATGTAAAAGTCTCAAAAACGCATGTATCAAATATGATATGCTTTAAACGGACTGTAAAATCAGTTTGACATCCCTGATTTACATCACTGTGTTTTTTCCCCTTCTTCAGTTTGATCTGCAAACTGCCATTAGATTAGAAATTACTGTCAAGGAAAAGTAAACTATGATATGTGGGGCAAATTGTGAGTCGGATTGAACAGCACCACCGTGTGACTGCTGGGATTTTTAAAAATTGTTTATTTAATGTTTTTCTTTTAGCATTGTCGTGGTTCCCTCAAAAAAAAAAGAAAAAAAAGAAGCCAAATTGATTACTTTTGGGTTATCACTAAATACAGAAAAACATATTTGGAAACAAATTCTTCACAAATTGATGCCAGTTATGATAAATTACATAGACAATAGTATTGGGCCACACCTCATAATCTTTGAGTTCAGTTTTTGTTCAGTGACATTGCCTTTACAAGCAATTGTAAAAGAAAGAATGAGCTGTTCTAAAGAGCTTAGTGATAGTGGGAGCTTCATGGCATGGGTTTCCATTGCTGAGCAGTTCCTGTAGGTGTAGTGTGTAGTTGCTCCAGTACTTTTGTTTATATGTTGTATTTTGGAAGCTTGAATCCAATTGGCAGTAGTAAAAAGCTAATGTTAAGTAATATACAAACTACTAGACCATGCTTACATGGCTTCATCAGTGCCACTGCGTATGATTAGGATAATACCATGAGGCGTATTATCCCCAAGAACTTCTGTAATCTTCCTTTAAGCCACTTGTCAGTAGCATAGAAAGTATAAAAGATGGATGCAGCCATGATGTTACCGATTGGTTAATGAAGTCCCGATTTGAAGCAGTTTTGGCATTTCAGCTTTTTACCCATCAGTCGTAAAAGGCTGATGGGGTATTGTTGTCAGCATAGACGTCCAAGATACAGTAGGTGTTCAAATCCCTGTTACCTTAACCTCAAGGTTGATCTGCCTGAAAAACTGAGGGTACCAGATGGTCAAGCCTCTGAGCGTACCATGGATGATGCTGCTGTCTGACTCTAACATGGACCTTTATTTACAAAGTGAACTTCTTGTTTCATCAGTACGACCTGAAACTATCAGTTGAGACTGCATATACATCAGAAAGTGTGTGCTGAGGTGACAGAGCGAGGCTGCTGAGAGCTGTTCACCGTGCATTCCCCTCCTGGCCATTAGAAAGAAAAAGTTTTGCACTAGCTTAATTTTTTCCTTTGTATTGTCTTTGGCAAATGCTTTTAATGGTTAGTGAGAGACTATGAAAGTGGCTCTGTGGTGTAGTGGTTAACACATTCACTTAACATGTGAAATGTTCCCAGTTTGAGAGCAGGTGGAGACATAACCCTAGCCTCTAGAGGTGACAGGCTACTGTAATCCTACTGCCAGTCTCAGGGCTGGAGAAATGTCAGAGCTGTGCTAAACTGCAGATCTGATTTCAGGCATTCGACCAAAAATCCATTAAATTAAACCCAATGATTTTGTGGTTTAATAGAGGGTGTTTTAACATTTCAGTTGTCAGACCTCACACGACCACTTCTCCTCCTTGTGGGGAATTTCAGCCAAATGTAGATAACACCCTTGATACCACAAATCTTAGCGATGAGTTTAGACTACTTCTGCTCAGATAAAGTCTTCTTTGAATAATCCATCTAGCTTATTACCTCGATTTGAGTTTAAGGTTAAGATTAAGGGGATTTTGCACGGACAGAGAAAATCTTGCTCAGCTTACATTCGAGTGCAGAAATAACAGAAATCCTATGCGTTGCAGCTCATTCAGTATCTATCTCCTTACATCTACACCTTCCTCTGACAGATAAGGTGATGAAGCAGGACAGGGAGATAAGTGAGATGAAGAAGAAGATTGCCGAGGTGATGGCGGTGAGCCCCGGCATGTCCTACATGGCGCCCCGGCCCCACGTGCCACAGAATCTCACCAAGTTGCTCAACTCCGAGCGCTACGTGTTGAATCCACGAGCATTGATGTACCAGTGTTTGAAGAAATAGGGGACGTCCCAGAGCTTTCACACCTCATCAGAACTTGTCAGATCCGGACGAGTTTATCACAGAGCTAAACAACACCGCGAAGTCCTCTACTTCCAGCCATGAGTGGAACCAGGCCAAGCCTCCACGAGTCGAATGCCTTTTGCTGCACTGATGGTGCTAACTTGATATTATTCTGTATATTTCCTGTTTTCTGCCACATCACAGGTCGAAGAGTTTCACTCCAAAATGAGGTATCTAATATGCAGAGCTGGTCATTTTTTTGAAGGAAAACAAAAAAGGTTTACTTATCCCGATTAAATACAAATACAGGTGTCAGCAGAGATACAAACCAAGTAGATTTATCTGAATGAAGACCTGGTGCCCGATGTGGACATGCCCAGAGGAAGATGGCACTGACAGGTTCTCTGCTGCAGCTGTAAAATATTTAATTAAACCGCTCTTTACAGTTTAACTCCTGGCATGAAAGTAAAACTAACCGAACAACATTATTTAAGTCCGTTCATGTGTTAAACTTACAGATGTGTAAGAATTCAGAGTTTTCTTGATCTGCTGCAATACTGACAAGAAGATTCAAAGTAATATCTTTTTTAAGCCCTATTTGTCAGTATTTATTAGAACAAAATGATCACTGAGGTCCAGCAGTACAGGTACTGATCATAAAATTAAGAAAACAGTGGCTGACTTCTGTTCCGGTGTCTCAGTCAGTCGTGACAGTCAAACCACGTGACTCTGAAACTGGAAATCAGCCATCACGCTTTTTTCGTCGTCTCGGCTTTTCTTTGAAAAAGAGGCCATATTTTAGACTTAAATCTTTAACGGATTTTGGGCAAATATTGGAGTTGTGAACATTATTTACATTCATGTCTAAACATGATTATAGAAAGATGAGAAATTCGTATACAGACTTTTGTCAAAGCCTCAGTGGTTATGATAATGAACTTGTTTCTCTAAATGTCTCTATTGGAGAAAAAAAATTTTGAATAATAAATTTGGTATATATGCACACATTTATATAACCTGGTCAGCTACATCATTAAAACCACCAGCTGAATAATGTGCACGACCCTCTTGAGCCATGAAAACCTTCACGGATCTGCCCTGCTGCAGGTCCTCGGATTGCTGCATGTTTTCTGTAGGTTTTGAGTTGGGCTCGATTTGGATTGAGAGTTCGGATTGAGACCCTTTAAGAGGAGGGACTACTCTTCTATGGTCTCTTCAGGTGTCTGTTGTCCCAAACTGAGTACCGTTGGTTGTTTTCTGCGCTTCTTCATATGCTTATGAGCACTTTTTGTGGGAGAACGCGGCCATCGGGAAACGCCATTACCATGTAGCGGGTCAGAGCTTCCTGGAATTGCTAGAAGCTCTGACCCGGACCCGAAAACAGATGAGTGGGTGGGTTTCAAAGTAAATTTAAAATCTTCCTGCTGAAAATTATAACAAGATGATCAATGTTGTTCACTTCACCTGTCTGGTTTTAATGTTGTGGCCGATCCTCGTACCATTCTATCAAAGTGTAAATGTGACTATTTAATATACCCCAAATGTTTAAAACAAGTATGCACCAAGATGTTCTTGTGTGTGCCTGTAAATAGAGATTTAGGAGTATCTTAATTGTGCTGAAATTCAGACAAAATATGTGCGTTCAACACAGAGCTTTGGAATGAAACCCTTCAGAGTTGGAATATTCCTGCATAACAGGCGGCATCTTTGTATGAATATTCCTGGTTGCCATCCGGGAGACTCTTGAGAATAGTTAAGTGATGTTTTATTGTCTTACTGACCTGATAATTTTTTTAAAAGAAAGCTCACTTCAGCTGCGACTGAGAGCCCGCTATTTTTTTGATGTTTGGCAGCTCGTGGCTCCACAGTGGCATCTGGAAAAGAGAGACCGCGACCTTGTCCGAGAAGTAAAGCAGAGCCGGGAAGGACAAGGGGGACGGTGTTGACGAAACATGGCTCACGGATGAAATTACTGTGCCTATATACTTTCAAACTCGGAAGTAAAACACAAATTTTAATGTGAAAGAGTAATGTGTTTAAATTGAAGTGCTATGTACTGTTTTTGTAGTTTTTGCTTCATTTCTTTCTTAATTTTTTTTTTTTTACTCAGTGTACAGAATTGAAAAATTACCCACGCAGCTGAAAAACACTCATGAACTGGATGTCGCCATTTTGGTAGCTTTTTATTTAGAGCGTGTTTCTAGGGTGTTTTATATCAAAAATTTTTTTAGTCTTGCTGTTCTTCTTATACTGCTGTCATTTTGTACGGCACTGTGTTTGTCAGCATGAAATGTGTTTTATTCAACCGTTATTTGAGCACACATTGTGACTTTATGTACCTGGATGTACTTGTACAAGGGCTACAGTTTCTTAACGTTTTTGGACGAACAATTGTTAATTCAAACGATGATGCTCTGAGGCTGGAGATCACACTCCTGATACACCAGGACCCCGTTTTGTATAAATTATTTGAGTTATCAAATGAGTCTAATTTGTGCAGACATGTGCATGTTCCTTCACTCAGGAGCCATTTATGGTGTCATTTTCTGACTTTGAAGGTAAAACGAGCAAAATTGACTTCTTCTGCAAATGGAAGTGCTTTCTGAAAACTTTAGTGTAATGGCTAATAAAGATCATCTTCATAAACATTTTGGCCTCACAACAGATCAACAAGAGACACTGAGATTATTTAAGATGATCTCCTTTTCTGATCTGTAGATTCATGCTGAACTAAGTTACAGAGTGCCTTTGGGGCATGGGTTTGAAGACATTTTGAACTCGGTTACTTACTCGTTACTTTCAGAGTAACTAGTTACTAGGGAAAGTAACTTTGGTTTTACTCAGAATTCTCTTATTAATGTGTTGCTCGGCTAACTGAATACCCAGCAAGGATGCCAGCTTGCTTACATGTTAGCACTATCCTGCCACAAGTGCACTGTGCCACCCAATGGCCTGAACCTAAAATGGCAGTGTAGTAGTGTGAGTGCAAGTTAATGATGAAAGGAATGAAACTAAATTGGAAATGAACAATGTTTGTTTTATGTGTCACTTTTTATCGTTCTCTTTTAATCTATTTCTATTGTTTCAAACGTCTATAAATGCAAACACATCATTTTGGGGTTGATGCAGCAGTACTGTAATCGTACGTAGTATCACTAGGAAGCAGCAGTGGATCGCAAAACACGGCATGCAGTGTGTTGAAACTTTTGAAAGGTATATTTATTTTTGCCATTGAAATGGGTAGAAAGTATACTTTTAGCAGTGCCAACGTTAAACTATGCCTCAGACCATTTACGAGCTGTAAGTATCAAAATAGTGCAAAAATGGTTCAACATAAACACAGTTTGTCCATTCTTTGTAAACTTAACTGAAAACAGCTGAACTGCATCAACTGTGCAAGTTTGCCCGTCAGTTCAGTATTGACGGGCAAACTTAAAAGTATTTTCAGCCTCACAAATAGTCAATATTTAACCAAAATAATATTTCCTCCAGTCGGGCCATGTAGATAAGTAAAATATGATGGTAGATTAAGTGCTTCAGTGGTCTAAGATTCTAGCCTACGTCATAGCGTCACGTGCGCTTTTTACGTCCAACACGGAAACTGCAGTCGTGGTGCTTTCGATTGTGCTCTGAACTCGGAAATTCTGCCTTCCGACTAGGAAGATGTAGGTAAATCCAGACTGCAGATGAGCTGAATATGTGTTTAGTAGTAATTTGTTTTTGTAGAGGGCTAGAAAAACAACCGTTTTCGAAGGCGTCGCCATATTGAAATCCCGGCTTCTCTGACGAGACTAACCAGAACGCCGTTTACTCGAGTGTGACATCATTCCCAGGTTCGTATTCCGATTTCCGAGGTAAAACGAACGCAACACACGAATAACGACCCAGTAACGATAAACGCGTCATTGATTTTGGCATAATAACTAGTTATCGTGCTCGTTACCACAATAATAACGTAGTTACTGTAGTTACTTAATAACGCGTCTCTACACTGCTGGAGACAAACCTGACAAGCAGAGACGCACAAACAAGCAGCAACCGAAGGTGGCTGCAGTAAAGGCCTGGGAGGGACGGGGAAACAGCTTTCGGTGGTTTTTATTATTATTATTATTATCATTTAAATCATCTCTGTTGTGTACATGCTTAAAGTTGATCAAAGAATAAAAATCTTTTAAAAAAGACAAGCAAAAAAAAACCCCCCTTGTGACCCTTGGAGTGGTTGTAAAATTGATTCAGTGGGAGTTTTTAAACAGAGCTGATTTTTAGTTCTCTGGGAATGTAGAAGTAATGAGAGTTCAAAAATGCAGAAAAAAAACCAAGGCGATTTATAAAGTATTACATTCCATCCATCTATCATATACTTCAAGGGCCTGTAACTTGGAATAGTGTGATAGGACTTCATGAGATATGCCAAAATTATGCAAATAAACCAGATTTTAAGGAGGTTGGGTAGGAAGCACTGTTGAGTCCCCATGGAAAGACCAAGGCAGATAACTTTAACTCTGGTCTGAGCACAAATAAGAATGATGATTTTTCTATTATTTGCTTATTAGTTGATCTGTTTGTTATTGATAAAAAGAAGATGCCACACAACAATATCATTAAGTGCTGACAGTGTAATTTTTTTTATTTCAGGAAGTGAAAAAAGAGGGTAATGCAGAGACAGAGCAGTGTCCAGCATACAGTGCACAAGATGTTTACAAGCATGCCAGGCAGCGCCACACTCGTCTCTCACAGTAACAGGCCCTGTCACAGCATGGAGACACCGAGACTGGATCACCGACTGAATTTCAATCTCTAAATCTTAACTTCCGGTTGGTGTACACGAGAAACAAGCCACAGGACATCTCCCAACAGGATACAGAAATGTGCAAACTAGCAGAGAGATCCCCAGACACTTAACAGATAAAGAGCGGTCTGAGCCAATTAGCTGAACTTCTCAAAAGATTTTAGCTCCGGTATCCATGAAGGAAACCTATGTCAGAGCTACTCGAGCTAAAGGTTGATAGGCCTAAGCTGACACAAGTCTCTACATGGTACATTATCAGAGTAAATCTTAAAAAAAAACCAAAAAAAAAACCTAAACAAACTCCAGAAGCAAGTCTACCGCATGCATCGGTTTCCATTTAGGCATGGAAAAGCATACATGCATTCACCAACCTCAATGATGATCATCCATCACATGCTTAAAACACTAGAGGAAGCCCACATGGAGCGAACAAACACCCTGTTTGTAAAATGTCACCTATAGACTTTTCATTAACCTAACCCCGACTCATAAGTGCTGCAATTCCCTACTTATAGTAGCTGGACCGCAGTGAAGCGGTGCCACCTTTTTGTTGTGATAAATAAGTGTGTGATTTTGAAGAAAAAGGGCAAGTAAAAGCATACATTCAAACACCCACCGGCCTTAGTGCTGGAATTGAAGTACAATACACACTGAGAAAAAGATGTAACACAAATAAATAGTTTGATCTTTTGAATATTTTTTTATCTGTAGCTCTTTCGATTGTTTTTCAGCTGCATTTCATGAATATGTTGCACAATTTCAGATCTGTAAAGTAAAACTGATACTCGCTTGATGCGATTCAGCCTTCCAGAAGTGATACAAGATACGATGATTCCTCACTCACTGCTCAGGACACAGTTTAAAGGACCAGACAACCAGATTTAACCCTACATTACCATCTCTCACACACACACACACACACACACACACACACACACACACACAAGACAAAGTTTTTCCATACAGACAACTATTAAACAGTGTAAAGTGAAAAAATGTTTAAAATACAATTTTAACACTGACTTAAGGAAAATACTTTTACCACCCCCTTTTTTATTTTCTTGCTTACCTCTAACATTTCTTCACTACTTCAGAACTGAAAGAAATAGGCCAAACTGTGAAAACATTTGTATTTTCCATTGCAACTAGGATTTCCTCTTAATAGAGAAGCAGATGGCTGTATTTGGTGGGAAAACAAAGTGATCTAAAGCAACAACCACTTAGTGGCAGCTTTTCCCACTAGAAGATACAAGAACAGGCTGTGGGATCTGCAGTCAGACCAAGGCTTCCTCCTCTGTCCTCGCAAAGGCTTTCCTGCAACTCGGAGGTGAAGCAAAAGCTAGTCCCGCTGTAAATGGATGAGGAAGGCTGAAAGAAGGCCTGGCGACTCCTCGGCTATGAGGAAACAGTCACCGGATTGAGCGAACCATTCCGGCTGTAAAACTTAGAGAAGGCCTCTTCGAGAACAGATGCGAGTCGAGGCTGATCGCCCTGAAATGAAAAGGCAGTGAGCTCAAAGTAATCTTTCTAATTGTTCTCTGATAGCAGTATGTGGTAACTTCACGGATAAAACCTCACCTCACTGATAAACCCCAGCTGAACGAGCTCCACAGCTAGCTCCTGCACGTTCTCATCTGAACAAAAACACAATATTTAAATAGTGATAGGGTTACAAAGCATTTAGATGCCTACTTTGTCCTGTCCTATCGTTTGTAACAGTTGCATCACCTGAGAAATGATCAGTGCCAAAGTCACAGGTTACAGCACTCAAATTAGATATTTAGTTACTTTTTCAAATAAGCATTTCATCGCTTAAGAGGTACCTATGTGCAGCTTAAAATAGTCCACCTGCACTACCTACAAAGCCCACAAGGGGGCCACGGCCCACACTAAGAAGTGAATGCAGAGCAGGCCGAACAGACTGGACAACATAACCAACTTGCGCAAGCTAACTGAAAAGGGGTGTTTATTTTTAGTGGGCAACACTGTAACATATCGGATGACTTTTAATAGTGTGACGTATAAAGTTACTTTTAAAAGCAACATTACCCAGCACTGCTTATGAGTGCAATGTAAGGGTAGCAATGCAACAAATATCAGCAGCAGATCGTAGCAATATTCTTTGAGATAGTGTGTATTTAAGTATTTTTTTGGGGGGAGGGGGTTTCTAAATCGTAGTATCATTAGTATATCTTTAAGTTCTCTGCTTTGAGTTAAACCTCTACAGCAAACCTGTGCTCCCTTGAAAAAGCATTTAAAACCATTTTCTCACTTGTGAAAGGCATGCAAAAATGAAAGCATGGTGAAATATTATTCTCAAAACAAGACACTCACTTGGTAACAAATCACAGCTCAAGTGCCTGTTCAGTTTGTCCTCAAGTTTCAACAGCAAGGTCAGCTGAAAGTAGAATGAAAGCAGTCCATTCAGAGTTCTAACAAAGCACGTTCACATGTAGTACAGATGTCGTTACTTCATCACTCAGCAGGTTGGCAGAGCTGTGACTTACGTGATGTTTCGTGCCCTCGTCAACAGGCTCAATATTACACTGCATCTGAAGGACCTTCAAGGACCAAAAGGAAAACTGTTTAATGCATTGACAGGTTGGGATTAAAATGATTTCAAGTTTTTATTATTATTATTTATAAAGGAAAATGCTGATAAAGACAACAGCCGTGCATTATCATTTTATTTTTATGGTATTAAAATCTATGTAGAGTAGTGCTTTCTGCTCTTACCTTCCTTGTCTCAAGCTCTGCGGGTTCAGGGGTCGGGGTTTTGACCGATGGGGGAACTATGGGTGACTTCACAGCCTCCTGCTGGGGTTGCTGAGGACAGGGGACCCCAAATGCAGTCAGAGGGTAGATTCCATTCCTGTTAAATCAACGTCAAATGTAAGCCACCACAGCTTTAGTTAAAATGTGGCAGTTGCACATTGCTCAATGCATTGATTTCAGTGCAGCGGAAACAACTCTCATTTCACTTTCCTTAGCCGATTTTGCCAACTGATCCAAGCTTTAAAGTGAGAAAATTTATAACCAACTGCAAATGTGTTAAAAACTGCATTTGCATTTCCAGCTGTTCTCTTACCTTACATCTTCCAGAAATTTGTCCAGCTCAAGAGCAGGAAACTGGGAAAGCCTGGAGCAAAAGAAAGACTATTATTTCCACTCCAGTAATTAAACAGTCAGAAAACTTTAGACATAGTAGGACTTAATGAAAGGCAATGATGATAAACTAAAGATGATCAAATCACAGAAATCATCAAATCTCCACAATTTACATTTCCTACATTTACACTCAGACTTACTTCATCTGAATCCCCTCTTTGCCCTCAACGATAACCAGGTTAGGGTCCATGTTCTTTGTCATCTCTTCTAAAGCATTTTCAGGAATCATGTCTGAGGTAAACAGAGAAGATCACTATTAAAGAAAAACACCGATCAATGATAGTTAGTTTTCCAAAATAAGAACAACATTACAGGCAATTTGTGTGACTGTGCTTAAGTCTTCAAGTCTTTGTGCCTGCAGATTGCATAACAAAGTATTTTGGCATACGATGGAAGAGTCATAATGACTGTAACTGCTAACCTGTTCCATCTCACTTATTTATGGTTTTAAAAAATATTGACTATTTGTCCTTTAAAAGCTGCGGACATTATTTCAAACTGCTTATGTTACTGCAATAAAGTCTAAGTATAGATATTTGGTAGGTGTGTTAGTGTTTTATTGGGGCTCTGCTGAGCAGAATGCCCAGTCGATGCTGCCAAAACAGCAAGCTTGAAGAACAGGGAATCAAGTGCATTATTAAAGTGAAAGTATGTGTTTATAAAGGATCAGATTTTCCGTCCGTCCGTCCGTGTGTGTGTGTGTGTGTGTGTGTGTGTGTGTGTGTGTGTGTGTGTGTGTGTGTGCTTTGACTCACGCTGGTGGCTGACAATGCAGTGTGCAGCCAGCAGCTTCAGTAAGGGCACCTCAAACAAGGCCTGGTGAAACAGCAGCTCCTTGGCTGTGGGTCGCTTACTGGGGTCGACCTCCAGACACTTCTGGATAAACTCCTGAAACACACGCAGGTTATAAATCTCTCTTCCAAACAGCCACGAGAACTTTAGATGCTTGCTTGCTCCTCGCTCACCCGTTGCAGCGGGTCCTCTAAGGACTGAATGGCACTGTTTATGGCTTCTTGGGACACATAGGACGAATCTCCGTTACTTTGGATTTCCAACACAGCCATCTGAGCAAGTGAATGGACAAAGGAGAGATTCATGAAATAAACAGGAGCCTTCAGTCAACAACAGTCGCTGTTATGGTACAAAAGAAGGATTTTTAAGACAGAAATAACAGGTTGAGCATTCACTGCTTTTGGTCTTCAGGCAAACTGCGCTCATATTACCACAGTAACAACAGAGCAGGTGACTAACAGCTAGGAGCAGAAAAAGGCATCGCCTCACCTCTAAGGCGCACATTCCAAAGGAATAGATATCCACAGCTGTGGTAACATTGGCAACAGCTGAAAGCAGACGGAAGCCTAATCAGTATCACAGAAACACAACTGCACACCTCAGCAGCATAAAACGATACACCCGGAGGACCTCACCTCCATATTCTGGAGCAAAAAAGTGAAGGCTCTTCTGCTCTTCTCGGCAGGTTTTCACATGGTTATTGATAGTGTCAGGAGCAACTGAAGAAAAAAAGAAAATAACAGTGAACATCTTCAACACAGAAACCAAACCAAACTGCTTTAAACGATCCGTGGAACCCACCTGAGCCAATTTTGATGAGGCCATTGTGCTGGATGAAGATGGTGTCACAGGTGAGGTTGCCATGAATGATGGGAGGTTCACATGAGTGCAGGTAACTGGAGAATAGCAAACAGTGGTCAAAAATAAAAACCAGGACCTTTGTACCATAGCTAACCTAATAAAGCTGTAATAAATGTATCTCATATTAGTGTAGCAGTGAATCATGTCAGTGCCACACCACACAAATACTGTGACAGAGAACACCAACCTGAGAGCAGAGAGGATCTGTGTGCACCAGCGCTTCCAGGCCTGTCAGATAAGAACAACAAACAGAGAAGTTAATATCTTTAAACATGATTTTTAATTAACTGTGTTTGATCTCTCAAATGTATCAACATTTCAAAATCCACCCACCTTTTCATTCATTGTCTTGTGGTTCTTTTTTGTCTTCTTCAAAAACTGTTTGAGGCTTCCTGAGGACATGTATTCAGTGATGAAAATAACCTGCAGACAAAAGACAATGTTGAATTCAAATAAGAATCCAGGCCATTGTGCCTGTGTTTATATCATTTGATGAAATGATCAAAGAATAAAACGATGAAACAAACTCCTACCCTCGCTCTGTTTTCTTTGACATCTGCCCAGTACTTATGGAACTTCACAATGTTCAAATGCTCCAGCTGGATCAAATTGTCAAACACGGCTTTGACTTTTTCCTTTGGTAAAAACAAGAAAAAAAATGAAACACTTTACTCATAAATGAAAAATCCCATATGTTCTTGTTTTACTGCAGACAAGTTAAAGAGTCAAACAGAGTCTAAACAATATTAAGATCCAAATCTTCTTAGCATGTTTGGACAGTATGCCTATTAACCAAAAGGTTAATATGCAAATTCCACAGTGTTAATTATCTTGGACTAAATCCACCCCTGGAGACAAAATTAGAATGAGAGAATCTAAAAATCTTGTTCCTCAAGGTATTTTAAAAAAACATAAACAAACGCTTTGAATCAGATGGATCATTGCGACAAATATTGCAGAGGCGAGATTGTCTGCTAAAATGTGATTTCAAATATGTTGAACTGCATTTTATGAAGGAGTTAGATATAAAATAAAGAAATGACATGTTTGGTGAGTATCCTAACGTGCTGTACCTACATTATAATCAATCTACTCCTTTTTTGGCCCTTAAAATATCTTTATAGAACTTTGATGTTATATTTGTTACAATTTCCACTGCCCTCTCGGCCAAATGTCTCTTGAAAAAGACATTTATATAACAGTCACTTTGCCAAAAAAAACCAAAAACAATTGCAGCATCTACCTTGTAATAGCAATGCTCTTTGTGGCTCAAAATGACTTAATATCACTCATGAGAGGTATGTTTGAGATAGTTTTGCCACAATCCTTTTTTGGGAATTACCATAAATCACTTTTTGGCACAACAGGAAGGAGAATCCAAAGTAGGCTGGAAGAAGACGGCGTGCACTTCTTCACTTTTCCAGAAAGGTAACCAAATCAATCAATCATAGCTCCTCATATCACGATGGACAAAGTCCGAATTCTTTCTGACTTTTTTAGTTAAACAAGAATTTGATTTGCTGCCCATAATTTTGTGACCTGTAGCATAAAACTGTCATTGCTGTTTCCACCACTGACTCCAGGTGTCGCCAAATCAACCAGCACTGAAATCTTTTTAGACAGCAAGTTTGAATCAGATTGTACTGTTCTGTTCTTGTAGTCCACACACTCCCTCCCTTCCAAATTTCTGATTTGTTTCTGCAACTACACGGGTACAGCGTGAACTCTGCTATGGGTTCTGGTCACAATGAGTCCAACAACTTGCCTAAGGAGCTTAAAACCAAAGAGGAAAAAAGCAGCAGTATTACAGAAAAGAGAGCAACAAATCCCATTAAAAAAAAGCCTTAAAACCATTGTTAGGCTGTTTTGTTGCTTCCAAGTATGCTGTTAGTTCCAACAATCATATAACTGACCATAACTGTGGTTTTTCCTGCATATACAAAAGAGGTTTTGGCCATCAATCAAGTTTAAATATCAGTTTTGTTTATGAGATTGCCAAAAAGCAGTACAGAAAGCAGAAAAATGCACAGGCTTCTGTCGAGTAAGGTGACAGAGACCTGCACCATCACTACATATAGGTCAATCGTGGTTACATGCGCAGTCACCCTGTGCTTTAGCTGTATTTTACCACACCGGCCTCGCTCTGCACCCACCTCTTGCAGTTTGAAATTCTTTCTTTCCGAGAACATGACCTCATTCCACACCACCTCGACTCCTTCTTCTGTGTCCATGGCCAAGTAAGCATTATCAATCCCAGGCACATTGCGCTGATTCACCTTTAGGGGAGTAAAAATAAATACATAAATAATGCACCAGGTGTTTATCCAAGTTAAGTTTGTGGAGAAAAAAAAAAAACTGCCCCCCCTCCCTACCTCTTCTCTGCGTTTCTGCCAGCGTCCACAGGGGCTCTCCTCCAAAATCTCTGACTCATCCTCACTCTCCTCTTCCTCATCCTCCGTGGCAGCAGTAGCAGGAGGCTGGGTCACCATGGACACCGGCGGAGACACGGATGACACACCTTGACCTGTGGGTGCAGCGGCCGCGGACTCCGGCTTCACTTCCTGGACAGTGTCCGGGGCCTGCTTGCTCTCCCCCTCAGACATCTTCCCGGTTGTGAGGCCCAGCAGCCCGCTGCAGGACACACAAAATGACCCACCGGAATATAAACGCCACACTACATGTCATTTCTCATCTGCTGGGGCTGTACGACTGTTATTAGAAAGCTAGCAAGGCAACAACATGTAACTACGTGGTGGCTGTAGCCGGCTAATCTAGCTGCAGGTGAAGAGTCACCGTGGAGACTTTGCAAAAGGAAGTTAGCTCCAACGGGAAAGGCCACAATAAGTCACAATTATGAGCACAAACACATGGACATACATGTTATAGATGGGAGATGAGACGATGCCAGCTCCAGTTTAACAGACTCCCGTCGCCGAAGAGCAATCCGGGCCGGAGGTTTAGCTCTGTCAGCTGCGAATCTTCAATGTTTCTCGGCGGAGTTGCAGCTAGCTTTGCGGAGCTACGTTGCGAACTTCAACGACAGCAGACACAGCTAACGAAGAGTCTACGAGACACCCAGAACCTTTACTTTACTAACTCTGACATTAAACGTCTGTCGCTGTTTGTACTTGCTAGACCTCGTCAGTCGGAGCAGTCCTCCGCCCTTACCTCTTCTCAAGACTCTTGCTAATGTGAGCTCTGACAACAGCCGCTGGTAGTGCGAGTAAACGTCACAGCACCACAGTCCTAAGTGTTGATTAAAGCATCACGACCATCACAGGAGCTCAGCACAGGAAGCACGGGCAGGCTAACCGTACCATTATCGTTATATCCTCGAACACAGTGGCTAACTGACTTGAGAGCTAGGTTAACATTTAGCTAGATATGATGGCGACAACTTCCAGATGCACACTGCACTACGAGCTCGGGCACGTCAAAGCCGTTGTGGGTTGCCAGATACAATGCTTTGAATCCCCCTTCTCGGGAGTTCAGATCGTTCCCACGTAACTTACACGGTGTTGCCTTCTTCTTGTACATTTATCCCACTTCACTGTTAAAAAATCAAGCTGATTTTAATAGCAGACAAAATTACACAAAAAAGGGGAAAACATAGTCTTTTAAGTGATGATTTACTAAAGGAAAAACAAAAACGGGACGTGTGAAAAATGAATTTCCCCCTAAACATAATTTTTTTGTGTCACACTTGGTACAGTACAGCTTTTGGGCTGATTAGCAATAAGTCTTTATCATTATCATCAAGTTAAAATTGAGCATCAGAATGGGGAGAAGGGGATTTAAGAGACTGTTTAAGTGAGTGTTTTCAGGATCTGCTGGGATTTTCCAAATCAGCTACCTCTGGGGTTTACAGAGAATGGTCAGAAAATATCCAGCAAGAAGTTAAGTATTTGTATCCAAAAGTCAAAATGATAAATAAGTCAAATTTGCAATATTTGATTTGGTAGGCCATCATTTTACCTGATAATTTTAAGACAGTTAAACATAATCAGTTTGATTTATTCATGTAAAGGGAGCCACAAATGAAGAAGAAGATTTAGAAGGCATGAATGTCATAATGCTTCGTTATTAAAGGACTGGGGGGGAAAGCGTGTTTCTCTCAGACCTGGCAACCAGTGTTTAACGGCCTTCCTTTTTGTATTTGTTATGGGCATTGACTGACAGACATGTAGGCCAACTGAATAGTGAATGCCGGTGAATGGTTGTCTTTGTCAGCCAAATAAAACCATTCACAAGGAAGTCAGTGTTATTGCGTTTGTTTTACCGCTAGGTGTCTTTTCAGTCTACACGACTAATGTTGAATTAAACTGGGTTTAAATTGAGTCCAAATTCAAGCAGAACACACCACTTAATTTGTTTTTTAATTGAAAATGTTTACCTCCTGACTTTTGACTTTGTGTTGTACATAATTAGGTTTGTGTAAAGGTATTAAATCCAAAATATTGTAGAGTCTGCATTAAATATTTATTTATAGATAGTATAACAGCCTTTTCTGTCGATATGTAGATATTTGTGTAGTATTATGCTGCATTTTTAATATTTTGTGGTTTCAAGGTAAGATAAAGTTACAAAAAATGTGAACTCTAAATTCACAGAAATATTCCAGAATAATTCTTCCTCACTGCCCATTGGCTGGATGTATGTAAATTTAATTACACTCACTGGCCACTTTGTTAGGTACACCTGTGTAACTAACTGATTTACCATGCTGACAATGACCTGCTGAAGTTCAAACTCAGCATCAGAATGGGAAATGATTTAAGTGACTCTGATTGTGGCCTGGTTGTTGGTGTCATCGCTGTCGTTTACAAAGAATGGTCTGGAAAAGAGAAAATATCCAGTGAGCAACGTTTTTTGGGTAAAAATGCCTCATTGATGTCAGAGGTCAGAAAGAGTATTCCCAGAGCGCTTTGAGGTGTCAGATAACCACAAATAACCAGTCACTGCATCCAAGATATAGAGAAGAACATCATTGAAGAACACAAAACATACAACGTTGAAGCAGATCAGATTTGTTCACGTTCACCAAAATTGGACAATAGAAGACTGGAAAAACAATGTAGCACCCACTGAGCATCATTTCAACACCACAGCCTACCTTAGTATTGTTACTGACCACGTCCCCCCCTTTATGATGACAGTGTTCCCATCTACCTGGCTACTTCCGGGAGGATAACTCATCATGTCACAAAGCTCAAATGATCTCAAACTGTTTTCTTGAACATGACAATAAGTTCACTGCACTATAATAGCCTCCACAGTCACCAGATCTCAATGCAATATAGCACCTTTGGGATGTGGTGGAAGAGGAGATTCACATCTCTCCTCACATTGCAACTGTGTGATGTTATCATGTAAATATGGACTAAAGTCTCTGAGGAATGTTTCCAGCACCATGTCTCATCTATGCCATGAAGAATTAATGCAGCTCTGATGGCAAAAGAGGGTCCAACCAGGTACTTGCAAGGCGTACCTAACAAATTGGCCAGTGAGTGTATCTTTGACTGTTGTATGAAAGTAGTAATTATCAAGCTGTACATTATAAAAAGGACTAACCAACAATTCAATTAATATTTTTTAGGAAGTGGCATGAGGACTATAGTAGCAGCTTATTTTCTAGTCTCATCTTGACCCACATTGCAGATTTTCTTGTCAAAAGTTTAAAAAAAATTGATTAAGCTCTTTTAGAATATGGACCACCCTTTTTAACCTCTCACTGTGACTTGGAAATGTTAGGACAGGGTCAGAGTTTCCCTCTGAGAAGCCCCCGCCCCTCTTTTAAAAGGTCTATAATTAGGTTCAATGAGCTCCAGGGACACAACAGTGAGTGCTGGTGTGAGAGCAAGACTGGTGGCTGCCCATGACCCATGACAGCACTTTTTATTAAATAAAGGAACTAAAAGTGAGCACTGGAATCAGGGAGGTTACAAGAACGTTTTTGGGGCTATTTTGAAGCTTCTTGTGCAACAGAGTTCCCGTTTTGCACTTGAGAGAGCCGAGGAAAGGCCAAGGAGTTCACTAACAAGATGGGAGATGAGAAACAAGACGGCAAAGTGCTTCTCGTTGAAGAAACAAAGGTGAAAGTGCTTTATGAAACTGAGACATCTCTCCAGCTGGATACCAAAGCTGAGTACCCAAATGCAGGGTCAAACTCCATCTACTCAGCAATTCTCAGCAGGAATGAAGCTGTCAAAGATGCCAAGCGTCTTAAGACCTTTCTGGAGCTGCGAGACAAATATGTGGAGAAGAATGTTATGTTTGAAGACCCTCTGTTCCCTGCAGATGACTCCTCACTTTTCTACAGTAGGAAACCTTCAATGAAGATTGAATGGAAACGTCCGTCGGTGAGTGCCAGTCTTCAGGGATCGTGTCGTTTGGGCCAAGTTGCACATAATGCGAATGAGTCTCTTACATGTTTACATAGGTGCTTCTCTTAAATCTGTGTACCTTATCACTTCCTCCACACCACATGGCTGGAGTGTCAGGTTCAGACGGTTGCATGGTGGCTCACGCATTGCGCTCGGTTATCACCTTCTACAATCACAGACAGCTGTGACTCTCACGCAGAGGGTCGCACTCAGCTGGTGCTGGGATTCAAACTAGCAACTCAGCATTGACCTCGGGGGTTCATATTTTTATGATGCACACTCCCAAAAGGGTTTGATACTTTTCCAGGGCGTTTGCCTTTGGCGATAAATGAGTCAGATTGGCAGTCGTTAAAGTGGCATTTGGCAAAAGGTATTCAGACATGTTCGCGTTACATGCAAACACACTGAGAAAGACATTAACACCAAGAGGCAGAAGCAGCGATGAGAAAAGTCCTGCCTGTTACACAAAACTTATGAATCAATGCCAGAATGTAAAATGCTCTTTTTGAATTATTCCAAATATTAGCTCACAAATGTAAGCTGACCACCTGGATCTTTACATAGTAAATAAATCAGTGGATTCAACTGGACGCCTTGCTAATCAGCTGTTTTTGCTTTAGCATATTTAATGTTTCCGTCATAATATAAATGCTTTATGAGCTACAGTGTCCATATTTCTTACCCTGCATAGCATGTACAGGCTGGAAATATGCACAAAAAACCACATTGTGGTATGTGTCATGGATTTAAGAGCTTTAAACTGTTACACTTCGTGACACACCTAGTTCTTGTCAATTGTGGGCGGACAGATTTGTGGACAGTTGATGCCTCGCCATGACATCAGCTCATCGATCCTTTGGCTGGATGAGCGAACAAAAAGAAGAAAAAAATTGAAATCTGTAGTGTAATATAGGATATCAGATAAAGGAAGTGGAGTTAAAACCACAACAAAGTGGAAGTATTACATTTTTTTTCCTATTCAACGCTTTTTAGTGTTGTACAAAGGCATTCGATTCCATTACACAAAATTGACGGAAGTATGATAAAAATGAAAAGAAAATCAAAAGTTAGGATAAAAAGTTGTTTAAAAACCCGGGTGCAAGATTATAAAAGGTGTTAAATAGAAATAAATAAATACATATATGTATTGCATCATCACTGACCTGTATGAACAGCATACATATGGCTCTGTCTATTCCTTTCAGCATGATGGTATGATATATTTTTTACATTTTCATTAAATCATAAGAAAATAATTTTCAACCCAACATTATTCGCTAATCTCATTCTTAAATGCCTGCTTTGTAAATTCAGTATAACACTAACACGAAGGCTGATTGCTGCTTCAAGTTTCACCAATGAAGCGTGAGACACTCAGCTGAGATCAGTGATACTTGAATGCCACACAGGGGTCAGCTGTGGAGGGTGCTTTAAATCAGGAACATGAAACTGCATTTTTATATTTTATGATGTAAAATGGGGAAAAATAGTTTGTTTTTCTTCAAAATTACTATGAAATTGCACACTACTAAAAATTGCTTACATTATATTCTGTGTACCAAATCTAAATATTTTGTAATTTCAAATAAAATACATTTTCCATTTTAATTCAGGGGAATTACGGCCTTAGTCACAGGCTGTATTATACAATGGAGATGTATGACCCACAGCATAATTCATACTTAAGTCAAATGCTGAAATCATGTATGTATATGTGTGTGAATATTCATTATAGTAGACAGTCTGGACAACAACGCCTTGTTTTACAAATACATTTGTAATCAGGAGTTATGAGGTGAGGTCTTTTATACCAGAGGGCCTCTAACAGGAGCTTCCATGTAAATATGAAGTGAATGCAGAGGGCGTCTCATGGTTCCAAAACCTGACCTGGCAGAAGGCATTACATCACTTGCTTTCAGTTGTAAATCCAGATTTTAGTTTTCCATCAACAGAAATATAAGCTTTTATATTTTATATATTTTATATTGCAAATAAATTGAGTGTTGGGGAAGCGGTAATCTGAAATCTAACCATGAGAAGTTTGGTAAAAACAGAAAGCAAACCAGGGCAGCATGTCAGGATGGACAAATCCCCTTTATCATTTCACAAGCTTCAAATCTTTGAAACTCCTCAACTAAAGACCTTAATCCGTCCCAAAAGAGGTGAGGAAATGACACGAGGAGAGAAGAGTTGAGGAGACGGATATTTACAAACCCAATTCTGAAAAGGTTCAGCACAGGGACTTTTCTTTTACGAAGCTGTGCTTTTTAATAGACACAATATGTGGTTTACCATTGTGTTTCTGGAATAAGTAAGGCTCTCTCTGAATAGACGTTAGGAGCACATGTCACTCTAAAACCCGTATATACCTTTCAGCACTGATAGTGCCTTTTCAGATGCACAGGCTGAGTTCAGAGACGATCGTAGATTCAGAGATGAACAGTTTTTCAGTTTGTTTCAGTCGTTTTTAAATGAGATTTCTAGATGTGATCATGTTCATACATGGCTTCTTCTTTGCATCACAAAGCATTTGCGGATTGCAGAATGAACTGTGTCCACATTCAAAGATTTTTGGAAGTGATTCCCATGCCAGAATCGTGCAGTGCTGCCTCAGTTCCCAAAGATTATGACCATCCAATACTGATTTTCAGCCTTTCTGATACACAGAGTTCTCCAGAGTTTCTGAACCTTGTGATGATATTATTCACTTTAAATGATGAAATATTCCAAGTTGTCACAATTTTACATTTTGGAGTATTATTCTAAAATTGTGCCACAATTCGTGAATTCAGTTTTCTTTGCAGATTGGTGAAGCTTTGCCCTTTACTCTGGAGAAACTTTGCCTCTAAGAAGTTATTTTTAAACCAGTCATATTACTAACCTGTTGCCAAATAAACTATTTAATTGCAAAATGTTTCCCCAGCTGTTTCTTTTTAGTACCACTTATTTTTCCAAGCTTTTGCCACCCTCTCCCTAAGCTTTTAAATAACAGGTTTGAAAATCATTACAGATTTATACATGTATAAAATATATCGTATATTTAAACATACATAACAAAACTCTGGGATCAAAATAATTTGATGTCAAAAAATAATTTTGTGATACAAATTACTGAATAAACATAAATCTGATGTTTGAAAGCAGATATTAAAGTTGTATGAACACAAACAGCCGTACAGAACCTTTGTCTGGTATCCGTTACATTATAATCAGGAGCTTAATCTGTACAAATAACTTGGAACCAAAGTTTCTGGTTTTATATACAAAGCCAACTTTTTCCATGCAGTTTGATACCAAAGGAAAAGTGGCGCAAAGAAAGAAAGTCCTGGGTTTTCTCTTGGTGCTCAGGTTTCTCACGGGGTAACTGTCTGTCAGGACGCAGGAAGTGTTGCAAAAGAGATTTTTAATCTCAAGAGTTTCACTTCCTGGATGAAGAAAATATAACAATTGAGATTCTATACCGATTCTCCACGGAAAGAACAATTATTCTGCCTTTTAGTCATTTTCGTCATCTGCTGACACATAACAAATGCATTATGTCATGGAGAACATCCTTTGGTTAAATGAAAAAGTACATAATTACTTTCATAATGTGAAACGACTGAGATTTCATAACATATTTTTTTTAAAAATTCCCTTCCTGACGTTTTTTGTCTTCCAGGAAATTTGTGAAAACCCCCAGTTCATCATAGATGGAGCCAACAGAACAGACATCTGTCAGGGAGAATTAGGTAACATCTGAACTGTCTGCGCTTTCAAAAAAGTGATTTTACCCACATTTCACTCTTTTGAAAAGACATTACAGTGGTTTTTTTAAGCCTGTATGTTAAGTTAGCACTGTCGCCTCATAGCAAGAAGCTCCAGCTGGGGCCTTTCTGTGTGGAGTTTGCATGTTTTCCTCATGTTTGTGCGGATTCTTTCCGGGTACTCAGTCCAAAAACATGCATGGTTTTAATTAATAGGTTAATTAGTGATTCTAAATTGGCAGTGCAAATAGTTTACTATCAAAAGCCCTGCCTCTAACTAATTTTTATAAAAGGGATGACATCAAACAAAACAGCTACCAGAGCCTGAAAGCATTAAGTCGAGCAGTGTAAGTGTCAGTTTCATCTGCATCTGATTTTATATTGGTTATGGGGCAAGTGAGCATGCTGAACAATTACTGACCTCGAGCCTGAGTTCGAGTTCGAATTCTGACACTTGCAGCAATTTGGTGTGTGACAACTCTGTTACCCTGTGAAGTAATTTGTTTGGATGAAATCACAGCTCATCAATCTGTTGTCGACAGGTGACTGCTGGCTGCTGGCTGCCATCGCCTGTCTCACGCTGAACGAGAAGCTGCTGTACAGAGTTATTCCCCCGGACCAGAGCTTCACCGAAAACTACGCCGGCATCTTCCACTTCCAGGTTGAAATGTGACATTTTGGGCATCGTGCTGTTAACAGAAAACCATTTTATGTGTGTCAAATTTATAGTAAAAGGAAAACCAAGTAAAACATATGTCAAAGAGTATTTCAGATTTCGATATATTAGTTTTTTACTATGATCGTTTGGTCAGTGGGAGAGTAATTTTTTATAAATACATTTTTATGTTCTTGGATAAAGTGTAAAAATGCGCCTTGGTTTGGTTTTGTTGAGTGTATTTAGTGTTAATAACCTGATTGTGAATATGTTCACTCATAGCTCAGTCTTTAAAATGAATACAATGGGGTAAAACGTTTAATGTTTGCCTCAAAAACATATTTGAATAAACACAGTGTTATAAAGTGTTATAAAATTTTAAAGACGTAACTCAAAATCACATTTGAGTAGATGACAATAAAACCTTTTTTAAAAAGTCCAAATATCTCAACATGGAATTATACTATAGTATCTATTAATGTGAAACATGATATGATGAAGGATATACAGATATTTCTGTCAAATGAAAAATGTTGATGCCTTTTTTCAGACAGAATTTTTGCTTCATGTTTATTCAGTTCAATTCAATTTTATCACAACAACAGTCGCCTCAAGGCGCTTTATATCGTAAGGTAGACCCTATAATAACACATACAGAGAAAAACCCAACAATCATATGACGCCCTATGAGCAAGCACTTTGGCGACAGTGGGAAGGAAAAACTCCCTTTTAACAGGAAGAAACCTCGGTCAGAAACAGGCTCAGGGAGGGGCGGGGCCATCTACCGTGACCAGTTGGGGTGAGAGAAGGAAAACAGGATAAAAGACAAGCTGTGGAAGAGAGACAGAGATTAATCACAAGTATGATTTAATGCAGAGAGGTCTGTTAACACATAGTGAGTGAGAAAGGTGACTGAAAAGAAAAAACTTAATGCATCATGGGAGTCCCCCAGCAGCCTACACCAATTGCAGCATAACTAAGAGAGGATTCAGGGTCACCTGATCCAGCCCTAACTATATGCAATTGTTGGAAAGTCTTAAGCTTAATCTTAAAATAGAGATAGTGTCTGTCTCCCGAATACAAACTGGAAGCTGACTCCATAGAAGAGGGGCCTGAAAACTCTATGAACAACAAGTGCAAAGTGCTCTAATGGGGTGATATGGTGCTAAAAGGTCATTAAGATAAGCTGGGGCCTGTTAATTTAAGACCTTGTATGTGAGGAGCAGGATTTTGAATTCAATTCTGGATTTAAAAGGGAGCCAATGAAGGGAAGCCAATATAGGAGAAATATGCTCTCTTTATAGTCCCTATATGTCAGTTATATGTCAGTACTCAGTCTGGAGCATTTTGGATTAACTGAAAGCTTTTCAGGGAGATTTTTGGACCTCCTGAAAACAATGAATTGCAGTAGTCCAGGGCATAGAACACATTTTGAGCTGATGATAAAAGTTTAAAAGATGTTTTTCACATGTCACATGAAAAGTTATCAGTTGTTTCGCCTTACTTAAAATTGATAAATAAATCAATCATGTTGTGGATGGCGAGCTATTTTCCTTGTATGGTAAAAATACTTTGCCATGTCATCAATGATTTTCTCTGTCGTTTCCACACTCAGTTCTGGCGTTATGGCGAGTGGATTGATGTCGTCGTGGACGACCGCATTCCCACCTGCAACAACCAGCTGGTTTTCACAAAGTCTTTCAGAAAGAACGAGTTCTGGAGCGCTCTTTTGGAAAAAGCTTATGCCAAGTAAGCAGAGCCTATTAATGTCCCATGCAGTCAAGCAGTCATGCACACCGTCATCTGACATGCGTTGCTGTTCAGCGTGGTTCAGATTTCCAGTCCATACACCGAACGACAGTTCTTGTTTCTTCTTATTGAAAAAAAGTCTGGCATTGAACTGTTTCAGGTGTTTTTAACGCAAATTGAGGTTTTTCAATAAAAGTTTTAGTCTGAACAACAAATCTCAGTCTTAAACTGCGATTTAGCAACCAATTATGAACTGTGTTACTGAGCCGTATGTACTTTTGCAGTGTACTCTCACACTGATTTGTGACACACCTCGAGCGTCCTCATATTTCCCGAATTGACAGCCAGCTGTGTGAAAAGTATCAGCCCCGGAGAACACACATGTCAGCACACTGACCAGTATGATCGACCTCTCTCTCAGGTTGCACGGGTCTTATGAGGCACTGAAAGGAGGGAACACTTTGGAAGCCATGGAGGATTTCACAGGTGGAGTTACCGAGTACTTTGAATTGTCTGATGATCCCACAGAGCTCTACAAGATCATGAAGAATGCACTGGAGAGAGGCTCACTGATGGGCTGCTCCATAGATGTATGTGTTTGAGGTTAAAGCATCACTCTTTGTCATGTTTCTTTCATTTCATTTTAAGTGTTAGCAAGTAGAATGCACAGATTTCACACAAAGTTTTCTACATTTTTTTCCCTCCCCTCAGCTCTGTCAAAGAGAGCATATATATGTCATATGTAACTCTCAGGCACGCAGCCCCACCCACCTGCTGTTTTGCTGTTATTGGCTTAAAATGGCTTAGAGTTAAAATGACTTATTTCGGACAGGGAATAAACTGAGTGTCCACAACAATACCAAGTATAGGATAAACAAGGATTATTTTGAACTGTGAATCAGTCAAAGCTACTATGGAGTCTAATAATAAAACATATGATGTATGCTTTGTCTGTCAGGTTTCTTCAGAGAGTGAATTGGAGAGTCGGACTGAGCAGGGGCTGGTCAGGGGTCATGCCTATTCCATCATAAGCCTGGAGGAGGTAGAGTGAGACATCCATGTAAATGCACATCGTCTGGTGGACAAGGCATTTTTTTGGTTATTTTTTTTTCCTGCTTCTTTGCAAGTGTGATGAGGTTTCAAAGGACACAAGAATTCGCCTGATTCGTTTGCGCAATCCCTGGGGTTTTGTGCTCTGGAAAGGACCCTGGAGTGCAAAGTTTGTATATTTTTACTCTTAAATAACGCAGCATATCACCCTTAAGTAAGACATGGTGGTAGTGGAGGTCTCACCACTTGCCAGCATAATTAAAAAAATAGTGTCTCCTATTTGCTTAGTTTGTATTTAGGAAATTTGATCTTTCCACAGTTCAAAGGAGTGGTCGACAATTTCCGCTGCAGACAGAGAAAACCTGAAAAAACAGACCATAGAGGCAAGTGAGTTCTGGTGAGTGAAACACCTTCCCACACACCTTTTTGTCTATAATGACTTAACTTTTTTTTTTTTTGAAATCTTTCATCCACAGTTTTGTGAGAAGTTCCTACTACAGTATAATATAGTTACCATCACTGTTAGTGTTCAGCTCAAATCACAGCTTAGCGTCAAACACCTTATGGTGACTTTGAGATATCAGTGTACATAGAATGACTTTTCAACTGCCACCGTGCATGGCCTCTTTGTTGCCCCACTACTGATAAAAACCTATAAATAGCAAAACCCATCCACCAAGCAGTTTTGTTCACTACAAAATGAACCTGCAAAGAGATACAAATTCTAACTTTTTACAGTATAATACTACAGTCAAATTTCAAAAGCCAATAAAACCTAGGTGAATGCTAAATGTATTTAACTGTACTCAAATATCTGTAAAACTCTTTGGAGTTGTTCTGCCACTGTTTACTTAACATTTTCCTACTTGAGAACCATTTGTTTGCATTGCATTGTGAGGGAATGATGAACCTAGTGACTGTATTTACTCAGCAAGCACCTTTTTTATTTTTACTTCTTTTGTGTTTCACTTCAGGATGTCCTTTGCTGATTTCAAGAAGAATTTCAGCAAGCTGGAGATGTGCAACCTGACCCCCGACACGCTGCAGGGGGATGAAAGAAACACCTGGACAGTGTCGGTCCACGAGGGTCGCTGGGTGAGAGGAAGCTCTGCTGGTGGCTGTAGGAACTTCCCAGGTAGGCTTTGTTCTTTTTGGATCAGCTTTCATACTTTTAAAAGACAATATTGTAAAAACTCTCACTTACATAATTCGTGTTTATATGAATCTGTGCTGCATATTTACTTTGTGTATTTTACAGACACGTTTTGGACAAACCCTCAGTATCGTCTGCAGCTGTATGAGGAGGACGATGACCCGGATGACGAGCAGGTGGCCTGCACTGTTGTCGTGGCACTGATGCAGAAAGGTCGAAGGATGCAGCGCCATCAAGGGGCCAAATTTCTCACCATAGGCTTTTCCATCTACGAGGTAGTGATCACACCTCATTTTTTCTTCAGAAAGTACACACGTGTCCAGGATTTGAGAAGTTAACCTGATATTTAACTTCTTTTGTGTCTCTGCAGGTGCCGAAGGAGGTATAATGATCTTGCATCTTTCACTTTATTTGCTTGTATCCCCAAGAGAGGTTTCACTTGTATAAAAAGGGGGGAAAGAAAAGTTACAATACATTATAATATTTCTTATTGCTATCATTAACAAGTCACCATTTCTACAACCCTGTTCACAGATGTGTGGGCAGAATCAACATCTGCAGAAGGACTTCTTCCTCTACACAGCCTCCAAGGCAAAATGCAAGAGTTACATTAACCTGCGGGAGGTAACGGAGCGTTTCTGTCTGCCTCCCGGTGAGTACGTCATCATCCCCACAATCTTTAAACCCCACGAAGAAGGAGAGTTCATCCTCAGGGTCTTCTCTGAGAAGCAGAGCACATCAGAGTAAGGGTTACTATCGTGTTTTTCTTGAGAGCCAAATTGCTTTTAAAATTACAAGATGTAGAAAGGCAGCATTGCTGAGGTATGTTTGCTTTTCTCCACAGGGAGGCAGAGACTACGATTGGATCAGATCAAACGCAGGTTTGCAGCGTAATGTTAGAAGCAGTGGGGTTAAAATATGTTCTTGCTTTTATTGCAGTGGACTGTAAACTGAAAGGCTGGTTTATCTTTCCTGTTTAGAAACCTGTGTTTTAATCACACACACTCACCGGTCATTTCATTAGGTATACCTTCATAGTACTAGGTTGTACCCTTTTTGCTCTGCAGATTTGTCAGCTGCACACGTGATAGGACTCTCCCGTTCCACCACATCCCAAAGGTACTCTATTGGATTGAGATCATGGGACCGTGGAGGCTATTTGAGTGCAGTGAACTTATTGTCATGTTCAAGAAACGAGTTTGAGATTATCTGAGTTTAATAATGTAATAAGGCAGCGCCTGGGGAGCAGTGTGTAGGGACGGTACCTTGCTCAGGGGTACCTCGGGGTAACCGTTCAGTGGAGTCGAACCCCCGATCATGGGGCCACCACTCTACCTACTGAGCTATAACTGCCCCTGTTTTGTGACATGGCATGTTACTGTGCTGGAAACAGCCATCAGAAGATGGATACACTGTGGTCAGAAAGTAATAGACATGGTCACCAACAATACTCAGGTAGGCTCTGGCAGTTAAATGTTTTTGGTACTAAGGAGACCAAAAGGTGCCCGCACCATTATTCCACCACCAGCAGGCTGAATTGTTGATACAAGGCATGATGGATCTGTGCCTACATGTTGGTTACACCAAATTCTGACCCAACCATCCATAATTGAGACTCAGACCACCCAAAATTTTTTCCAATCTCCTGTTGTCCAATTTTGGTGAGCTTATGCAAACTGTAGCCTCGGTTTCCTGTTCTTCTGCTGCTGTTGAAGAAATGTACACGATGACTGGCTGATTTGTGTTAACAAACAGTTGAATGGGTGTACCTAATAAAGTGGCTGGTGAGTGTATTTCAGAAACATCTATTCAATTTTGTTTATTTATTTATACAGTGCCAAATTTGCTAGTTGGGGTTGCATCACATCCTTACTGTAGCACTCAACTCCCTCATCATACTTGCACTCAGTTAATGAAGATACTGGACTTTCTCAGCTGTGACAGTGTATTGACTGTTTGGGGAAGTGTAAACCATACTATATCTTCTTTAATTGTTTCTTTTGTACAAAATGGAAATGGAGATCACCTCTTTTCCTTTTTATGGGAGTTTTAATATAACTGAAGGACTCTGATGAAGGACACAAAGACGGGGTTGTTAATCCATACATACAAATATGCAGGTTCAGTTCCTTACACCAAAGCACTAGAGATGAAAAGTAGAAAAGATAAAGAATATTGGGGGGAAAATCCCGCTTCAAGAAGGATGAAAATACTAAATTCATCTTTCCATGGAGTGCAGCAGACAGTCATTAGATGCCACATTTAACTTTAACACTATGCTCACATACAACTCCGTATTCTTGGACTCAACTTAAGTAGCTTTGCATATATTTGGTTCAAAATAACCCTCATGTATCCTAGGTGCACCCCCTTCAGTTAATCCACTGTATGAAACAAGCTCCCTTCCACTTAACCTCACTCGCTCCTAATTGGCTGCTCCAACAAAAAGTGGCAGGGCCCCGCCCACCCTCTTATTCATACATACATATATCTGGCTGAATATGACACTAATATGACCTGTTTAAAGTCTGCATTAATATGCCTTTCAGATCAGCATGTCCTACAGATCACTGCAATGTCGGTTAGAATTTGATTTCAAAGCCCAGCTTTGTGTCTTACATATTCATTAACTTTACTCTTGAACTTTCCCTAGCTTGTTCTGATGCATATGTTCTGTACTCAGACCAACTAATAGACTTGAACTTCCAAGTGTTTCCTCCTCCATTTCATCTCATTTCATCTTTTTGTCTCTCCTTGTCTTATTGGTCACCAGCAAGAAAAGAAACAGAAAGAAAAGGTAATGAATGTCTGTAGCAGTTGGATTGTTAGGCTGCTTTTTTGCTGAGCTCTTTCTTCACTGCTCCTTTCCAACACGTGTCAGCTATTAGAAGCGTTTGCCGACACAATATTAAATGTAGAGTTTATGACCAGTGGGATTACTGCAAACTGACTCTTTTTTTAAATTCTTTTTGTCTTTTCTACATGTCAGCCTATTGTATTTGTGTCAGATAGAGCACTGGCCAGCAAAGAAATCGAGCACGACACGATTCGGGGGGAGAAGAAGAAGAAACCAAAGGTAAATGTCCTTGGTGTGGCGAGTCTTCTGTCACATGGCAAACAGCTCATGTCTGTCATATTTTCCTGGTGACTGATGACTCCAAAATGCAATCTTTACTGGATCAGATAACATGACTGGGAATAAAACTATTGAGTCTGAAGCCAGTAGAGCTCAAGTAACTCAGCTGCACCTGTTTTCCTGTAGAGACACTCTAATGTTAGCTGTCCGCAGTCTTGTTTTTCCCATATGCTGCTCTCCTCTGGTATCATAGAGAAACACATCCAATCATTTAATGATTAAATAGACTGATAAAAGCCATGAAAACCCCTTTCTAATGTTACACCTTATATATATATACACCTGCTTTCCCTTTATAATGCCTATAAAGACCAGTTAGTATGGTAATTAAATAACTTTGTGACTTGCTCACAAGAACAACAATAACAAAGCAAAACACTCTGTCGATATATTTTAGTGTAACACTACCTTTAAATATGACTTTATTAATTTATATGAAATTTGATTTACACTTTTACAACAATGTCAGCAGCAACTGATTATTATGAGTGCTATACATGCATCCTATGATAGAGAAGATGTATTGGACTACATGATACTGCACAGTAGTACCAAATAGAGACTGACTGAGTGTACAGCGTTCTGTATGAAATTAAAGTGAAATCTTCAAGTGAAAACCTTTTGAAAATGACCCAACTTTGTTGCTTCGAACATCAGGAAAAATCGTTGTCTGGCAGGAAGAAGATTATCCACAATTATTTCCCCACAAAGCCAAACACAGACTCAGTAGTGGAGTCCGGTCTGGGCTCTGGCTGGGCCGTTCCAGTACTTTAATCTTCTGGTGAAACCAGTCTTTGTTGATTTGGACGCATGCATTGGGTCATGAATTGATGAAAGGGGGAATTCCTCAAAGGTGCCACTTTGATCGCTTATATGTCTATATAAACTTAAGTTTTAAAACTTATATCCATAACTCGTGTAAAAAAGTTTTCTTTGCAGTCCTCTCAGAAACGACGTATACTGTTAGTGCTTTTAGGTGCTTGTAATCAAATGCACTTGATTAATTGATCATCAGAAAGTGGGAGCACCTCTTTAAATCAGAGGTTTTGACTGTTTACTGATGAGAAAAATTCTGTTGTGTGTCAATACGATGCAACAATCTTCCCAGGAGTGGATGTATCACCAAGTTCACCCCAAGGTAATGCTCAGAGAAACTGAACTGGAAGAGTTGTCAGGAAGAAGCCTCTATTCTCTAAAACAAACATGGCAGCAGAGCTTTGGCTCAGAAAGTTGAATCTGAATAAACCACAAGACTTCTGGAAGAGTGTCCTTTAGACAGACGAGACCAAAGTGAAGGTGCACGACATCACGTTTAGTGAAAACCAAACACAACATATCAACACAAAAACCTCATACCAACTGCCAAGCATGCTGAGGGAGGGGTGATGATGTGGGCTTGTTTGGCAGCCACAGGACCTGGACACCTTGCTGTCATTGAGTCAACCATAAACTCCTGTGTATACCAAAGTATTCTAGATCCAAATGTGAGGCCATCCGTCAACAGCTGCCGAAAGCTGAAACTGGGTCGTGCAACAACAAATCTACAACAGAATGACTGAAAAAGAAAAGAATCGAGGTCCTGTGCACAAATGTCCCCAATGAACTGACCCAACATTGTAAAGACTCATAAAGTCATACAGAAAATGATTACTTCAGGTTATTGTGCAGTTCTACAAGTGACTGAATCAGCCATGCTTTAGTTTTTCATGGGACTGCACAGATTCCTGTGAAAACTTTCTTCTTCCACAACTACAGGTGTTGGACTCTTTGAGTTAGAAGCATTCGAACTTTGAAACCTTATTTCTAATCTTTAGTTACTGCTGCACAGCAAAGTTCATCAGTGTTTCTTTCCTTCACGTTTCTAAGTCTTCGCAGTTTCTTTTTGTGAACCTGTCTTTGTAAATAATTTCTTTCCTCTCTGCTTCAGCGGAAACTTCTCCAACCTGAGGAAACCGACGAGGAAAAGCAGTTCAGGGCTATTTACCAACAGATTGCTGGTGATGTGAGTATTGCACAGTTAGTTTGAGGACAACACTATAAAGACTCTCATCGGCTAATATGAAACAAATCATCGCTCCCTCAGGACATGCAGATCTGTGCCAATGAACTCAAAACGATCTTAAAAAACGTGCTTTCCAAACGTGAGTACGCAGAAAAGATTGCGATTACAGCTGCCGCCAGCGTGCTCGGCATTCACACTGAGCTGTGCTTTTCCACAGATAATAACATAAAGTCAGAAGGTTTCAGCCTCGAGACGTGTCGGAGTATGATCGCCTTAATGGACGTATCCTTTCAACTGATTTCAATTAGAGGATTGCGTGCACATAACTCTACTGTTTGCCCAGTTTCCCAGTAACAGAACAGAACATTGCACCTTATGTAAATACTTTATTCTGGAAAGTCAAAGTAAAACAGTTGGGTTGAACAGTACGTAGCAGGTGTTTCCATGACTGATGCTTTTGTGCTCAGACTGATGGGACAGGAAAGCTGAATCTGCAGGAGTTCAAACACTTGTGGAAAAAGATCAAGGACTGGCAGGTAGGATAGCTTTAACCACAGCTGATGTCTGCTCATGCTTGATATGTTTTTATCTGATTGTCCGACTTTGGGTCTGCAGCTCATCTTCAAACGTTACGACAAAGATAAAACCTGGTCTATCAGTAGTTTCGACATGAGGAATGCTGTTAATGATGCAGGTGAGCAGAAAAAACAGATTTTTCATTTGTAGCACAATAATTATTATTTCTTTTTAGAATTAACATATTTTGCCAATGCACTCCTTGCCTGTGCGTTCCAGTTTAATGTGAGAATGATGTAATTTACATATTTAAATATATATTTTTTATCTCCATATCAGGGTTTCAACTCAACAAACAACTGTATGACATCATAGCCATGCGCTATGCAGATGAACGCCTGAACATTGATTTTGATAGTTACATCTGCTGCTTTGTGAGGCTAGAAGGCATGTTCAGTAAGTACAGACCACACACATCTGGTGCCAAAAACACTTGCATAGGACTGATTATTAGCCTATTTGACAGATTTAAGACATTGTTATGATGATATAGTGATATTAAATTTACTTTACTGAATCTAATTATCTTACAGAATGAATTAATGTATTTTTAAAGCTCTGAGTGGTTGAAAAGTTACCCAGCTCCATAATCTGTTGTCTCTTATAGGAGCATTCAGTGCCTTTGACAAAGATGGAGATGGAATAATCAAGCTCAACGTGCTGGAGGTAAGACACTCTTATTTTTGCCGTTCTGTGCCTCGTTCCATAACTTAATCTGGTCCTATTTAGGTCATTTGTGACCTTGTAAAGAATAAAACTTAAAGTAGGAATAAAATGAGGGGGGAAAAGCCTGGAACTACAGAAATCGAGAAGTGTACCATGTACAGAGTGAAAACTACATTTCCCTGAAGGGTGTTTCTAATATCTTTTTTGCTGACTTGAGTCACACAGTAAAAACCAAAACACAGAAATGGTATCATCAATGTGGCTTTTGCTGTGCTACAGTAAATGACAATAATTCTTTTATTCTCTTTACAGTGGCTTCAGCTGACGATGTACTCATAGATCATGTCCATGTCAGTTGGCGACTCATCACGTGAGATTGGAATAAACTTCACCACGACGTAGCTCGTCATTGCTCCAATTTCCTCTAGATTCAGATTTAATGGTCAGGTTTATTCCTGTAATCTTTTAAATATTAAAACAGATAAGAAGTAGGTTTTCTGAGCTCTGATAACCAGGTTACACCAGATGTTAATGTGAAATGTAAACAGACACGCACAGATGCAGAATTTCCCTTTGTTGTTAAGTCGTAAAGAATATGTGGCTATCAATGCTTTTATTTTAAAGTGGAAGCAAACACTGTGATTATTTGTTGTAATTTTATTGATGTACACATACAGTAGGTATTAAACAAAATAAAATACATACTGTACTAAAATTAAGGCGTGACTTTTATTATACAAGATTGCTGGAGAGTCTTTGGACAGCCTGGTTTCAAATATGTGATGTAGAACAAAGTTAAACAGGGAAACAGAACATTTCCAAGAGTTACAGTCAGAAATGTGAAAATGACCAAAAGTCAGCTAACAAAATAAAGGAATAATAAGCAGGAGAATTGAGGCTTTACATGAATAAAATCATGGCGGTTCAGCTATGTGTCAAAGAAATACAGTATCTCTGCTTCTGCTGCATCATCTTTGATCTCTCCTGTCTGTCTGGGGAGTCGAGGAGTCTCCTAGAAAACTCATGGGTATCATACGGAATCTCAATTCTGCCACTGGAAAAATATAAATAAATAAGTTTTTAAAAATCGCCAGACAAAGTTGAAACTTTGAGTTGCGCATCTCAAAATTTTGGCTTACTAAATACCCCAAAATTTTAAGGTGCTTCTGAGTAAGTTGAAATTTCAAGATATACAACGTGAAATGTTGATTTATGGAGAGCAAACTTTTTTTTTTCACGAGCTTCCATAACATCATCAGCTGGTGGAGTTCACCGTACAGTCTACTTCACAGTTATTCTGACACGTTTCTCAATTTGCTGCATGTTTATTAGCTTCACATACAAATGAATGATATTCATGACAACTCGACGTCTTCACAGGAAGAAAAAAAAAAAAAAAAAAAAAAAAAAAGCAGGAAACAATTTTCATTAACAAATAAATCCAAATTACAAAGTATGAAATGATCTAATGGATTAGTGGCACTTCAAGAAAATACCAGTTATAAACGTCCAAGGAAAAGAAGTTCAATTTTGTGGGATTAAAGTGGTAAATATAGGAGAAAAATGCAGAATATTTTAAGAGGAAAAAAGCCGAATATTATTATTAACTCACAAAGCGGTGAGAAAATACAAATCGCCTGAGATTAATTGACACATTTATGAGAGGAAGAAACAAAGCAAGTGGCTTAACTCTGCATAGATATGCTGATCAGGTTCATGCATGAGTTATCGCATTATGCTTTATTTTATAACCATCAGTAGCACACTAGTGATTTTTAGCACTGTGTGTTTACAGGAGAAAGCAACAGAGTGATTTAGATGATTTAGAAGCTCATGTTTTCCAGCTCAAGCTATCACCCGCTGCTCATTCTCACTGAAACACAATCTGTGTCGTGTATTTCTCTCAATTTTCTAACTTTAATCTCAGAGAATTTCTGAATTTTACTTGCAGTTTGATGACTTTGAAATCTCAGAATACCACCAAAATGACAAGCTGGAAACACCCTGGCTTGCTGCATCACTTTACCACCATTCCCATCAGGGCTGCACGTTACTGTCGTTCTCCACGTGAGTCTGCATGTGTTCAGAAAGCTCCTGCGGCAAAATGCAAACAAAGCTGACAAACTGGTCTCTCTGAATGAACCACAAGAAGAAAACACATAGCCTAGCTAATGAGGTACGCTAACAAACTGTTCACTACCTGTCTGACTGAATGCTGCGTGGCAAAAAAAGTGTCGCAGCCTCTCCAGCGACACTTGACCGTCTGCAGATTTTGGTTGCTGTGATCTTTAGTAAGGTGCTGTAGCAAGTGATCCTGCATGCCAAAGATCAGAGAGCAATTCTGCCACTGGAAAGAGAGCAAATACAACAAAAAATCTTCAAGAAAAAGGCACTGTGTGAACGTGGAGGAGTCACTGTTCCAGTTTATAACATCAGGTTCTTACCCAGCAGCGGTAGTTTTTCATCAAGTTGAGCTTTACAGCTTGAACGCTGCCATCGTAACAGCCTGTGTAGATCTGCGTGTGGAGCAATCGACCACAGAGAAACAAGTCAGCAGTGTTTATTCATCCCTTTCCTGTATGAACCGCTGCCAAGCAAGTTTATATTTAAAAAGCAAAAAAAAAAAAAATACAGCTGGACCAGCTTTAATTGCACTTACCACACTTTTATGTACAGCCATGCACATCACCATGTCACTGTGACCGCCATATACCTGCAGCCGGTCATGAGACTAAACACAAAGTAAAACACACACACACACACACACACACACACACACACACACGACAACAGATAACTGTAACTAAAAACAGATTACAAAGGTTTTTATAAAAAATTATTTTTTTTAAATACCCAAAAAGGTGAAAAAAGAAAAATCAAAGTTCCTCAAATTGTGTAGTTACATGCACAGGGACAAATATGTAGCATCAACCAAAGCCGCACAGCATTTAAAGTCTAAATGGATTTGCAACAGTCATTTACAAAAGAAAAAAAATTGTAACCTAATCATTTGTTGCGTTCTTTTCTGTTCTACTTTGGAAGAAAATAGAGTCATAATACCTGTAGCTCATAAACTCGAACCAGTTTATCCAAACAGGCTGTTACCATCACTTTCCCCAAGATGACAATTGATGTGACAGCATGACCGTGACCCTTGTAGATGCGAACCAACTCGCCCGTCTGCAGACAGGAAAACATGGCAACAAAACTAAACGATAAAAAACACACATCACTTACCAAAAGCACAAGGCTCGCACACATTACTAAAGTTACACTAAAAATACCGGCAGCCAACAGTAATAGCCCTCAGCTTCTTAGTAGAAGCACCTATGTTATAAATCCAAAAATCCTCAGTGATTTTCACAAAAGTTGGCCTCTGACCTTGAGATCAAGGTTATCAGGATTAGAAGTTGTCAGACACTTTTAGTCGTGCCTCTACGGTAGCAGTTCAAAAATCTTCAGTGACATCTTTCTCGATTTATTCTGTTCACGTTTAAAAAAAATATACCTCTGACCTTGATCTTGAGGTCGAGCTCCCTGAGATTCAAATTCTTTTGAGATGTTTAGTAGATGCACCAATTGTGTTAATTTCAAAATCCTTCACCAGCTTGTTCTTGAGTTATTGCATTTTCAAACTTGAGTTTTTACGCGGCTGCCGGACAAAAATGAGCCGTTTATGGTTGACTGCTAACCAGGCTTAAAAAAAAAACAAAAAAAACAACTCATGCTAGCAGAAATGATTTGGTGTCTGCATCTTTCATGAGATAAAACATCAATATTTTATGACTAAAAACACCCAAACTAAAAAACTAAAACAAAACATTAAAACAGAATTCAACTTTTTTTAAATAACACTAATAACTCTGAAAATTCTCGCTAGCATAATTTCATTGATCTTTTTTAAGTAAGTCAAGTCACTTACATGGATGTTGTGGGCATGTACAGATGTGTCACTGGAACCACTGAAAACCAGGTCATTCACTACCTGAAAACAACAACAACCAAAGTCAACAAGATGCAAGAAGTGCTGCCTGCAGGTCATAAACCAAACACCAGCCAACCATTTCCTCCCACACATACAGAAAACAAAACATTTTCACTGCTGTCATTTTATGACTATCAAGTTTTACCACATGCTGAATGTTGACTCTGATGTCAACACAGACTTGATGTTGATTATGAAAACTTTAATAACCGTTTTCAGCAAAACAGACTGTTAAAGGATGTAGAATTTCCCCACCTTCATACAAAGTACAGTCTTGGTGTGACCTTCCAGTGACCGCAGCAGCAAGCCGCTCTTGGCATCGCGCACGCTGATAGTGCTGTCATACGATCCGACCAGAAGCAGCCGGCGAGCGCCCTCCTGAGCTGTGCCCAGGCAGCTCACGCCTCGTGGGCCGTGGCACTCGAACACATCCAGCTGTTTCAGAGTCTAAAAAGATCAAAGTTGTTGGAAAGAAGAGAAGGGATATATATATATATTTTTTTTTTTTTAAATGAACACTATGGCATGTACAGTAATTATCCAATTTCACTGACCTTTACATCATAGCTAGCAACTGATCCGCTGGCAGTCCCAGCATACAGAATATTCCAGGCTATGTGCAAATACAGCACTCTGTCAGGAAGGGCAAGCTGCTCCAGACACTTCTTAGACTGCAGAAAACAGTCGATTATAAGACAAAATCAATAAATGCTCAACAAAACACACGTTTACTTCAACAAACACATTCTGACTGAGTTTCACACTAAAATCCAGCCAGTGGGCAACTTTGTGACAGCAGCACTTTATTACTTCCAAAAACACGTCCAACACCAACCACATTAAGTCCTATCAAGACATTATATACCTTTATGCTGTAACAGCGGATAGTTTGATCGCTGGATCCTGTGTAGAGGCGTGTCGGCATATTTGGGATGGATGACACCAGTAGACAGTTGATTTTATTTGTGTGACCGTCAAATATTGTTAAGCACTCCTTGGTCTGGATACATAAGACAAAATATAGATGTTAATAATAGAGGAAAGAGACATACATTTCTTTAAAGACAAAACAGTGACATTCAGTCGCTTTTGTCTGATTAAAATCCCTCTCAAAGAGGGTGCTGTACCAAAAACCTCATTGTGATCGATTTGGTCGCTAGCAGATGGCCCTCAGTTTCCATCCATTTGCATGAAAAATGCTTGTCTGCAAACACTGGCTAACTAACCACAGAGTGGCAGTAAAACTTGTAAAAGTGCAATGCAGATCAGAAACAGAGCACATTTACCTTCCAAAGAAAGGTGTGGCTTGGACCTGAAACCACCACATTAAATGGCACAACTGCAAGTTTACGACCAATTTCTCCAATCAACTGCCAGCAACCTCTTATTCCCATTTACAATCTGCTATGCTGTCCATAGTCAGGGCTAAAGTGGACCAGAAAGGTTTGGAAAGACGGCATTCAGCTAATGAGCAACTAAATCTGGCAGTCAGGCTAGTGCATATTGATATGAGTTCACACGCTGCAGCCCGGCGTTGCTTCTGGTGATGGCCTGGAGATACTTCAGTGATAAGAAAATAACGTCCCACGGCTCATTTACACCTTGAACACACCCTGTCTCACCCCTGTGATGCATTCATGGTGCACACGTAAAGCTGAGGTTGCTGTAGTTAAGCTTATAGCTGCCTACTAAAGAGGAGCATGTCTGCAAGGTTTCTGCACAGTTTCACAGGTGGGAACTGCAAGTGAAATTTTAGCAAATAGGAACTGGAAATTAGACAAATATCTTACATAATATCTGCTTACATCTTACTGAATTCAGCTGGTACCGTTAGTAATTCTACACCCAGCGTGTATCAATGCCAAATCCCACTTTAACCCCTGCTCGTGGTTAACTGTCAGCTCATTTCATTAAAAACTGCACCAATGCCACAAAGATACTTGAGAAGTCCAGTTCAGAGACTCAAATTGAAAAAAAATGCACTAGAGATAAAACTGGACAAAATTTTGAAGTGCCAAGAACATACCACTAGACTGTAGGCCCGAGCCGTGTTGTCCCCCGAGCACGTGTACAGGACGCCATTGTGGACTTGAAGGCTGTTCACGGGGCCGCTGTGATTTAGAAACTCTCCCAAGGATGGCTCCTCATCATCAACGGATGCTGAAATAACAGCGACTAGGTTTATTTCTTTCTTTTTTTTAAGAATCTAAAAAAATAATAATACATATTTGAAATTTTCATGGTACATTTTAGCTCAAAAAAGGCAGTATGTTTTATCATTGCTGACAAACAGCAGAGATTACTCACCTGCAGGCGTGTTGGCATCTTTCCCTTCCAAAGCTGATGGCTTAATTTCACTGAAGGGATGAGAGAAATGGATCAGTTTTCCTGTAAAGTTCAGGATTGGAACCCTGAAACGATCCAAAGCGTGAACCTCACCTGTTGTCCTGACTTTGTTGAGACGTTTGTGTGCTTGCAGAGCTGAACTCAGCATTCACAGAGTGAAGCGGCTCCCGTGGCTGCGCCGGAACCTTTAAATCTTTTCCAAATGAGTCCTCACAGTCCGATTCATCGACGGCTATGACCTCCATGTTGGAGCGATCGATCATTTCAACAGAATCGTCGCTCTCGTTCCCCTTGTCATCTGCCACAGGTTGCCGTTTTTCTCTTTCGGGATTACCACTGGCTGGCTCTGGTTCTTTGGCCACCATCTTTGTCATTGCACAGTCCTGTAATCCCACTCTTGTTTCTTGCTGCTGCTGCTGCTGCCTGGCAGATGATTCAAGAGAAAGAAGTATATTTGCAGATGTGGAGCACTCTGCGTTGGACTGATTGGCAGAGATGGCAGCAGCAGCAGTTAAGGGAGCTGCTAAGTGTGTTTGTGGGAGCAGCAGGGAGGGAAACAAAGATACGGGTTGGTTCAGAGGGACCTGAGCAGCATCGGTTTTACTGGGCACTGCTGTGGACAAGTGGCTGGCTTGTCCAACTGTGGACCGATGGCACATTTCTTGCTTCACTGTTAAAACGAGCGGAGCTGGAAGAGGTGGGGTGATGGATAATGCTGGAGCTGTGGAAGCCGATTGCTGAGTTGTTGAGGAGCCAGGTAACAGGCTCGAAGGAGGAATGGAGGGAGATCGAACACTGGCAGCTCCCGCCGATGACGATGTTCCTGAGTACCCTTCTGGAAGAGATTAAGAAAGACGAGAGAAAGGCATTTGTTGCCCACGGAACCATTCTGAGTTCAAGTTTTCACTGCCAGTGTACATCTACCGTACCTTGCATTCCCTGCAGGATCTCAATGCGCTTGGCTCTTAGGCTGTTGACCTCAGAAGTGAACTAAAACAGCAGAAAGACCCAAACTTATGAATGGCTCCTTTGAGGTCAAACATTTATTTATTGGACATTTCTTCATTACCTGCTGTCTCAGTAGCAAAAGTCTCTGGACTTCTGCATACGCAGTTTGCAGGGCATTACGGGCCTGGACCAGAGACTTGTCCAAATTCTGCAATGAGTGGCTCAACTCTTCCTCACGCAGTGACACCGCCAACAGCTGGTCCATTTGTTCCTGATCTGCAAGTGGAGGGAAAAAAGTGGGAATGACTGACGAATGTTTGACCCCCCCCCCTCAAAAAACTGCTACATTATCTTAAGCTGCCTCAGAATTTAAGCATAGTTTTAAGGATAAAAGACAGTTTATGAACGTTTGAAAGCAGATTGAGGTAGAAGGTTAACGTGATATTTAGAATCCCCATATATCATTCCCAATATAATGTCAATACAAACCATGGCAGCAAGAAACATCGTTTTAAATATAGCATGATTGTCACTTTGACCTTAAGCTTAATCAATTGGCCTTGACGGAGAGGTCAGAGGTCAAATGTGACAATGTTTGTTCCAGTTTCTTATATTTCATTGCATATAAAAAGGTTTGTTACCTAAAAAAAATCTTACTAATCATCAGAATCACCTTTGTTTGACTTTGTTTTCTTCTTTTTCCCACTTGGCTCCTTGTCAGAATGACCGTCAACCTGCAAAAACATATCAATTCCACCACTGAAATGCATCTGCAAACTGGATGTTTCGGAAATGCGTCACAGCATGCAGTACTAATCACCGTCACCGTGGTGTGTTTCCTCTTGCTGGCACTAGTGCTGCCCCTTAAATCTGAATTAAAATCCTCAAAGTTTGGCTCCACTTTCATCTGTATTTGTGCAGCTGTCTGGCTGCTGCCAGGATCCTGAGCTGCAGCCGGCTGCCCTGAAGCTTCCTGAACCTGAGAGTCTGACTGTGTCCCTGTGTCACGCTCAGTATCAGCAGTGTCTCGGAATGGAGGGGGTGCAGTCGAGTGTGGCACCGAAACAGAGTCTGGAAACGACTCCCAGTGGAAGCCTTCGGACAGCGGCATGTCAAAGTCCTGCGGACGCACTGAGCTGCCTTGGTGAGTCGGACGATTCGACAACTCAATTCCAAACCTGAAAGTTTAAACAGTGACAACAAATAGCATAAAGAAATATCAACTCCAAACTGGGAAAGCACAAATACAACGAAACACCTTATTGGATGGCGATTTCCTCACCTCTGCGTGCCTTTTGCCTTCCTTTTCACCTCCTCATGCCCCGCTGTCCAGTTCTGATTACTCCTGGCCCCCGAAAAGCTAAGCAACGTGTTTGTAGTTGATTTACATCCAGCCTCCTTCTCCCCATGAGCTTGGCCTGCTTTGTGAGCAATTCGAACCTTAGGTTTGTTTGAGTCCGGCTCAGATGAAGCGGTCTTTTCAGTACATCTTTTAGGTGAAGTCAGGCCGTTGGTGGCCACCTGAGATGCATTATTCCCGTTGTTTGGCAGTCTGTCTGCACCTCCTGAGCTCTTTTCATGGTCCTGAGCTTTTTCAGTCAGAGCGGAGGTGCCTGCTGGCTGCTCTGCCTCAGTTCTGCTTTGTTGTGAGGTCACGGGATCAGCCACCTGGACGCCGGCCTCACTCTTCTGTCTCCGGGCTTCTCGGTCTGCTCTGCATGGCTCCCTCACACCCAGCGCTCTTCTGATTTGCTTCAGCATGGCAGTGACATCAACTTCTCGTATAGGAGCTGCGCTGTTGGCCGGTGCAGGTTGAGCTGAGCGGCGTACACTTTCCTGCCGTGTAGTCGCAGCTTGGTTCCGATCAAAGATGATGGCTCCATTATCAGGGAGCTGGTCGCTGGTGAAGACTGTGTTTGTTGCACCATTATACTTCCTGCTGCGATAGTTGTACTGGCTCACAGAAGGTCCTGCCATCTGGTGCCAGAGGTCGGTGGCACCCCCTTGAGTCTCGACGAATCTTTCCATTTGGGAGGTCACAAGTTTGACTCGGCAGGGCTGATTGTTGACAGAAGCGTTATGCCAGCTTCGACCTTCGGGCTCTCCAGACATAGGAGCCAGTCTCCTGCTTTGACAATGAAGGCTTGATTCTGCATTGTGAGGAGGTCTTTGCTTACTGGATACTTTGTTCTCCTTGTTCTGGACGACACCATTGCTCCTGCCTTTGTGCTCATCATTCTGCCTTTGCTCCAGCTGCACCTGTTTTGACTGTCTATGCTTTTCCACTTTGGATGCACCAGTCTTTGTTTTGGTGGTTCCCTTTGACAAATGAGCACGCCTCTGACCAGCCACCTGCTTCAGTTTCTTTTTCTTTTTTTTTGTTACTTTCTTCCTACGGCGGGAGAAAAAAAAAAAGGCAGTCGTTTCCATCAACAACATATTATAACATGGAGAGATTCCAATCGTTTTATTAAAAACAGGTGAAAAACTTACTTCTCTCTTTTCAGTGCCTTGTTTCTCTCCTTGATCTGGGTTATAGACTCTGTGCTGAGAGTCTTAAACAGAGACAGGGGCTTCACATTTTTGGACATCAAGCTCTTCAACTTGGCTTTGTGCTGAACGGTCGAGATGTGCTGGGCATACTCATTTAAACCCATGGAGGAAGCTTTGCATGCCTGACAGTCATGAAAGGAATCTCTGTTCAAGAAAGGGTACAACATATACTGTCAGAATTAAAAATACGGTTATATGTCAGTGAAACTTTGTCATTTTCAATATTGTTCAAGGCTACTTGAAAAACTGCAAAAGGTTTTGGCTTCTCCGAGGCAGCGTATAAAGAAAAGAGAGGTGGTTCAAGACTCTTGCACTGCACTGTATGTCTGACTGAATGAAAAGTGTTTGTCATCAGCAGTGATAAACACACATTTCTCAAATTAGACACAGTACTCACTTGCCCAACACTGACTCCAGCTCTCTGTGATGCAGCATGCTGTGCATATGCTCGTGTGCTTCCTGTAGTTAGAGACATATTATCAAGATTACAAATTATCTATAAAGAAACTGCAGGTTATTCATCTCTACTGAGAATCCAGATGCTTCGGTGAATTAAGAGCCACTTACATGCCTCAAATACCAGCTGCGACACAAAATGCAGTAGCTGCTTTTAGACGTCTGGGAGGTTTGTGGAGGATTCTGCTCCACATGGGATTTGACCACCTTCTCGTGTGGCGTTTGGACGTTTGCCATTTCTGATGACGTGAGACTAGAACCCCAAACTGTTCAGTGTCTCAACATGTCATTGCTGATGGCAGCATTTATATTGAACCTGAGCAGTAGAAAAGAAGCACAGCCATTGAAACACATTGAAAATTAGCTCAACGTGGTCTTCAACTCAGAACTAGCCACTCGTTTGAAACGGTTTTAACACTTTTTTGAGCATTAACGACATTACGATTCGCCAAAGCCGCTGGGAAAAGTTAATCGCATCAAAGTGACGCCTATTTGGGTTCCACGCAACAAAATCTTAGCTGCAGATAATATTTACCTCGTAAATTTCACAAGGCAACAAGCATTCACTGCTCTAATGCCGCCATGTTTGCCTGCGTAAATCACGTCACGTCAAAGTCCACCAATCGCGTTCCGGAGACCGGAAGCTTGTGAGAGGAAAGGAGATGTCGTAGATCTACTAAAGGTAAGATGGGGCAAGTAGAAGGATTTCGAGCAATGTCCGCCGTTCAGGATGTTTTACAGCTCTGGTTGGGCTACAGAGACCGCCGTCCCGTGCGGAAGAGGCGGTTTTTCTACATATTTGTTAGCTGGGTGTTACTGTATGTGTGGCGTTTTTTCTTCTTTAATAATTATAATTATTTTAATTAGTTAAATTTTTATTTGGTTAAAATGTGCAACGGTTGTGTGCAGAAAGAGTATCCGGACCGGGTAAGTTGATGATACCGAGTGACTAAACTTAAAGTACCCCGTCCAGCTAACGCTACACTTAGCTATGATTGACGTTTGTCTCACTTCCGTTTGGTAAACAATCCAAAACAAACAGTGATGCTCTGATAAAATACTTAAGAATCACGTTAAGGAGCCAAAATATGTTTGCAATGCTTTATTCCCCGCACAGGGTAACACTTGTCTGGAGAACGGCTCCTACTTGATGAACTACCTGGGCTGTGCCAACTGCCATCACAGGGACTTCGTGATGATCAGCAACAAGGCCACCGAGGACGATGATGGAGAAGAGATCGTCACATATGACCGTTAGTCTCTCCCAACAGTGCTCCAACTAGAAGAGAAAACCTGAAGATAATAGCAGTGCCACCAGATAAAAATGCACTTCAATGGGGCGGTAGTATGTGGCCCACACCCCACCTACTGTTATGTATTCCCAGGCAGTCTGTTAGGTTTGGAGAAGGACCTGTATGGCTGCACTGACATCTTATAGAAAACTGTCCTTGCAATTTTTTATTTCCCTTTCCACGTAGTGGGTTCCATGGAAAATCCCATAACCTCTGGACGATACATAAGTGCTCTTGTAGATGGATAAGAGCCAAATTCCAAAAGCTTGTGGAAAGTCTTTAAAGACGACTCCTTACTCTCATGTACAGCTCTGTAACTGTATGCAATCTACTAGAGTAGCTTTGATTTCATTCACATTCATCTTAAGCTGGGCCTGGGTGCGCCCTCATCTACTGCATGAAATGAGTGGATGACACAAAACAGACTCTCCCTTTTTAGGCCAAGCTTCTTCTGATTGGGGATGTCTGAGGTGACCATATTATGGATATCCACTCTCACTGGCAACATACAGATCCAAGATTAGGGAAAGAAAATGCCTGAAATGGAGGGTTTTCAGGCAGTCTGAAGCCTGAATTTTGGGCTAAAAGAGATTACTTGCATTTTTTTCTAAAGAAACGTGCAGTCAGGTGAGACTAAAGAAGTCACTTGGATGAGTGATGAAACGTTTCTCCCACCGAAAACATGACGTCCTTAATTTAGTTTTAATCTTAATTTAGAATTCAAAAGTATGTTAAGTATTTTAATTTAGATGTGTAAAATCAATCACGTAGCCTCGCAGTCTGCCTTTACAAACATTTGTGAGCGAATGGGTCGTTCTAAAGAGCTCACCGAATCAGAGCGTGGCACTGTAATAGGATGCAACAAGTTTCTTTCCTCCTTTCTTTTCCTCCTAGATATAGTGTTGTTATTATTATTAAATCAAAATGGTCATACACAGTAGTTTATAGTAAATCTGTCTCTTTTTTTTTTTTTGCTGTCGTTTTATTTTACTTCCAGACTGTGGGAAAACCCATCCAGAAGCAAGTTTAAAAATAATGCCGTCATCTGTTTGTCTTTCCAGATGTTTGTAAAAACTGTGACCACGTCATCGCCAGGCACGAATACACATTCTCTGTTGTCGATGAATATCAGGCAAGTAGCGCTGTCGTCACCAAACCGGTCGAGATTCACACTGTGGATTCTGTTACTTTACGGGTCTTTTTCTGTGTTGTCCAGGAGTACACTATGCTCTGCATGCTGTGTGGAAAGGCGGAGGACTCCATCAGCGTTTTACCAGACGACCCCAGACAGTCTGCGCCGCTCTTCTAGACCTCAAAAGAAACCTGTGGTTTTTAGGTTTCGTGTGGTGCTGGCTTCTCATTTAGGGTTCCAACCATTTTTGTCATCCGCTCAAAGTTTTGTCCTTCTATAATTAAGCATGTCATACATTTGGTGCAGTTCCTGGCTGTTTATGAACTACTGTATGCTAATTGGAGGAGAGCAGAATATATGTATGCATAACTTTTAAAGACCTTTCATTATGACATAAAAACTGTCAGCTTACCTTATATTGTAAATAAACATATTTTATACTATAAAGCTTTTTCTTACACTTTCCTGCATGTTGGATGATGCTATGAACCCAGAACACTTATTTTACTTTAAATCTAAAAAATAAAATAAAATAAAAAATTAGCATTTAAATGTTAAGACATTTTCACTAATGGAACTGTTGAAGTTGTACACTGGTGCCAGCAAATTTCCATTTTGGTTCACTTGAATTTATATTGCCACCTTTCATTTACCAAACAAACATGCAATCCACTAAAATATGGAGCCAACAAATACCCTACAATATTTGAGAGAAAATCCCAATAATCACACAATCCCCTAAGAGGAAACACTTGGCAACAGTGGAAAAGAAGAACTCTCTTTTAACAGGAAGAGACCAGAACCAAACTTAGGGAGGGGTGGTTTTCTGCTATAAACAACTGGGGGAGATGAGGGAAAAGGAAACATAGAAAGATGACGATAAAACACAAACTGGGGTTGAGTAGACAAACATCACATCATGGCACATCAATGGAATTGTAGTGTTCAGTGCATCACCGGAAGTCCTGTTGCAGCACAACTAAGTAGAGGACTGTGATAGCTGAAGTCTGTCTTCCATTCTACTTTTAGGACAACAAGTAAGCCTCCACTCAAAGAGAAAAGTACTGTATTAAGCTGATAACGTGATCATCACAGTATCATGAACTACTGTATGCAGGTAATCAGGTCTCATCATATCTTAAAGACCACACAGTGTGATGTATAGTTAATCTACCTTTATCTAAATATTAGATGTTGTCTGACCTCACTTTTTCACTTGAGCGTGCTCAGTCGAGGTTCATCTGTGCATTCTTTCCCCCTTATCTGATAACTGGCTGATTCTAACAGAAACTGCATAAATTCTGTTAATTATCAAGAAGCAGAGACGTAAAGGGGTGGAAAACCTTTTGTAGGGGAGCTGTCATTTGTTTACTTACTTATAATGTAAACTATATTAAAACTGTCTTTAAGATAAGCATGAAGCACAACAACAAGATACAATTTAAAACTCATGAGAAGGAATAGTCCAAGTCATTGCTGGTCTATGTCATGGATGTATTTTGATCAGAAGCAGCTCAATAAAAATGCAGATGCTTCAGCCGATTGTACAAATAAAAAAAACAAAAAAAACAACCCAGAAATCATTTGCAATGACACTCATGCACGATTACAATACTAAAGTATGAGTGCACTTAAACATATACATTCTAATATGCTGATGCCTTCTGCATGTTAAATACTTTATAGCAAAGTAAGAGCACACTATTACACTCTGATATGCCAAAATGAGCAATTCATTGTTACATACTATAATTAATCTAGCAGTTTTACAGGAGTGAGGTCAATATGGGACTGCATGCCCTGCTTCTATACATGAATGCTGATGTCTGTGTGCTGCTTGTGGTGTTGTTTACTACTGTAGTGTTCTAAATGTGAGTACATGGTCTCTATTAGTGTATACCATTTTCCTAATGGTACATATCTACAATTAGCATTACTTTATTTTAGATTTCTTTACATCCCTCAAGTATTAAACATAACCTTTTTGGTCTCATAGTAGGCCTATATGGAGTGTTAAGAGAGTGTAGTGATATGAGAGGTAAAAGTTGGCAATCTCAAGATTTTCTCACTATTTGTGTTTCTGCTGCAGGTATCAAGCCACCAAAGTCAAGTATTCTGAGAGACACATCCAAGGAATGAATGAATAAATAAATAAATACAATTTATCATACACTTTACATTACATACAGTACATTCCCTTGAGTAAATACCATATTTACACATGCTATCTGGGTGACTGGATGTGAGGCAGCCTCTCGCTACAAGTTGCACGATACGGATCAGTCATTTGTGTGGAAACACGGCCACATCAAGTCACTTTGCCGGAGCCTTTACCCTCGTAGATCGAACCCCTTCCTCTGGAGCCGTGGCTCCACTGACCCAGCCCGCCAGACCTGTCCGGAGGGTGAGCGTGCCGAGGAGGGGAGCCAGATAAGCTAGACGGAGAGCGGCTACGGCCCTGCAGTGCCCCGCCGTCGCGGAGCTCCCGGGATGGGGAGGAGCTGAGCGAACGCTGTAGGGAGGAAGATGAGCTGCGAGGGCAAGGAGGCGGGCTGAAGAGCATCCCGCTGCGGTCCTGCATCAGCTGGGTCAGGCTCGCCAGGAAGTCTGCGTCGCTGGTGCTGCTGGCACGCACCCTTAACCGCCGCCGTCTGCAAAAAAAACAAAAAAACAAAACTAATTCTCAGCAGCTATTTGAATTACTGTGTATTAGTATTAGCTGCTATCATTAGGATTATTACATATTTATTTATCGTTCTAATTTATTATAGCAAAGAACCTACTTTTTATTATTCTGTTATTTTAATAGTATGATTGTTTATGTTTGTCTGTATACACAAAGTTCAGCAGTGCTTCCAGTTTCATTGTATGCTTATCCTATTGGCAGTGTCCATCCTTTTGTTGTTGTTTGTTTTCAAACAGACTTAATATGACGGATGGATGCTTTGATTTTTGTGCAGTCAAAGAAAAAAAAGATTATTATTTGCCCTATTTTCACTTTTTTTAAAACTCAATGTTCCCAAACAGAATCATATAGTTGATTTTTTTAATGTAAGGCTGTAGTTTAATTTCTTTTGTCACTTTTGTTGACAACATAAATTTGTTTTGTCTCTGCTGTGTTAGATATACAGTTATGTATTGCCCAGATGTCCCAGTTTTACACTGGGAGTTGACTACTGCGTACATTCATGGATCTGTCCGAAGCCGGCAGCATGAAATTAGTCTCAAATCTCCACGTGCGCATGCATCGTAAAATCGTATGCATTTGTAAATTAATTTTATGTTTGGTCAAATTGCTTCGTACTTGTGTGTGGATTAGAGCGGGCATTCATGAGTCCTCAAAAGTTACACACAAATCACATCAGACATTTGCACATTTTACTGCTTACTGGTTCAGAGTTTAGAGTTAACTGGTTAGCAGCAGCTGAACATTCAGAACAGGAATGAGTGGATTATTATTAGTAGTACATCAATTATAGATCATTTCACTTTCTTGGGCAGGTGAGAAAAAAAACTACTGGGAAACAATGATTGTATCACATTTCCCCAGTTTGGACCACATACCTGTTGTCTACACATGGGCGGATGGGCGGTTTCCCAGGAGGTGGCCGGGGCAGAAACCTGCTAGTGAGTTGCTCCGGCACAAACGTGGCACTCACAGGACGTGGGATTTTACTTTTACTGCATGATGACAAGGACAGCGAGAGAGGGTCTTCTCCTGCACAGTCGGATCTGGAGCCTCGGTCTGAGGAGAGCCTGTCTCTGGGCAGGGCGGAGGGGAGGTTGTCACAGGACAGAGATGGAGAGGGTGAGTGGGTGGGGGAGCCAGGGATGGGACTGCTCCAGCGGTTACGCTTCTCTATGTTCAAGTCCCTGCTCGGAGAGTCCAGGGGGTTGCTGGGATCTCGGACAGGGATTCGACTCAACCTTGGCGATGAGGGAGAGTCCCTTCGTTTGAGCAGAGCAGGAGGCGGCGAGGAGGACACGGTGACTGTGCTCTCCACAGCACCGCCCACGGTATCGGCTTGAGGCTGCTGATTCGGCTCCGATGAGCGATCGGGCAGACCAGAATCGCTCTCTGGGTCTCTGTCGTTGGCCAGATGAGCTGTGGGGCCTTTGGCAAGGCTTGGGACAGGAGCCAAGTCCAACTTCCCTTCCTCAGATTTAGCACATGGTGCCTCTAGAGGTATTGCATCACTCCTCTCCTGTACAGGTGATTGTGGCGCACAGCTGGAGGACTGAAGGGAATTAGATGATTATTAGATGGGAATAACATTTAAGATTAAAGACAATAGCTAACTGATATAATATTAACCTTGCATGTAATAACTGGATATTTCTTTTCTGTTGTACGCTGTTAAATTTTATTCTTAAAATTATCCATCCAACATTCAAATTGCATCTACATTTGCATAGCAACTGTGGAAACTCTTTGTGAAGTCAGCCTTAAGTTGAACCTGTTTAGTCGAATTCATCTCCCCTGTGTTGATCTCAGTTAATGTACAACAAGATTATTGTTATTCCTACCTGCTCCATCTGGGACCTTCCCATAATGACTGAAGGCATTTGTCCCAGCATGCCCGGCAGCCTTCTGTGTCCCAGTAACCACGTGCCAGGCATGGCCATCTGTGACAGCACAGGGCTGCTGGGCACACCGGTGGACTGGCCATCCTGCCGCTCGGACGAGTGGTTCTCCGTGTCAGCAGCAATGTGAGACCCAGGCTTGCCCTCGTGTGATGCTTCTGCTGCTGGCTTGCTTCCTCCAGATCCTTGCTCTAGCTCCAGCATCACCCACTCCTGAGAGTCTCCCTCTTGAGGCACAGGACTAAAGTTTACAGCAACAAAGCCGCTGCTTGCTGCGGCTTCCTCTGGGTCGGGGGTTGCTGTGCCAGAGCGCTCTTCATTGCAGGAAGACATCTGCTGCTCAGGGCCTTTTTCAGGAATTGACTTTTCTCCAACGTGAGAAAGGACAGGCCGCTGTTTGCCCAGGCTGAAATGACACATTGTAAGCATTAAGGTAAGAATGTGTCTGCTTAAAGGCTGAAGCTTTTGTTTAATTGCAATTTTTAATTACTGACTAGGCCTCAAGGAATCGCTCAATGGTGGGCTTGGGTTCTGGTCCGAGCCTCTTTTCAAAAGCCAAGCTCTGGCTGTGTCTCATCCTCCGGAGCAACGGTGCAGCCCGTTCCAAAAACATTGTCTCTGAACGCACCCGTCTAGGTGAGCTCTGCATGGAGCCGGTGTTTGGACTTTGGTTTCCCTGGTTCTGACTGTGTTCATCCTCACTCACAACCTGGGGAAAAAAAGAAAGAGGAAGAAGGAGTTTCAGAAACTGTAGCAAGACACTTTAAAAAGAGGGGAAGGCAGCCCAAGTTGTTTCTTCTTTACCAATTCGTCAGGAAGACAGTGAGCAATTTCAACCAAAGTTTAGCAGAGGAAGATGTAGGAGCAGAGGTCAGAGAGAGCTTTTCTCATTGAAAAATAAATGTATTCTTAAATCATATTTATGGGAAACACTCTGTGATGATGTGTGATGACTGGGGGGCATGAGCAGCCAGCGTAGTGTTGCAAAATGATCCACCCGACAGCACAAAAGAGCAGCATTACTGTATGAGTATTACATCCCGAGCTAAGAGCATCATACTTTACATTAAAGTACATTCCACTGACCTTCCTGATCATTGGCTGAGCGTGTTTATGGTTTTTGTTACGGTCCATCTCTTCCCATACGTCTGCACCAGGGGTGGTCGGCGTGGGTATCGGGGGGCAGTTGTCAGCGTCACTGAGGCGCTCCCCTTGCAGGACATCCTCAGTGTTCTCCCTCTGCAGCTCGCCTGGCAGCACTGAAGCATTGGCCATGCTGTGGAAGAGACCGGAAGGTCACCTTGCAACTCGTTCCCATAACATAATTTAGAGCAGTGATTTCTCAGGGATATCTGACTGTGCAGATTTCGAGTCTAAAAAAAGCTGCAGCTATATAACTGAGCGCATACCCAACCGAGTGTGAAGGAAGTGTGAGTTAAACGATGGACCTACGGCATTTCAAACACGTACCCTAAGTATGCTGGCGTGAGGCGGGTGAGCTGCTGAGCAGTGGTTGCTGCGGCAGTGATGGTCAGCATATCCTCTGAATCACATTTCTCCCAGTCATAGGGGTCATTCTCCAGCACGTTGTGGCTCTTCATGGCATTCTCGAACACAGACATCAGGAGCTGTCACGGAGAATAAAAAGAAAACACATGCATCAGCATTTTACAGTTGCAGAAGAAAAAACAGCACATGCAAAATAAGCCAAACAAGGGAGTGAATGCCAACCTGATAGTCAGGCTTAGTGTAATAGTCCAAGGTCATGATGTGCTCCAAGAAGGTACTAAACTCTGAGGGAAGGTGCTTCAGCATGAGTCGATGATCGTATGTCTCTTTTAGATTTCCTACTTGCTCCTGGGAAGACAGGAGGGAAAAGAGTGAGAGGATGACCTTACAGTGTATTGCTAAAATGTAGTAATGAACTCACTGAGGCACATACTTTGTCCTTAATTTTTCTCCAGGGAAGCTGACCAACCATAAATTCTACCAGCATGTAGAAGAGCGACCACAGGTCATCGTGACGACCCATTTCCTGCAAATTTGGACACAAGAAAAAGGGGCACGGGGGTTAAAGGGTAAAATTGGACCTAATGCCAGCAGGGATTTTGACTTTCCTGCCATGTCTATGACAAACACATATGCTCCCAAAACTAGACGTATATACTCAGGAATAGTGTTTCCTCACTGCCACTGTGATGTCACCATATGATTAGTGAAGTTCTGTTATGAAGCCCCAATTTGAGCAATTTTCACCATATTCACCTACTGGATTCTTAAAACTGGATCTGAGACATGATTTGAGCATATTCCAGACAACCCTCTTTTCTGACTCTTAGACTGACAAACTTCATGTTTTATTCATTATGATCTGAAACCAGCCACTGGGTCATTAACTCGTTAGGGAAGATAAGACGAGGTCACAGAGCGAAGGAGGCAAGGTCTGTTTTCCCATAGACTTCTATACAACCCAAACTATTTTGTAACAACAGGAGTCGCCCCCTGCTGGCCATTAAAGAGAAGCTAAGTTTAAGGCACTTCACTTTTCAGACTCAGGGGCTACATCCAACTTCCATATAATCGATGTGCTCAATACATCTACAGTGCAAGCTCACCTTATTCTTGTGAGCATTGATTGAAGCGTATCGCACAGTTCCTCTGAAGCCTGCCACGGGACGAGGCTGAAAGAAAAGAGAGATTTGGCAGAGTGATAGTGATAAACGGGTGTAAATGTAAAGCAAGCACAAAGCTAAAACCACATTTAAAACTCATAAGTAACACACTTTAGCTCTGAGTGTGGAGTCCCAGGCTCACGTCACATGATGACATGCTGAGTTAAAGCAGCAGTTGTGTGTGAACTCTAATGTATACCTCTGACTCTGTAATCCCTGGATTACACCTGGATCACGCTCTGGTGCTCTAGAGCAATATTTTTTTGTTTAACATCAAGTTAGGATTTTAAACTGCACAACATTACACAGGGAGTCTACGTGTGTACATACATACTGGCACTTTTATATACAGAACATGGGTGATGCATTTCTAACTTCTTTTTGATTTATTTTGGGCACTATTTAAAATCAATTTCCAAAAAAAAAAAAAAATTTAACAGCTGGCAGACTATGCTATAAAACCATTTCTCAGCATATTATTTTATGTATATAAGTACCTTTATGATTAAAAGCCCAACTATGCTCTAGTATAATCGGCACAGAGTACTTACTGGACGGACTTCCTGGCTGGAGTTGGTGAACTGACGGGCCAAACCAAAATCGAGCATGTAGCAGCACCTGCAGGTGCTGGCTAGTCTTCCCATCGCAAAGTTTGACTACAATTTTAACAGAAACAAACAAGTTTAAAAGTTTCTTTTTGTGATATTCAAATAAAACAAGATCTAACCCAACGGTCGACTTACTGGTTTAATGTCACGGTGCAAGAAGCCGACAGAATGGATGCTTTCAATGGCCTCTAAAATCTGCTTGCCAAGTCTTAAAGTTGTGGAGACGGAAAAGGTGCCGCGGGTCATCGTTCTGCGCAAATCTGCAAGGTTCCTTCCCTTCAGAGAGAAAGTCAACACCGTCAAATTCAAGAAGTAGAACAGATTAAATAAACTACTGCTGATTTGCAAGGCTCTTACCTGGAGTTCCATCACCACATAGTTGAAGCGATCATTCCTACCACAGCCCACAAAGCGACACACGTGGTCCTTGCCTGTGAAAGAAAGATTTATACAGTTTGAGCTTTGCCCATCTTCATGTTCAAACCCCTATTTGGTGTTGAAAAACTACCATCAGGATTTACTAATAAGGTTCAGAGTCAGTGCTACTTTTGCTCCAGAAAATTTGGGGGGCAGAGAACAGAGATGGGCAGTAACGCCTTACTGTAATCCGATTACTTTTTTCAAGTAACGAGTAAAGTAAGGGATTACTATTGCAAACACGGTAATTAGATTACCATTACTTTCCTGTAAGCACGCTGCGTTACTAAAACCGTGATTTTTTTGCGAGAATGTCTCATGACAGTGACGTAGGCGAGTGCGACGTTCGTGACAACAGCTGTGTGCAGATCAACAATGGATAATATATCGAGTGCGGGAGAGAGTATGAGCGTGCAGCGTTTAAAGCGTGGAAGTATTGACCTTACTTTGAGTTTGATTCCATAAAAAGTGACAAAAACATTAGCGTCCGTTGTGCGTGGGAAGAAAACTTCTTTTTACAGCAAAAAAAACCCCCCTAAACTTCCGAGCAAGCACCAAGTGCGCTACCACGTAATGGGAAACTGACCGCTGCGGCACACCTGCACCAGGGCAAACATCTGCCTACCCCACTCCTGCTTCACTGAGTGAATGGGTCAAATGCAGAGAAAAACAAGTAATTTCCCCATGGGGATCAATAAAGTATCCATTATTATTATTATTATTATTATTATTAAAATAGAGCAACAGGACCGCTAGTGTTTGATTTTATTTATTTTCTGCTGTGTTTTACTTGCATCTATTTGAAAGACTGAGTGTAAGTGTGAGTTTATGTGCTGGAATGTGCAGAAAAAAGGTTTAAATGTTAAACAAATTTCTTCCAGTCAGAGAATGTTGCATATAATTACATTTTTGCTTGATGCATAAAGATTAAAACTAATAAAACAAGTTTTAAAAAGAGATTTGATTACATTTTGTATGATGGATTATGCAGAAAAAGTAGAATTGGGCTGTAAGATCTATTGCTTTATCACCTATTCAGGTTGTAAATCGTGTTTTTTAAAAAGTAACTAAGTAACTAATTACTTTTGAAAATAATTAATCAGTAAAGTAACAGGATTACTTTTGGGGGGAAGTAATCAGTAATTAGTTACTGATTACTTTTTTTAAGTAACTTGACCAACACTGGCAGAGTAATTTAAGCTATTAATGCGATTTATGGCTGGAAAGTTACTGCAAATTGTGCTAAATTTAACACAGAAAAAAGCGTGTTTTATACCATGTCTGTGATTGTGATTGTTGCTTCTGCGAATCTGAATTTATTCGAATGACAGGGAATGTGTTACGAGAACAAGCGCACACCTAGCAAGGGTGGATGACTCAAATCTGTGTGTGCCTTGCAGCTCTTTACCTAGTCTCACGCTGAACATGTTTAGAGCCAAGCCCATCAAAGGATTAGATCCCTATACAAGATATACAGTGCTGTGCAAAAGTCTTGAGCCACCACTCATTTCTTTATTTTTTGCTTCAAATGAGTCAGGCTTTCTTGTATTTTTTAGAGCAATAGTTCTCCAGGATTTTTGAAGTTCTTTCAAAATTCATCTTTGGACATTGGTTGCTTTTCCACTCATTTTCCATCTAGACTTTTTACCAGCCCATTATCAAAGGAATGATTTTTATTTTTGTTTGCATATAAAAAAAAGCACCTAACTCGATGAACCAGAGCTGTCTCCACATAACAGAAAAGTCAGCAAAGAACCAGTTCTTAAAATGCATCTTTAGGCATTTTGATACTAGCAGCCTTTTGCAAAAAACATGACTCATTCCAATGTTTTTAGCTGACTCAAGGAAAAACATCAAAGATAACATAGTTTGATAAACATCAACACGGTGATTCCCAAAGAACTGTTAGCTGATAATTTGGCACATTTGCACGGTGTTAAGCGTGTCCTTAGAAAAATCTAAGGAAACTGGACAAGTGGAGAACAAAAGAAGGCAGGCTAAAAAGAAATACCAGCCCAAATCAACACGTCTGGTAACTGGTCTTATGGAGTGATTAATCCAATTATCATCAATATGTATAGAGAAGAGCAGGAAAGAGGTTTTGATCCATCATCTGGGAAGTATTTGATTGGCAATGACTTTATTTGTTACCACGACAATGATGTCAAACACACTGCCATTGCAGTGAAAGCATACCCATTTCCCTACCAAAATATAAAGGAATTAGAGGTGGCTCATCACTGTACAAGGTTGTGTCGTGTATTGGGTATAACAGACAGCCAACTTACTTTATACAGTCAGCAATGTGTTTACAGTGTTTCGGGTTTTTAATTCATATTTCAACACACAGATGAGTGTGTCTGCATACAGCGCTCTGCTCCATTACAAATCGACTCCAATGTAGTTTTTTATTTTGCTCCCCAGTAACAGATCTACGACACGCAATATTAAAATGTCAGAGAAAATGAAGCAATTAACAGGACGCATCTGAAATGTGTTGGATTCCCGTCTGACTCCTACGCCATGCAATACTGACTGTAGCCTCACGTGGCAGGCAGAAAAAAAACGCAGAGAGCACATTAACAGTAAGAATCAACAGTAAGTTCAATATGTGTATGGGTCAGGATGTGACAGCAAATAAAGTTTTCTGCTCCTCTACATGTCGTACAGGTCAGCTGTTACTGACAGATTTCAGCTTCACACAGAGATCGAGAAAAAGTTCTGCACCACTTGAGCTGTCAGACGTATCCAGAGCACAGCTGTCTCAACCTCTATGATAGATGAGAAGAGTTAGCCATTATATCAGAAACAAGATGATTCTCCTTCAGCTGCCTATCATTGGTCTAAATTTCTATGATATAAAGAAAATGTGTAAAACTGTGTTACACTGTATCATTTTTGTTAGTAGAGTACTCGCTCCCTCATGTATGAGCTGCTAATTTGCAGTGCTGTTGGAAGATTGCTGGTCATTACTTAAATGAGCTGAAAATGAATTTACTGCATTGTTAGTAGACCACCCGAAGAATTTTACACCCTTCCATCATCTGCGCATTTTAATGCCTGCAGCCTGTCTTAGTAAATCTGAACGAAGATATCTATTTTTTATTATTATTTATTAGAATTATACTGTATACGGTATATATTTTTATAAAAGCAAATAAATATATATAGTATATAAAATATATATACACATTTCTTTCAGTAATACATATTTTCCAGCACCGATTATTTGTAATAATAATTGTAATGTACAAAAGCCAATGTACAAAACAAGAATTTGCTCTTCTTCTTTTTGTATAGTTTGCATTTCTGTTACATATTCTATTTTGCACAAGGGGAAAAGAAGAATTATCTCAGCTTTGTATCACACCCTTTATAAAGACTGCAAAAACGACAGGAGACCACAGAAAAAAAGCCAGTGCCATTTCTGAATGTCATGTCATTTACCAATGAACCAACTGCAGTCAACCAGGCAAATATCGATGAAGTGGTACAATCCTAGACATTTCCTTAGAGATAATACACAAGTCATCCATTACTTTCCTGTTTGAACAAGCTACAAAGCATGATTCTGATACACCACATTTTTTGCAGTGTTGTGTGCTCTAGATGACCCACATTTACATGAAATAACAACTTTAATTGAATTAAAGAAATTCTATTTTTAAGAAGAAATGGTAGAAAAGGCATTTTACATACTATTTTTCCCCCAAACAGGGTTTTTCAAACTGAGCCTGTGGGGAGTGACTTTGCACTTAATCTTGAATGGTCTACATTTAGTTAAGACAAAGAGTCTGCGTTACCTGACAACACAAGACTGCATCTCCCTGTCGTTTTTTTGTCATTTCATGAACACAAATGTAGTCTAACCCGGAATAAATTCACCTCCACAAACAAATATGCCTCAAAAATTGCAGTCCTAGTGAATTTCCTTTGTTTCTTTATGTTTTGGTGGAAGCCCAAAAACTCTCTGATGGGTGCCAAATGCATTTAAGCGCAGAAAACACCCTGCCCAAGAATTACTTCAGCTACTCTGCCAGTGATTTGGCACAGTATAACTCACCTTGAAGCTTCTTCAGCACAGCCACTTCCATCTTCAGCACTTGCTTGGGCTGCTGAGCAGACTCAACCTTCAATGCCACTGTGGCCTGGCTCAGCTGATCCAGAACCTCATAGATTTCCCCAAACCCACCTCCACCTATCTTCCTGGCCTGAAAAGGAAGGCAAGTCTCATTGTCGGAACAAGTGTATTATAGTGAAGAAATGAACCAGCGTGATTTTTCTTCCTTCTAAAGTGGGACTTACCACTTTCCATCTGTCTCTGACCACGTCTCCCACCGACAGGATGTCTGTGTGCTCTCCAGCCCCACTCATCCTGAGTGCTCTCAGCTACAGCCTACAGCTAGCATCAGTGTCGCAAGCACTTCACTGCAAAGAGGGGACAGCTTTTAGAGACCAGGTCAGTTTCCTCTTTCAAAACACTGCAAACTTCGTGATGCTGAATCCACAGAACATACAGGTCATCTTACTGTGCTCTGACGGGAGCATGTGGCTCATATGTGAATGTTAGCTCACGTCTCTCAAAGGAGCATTTAAAACCCAAACCTTCTCTAGCTGATTTTTTTTAAAGACAGAACCTACTATAGTGTAGTTAGTTGGAATCACAGCTAAAGCATAACACAGATAGCACAGAATATTCAGTTGACGTTAGATAAGATAAGCCATTTAGAGGGTACCCTCGCCAGCACACAGTGTTCACTGCAGTGGTCCTGTAAACAAGCTAACTAGCACATTTACCAATGGATAACGGTTAGGTAGCAAGCCTCTCTCACCTCGCTCCTGTGCGCTATCGCGATTTCGGCTAGAGTGTAAATTCCAAGCGGTCCCCATGCTCCCGGCGTACTCCGAGCTATGCGAGCGGTTCCAATGAGTTGTTTATTTCAGAAATGAGACAATGGTGGTGGACCATAGCTGACGTTAGCCGCAGTTAGCCAGCTAGCCTGCTGCTGATGCCCCGAACGCTCTCTCTCAGCAGCGGTGACGTCAGAGAACTCGAGTCCACTGATTGCTCCACAAAGTCCCGCATCCGCGAGACGCTGACGGAGACCGCTCCAGAGGAAAGGAGTCTTAGTGCTGAATACAGCGGCTGAGAAACGAAGTGGGAGCCGCAGCTTTGTGCCCTTGAAAAAAAACATACAGATAAGCCTTCACTTCGCGACACACACTGTCTCCAGGGACGATTACGTTTCTTTCTTTACAAAATAAAAATTAAAAGAAATATGGCAACATGAGGGCCCAAAAGCCAAGTGGAATTACTTTAAGTGGAATTCAGATATACTTTATCCCAAAGTCCTGACATTCATTTGTTATGAGCAAGATAGTGGTGAGGTATGCGCAGGAGTGGCAGAAGGAAGAGATGGGCGGGCCGATCGAAATATCGATAGCATCGATACCAATGCTGATATCACTATCAGATCGATACTAGGTTGATAGGCTCGATACTTTGTTTCTAGCCTCAGTTCAGTGTATGTTGCCATGGAAAGTAAAACATCACAGTGTTTTAGTGGTCATTTCATAAGTGATGACACACTGCTCTCCCCTATATTGTCTGCCTTTGGTATATTAAAAGTGTCAGTATCAGTATTGGTATAACCCTGTATTTACTTATTATTGGCTCTATACCAACATTTGCTGTATTGCACAGCACCAGAGGGGTTCAACCTGGGCATGGGATTACATCAGGGATGGTCCTGAGCCTTTCTTCTTTGCTATTGTGATGAAGAGGTTAAAGGACAATGTCAGGCTGGAGTTTCCATGGATTGTGATGATTGCAGACCACATTGTCAACTATGGTGAGATTAGGAAGCAGATGGAGGAGAGTGTAAGGAGGCGGCGGTAGTCTCAACATGCACAGAGCAGGGATGGTGGAATGTTGAAGATGAAGCTAACAGGCAGGAGGAAAAGCGGAAGGCCACTAAGGCGGTTCATGGAAGCAATGAAGGAAGACATGCAGAGATTGCAGCTTAAATCTACTGTTCTGTGCAAATGTTGTGATAATGCATCATTTATTAGCTTATTTATTCTAAGCATTTATGATCTAAATCAACAAAACAATGTCAACCTGAAGTGGAGAACAAAGTCCAGCATTTGTCTCCAAAATACTCCAAAAGGGGTAAAAACACAGACTGTGAGGGACTCAGCTGGTTAGGCATGAGGGTAAAGTAACTACAACACAAAACCAGACTGAAAATATAACTGAGCTATCAGACACAAAAGAAAAGGGAACTTAAATACTGGCTGATCACACCAAAGACGCCCAACGGGGGAACTACAACAAAGAAGTTATCTTATAAGAAGTAAATAAAACAGCAACTAGTTTGTCAGTTAGTTTAACTTATCAATAATCTAATGCAAAAAACAAAAACAACTGAATACCAAACTCAAATGTCACGTAAAATAAACAACCTATTTAAAGTAAACATTTCTTGGCCTCCCCTGCGATGACGTGACACTTGGTACATTCCAGTTCCTGCATTTGAAAGAGGTGCATTTTGAAGGCCCATCTTTTCCTCATTTGGGTAGATCTCAGCAGCCAAGTGACCACATTTGTGTGTCTAATATTAAGCTTGACTATTATTTTATTTTTGTGTTCTCTTCTATGAATTTAGTTGATATTTGTATTATGTTTACGTCTTTGTGATTGCTGACTGTATGTGCATGCGATAATACAGGGCCCCACTAACAATGGGGATACAAAAACAAAGATAAAGAGCTGAACATGCAAAAGTTGACTATACATGTGTGCTACAAACAGAGGCATGTGTGTTTGAAACACATGCAAAATAAACACACATCTGTTTCATGAAATCATGACGTGTTCTCATTTATGTGTTTAAATGCAATGAGTATCAAAAACTAAGATAAATAAAGTGTGTTGCATGAGGTCAACAACTGATTATAAAAGTTGTCATCATTATTTGGAATTTCTAGCAGTGGCAGCCCCTCTAAAAAAAAAAAAGAACTCTAAGTATACTTGACTTCTCGGATTTCTGACCTTAGCAAACATTTTATTGATGAGTTCTGTTTTACTTGTGAGTCTAAAGTCACGATGATGTCAATATTTAGAATAATGTTGCTATTAAATATAGAGAAGCAAGAAAACATTTACTGCAAGTCGGCTACTATATGAGCATGCAGTGGCTTTAGATTTTCAATCAGAGCCACCTGTCGCTCCTCAAGTTTGTTTTAACAAAAACAAGCAGGTGAAGAACAAAATGTTTGAGTCAAAGCCCCAGAGCCCCGTTCCACATAAACTATATGGGCAAAAGCACTGGGCCGCTTACACATTGCACCTCCAGAAGCTGCTCAGTTGTGGAAACCCCTGCCACAAAGCTCCTAGTGCACAGCTTTTGTCTTGATGCTAATGCCAGAGGAGGTTTGGGGCTCTGTATTTATATTTAATTTATTTTATTTAACCAACAGAGACACACTCTCAGTTCAGCCCCTGGCTTACCCAGTCTGTATGTCTAAGTATCCTTGGGCAAGAGACTGAACTCTCCCGATGCATCCCTTGTAATATGAGTGAGTCTGTGGGAATGTGAGGAAGAACTTAAGGCTTAAAGGGAAAAAAAAGACCCTGCATAAATGTGCACGCGACTGGGTGAACAATAATATTAAGTACAGTCCATTAAACAACCCATTTAAATAGAGAAGATGAAAACTATCTGTCATTGACTTTTCTTCCACCATTCTGATGCGCTGTTTATTCAGTAGGTCATGTTGACAATGTTTGCATGCCAAAATGTAGCTGAGCAGGTGTACCACCAAAGTAGCTGGTGGGTGTAGGTGGGTCTTCTGCATGTGAAAAATGAGGCACAAAATGGTTTGTGCATGCACCCCAGATAATCAGTGTGGTGCCTGCTCGTAAATAACACTGTGGACAGATGCAGATGACGGGAAATGTATTCGTCTCTGGCAGGAAACAGAGAAGCTGCTTAAAATAGGTTTCTTGTTAAAAACATAAACATGGATGAAATGATAAAAGTGAGTAGCTGGGCTTTAAATAACGCGTAATAAGCCCGCTTTAATGAATAAAACGATGAATAAATTCTAATAGAAGAGCTGGGGTTTGTTGAACCAGATGAATTATCCAAACGTAAACCCGGTTGGAGGCCTGATTTTAACCAACAACAAACTGCGTCCGTGTGACGAGCCTCCGATTTCCGGGGAAGCCGCCACTGAGAAACAAACGCACACGGATGCGGCGATGGGAGTGGCCAAACAATCGGATTGGATAACAGGATGTGACTTGAGCTGTTTTGGGGTGAGGCGGTGCGTTTGGAGGTGCACAACTTTCTGCGTGTTTTGCGCAGTTTCGCAGCCTTTTTTTCTTTTTCCGCGCACCTCGGACAAACCGAAACGGCGGCTTTAAACACTCGGAGCTTTCCTCTCAGCGAAAGCACACTGATCTGAGGAAGTGCCCGAGCGGGCCGCTGCACGTTCAGCGTCTCGCGTGTGGGTTTACTTACGTTGCGTGCAGGAGGGGAGGAGGTGGAGGAGGGGGGGGAAAGTTGTGGACATGTTTTCCTGGAAGTGTACGGTTTTGCGGATACAGTGTGCAACATTGTAACTACGGCGTTACTGAGCCTGCCCCGGGCCCTGGCCGGACTTTGGAGCGTATTTCCGCGGGGCTGCTCGCTCGCCTGCTCGCCATATTGCGCGCTGTGAAACTCGAGGGAAAGTTGTCAAGAGTTATGACATTTGCTGCGCACGATCCCTTCATGGAGCTGCGCGCAGTTGATCGAAACCAAAGTGACTCCGTGGAGTTGGACACGGGCGACTCTTTGCACCATTGATAAGGTGATCACACGGTGTGTAAGTAATGCTTTTTAATCTGCTGGATTGCCTAAGAGCTCTTCGCTCCTCAGACGCTTCCTTATTGCTCTTTTTTTCTCCTCTCACACAAACATCACTGGCTATCGCTCGGGTGATTGCACGAGCCCCTTCGTTTCCTGTATTTCTTGTTGTGCCAAATGGCAGCTACACTGTAAGCGCCGCCGTGTTGAGGTCTGTCTGTCCCTTCGAAACTTGCAATGCCCTATCTGCGCGCACTCTTTCTCTCTGCTCAATCTGCGTGCAATCCTGTATATTTTCACTTTACTCTAACGGGGCTATCTGCTGGCGTAGGCCTCAATTTCCTCATTGCCAAAGACGACTGAGAGTCGAGTGAAAACTCTGTGTCTTCTAAGAAAACAAAAGTGTCTGACTTCTTCTTTCTATCGTAAGGTCTTGCACCCCCTAAAGAGGATGGACAGCGAGCCTCAGATTTGATTCTTGAAGGAGGACTGCGTGTTCTCCACCCTGTGCTTTCCTTTGGGATTTATATTTCCTCCCAGATACCTCTGTATACACAGTTAAAGAATTTCTTCACCACAAGCAGTGAAAGCGCACTACAGAGGCACCAACTTGCTTGCTCACAGATCGGGACTGAAAGCTCTATTACTATGAGTCTTCCTGCTCAAGTAAATACTGACAAGAGTGGTAAGCACCGTGCTGCAGCCATGAAAGAGGCTGTGCAGCACCCAGGGGAGGTTTATTATGGTATGGGACCGCCAGCTTTAGAGTCAAGCCACAGTGACTCTGCCAGCAGCTCTGGTGTTTATAATCAAGAGAAAGGGCCCCAGAGTTTACCGCACTATCAACAGGGTGCTCCAGTAAAATGGATGCACCAGGACTCCTTACAGGCCCCTGGCTGGTCCCAGGAAGTTCCTGTGTCGACCTGGGGACAGAATTTTGGCCCCTACATGAGCGGAGTGAATGTCAGGAATCAGATGACGTTCCACAAGGGAGTCCACGAAGGTGTAGCTCTGCCGATGGGAGGGGAAAATCAGCTGTCCGGACCTGTGGAGGTTTATAGAGATGCCACACAGGCTCCGGCTCAAGGCAGGGGGATTGAGTGGGAACAGCATGCTGCAGCGGCGGCAATGCACCAGGCTCAGCTGCAAGCCTATCAACATGGCCACAAAGGCGTGGAGCTCCAAGGCCAGTCACATGTGCCACCTCATGGTTTGCAGGGGTCCATGCTGCAGCCCTTCCAGGCAACATTTAGACCCAGCAAGCAACAGTTCTCATCTGGCTATTACTCGGTTTTTCCAGCAAACAAGGCAATTCCGAACCTGCCCTACAGTGAGCAGCCCAAAACTCAGCAGCAGCTTCTACACCAGATGCAGCAGCAGCAGCAGCAGCAGCAACAACAACAACAGCAACAAATTCATCATCACCATCATCACCAACAACAACAGCAGCAGCAGCAACAACAGTTGCATCAACAGCATCAGATTCAGTTGCAGCAGCAGCAGCAACAACAGCAACATTTGCAGCAACAGCAGCACCAAATCCAGCAACATCAAATCCAACAGCTGCAGCAACAAATGCAGCAACAGTATCAGCAGCAGCTCCAGGAGAGACAGCAACAAATCCAGCAAATGCAACAACAGCAGCAGCTACAGCAGCAAAATGTGTCACAGCAAGACACGACACAGCCACAGGTGCAACCAAAACAGCAGCAGACCCAAAACTTCGTCGCTTATCAGCCTGCCGAGCCGCCTCCATCTGAAACTGGGTCCAAAGAAGATGTTCAGTCGACGGAGCCGCAGCAGGAAGCAGAGGCTCAAAGCTGTGACGCGTCAGCCGTTCCTGATCAATGCCCCGAAAAGGCCGGCGCAAATCCCACAGAGCCCGCAAACGCGGCTGCTCCTCGGCGCTCGCGTCGCCTTTCCAGGGAGGGGCAGTCGCCACTGGATCCCCCTTCCACAAACATCTGGTCTCAAGCCAAAGAGCCTCCACCGCCCCAAAACGGAGTAGCGGGTGCGCAGGTTGCGAAAGCAGGGGAAAGCCAAGTGACAACAGGAGGGGTCATCCGTAGGAGAAGGAGAGCATCCAAGGAGATCAACTTGGAAACCCTGGCACAGAAGGCGTCAGAGATGGAGTCCCTGCCTGCAAAAATTGTAAAGGTAAAAGAGAAATGGCTCATTACACTGCTGCTGTAGGGAATATATCAATCATTTATGAGAGTAATATGATTTTAAAAAAAAAAAGAAATAAAATACTCTTAGGCTCAGGTTGCTTGAGAGGGAACGGGGCAGGCAGCTCATTTGTGCAAGTGAGAGCAGATTTTCTCATCTGGCAAAGTTGGCAAGCAGCTGTACAAAGAGGAAGGACTCTGTTTCTATGCAGAACTTCCCTATGGTTTACAAAATCCTTTTCTTGGGCTTGTTTACTCGACTCGTGCAGCTGTTGAGCCTCAGCCATTGCGGGCTGTTTTAACAAGTTGCACATCGATACTGCAGACAACGTATCTGGTGAAACCTGAATGTCTGCCGTTCACTGAAGATTCGCCTTTTTGATCTGCTCTCCTCATTTTACTGCTGTATGAAAGATGATACGCTCTGTCGTTTTATTCAGGATATATAATATTTACTTTAATCGTGGCACACCCACTGGGGCCTGCTTCTTTAAGGTTTCTTTAGCAGTTTTTATTTTGTTGTTGTTTTTTTTACATAAACACAAGTCGCAGAAATGAGTAAAACTCAGTCTGAGTCCATTTTAACGCAAGCAAACGGACAGGTAGTCCTCTTCCCTCAGGGGGGTTACGAAGCTTATCGAAGGCTTTCTTGCACCGCGCGCACGTTGGAGCAGCTGCATGTCTGCACACCTCCACATTCCTCAGGCCTTTTCCCAGTCATTCAGCAGAGCTAGGGAGGGGCAGCACTGTCAACCTGTATAGCTACACTCCTTTTCTCCCCACTACACGCCAAACAGGTTTAAGGTGGCGATTCACAACCCAGAGCTGTTTCGTTGTGGTTAGTTAAACTGCACTTTGTTTTCTAGGTCAGGAGACGAGACGAGTGTCTTTACTTTTGTTCTTAACTTTTACTAATTATAAATCACAAAACTGATTCATGCTTTAACCCCCACCACTAGAAGCCAGGATTACTCATTTTGCTAGTTTTTCTTTGAGTTAGAATGAGCAGAAATACCAGGCAGGCATGTGGACGTCTCCGAAAGCCTGCCAAAGTATGTGCTTGTAAAGCCCTATGATGAAATTTTATATATTTCTATTTTTATTTTACAGGTGGAATGCACATGTTTTGAAAGAGACTTTAATTTTTCTGCTCTGTGGTGTTTATTTTAAATTTTCATTTTTAATTGATCTCTTAATTATGGCGTTTCAAGCTGATATGTGGTTTATTGGTTGAGGAATTAATTTTGAGGAAAATAATAAGTTACTACTTTATCATTTAGGTGCTTTTAAATCTTAAAAGTAAACTCATCTGCCACTTTATTGGGTACATGTTCCCCTCTATTCTTTAATCCTCTGTGGCATTGATTAAATGAGTTGTCTCAGAGAAATTTGTCCAGATTGACGTGATAGTATCATGTTTTTGTTGTCATTGCTACTTTTTATTCGAATAATATATTTTTGAACTTTATTTGCATTTTTTTTGTGCTTTCTATGTTCACTGGACACTTTATTAGGTACAACTAGATCTGCTAGTGTATGCATAACTAAAGCAAGGTGCTGGAAACATTCCTCAGAGATTTTGATGCATATTGATGTCATGACATAACACTGCAGATTTATCAGCTGCACGTCCATTGCATGAATCTCCAGTTCTGCCACATCCCAAAAGTGCTCAGCCAGATTGAGATCTGGTGGCTGCGAAGGCCACTGAGCTCACTGGGATGTTCAAGAACAGTTTGAGAGGATGGTGCGCTATCCTGTTGTTTACACTAAATTCTGACCTACCACCTGGATGTCGGTGCAGAAACTGAGACTCAACAGACCGGGTAACATTTTTCATCTGTTGTGCAACTGTTGAGCCTGTTTGAGTTGTTGCCTCCGTTTCCTGTCTTAGCTGCCAGGAGTGGCACCCAGTGTGGTCTTCTGCTGCTGTAGCTCATGTTGTGAGTTAAGAGATGCTCTTCTGCGTACCTTGATTGTTATTATTGAAGATACTGTTGCCTATTTAACAGCTCAAAGTAGTCTGGGCATTCTCCCCTGATCTTTGGCATCAACGAGGCAATTTTCCCAGAGAACTGCTGCTCGCAGGATATTTTCTCTTTTTCTGATCATTCTCTGTAAACCCTAGAGATGCTTGTGTGGGAAAATCCCAGTAGATCAGCAGTTTCTGAAATACTCAGACAAGCTCATCTGGCACCAACAATGCCACATTTAAAGTCACTTAAATCGCATTTCTTCCAAGTGGTTGATTTGCACTTCAGCGGATCATCTTAACCGTGTCTATTTGCACCGGGTTGCTGCCATGTGATTAACTGATTGGATATTTGTACTGATGAGCAGTTAAAGCAGCTGTACCTAATAAAGTGGCTGGTGAATGTAAGAAATGTATGTCTGTTGTATCTTGGGGACTTTTTAGTGATTCAAATGTTACAAAAAACAACGAAAGAATAGATATTTCTGTTCAGAAACAGTAATTCTGATTCTTTCTTTCTTTTTTTTTATTTTTTATTTTTTTTTAAATTGGAGCCGAATGCAAAAAAAGCTCATGTGACCACTTGGACTTCTTCCTCTTTTTATATCTCAATCCCTTTTCCTTTATTTTCCTGCTACTTCCTCAACTCTCTTCTGCCTTTTCTAATCTTCCTGCCTCTTTCCTTATTGTGCCTCAACAGGAAGACGGTGCTTCAAGCAGGCAAGCCACAATGGTGCCCCTGGTCATCCCAGTATCTGTGCCAGTCCACAGAGGTCAAACAGATCCTCAGGGTGGCTGGGCTCAGGGGCGGCCCGGTCAGGGCGAGCGGCCTGCTGCACCATCCGATCGCAAACCTTCTGTCATTGTGGCTCGCCGGCGATCGCTGAGAAGCACCATGACTGAGAGTTTTGCTCAGGTTAGTTCCCTAAGGACGAGAGATTTGAATTGTTTTCCTTTCAGTCACTTTAAAGGGACTTTTTTCTTTTTTTGCATACCACGATGAAACATTTACAGCCGTCGTGTTTGTAGATGTTTATTCAGGCTTAGACCACATTGCATAACTACCTTGATACCCCCCTTTAAAATGCAAGTTTGAGCAGTATTGTTAGCAAAGACAATGTCATCCCACCCAGTTACACAAACAACCTCAAAGTTCAACTTCTCATGGGTCGGCTCAGACCTCGCAGTGGTTAAACATTGAGACTTTGAGTCTTTCAGACATCTGCTGAGGAGTAACAGAGATGTGCAACTAAAACTTGGACCAACCCACAATTTATGGACTGAATTAGATGATGTGACTCATTAATTCCAAAATCCTGAACCACATGAACATCATTACAGACTGTAGGTTCACAGTGAAGTCAGATTCAGGAAGTACACTCATCACTGGGCCAGATGATTAAATCTATTTTATGTGTGTAATGCAAAAAAATCAATGTAGGGAGAAGACAAACTCCGAATTGAGCTTAGATATTTTTATCTGGTCGAGTAGGTTTGGTGAAGAGAGGTCTGCTTATTCTTACTGTAAAGCGACACCATGACCCGTTTAGGGCTAAACGTGCCAAAAATACATTTGCAAAATTCAGCTTCAGTGTCTTTTTCAGAATGACTTTATTCATACATTTTCATAACCACATAACCCAGACAGGTCATGAATCTGTCACAGGGCTTGTACAAAAAAAAATGGGTGATCATTCACACATTCAGTTTAGAATCGCAAATTAAGCTAGCATGCATGTCGTTGCATGTGGTTGTGACAGTGGGGTGAGAAGTAAACATTAATGATAGTATTAGGTAGGAGTATTAGTGCAACAACATAAATGTCATTGTTCATTTTGAGAAAACAGTCAAAATACAGAGATTAAAGTTGGCGTTTCAATTACTCATCTATACCCGGCATTTTGTAGAGAGTATAGCAGCCGTGGGAGTTGTTTGACTTCAAACTACAACTTTAATCTCCAAATTTAAAATGAAATGAACAACAATGTACTTTTCCTTAATGTGGTCCTAGTACTTCTTCAGAGGGGATTTTAGCTCGTGCCAGCTCTGATTCTGTTTCTCCGTTTACTGGAGAAACTGGGCGCTGGGATTTCTGGAGTTGCAGCTGAGTTTTATTTATTTTTTGCAAAGTCATAAAATTAAGGCAAGTCCCAGCTGAATGCACAGGCAATTCCTCCAAAGCTGGGCGTTTGACACCAACAGAGAAATGGCACTACAGGCCTGAGAAAATGTTCAGTTGTTCTGTGTGGGACTGTTCCTTTAATTTCCAACAAGGTCCTCAAATGTTGGACATAGAGGTACAAAACTTTATCACAAGTCTCAAAACACTAGCATAATTTGAATATCAGAAACGGTTTAGTCCAAAAGGATGTTTTAATACAGTTAACGATCTGGACCTGCGATTTAATAATAAATCGGTGAACTTTAAAAACGCCTTTCTAACCTGACTTGTTGTGTAAAATCCATTTACACCCCAGCTGATGAGGCGTTGTCGTCTGTGTGTGGCTTTTCCCTTCTCACAGAGAAACTTAGATTGCGTCACGATAAACCACGTGAGAATGTTCAGTCAGCTTTATGGCCGGTTGTGTCTGATCCAGGAGCAATAAAGGTTAATACAGGAGGAAGGTGGAGGATAGCAGGGAGAATTTATTCCTTGAATTTGATCAGTCAGGCGTGAAACCTGCTCATGATTGTTATAAAAAATATAGGTTTGTGTTAACTCTGCTTCTTCCATCCAGGATGAGGAAAGCGATACAGGACTTGATGAGGACGGAAAAGCTAAACTGAAGCGCAGGCCACGTCCCGAACCTCTCATCATCCCTCCCCCCAAACCATCCACCTTCATCGCACCATCCGTCTACTCCAGCATCACTTCCTTTCAGAGCAACCTCCGTTCTCCGGTGCGCCTGATGGACAACCCTCTTACCTTTCCCCCATACACGCCACCACCCATCCTGTCTCCTGTGCGGGAGGGCTCCGGACTCTACTTCTCCACCTTCCTCACTAACATAGCTGTAACCAACCAAATCCTGCCGCCCCCGCCTACGCCCAAGTCTGCAGCTCGGAGCCTTCTGCGTTCCAGTGAGTCTCGTTTGCTTCAGTTCTTTTGCAGTGATATATGTGAGTTACTTGTTTGAATAAATTACTTAACAAGCAAGAGCTTTTTCATTCGCCTCTTCCAGCGAGTTCAGACGTTACGCCGCCTAGCTTCACCTTGAACGCCGAGGCTACACCTGTGAGCCTCGAACCGTGAGTAGCACTTAAACATCCAAACAACCTACTATTGTTTCTAACTGACGGCTTCATAACTCAGCCCTCTGTGTTGGCATTCAGACGGATCAACATTGGGCAAAAGTACCAGGCAGAAATTCCTGATTTGCAAGATGAAGCTTCTTCCCAGTCCGCCCAGCACAAAGCGGACTTGGTTTGGGTTCCTATTGATGACGCCGCCTTCAAACATGGTGACAAAGAGACCAGTAAGTGTCCATCATAACATGTGACCTACCGACCTCGCTTTTTATTCATACTTTGAGCTTTTTGTCACCATCGACACTCCTCACGTTCTCTTTGTAGTGGAGGATTTGATGAACATGGCATGTTCGAGCGTTTTGAGAGGAGGAGGAACCAATCAGGAGCTGGCTTTGCACTGTTTTCATGAATGTGGAGGAGATTTCCTTGTGAGTAAAGTGACGTACAGATATTACATTATTTACACTACTACTTATAAGTGTTTCATAGCTTTCAAATGAGGGACATGCCTTTGCTCACGGTGATGCCAACTTTTAAGGAAACACTGGGACGTTTGATGCATCAGGATCCAATTTTCCCCAAAGGCCATCAATTGATAGGTTATCACTACTCAGGTAACAACAACAAAAAGAAGCTTTTTATGCTAATTGCTTCAATCAGCTGTCACGTGCTTTCTCTTTGCCTTTCTCTGCAATTTATGCTCTTGCTCACTCACCTATTTTTACTGCATTTGTTTTCCCCTCAGGCTCTGACAGCTGGACAGCAGAGGAGAAGCGGTTTTTCAATAAGGGGATCTCTGCCTACAGGAAGGACTTCTTTCTGGTGCAGAAACTGGTATGTTCGTTAATTTGACCCTGCAGCAAGAACAACTGTGAATCAGTGGGGGGGAAGAAAGCAACCAAACAAACAGTTGCATACGATTAAATGCACTCTGTGTAGCGTCAATAAATCCTTTGTGCACTCCTCGAGGCATTCACGTAATTGCTTTAATCAAACAAGACAATAATAGTTAAGACGTTCGGTCTTTGCTGCATGATGCCAGATTTAGATGTAATGGAAAATGAGTAAACAGGAAGAGGACGCTCACCTCTCAACACAAAGACGAGCTGCATCTTTAAAAAGGTTCAAAAAGTCATTCAGACTGAAAAATTCACATCCTCTTTGCGACAGGAAATGACTATTTTTATAGGAAATGTGGGCTTTAAAAAAAAAAGCGGTAAAATAAGCTGAGACAGAGTGACTTCTCAAGGATTATCTTACGTATTCTTATTATTCAATAAAGCTTTACATGTGCACGCTTCTCTGACTGTTTTAAAGGTGCGGACTAAGACCGTGGCTCAGTGTGTGGAGTTCTACTACACATACAAGAAGCAGGTGAAAGTTGGTCGCAATGGGATTTTAATGTTCGGCCCTCCTGATTCACCTGTGGAAAAACACGCAGAGGCAGTCGTGGACGTCAAGGTAAGCGCGGTTAAATCTGACCTTTATTTTAAAGAGTCAATATGCAGTCATGGTAATAAAAAGCACATCCTGAATTCTAAGGTGAAGTAATCTGGTCCTTTAATTTGTTGTTTATCAAACAAAAGTTAAACCAAAATGCAGAAGCACTGTGTGAAAAATTACAGCCTCAAGAGGCTACGTGGCAGCCAGGTGCTGCTAATCAAATGCATTTGATTGATTTTGTTAACCTTTATTGAGATAGGGCAGTGGAGAGGAATCGGGAAAGCTGGGTAAGAGAGCAGGAGGAAGACGTGCAATAAATGACTTCAGTGTGGCTTGAAACCAAGGCCTCTTCAACAGCCTCATGGCCATAATTAATAGCGCCACATCTGCTGAAACTCCTCTCATACAAACACACATTAGAGCACAAGCGCCTGATACCAACTGTCAGGCACGTTGGTGGAGGAGTGAGGATTTGGGCTTGGTTTTGCAGTCAAAGTCAACCATGTGAGGCCACTTGTCCAACAGCTTAAGCTTAGAGTTATAAAACAGGAGAACGACCCCAAACCCAGCAGTAAATCTGCAACATCATTTCTGGGTGTTATAATTGTCCAATTTAAAAACCCGACGTCAACCTGACTGAAATGTTTTTGCAGGAGCTTGGAGAGCTGTGCATAAACAAATGCCTGCAAACTTTAGTGAACTGAAGCAACACTGTAAAGAAGGGTGGGACAAAATTCCTCCACAATGATGTGAGAGACTGATTAAGTCACAGAAAACAGTTACTTCACATTAGTGCTTCTAAAGGTGGTTAAATAAGCTCTTGAATTATGGGATGCACTCAGCTTTTCAAACACTGCTTCTTAATTTTTGGCAAAATTGTTGTTAAATAAATAATAACACTTTGTAATATGTTGTATTGTTGCTCACCTGAGGTTGTATTTACCTAGCATTAAGTACACCAGGTGTGCTTTAGATTATGTGCTTGTACATAAAACCTTTGAATTGATTGGTGTACTGTTTACCATGACCGTATATGTAGTATTTGCAATGTCTCATGTGCGTTTCATTGTGCATGGTTGAATGTGTCTTCCATGTTTATATTTATCTGTTTGAATATATTTAGGATTAATTAAAAGTCGTCAACATTTTTCAACTAATCAAATGGAACTTGAGTGTTTTTAAGAAGGGGTTTCATTGTGTGTGAATACAGATGTCTGCACATGGAGAAATATGCTTTGTGCCACGTCTTTTTGCTGCTATGTTATTTTAAATACACGGCAGCAAAAAGAAACAGACACCCTTCAGCCAGTGGCTTTCTTCAGCATTTCTGATACATGTATTTGTGTGACCCTAAATAAAGCAACCCCTGGACCTATTCTCTGGTTGACAGCAGTTATTTACAAAAGTACCAAAATAAGGATGTGCTCTGGCCACGCAAAATGTTAAGACCACTGGAATCAAGAACGATGAGTTGGTGGTTGTGAGAAAAGAAGGGTTGCACATTAGCTGGTCTAAAAATGTAGAGTAATAATCATATTTGTATATGATTATTACTCTATATAAAGATGTCTAGATCCAATTTTTAATCTAATCCTATCCTTCCCCGTATATAGAGCCTGTTAGTTTGAAACAAGATACCCACTTTACTTCTGATTGGCTGCCCCTCATCTGGGTTCCTTGAATAGAGTAATACATTTTGTGTATCCACTGTTAATGTGCTTTCTTTTTTTTTTTAGGAAGGGGGGGGGGGGGGTCTGGCAACTAAGAAAGCATTTTGAGGAAATCTTGAGAAAGCTGAGTCAAGTGTACCAGGGAGTGGAGGCTGCAAAACTCTCAACAGCTGCGACTTTATTAAGGAAAACCTCTGTTTTTGTTTGTTTGGTTTTTTTTGGGGGGGGGACAATTAAGAAGAAAGACTAGGGTAAAAAAATAAATAACGGGTCCCCTTTAATGAAGAAACAAGGATCTTATTGTCTTGAAGTAATGTTTAAGATTCTGGGTCATAGTCTGCCTAATTTCCCTGGTGGGATTCCTTACAGAGTTCACAGCAGCCGAAGATGACTCAAGGTGAAGCAGATGAGGATGACAAGAAGAATATGTCTTTAGAGCAAATCAATGAGAGAAAACAGCAGGCGAGGGTCGCTCAGTCACTACAGGTTCATGACTATGTAAGTTTCATTTCATAGTTCTTTGATACACATCCTTATCAGTTAATATATTTAAAATAAGGAAAAAACAATATATTTATTTATTTGAAAAAATCTAAATTTTATGAACCATTGGTCTCAACTGTGCTAAAACGCAACCTTCTGTTTCTGCCTCTTCAGGCAGGAACAGTGCTGGTGCTCAAAGAGCCAGATACTGTTCATAAAGAGGCTCATCAGTCTCCAGCACTTCCCAGATCTCGGGCCGAGCCTGCTGCAAAGAAGCCCCGGGTGCCACTGAAGCCCTCGCAGGAACCTGAGCAGATTTTTCCTTGCAAGAAATGCAACAGGTACGACAAAAGCCATCACAGAGATTGGCGTTAATTCCTGACCTGTTAGCATTGTGTTATGAATGTTTGCTCATTCATTATAAGAGTCCAAATAATGCTGGTGATTTTTGGTTCATCTCAGTGTGCTGATCTCTGTGGGGCACAGTGTGTTTAGAAGTTTCCGTGAATTCCGTGATATATTTATTTATTTATTTATTTTTTCAATAGCGCCGCTTTATTCCAAACAGTTGCTATCAAGCATAACGCTGCACCCTTTTCCTCCCTTACAGAGTGTTTTATAAAGTGAAGAGTCGAAGCGCTCACATGAAGAGTCATGCCGAGCAGGAGAAGAAGGCTGCAGCGCTGCGTCAGAAGGAGGAGGAGGAGCAGGCAGCAGCTCAAGCTCGAGCCAGGAAGGCGGCGGCAGCAGCAGCAGCGGCGGCAGCTGTGTCTGCTGCAGAGACCCAGCGGGGAGGTAATGGGAATGGAGCGTCAGAGCAGGCTGAGGCCAGCAGCCAAGAGGACTCATCAGAGGGGGAGGATGACGACGATGAAGACTGGCAGTGAGACCGATATAAAGACGAACATTAATGGGATGGATTGACGTGTAAATAGAGGGGAGATGGTGAACAAATCAGGGAGGGAGGTGTTTAAAAACATGTGCTCCCCTATGAGGAGCAGAATAAGCACAAGATGCTTTTAAAGTCTTCCTGTTGATCTTTTCACTTGTTTCCTGACCTGAACTGTTTGTCTTTGACTGTAATTCAGATTCACACCGTCAGCGTGTAAGCCACACTCCACATTTTCACATTTGTACCTTTGAAATAATCAGTTTGTTTTTTTTGTTGGTTTTTTTTTTTTTTTGTGTGTGTAAAATGTCCGTGTGCTATGCTTCTGCTTTTGCTAATAGGGCCTTTTTAAATCTTATTTAATTGAACATATGTTAAGATCTTCAATGGTTGTTTGATGAATCAGGATATCTTTCTAGCAATAAAATGAGATCAAGGCAATCATTACTTTATAGTTGCTTCCCTTTAAAGACAGAAGCCATTCTGTTTCAAATACTTCTTACAGGAAAAAAAACAGCGCTGAATTTAGCAGATTTCTATCAGATTTTTAGGTGGGTTGTACACTTATTTTTAAACTAAGGGACCTGTGAAATGAATATGTACAAAAAATATATATATGAGACTGTCATATATTTATGATACTGCATTTTTTTTTTTTTCCAGTGATTTTGATAATATAAAAAGTAATCATGTCGGCTGTAATGTGACTGGTGAATTGAGAAATGTATTAAAGAAATATATTCTTCTGAGGAGTGGATGGGGTTTTTTGTTTAACCAGCAGATGGCGGCAGAGGTTCAGTGTGAGCTGAGAATTTCCCTTCATGGTTGCCTGTAGGTGAATGGAAATATTGCTGTTGTCTGATTGGCCTAAGATAAACGTGGCTTAAATTCTATGTAGACCAAGTCAAGATTTATGTCATTTTATATTCCTAAATCATAACATCCTTATACATCTAGTGGGCAAAGAGAGATTTACTTCTAATGCTGTGCTCATAGGTCTTATATGCCAGACAGGCTCCAAAGGCCTATAATTTTAAGATTAAGGGCTGGAAAGCCAACTTGTCTTGAGACGCTAGGGAGTGGTGAAATTTTGCATTGATCTTTGGTGGCATAATTCAGCCATTTAGGAGTGTGAGCCATAAAGGGAAATGATGCTCTCGGGAGATGAGATGCGAGGGATATTGCGCTGAGATTATTGAAGACAAAGTGGCTCTGTTTCTGTCTCCAGCCCATCAGTGACTGAGTGGCCTTCATTTACTTTCCTCCTGCTGCAAAAATCTAGCAGCAGACATTGCTTTAAACACATAATCTGACTTTGGATGAGTGTAAGAAAAAAAAATCCACATTTGTTTCATGTGATCCTTTGATTTAAAGTGGACCTACTATGATTTTCTTTACATGCCAAAAGCTCAGGCTACAGACTGCCTGAAACACTTGGTTTTACACATTTTTTGCACGCTCTAGAAGTTTTAAATGAGAAGAGCTTTTTTATTTATTTATTTTTGTTTCTTTAACGGGAAAAATATATACTCATAACTATGTCCTGTCTTCTTCCCCTCACCTGGTCGCAACAGACGGCAGCCCTCCCTGAGCCTGGTTCTGCTAAAGGTTTCTTCCTGCTAAAAGGCAGTTTTTTCTTTCCCACTGTCTCCAAAATGCTTGCTCATAGGGATTATCTGATTGTTGTTGTTTGGTTTTGGGTTTTTTTCTGTTTTCCTTCTATGGGTCTTTACATTACAGTACAAAGACAATTAAAGCAACTAACTGTTGGTGTGATTTGGAACTATATAAATAAAACTGAATTTAATTTAAAAATTGAATTGAATTGAATAAATAGAAATTGAGTAGTGTGTCTGGTCAGATAAAAACTAGCCAGCTAAATAATAACAGGAGCTAGTTTTAAGCTAACATTATACCTAATATAAAATGTCCTAAAAAAAAATAAAATCACAGTTTTCCTCTGATTTAATTTTGATCATTTGATTACATGCTCACATCATAAGAGAGTTTATTCGGCAAGTGTCCAAGTTCAACAATGTTGTTCTATTTAAAGAAAGATTCACTAATGCAAGCTAAAAACAGCTAAGCGAAGCTAATCTGTTAGCTGAGGCTAATAGCGGCTAACCCAAATTAATGCTTTGCTGAGCTTTAATGTATTTGTGTTTTATTTTACTGTTTCCATCTTATACTACCTTTTCCTTTTACTCCACTGTATGCTGGATAATCAAGTTTAACATTAGTTATTAGTTAAATAACAAATTGAATTCATGTTTTTTATACCTGAATTTAAACCATCACATTAGACTTCTCTGAGAAATCAGAAATTAATCAAATATTTAACCACTAAAAGCTTCTCTCTGTAAAAAAACAAAACAAAAAAACAAAAAACACTAAAACTAATTTCTCTGTTCAGAAATGGAAGTAAATAGCTGTAATATGGCATCTTAATTGAAAAATAATCAAATGCTTTAAGATCATGTTTTTGCTTTTTTGTAAAACAATAAATATAATTCCAGCTAAAGCGCTTCCACATACCGGTGGATTAAATATTACAGAAACATTTCAGGCAGCTGTGACATAAACCTTACATTTCTGGTCTCATTCATGTGTTGTAGCCCCCCTCACTGTGTTCCCATGCTGTGTTCTTGCCACTCCTGGTCCACCCCATTTAAAAAAAATCCTGCTAATGCCTCTACTGCAGAAGGTGTAGAAATCAAAATGCTGACTTGCAGTTTGCACTATATAATTTTTCATTACTGATGGCCCTCTCAACACCACCCTGCCACAAAACCAGGCCAAATGTAATGACTTTACAACGAAAATGAAAAAGATGAGGGTTGCACATGACAAACTCATTGGGCACTTCAAGAAGATGAATAAGAACACCTCTACACATGCTTAATCATGTGATTACTGCACGATGCAGTTGTAAAGCAGCATAGGGCATGGGGCAAGGCAGTATGTAAGATAAAATACTGGAGATGGAGGCCAGGAACTATGACACATCAGTAAGGGCAGGATTTCTGAAACGGACCTTCTGAGATATTCACCACAAAACAAAACAAAAAAAACATTGTTGATGATAAAGCTGAACAGCCAACCTGATTTGGAGCTAAAGAAAATGGGTATGGTAACTAAAGATCACCAGTCTCATAACTGAAATTAGCCAAAAAGCACAACGAAGAATATATCCAACACATAGGCTGATGAGTTACAACAGCATAAGACCACAAACAAATCTGCCCTGTCCTTTCTCAAAAGTCCAGGCTGTTTCTTTTGCATTTGTTTGAGGAATATTAATGGCAATCAATAAAATTTCAAACGCCACAGCCTTTGAAGAATGTCGGCAACTGTCACAAGTTGTTGTTACATCATCAGTGAAATTCAAGCCTCATTCACACTTCTCTGTTTTATCTCACAGTGTGACAGAAGTTGAATAAACCAGTCTGCTTGCCATGCAGGCCCACATGGCATTAGACATTTGCACATGATGGCTCCTCTGTGGGTTTCTGCTATATTTGGTTACCCATAACTTCTTCCTAGGTGTTGCTGAAAAGTCTCTGTATATTTGGAGAAGGATAATCCTTGTGTTATAATATATCATCTAAAAGGTTTTTTTAAAAGCTCTGCTTAGATCCAATAAACAAAAAGAGAAGGTTCAAAATAATTTGAGATACAACACACATTCCCTCTTTGTAATATAAAGTTAATCCTGATATATTCATCTTGTAGATTACTAGCTGATGTGAGAAAGTGAGTCAAAAAATGATAAACCACCACATGACATTAAAGTTATCTGTAACTACCCGGCCCTTTTCTAACAGTTGAACAAAGCAAGAGGCACTTTCATTGCTTTATTGTCTTAGCTGATTACTGGGAGCTAAACATGCTTGGTAAAGCATGTTTACGATTGCGCAAATCCACACGGGCAGATTTGAAATCAGGATCTGTGTAAAGATGGTGCCGAAAACTACCTTGGGAATTCGGATTTAGGTTACACAAAAGTAAAGAAATAGCTCACTGGAGAATGTCAACTGTATCCCAGATGGAATTGCTTTATTGGATGAAAACAGACTGCGTGACCAGTGCAGTGACAGATTACCGGTGTATCCTCGCAGGAGAGATTTCTCATTACAAATTGGGAGAATTTTTTAATAAATCAGTTTTATCTCATGCAGATTTATGCAGAAAGATGCTCTAAAATCTAATCACATCATCTGCTCCATGTGGATCACCTGTGGCATAAGCATAAATTTTGCACTGTGATGATGGGACATAAAAAGTAAGCAGTTAATTTCTTGTAGATGAATAATTTCTGAGACCACTTTGGATTCTGAAAGACAGACAAAATATGAAACATGAAGGATACACTAAGTAACATATTTCCTTATAAAACACTAAAACGTTTCTTCTTAAGATCATTAAGCTTTTTAAAGTGTGCAACTTAGGAAACATTAACAGTTTAAAAAGTGTGGCTATGTGTGTGTGTGTGTATATGCAATGAAATGCAGCTGACAGTGTGGTGTACTCACTGTCCTGAGGACTTGTTTTGCCGTGCAAGTGACAGAGTATTACTGGGTTTACAGTGAGGATCAAATGTCTTCCCTGAGCACAGGGCCTGCTAATAAAGCCCCATTAGAAACCCAGTTATATGGATGCAATAAAATAGATTGGGGCGTAGAAGATGAAGATATTACAATTCAGACTGGAGTGGCACAGTGGAGACAAAGGCTAAATGCTAAATCAATGTCATTAAATGTCTGGAAGACGAATGCGGGGATCTGTGGCTCTCAACCAGCAGGGCCAAGGTTAAATCTGATGCAAAGCAGAGAGATTATTAATGTTCAGCCAGTGAGCAAGAAAATATTTTCACGGTTTGACCTGTGCGGCTGCAGGTCAGTTTCATTCTTGTGGTAGCTATATGGAAGGAAACCAAGGCCAAAGTGTATAGCATGCTCAAAAAGAAACTCCTTATAGATGACGCACCATGCAGCAGGCAGTATTTCAAATTGTGGTTCCTTAACAGGCAAAAGCATTCAATATTCATGATATGATTTTTCATCATTAAAAGACATCAAATCTTGTTTGCTGTCTGTGATAACAGTGCTCATTATGACAAATATTTAATCAGCCACTTAAAAAGCACTGAACTATGAAACAAATGGACTACAGCAGCAGAAGACCACACCTGCAGCCTCAACTAAGAACAGGAAGCTGAGGTGATAATTCACACAAGTTCACCAAAATTTGACGTTTTTCTAAAAGATTATTGGAAAAATGTTACCTCGTCTGACGAGTCAGAGTTTCTGCTCTCACATTTAGAGGGTAAGGTCAAAATCTGGCTTAAAAAAAATGAAAGTATGGATCCATCCTGTCTTGTATCAAAGGTGTATCAAAGTTTAGGCACCTTACTATCAACCGAGCTTTATTTAAAGTGAAACTGGTTTCTCAGATGTGACACTGAGTTCACTGTACTCAAATGACCTCCACAGTCACCAGATCTGAGTCCAGTAGACAGACCCGTTTGGGATGTGGTGGAATAGGAGATTTGCATCATGGATGTGCGGCTAACAAATCTGCAGCAACTGTGTGATGCTGTCATGGCGATATGGACCGAAGTCTCTGAGGAATGCTTGCAGCACTTTATTGAATCTATGCCATGAAGATTCGTGTCAGCTCTGACTGCAAAAGTGGGCCCAATTTAATAGTGACCAGCGAATATATAAAGTGAAAATAATGCAAATAAAGTTATGAAAGTAAATATATTAGTTGACAAAGATGGGTAACAATGAGGAGGGTAAGATAGGTATGAAAAATAAAAGTACAGGCTCCACTTCCCTCACTGTCACTCTGATCAATCAATGAAAGGACAGATGAATGACTGACAGCTTTTGTGTTCCTGTCTGTCTGTTTCTGAGTTTCGTTATTGTGAAACTCAGAATCTCTGGCTGTCTGAGAATTTTATGTCCATAAAAATGGAGGAGAATCACATGTTCCAAGGTGACAGTCCATGCAAATGGTTTTAAATATATATGCACAGCAAAAGCGAACTGAAGCATCCTCCCTTTGAGGGGTTAAGGTACCTGACACGAACCTCACTCTCCCTGGATTGTGTCTTCCTCGGCACATTTGTAGAACAGGGGACACGGTGTCTACTGTTTCTCTGTTCTCTACTGCTCCTTTTAAATGAAGGCAAAAAGGTAAAAAGAAAAGATAATCTGTACGTGCAAAATTTTGGCTACACATTTAAAACCTGTTCCCTCAAAAAAATCAGCATTCAGTTTCAATGCATTGTTGAAGAGAAGTTATTCGGATTATCGTGATTATGTTTTACCTAAAAAGCCAAGCCGTTGGTTAGTGTTAACAGACTTTATAAAATTACAGTTTGCTTCAAAACTTTCCAAACCAGAATCCAATTTATCTCTTGCGCGTTTCAATAGCACATGCATGCGTCAGTTTTCTTCTGCTTATTCGATTCAGGGTTGTCTGGGGCTGGAGCCTATCGCACAGATAGGGTCACAGAGATTTTAGGACTTAACGTTGTTGTTGTGTAGATTGTAGTTATTTCAGTTGGATAGAAATAATTGCAAATGATCAGTGGTTTCCTTGCAGCAGCCCCTGCCCATTACCAACCTAAGTTCAAGTAATTTTGTAGTTATTTTTGCAGCGCATGGTCAGAAAGGACGGTGGTTCTTTGGTGGGGAACTCCAGGTCTCAAGGGCCGGTGTCCTGCAGGGTTTAGATATCACCCTGGGTCAACACACCTGAATCAAATGTTCATTACCATTAGTTCATTACTAGGACTCTGGAGAACTTCAAGACAAGTTGAGGATGAAATTCAGCCATTTAAATCAGCTGTGTTGGATTAATGATGCATCTAAAACCTAAAGGTTTGCTCTACTAAAGATTCATAAGCATACTAATGTCAGCTAATCACCATTAATTAGTGTATTTTGCAGGTGTGTGGTCACACTGATGGATATTATTCAGAGCCTACTAATGGAAAAGTTCAAGTTGCTTAAATGATTTATGACTCAATTCATTAGTTACAACTTACACATTTGGTAAACAGAGCATCTCATCAGAAAATGGACCAAAAAAAGTTAAGTTGGAAGTGCATGTTATTAAGCAGAAAGCTGTAGACTACATTGATTTATTGTATTTTGCTTGAAAACACCCCGAAAAATTCCATTAAATAATTTGAAGCATTTATAAATCAGCTTGTTCATGATGATGGAGCGTGTGCCTCCAGCTTCCTCTGAAGCTATGATCTATGTACTACACATAATCTCTGCAGCATTGCTTACATCCAGCTGCCCTTGATGCTGAAACGAAATCGCTTCATTTAATGACCGTATTGACCATATAACTGACAAACCACTCGGCTGAAATTTGGTCAGTGGCCTTGAGAGATGTAATCTGCTTAGCTGACCTCCTGCCACGTGTCATCTCTTACTTTGATTGCCTGCACCCGTGTCATCTCCACCTAAAGCTCGGCTTCGTTTTACAGTCTAGAGCCTAGATCAGCTGCTACTCTACTCTCACACAGTAGCTCACTTAATGGAATTAAACCCATCTGTCTGTATTTTAGCAAGAGTCAGCAGCATTACTCACTCGGTTATGTAAATGGTCTTTGACTGGACTCCATTCGTCTCCAGTGCAACTGAGATCTGGTGCATTAAAGCTATGAGGTGTCTGTGACTGATTAATAGAAAAGATAGACTGTACCTTCAAACAGCATCGTGTGTTGTTGCTTCTGTTGCTCGAGGCCTTTCTTATTTTCATATTTTTACATTTTAATCCTTATATTTCATGCTTATATCTATAACAAAAAGCTCTGTATTTGTAAATATGTGAATTTACTTTCTTGTGAGAAGTTAGATGGAAAGATTGGAAACACCAGCCATAAATAAAGAGAAGGAAATGGTAAGGCTTGGTGTTCTGAGAGTATACTAACCACATTAAACCTTCTAGACTTTCACAAGCGTACTAATACACTCTATAAATAGTGAGTTCTCAAGGTTCTGATGGAGTAATTCTTAACCTTGTGGCAGAGCCAGGCTAGCTATTTATACTATGATTTCACTCATTATGCTAAGCAAAATAAATAAATTTAAAAAAATTGATTCCCAGTCAGAAAGCTCCACCTTCTCTCTAGAGAATAGCCACAGTGCTGATTGTCAGCTGGCTGCTCTCCCCTGAACTCCCTCTGTCTAAGACTTTGGCAGCTTGTGTTCATGTTAAATACACACAAAGACCCAACAGGACGCTGTCATGCAATATTTGACAAGTTAGTATTTAATGACGATATGTGCTCTATCCCCCCAGTCAAGCCAAAGCAGCTTACTTTACCCCAAGTGCAGGCGGGCTTTAAACCGCCAGTATAAACTAGTGCAAACCATAGACTGTATATGAAAGATGGGCAAAGCTATTATAATGCCACAAACTAACTAACTAACATAAAGTTACACCATAAGTAAGAAAGTAATTTTTACTTCTTATTATAGTTGGATTTTATCTATGATGAAGAGATTCAAGTAAAGTATTACAAATTCAAATCAAATCTTTTAAAAATCTTAAAAAAAATCAGGGGGTCAGCAACCTTTAACACCCAAAGAGCCATTTGGACCCGGTTTTCACGCAAAAGAAAACACTGGGAGCCGCAAATACTTTTTGACATCTAAAATGAAGATAACACTGTACATATTGTTTTTTACCTTTATGCTTTGTGTGAACAACTAAGGTGTGTTGCTTGTGAAATCCATGAAGTGCTACAGAGAAAATTACATTTATGTAATGAACACATTTTAAACTCTTAAAGAAATATAACCAAAGGTACGGAGCCCCGCAGGGGACATGGGAGAAAAAAAATTAAGACGGACTTTTGCGAGATCTCGCAAAACGTTTAGCCACATTCTTCGGACGCCGGCTCGAAGCCGACCGGGAGGTCGAGGCACGATGTGCCGGGAAAGTGGTGTTCCTCCCGGCTGTAGTAGGTCTCAACCTCCCGTTAGCTTCGAGCTAACGGGAAGAATGCGGCTAAAACTTTTGTGAGATCTTTTGCCAGCATTCTTCCCGTTAGCTTCAAGCTAACGGGAAGAATGCGGCTAAAACATTTGTGAGATCTTTTGCGAGCAAAACTTTTGCGAGATCTCGCAAAAGTTTTGGTCGAGACCTCCCGTTAGCAAAACTTTTGCGAGATCTCGCAAAAGTTTTGCGAGATCCCGAGTTTGTTTTGCGAGATCCCGAGATAGTTTTGCGAGATCTCGCAAAAGTCCGTCTTAATTTTTTTTCCTCCCATGTCCCCTGCGGGGCTCCGTACAAAGGAACGATACCCAGCTGGACTAAAATGATCAATGTAGCAAACAAAAACTATTGTGAGCCGCCACCCTTATATCGGCTTTGGGCTTTTGGAGCCTTGACCTGACTTTTAAAAGATAATTGGAAAAAAAAGCACTATGCTGCTGAAAAATTAAAAAGACATATTTGCAAAATTCTGCCTAAACATGTATTTTACCTGGTTAATGTGTGTGGCGGGGCGTGGTCTGCAGGGGAGGCGGACGCACCTGAGCGGCACCCACAATCACACCTCGCCACCCTAACGTCTGTGCTATATATGCTATTGTGTTGTTGTTGGTATGTGTCGGGCTGTGAGCTGCAAAGCTACAGCCAGCTTTATGCGTCAGCAACCGTGTGTGAAAAGTGGTCAATAAAGAGATGCTGAAAAGCATGTTCATGTGAACATCGTGGGGTCTGCAGTGGTATGTTTACAATGGGACTTCTGCTCCTGAACCTCTGCGCATAGCGTCTGCAAATCGGGGCTGTATGAAGTCACTGTCATCTTTATGCAGCACTGTAAGCTGTCATCTGTGAGGCGTGAGCGGTGTTTGTTTTTAACATAGTTCACGGTGGAGAACAGCTGCTGACATAATGTGGATCCGAAGATCCATAATTGACCTACCTGGGGTTGAAAGTCTCGATAAATGCACGGCGTTTCGGCGGGTACACCGGCTTCCGCGAGTATGACGCTTATTTTGAGCGATGAAAAAATAATAAAATATAATTTTTTTTAAATATTTCAATATCACAATAATCTTCCAATTTAGAACTACAAGTTAAAAAAGAACTAACATAAATAAATTACACTTCAGCTAAATACTTCTAATTTATTTTCCCAAACCACGCAGAGCCGCACTATAAGGACTAAAGAGCCGCATGCGGCTCCAAAGCGCAGGTTGCCGACCCCTGGGTTAAACAAATGGAGTAAACAGATGTAGATGTAGAGGAGCACATGTACTTACTGTAAGTGTAGCATGACAGTCTCTCTGGAGATTTTCTTTTCCCCAGACTTTAAACACGTTTAATAGTTCATAAATACACTAAGACATATTTACAAAGTAGTTCCTTGTCTTTCTAAGAGCCTTGATGCTTTCTGAAACCCTGTGCAGTAACCTACTGTATGCAGTCATTGCAGCCTGCAGGTATAGATGCTGGCAACAGTTCAGGCTGCATCATAAGCTCTACAAACATTGACTGTAGAAATAAATGAACCATAAATCATCATAGGTGCCAATCGTAACCTTACTCCTGCCCCGACCCTCTATTCTGGAGAAGGCCAAATCAGAATTTTTTGCACATCAAATATTCTTTGAAGTGTGTGAGTGAAAATGATGATTTTCTTTGTTCCCTAATTGCCAAGACTTGATAGAACAGTTTAATGAAAGCAAAAATTACACCCTCGCTTAGGGTTAATAATAATGCAAGTGATGACTGAGGATTAAAACAGGATTTTAAAAGCAATTTTAGGGCACTGTAGACTTACTCCTTTATTCTTGTTCTAAAAGGGACCATAAGGTTTTAGCCCAGCAACTAGAACATAAACTACTTATGACAACAGTTACTAAGGTCATAGATTAGGTGAACAGCCTTTTAAATTCTTGTACATCACCTTCACTTTTAAGGTCTAGAAGCTAAATGCATCTTTTATACTGTCTCTATAAACCAGTCAGTGACATCACACCTTGTTATGTCCATCTTTATCTATGTGCTAAGCTTAACTACCCCATCGCTATTAAAGTGGCATCAATTTCCTGACCTACCTCTTTGGGATAAAAAAGGAAATAGGGCTGTTTTATAAAAATGTCAGAATAATCCATTAAATATGACATCGCTGAGGTAGACAGTGGCAATAAAAGGTGAAGATATGCAGATCTTACAGGGAAATGGAAATTTAATCTAGCCTGAATAGTGGGGCACATTTAAAAAGGAGTGATTTGCTATAAATTGCTGCTGTAATAATACGAAGAAGGGGCTGCCTTTTTGCGCTGTACTCTTCAATAAAGCCATTTCTTGTTTATTACTGAGTCTTCCATCAGCCTGACTCTGCAAAAAGGATCAGCTTGGGAGGCCACCTTGCTGAAATTTGAAATGATCTGTGAGTAAAGTGGCAGCTGTAGTCCTGCCAAATTCACTCGCTCAGTGTACCGGTAAGTGCTCTTGATTCAGTCCTCATTTCCCGACTCCTGCCAGTCTCCCCATGAGAGAACAAGAGGTTTTGGCCCATCCTCAGAAAGTCCAGGCTTTAACAATGACAGCCTTTTAGGGCGCTATTTATTGCTCATGCTGCAATAAAACACCATTACTTCTCTTGAAATGAGTAAAAAAATACCAATAATCCCATAAAGTATAGTGACCTTGCAGTATATTTTGTTATAGTGCTTTGAGCTGCTTAAGGTAGAGAATCTTTCTAATAAGGAAATCCCAAAAACTCAGATGTGACTTTATATGTGACACAAAAAAGGAACTGTATTTCCTTAAGAAATTGTAACTGGAGGGGTGATTTAGATTTGTTTATGAAATACATTGAAAGAAATAGGCTTTCTTGTCATCTTAATCTTCCTCCCACTGATGATTACTGATGGATCACCACTGTGATGCCATAAAAACATTCTCCTTGAAGCTACTGTTAAATTGCTAATAAAACTCTGGAAGCCTGAAAATTGAAATGCTGGTTGGGCAGAATTCAGGTGGTTTATGTGTTGTCAAAATTTAATGTATGGCGAATGAACCTCTGCTTCCAGGGGCGTTTACGTCCTATTCTATTTTAAAGATGTTTGTCAAATGAGAAATATGAAAAAAAAAAAAATCCTCCAAGAAAGCCCGATGCTCCACTGAACTCACAGTTAATATGCGCAAACCGCATCAGCATGTTTTCCTTCTGCATGGCGACGTTTCCCTCAAACCCCTGAGCTGACAGTTTTAGTGTGGCCAACGACCTGTTCAGTCTGGCTGTGATCCATCATCGGATCCGATGGCTCCTGAATCAGTCATCCATCAGAAAGTCATCAACATTCAGCCTTCTCCTCTCACAGCGGAGGTGATGTAGTAGCCAAGATGTTCAGATTTATGTCAGTGACGCATGCATTGCGTGATTCCCTGTCCTGTCCATCTCGCCTGCACCTGTCCTGCACCACCCCCACCCCACAGCAACCATGATTAAGCAGTCCTTCTGCATCCTGAGTGCTGGAGTGTCAGCAGGACATAAACTGGAGGATGGGTCCCGATTTGTCGAAATCAGGACATCTTCAGCATTGCGGTCTTGTGATCGATCAAGGCATCCAGCCAAAGCTCCATTAGTGGGCATGCTGTACTAAGAGCTACATGATGGGATTTAAATCAGGCACCACTGCTGTTTCAGAGGGACTTTCCTCAATTTGACAATAACGTCTGCATCATTGTTTATATAAGTATAAGCACAGTACAGTATTCTACTGTAGCATTATGCCTTTATTAAATTATATATGGGCTTTTCCTGTTTTATTAAAAGGTAAAAATTCCAATAGGATAGTACATGCATTTATAAAATCTAGCCACAGCATTAAGTAGCTGCATTAATATTGCATAGATCTGCCTTGTTTCACTGAAACTGCTCTGACCTTTTGAAGGATGAACTCAAAGGGGTGGTGCAGGATACCTGCAGACTGGTATACCTGCAGGCCCTCCATGAATCAAACTTGTTTTTCAGTGACAGCCCACAAATGCTTGACAGACAATTTTAAGGGCAATGTACCCTTTGTTGTGTTTTCTGAAACTGTTGCTGGAAACTTATGCTGAACTAATTTCTCATGACAGGGCTGGAAAGGTTTACAACACTGCAGCACAGAGTTGTCAGTTTGTAGCTTCACTAAGGTAAAAAGAAGAGCTGCACTGGATGAAAAATCAATAAACACCCCAAGTAACGGATAACATTTTGACAGGAGTTTACTGATTGCCCACCATTCCACTCATAAGCACTGTTGATCTCTTTATTTTTGCCACATTTGCATGCAGAAATGAAGAAAACATCACATAAATCTTCTTTTGGTTGCACTTTATTGTGCAATCGATCAATAGGAACATTCTCTCTGGTGTCTGGGAACGATCTAAATCAGACTTATCGTCTCTTAATGACTCTGCATAAGGCTGTTATTTCACTCTCTGGTTGGTGGCTACATTTTGCACCCTGTGTGTTATTAAACAAGACAATTGCTTCGGCCAAGACTGCTTTCTCTGTTTACATATTCAGGTAAATACACTGTCGCTGTCCATTACACACAGAGATTGTTCTTCAGCTCCTTGGGCACTTATTTAAATTGAACTGACAACTCCGGTAACGTCCACATCTGCTCGCCAACATAAACAATGATGCTCCTTCTCCGCAGCTATCACAGATTTGTGCTTGTATCTTTGTATAGATTTCTGCAAACATGTTATGTAACACGCTATTAATGCTGTGAGGATGACATGAAGCGATCTGCACAATTCCAGCAACATCTTTAACTGTCTTCATGATTAAATGCCTGACACATTTCATTATAATAAACAACAGTAAGAGGCTGTCTACTATAGGAAGTTCTTGAAGATATGGTAAACTCAAATTTTATGGGGTAAAAAGTTCATTCTTGTTCATTTCAGTTACACTTTCCTCAAATCTGGCTGTAAGTTTTTTATTGGAAACTTTTATAAATTGATCAGATTACCCAAGAAGATGCGGGCTAGATGCTTTAAATTTCAGGCTCTATCTTTAAAAAAAATGCAGGACCTCTCTGATTAATCACTCGGGCAAGATCTCCCAAAATAATTTAATGGATCATCAGGCCAGAAAAGGAGTCTACGAAGCCCATGCTTTGGTTTAAATGACATTGCTGTTTTCATTACCTTAGGCTAAAAGATTAAATCTACTAAAAAAAAAAAAAAAATTACAAATATCTTTAAAGTGCACAAAAGTAAAGAGAGCTACATTTAAAAGAGACAATTTCTCACCAGCATTAAGATGAACTTTCTACTTTGTAAGACAATTAATATTTGCATTAATCTTTCTACAATAAGTAAATCAATTATCCACAGGGTCATCTTCGGCTAATCAGAGCAATCACTTGGGCACAATTCTGCTTGGCAATGCAGCAGCCAATTATTCGCTGAATAATGTCTTCCGTGTTTGGTAAGTGCTTTGGGTCTCACAGCACGGCACAATCGATTTCCATTTTAATGCCAAATTGACAACGCAAAGATACTGATACTACTGACACACCGAAACCTGAAACGAGCAAAGGGCTGTGTGGTAACAATCAGCACAAAAGGAAGCGAGAGGAAAGGAGATTGTAATTCAGAGGCTAATCTGATTCTAAACTTTTTGGAAATGATGGGACATTTCACCCCCATTCACCCTTTTTTTTAATGTGGTAAGTGCATGGGGCGATGCAGCAGATGTATCATATAGTTTGTCACCATTAAAATGGTCAGGTAAATGAACTTTTGCATTGGTGCTGTGTAATTTGTAGGGTGTTTTTTTCATTGTGCAACATTTATCATTCAGTAACAGTAGAGCTGTGTTTTTCCATGGAATAAACTTACCGTACACTTGTCAGCCACTTTTTTCTTTTTTAGCTATGCCTTGCTATTACTGCCTTAATTCTTCATGGACTGACTAAAAAGGCTTCTGGAAACATTCGTCAGGGTGTTGGTCCATATTCACATGATAGCATCACAGAGTTCCTGCACATTTGATGGATGCAAATCTCCTGTTACACCAACTCCCAAAGGTATTTATTGGATTGAGATCTAGTGACTGTAGGGCCATTTAGGCACAGTAAACTCATTGTCACATTCAAGAAACTTGAGCTTTGTGATATGATGTTTTTCAGAAGATGAATACACTGTGGTTATAAAGGGATGGACATGGTCAGCAACAATACTCGTGTAGGCTCAGGCAATTGAATAATGCTCAGCTGGTACTTAAAGGCCCTCAGTGTGCCAAGAAAATATCCTCCACACCATTACACCACCACCGGCAACCTGAGTCATTGATACAAGGCAGGATGGATCCATGTTTTTATGTTCTTCACATCAAATTACTCTACCATCCAAATGTGGCAGCAAGAATGAAGCCCCATCAGACGAGGCAACATTTTCACAGCGTTCTGTTGTCTAATTTGGTGAGTTTGTGTGACTTATAGCCTCAGTTTCCTGTTCTTAGCTAACAGGAGTCGCAACCTGTGTGGTCTTCTGCTCCTGCAGCCCATCTGCTTCAAGGCTGGAAGTAATTTGTGTGTTCAGAGATGCTCCTCCGCATGTCTTGGTTGTAACAAGAGGTTATTTGAGTTTCTGTTAAAGGTATTTAAGGCCAGAGAAAGGTGAGCTCTAGTGCCAGAGAGCCATGTTGGTAACATGTTACTTTCCCTCATCTCCTGGACCCTTTCAGGGGAACGTAACCAGTGGGGGCTTGTCCGGGATGATTGAGAAGGGAGTTTGGAATTAGTGGCGTTTGTTTTGGGTTTTTTTTGCTTTTCTGTAGCGGTCATGTTCCCTTTTGAGAAGAAAGGAAATACACCTTCCCAGCTAAGTTAGGTGAGTGTCCATCTGAGCTTTTTAAGTTCTTCCTTCAGGCACCCGTTTATTATTTTGCCTTTCTTGTTTTTGGAGTAATCCTGGATGGGGATTAGTGAAGAATATAGACAATATTTTGTCTTCTTCATTCTCTGTAAATGCTAAATATAAGAAAATCAGAGTACATGAGCAGTTTCTGAAATACTCAGACCAACCCATTGGCACCAACTGCCATATCTTAAACTTCACCAGGTCATCTCGGCCACTTCAACATGCCTAAATGCACAGACATCCTGCTATGTGATTGGCTGATCAGATACTTGCATTAACAAGAAACTGAACAGATATGTATAATTTAACTTTGCCTCCATTCAAAACTAATCTTTTAGATTTTCTTTTCAGTGAGGGCAGTTGCTAAGTACTAAAAGTTAATAGGCTAAATGTTAAAATCCATCAGGTTAACTGCCTTTATTAAAAAGTTAAAGAATTGTTAAGACTTTGTTTGGAAGCTGTAACAGCTGTACAACTGCCAAAAAGGTTCCAAAGACATTTGCCAAGGATGCTGCTGCAATACAGACAAATACAAATGCAAATATAGAGCTCAATAAATAACACAGGTGATTAGAAAGAGATTAAACTTAACTCTAAACTCAGCAAAAGCTACAATAGAATTCTATTAAGGTATAGGTTTCCATTGATTTTTAATTTTCAGACATTTATTGATGTGCTGAAAGGCTGAGTAGACATAATTATATAGCACTTGCATTGTATAAGTCCAGGCAGCTGGCTTCAACAGTCATGGGAAAGAATATCACACTGCAGTAACTTTCAGCCTCAGTCCTGAGAGATTTTAGTAGTGCATCGTTGCGTTTTATGATTATGGGCTACAAGTAATAAAATTATAAATTCATGTGTGGGCAGATTCCTCAGTACTTTAGCTGGATTTATTTTTATATCATGTGAAATTGGTACTGTGGATTTTCTGTGTTTTAAATGCTGTTTATATGTATTTGTTCAGAAAATCTGAGCAAAGTTTCACAGCTGGAACTTAAATTTATCAAGTTGGGTGAATATGCATAAAACTAAAACAAAGCACTAAACTGTAAACGCATTGCCGTACCGGTTGCATACAATTAATACTGAGGAAGAAATTGTAGTGTAGACTTTAATGAATCGGGTGTCCTTGCAGAAATAGTCACTGTGATATGCAATGGGATACAAGAATGGGAATGCAAGGGACACAGACTTGGAGCATTTCAGCCTCCACATCTAGCTGTACATGTTTCTACAGTAGTAGTATATTTCTTTCATTGAGTAATGAGTCAAACACTGGGAACCAAAGATCAGCAACAAAATGAAAGAACAAATCATTTCCTGTGTGGACACACAGCTGGAAAACAGTTTAAACAGGTAAGTTTTGTACAAATATACAAACTCTGGCTTTTTGTACCAGATTGTAGTAGACTGAGGATCAGTTCATCTCTGCAGAACTTGCTTTCATGTCTTTCATCACATGAAACTAAAAGTTCTGGGTATTTCGGGTGAAAATGCTGCTCTTCTCTCCCTCTCTCTTCCACTGATTCATTACCACAACTCTCACCTGCTTTCTTTTACTGCCTCCAATAAATCCTCACTCTCCTCATTGCAGCTCTCCACCGATCGCGAGTGGATCACTTCATCATCCAGGCAAAGCGCTGCAGCCACGTTGTTGACATTTTCATCCTCACTTTATCTTTGCTGGGGCCTGGCCCAGCTCGTCCCGGCTCGGCTCTCTGTCGCGCTGGAGCGCATAAATGGAATGTAAATTTAATTCTTATAATGCTCGTGAGCCCATGATTAACAGCACAAGAAATACACTATGTCCTAAACTCATAAGTACGCCCGTTTTTCCTGCAGTAGAAGAAAATCAGAGAAAGAAATATTTGTTTAAAAGGGCACTTTTTTTTTTTTTTACTAGAGTAATTAATGAAGTTAGACCACTGGTAATAGTGCCCCATAAAAACAAATTCAGGAGTAATTGTGCATTGTTGCAGAGCTAGTTTCAACTGCTGTGAGTGATTAGCGGTGGGACATTCATGAGCACACCGACCAGTCGTTTAAACCCTAAGCAGAAGCAAGGCAGAGTAGCTGATTGGGAGGATGACAAAATGCAAAGCACAGTGAGAGTAAAACTGCATTTTAGATGAGTAACAATTTTCTCAACTCGATTTTGGCTAAAAAAAAACTTAGTATAATAATCAGCATTACAACCTTATGCTGTGCGGACAAACCTTTATCAGTCACATGAGGTCAAGTGTTGGTCTAAAATATTGTGCTCTGTTATAATTATATTCTCTTATCAAAGGACCTAAACAAGCCAAATGCAGAATAAATGTATTACATTGGCAGACAATGTGGAACAAGATTACTTGAACAGTCTTGAAATCTCAAAAGTTGAAATAAAAAAGGGAAATCTGCAACCTATGGTTAGATTGAAATTGCAATCTGTTCTGTGCATCTGAGCATCACGGTGATTCAAGCTATGGAGCAACCCTGCAGCGTTTAGGTTTTGACCTCAGGTAACTCGTCTAAACAAACAGAAATTGTATCTGCGTGCAAAGGCAAATACCACAGGTCCTGGAGGAGCAAATACTGTCACTGCGAGGGCTAAACTGGAGCTGAGGACTGAGGTCAGGCCCCTCTGAGACGAACAGCAGGCTGCACATGGGACTCTGGATTATCTGCTTATCTCTGCATTCGTAATTACTGAGGGTTTCCTGGGTATGAGTGAAAGGGTAGAGAAGTCGAGGCATGACCAAAAAGGCTTACTGAAATGCTTCAGTCTCCTCGACCTCTAAATAGGATAAGTCACACTGCAGTGACTGAGATGAGGTGAAGGGGAGTTTGGCTGTGGCTAAGAATCCATATATTTTTTTAATGATTAAATTCAGTTCAGTCATGACACAGGAAGATAATATCTTAGTCACTTGTTTTATATTTAACTCAATATTCTTCTTATTGATATTAGGTCATGCTGAGTGCAATAATAAAAGTTCTGTTTTGTGATACAAAATGCTACAGATGCTTCTGTTTGCATACAAGTTACAAGTCTGCTGGTGTGTAAAAGCTCTATATTGAGTGATTTTCCTCCAAAGCTCAGCCAATATCAAAGTATTGTAAGTTTAAAAAATCTATATTAGAAAATGAGGAAACAACACATTAGGTTTTGGATAGATTTGCCATCCACAATGTAAAAAAGAAACAGGAAAAAGTAGTGAACAGAGTGGGAAAAGCATCCTAATGATAGTGTAGAACCCAAATGTAGAACACAGGAAACAAGTATAACAGACAAAGCAAGCCTACATTGGATATACTATATTTTAATAAGGATAAATTACTTGGAAGAATTGAAAATTACTTATTGAGATACAGAAATCCATGTATTTGGCAATTAGACTCCAGGCATTTTTAAGATTTAGGACAGGACACCCCGGAGTCTAAAAGCTGGTGGTGGTGAAGGTAAAGATTGAAGCTTGGATGGAGCTCTAACTGAGGTGTCTGCGAGGTTGAGTTTCACGAATGAGTATTTGAAATGGAGAATGTCAGCAAGCACAGATTTAAACCACACAAAGTGGAGGCTTTTTGGCTCAAAGAAGGGGTGCAGGAAGATTATTGGACTAGAGTAACGATGACAGCATTGAGATTGACAGCGTGGGAAAGTGGTAGTGAGGTAAAGAACAGAATAGCAACCTAACACCCAGGAAAGCAGGCAGATGGCTGATTGCAGATTTTCCTTATTGAACGTTCGTATATAAAACATAAATAAATCAATAAAATGGGACAGGAGCCCAAAATAAGCATGAATTGATCTGAAGTGGTATATTACATCAAGAGCAGGTTATGTTCCGAATTTTGCTTTAAAATAATCAACCATAAAAAACATCAAATGAATGCTGTAAAGTTACAGCAGCACAAACTATGCGCACATTGTCACAGGAATGTACTCAAATGGTCTGGAAAATAAAAGTTTTTGTTCGGCTCCCTTCTTCTGCCAAACACCCTGTTTTTATATGACTGCAATTGCAGCTACTGTATTGGATTAAACACTTAATCAGTTAATCATTATGATTAATTCCACTTTGATCTGGTGACAAACTTAAGTGATGTCCACATCTCCTTTATTAGGCTATGTGAGTGTCACACCTTAACACACTGAGTAATTTTTAATGTTTAAATGTATCAAAATGTTTCAGATCTCTAATGTGAAGCCGCACAGAGAGTGCCCAAAGCCCTAAAAAAATGTAACGTGAGATAATATCTTTCTTTTTTTTTCTTGCTGTGCTTGTGATGATCATGAATTCACAAGATTAATGATTTTCTACAGAACTGCTCTTGTCTTCTTGGCAGCAAAAGTAATACATTATACTGCAATATTTTTCTTTATGCTCTCTAAAGATCTTTCTCACCTGGTCATCTAATAATGTTTCGGACTTAAGTAAGGATTGCTCAATTGATCCATTTCCTGTTTAAGAAGAGTCAAATGGCATGTTCAGCACCCCCTTTCATGAGAGCACAGAGTCTGAAGCAGAACGCCTGAGTTAACAAAGACAGGTGAGAACCACTATCATGATACCCATTATCTCTGACTGGGGTTTTAAGCATTGATAGACTTATGCAGAACTTATTTCATCATACCTCTCAGGAGAGTACAAACAGTAGATGTGACAAAGAGCTGGGGAGAGGACACAGATGGAAACTATTAATAGCAGATGAGAAGACAGTGGATGTGACAGACAAAGACAAAGAAAAGGGTTAAACAAAAACAACACATCAGAAAACCAACAATCAATTAGCTATTAGTCATTATTAATCTCTGGCTCTATTCCATAGCGTGTCTTTGTCCTGTCTGCTTCCCTCTCTCCAACTGGTCACAGCAGATGGCCGCCCATCCCTGAACCTGGTTCTTCTGGAGGTTCTTCGTGTTAAAAGAGAGTTTTTCCTTCCCAGTGTTGCCAAAGTGCTTACTCATAGGGGATCATATGATTGTCAGGTTTTTCTCTGTTTTCCTTGTATTATTGGAGGGTCTTTACCTTAAAATATAAAGCATCTTGAGGTAACTGTTGTTCTGATTTGGAGCTATATAAATAAATTTTAATTGAATTGAATTGAAACAGAAACAGAAGTTAGCCAGAAGACAAAATAGTAACACTGGGACATGCAGACATAAACAAGACAGGAATACCAGGAACAAGAAAACGTTAAAAACATTAAAGAAAATATCAATAAAATTTAAAGAGAAACTAAACAAGAACCCAGAACCATGTGAAATACAATTTTACATGCCTGATGATTAAAAAATAAGTTTTGTTCACATTTGCTTACAAGTTTAATATAGCTGTTAAGGTAGCTTGTTGAGTCATGAAGATCTTCTACTTCACCATTTGCAGCTTCCTTAGCATTATTATTATTGTTAGTAGTAGCAGTAGTATTTCTTGTCAGAAGCTGTCTAGTCCTGTGGAGTTCCACAGGGAACAATTTTGGGACCCATAAACTTTAACCTAGATATCGTATATCTTTAACTTTCAATTGCTTTTTTTTTCCTTTTTGTAAAAAAACATGTTTTACTATTTTTATGCAGATGACGTTCAGCTTTCTGTTTGACTGGCATCTAGTCTTGGTTGAATGCAAATGTTCTACACTCTGACAAAACAGAAACTCTTATCATTTTCAAAGCACTGGAAGAAGATTTGAAGTTTTTCATGGATGGAACCCACATACTCAATTCTGCTGCTCAACCCACAAATGCATTTCCTTACAAATGTGGTACTATTTGAGGGGAAATAAATAGGCTTTTTTAACAAAATAAGATTTATTGCCAGGAAGCATTGTAACAACAAAGAAAAAATCGACCAAACACTAATTTCTTTACATTTTATGCTAGGTTTATGTAAACAGTACTCACTTACTTACTTATAAAACCTTCCAGTGAAATAATAAAAAAGCACTCATTCTATATTTAGACAGGAAACTATTTGAACCCAGTGTAAGAGGTGCCACTTGTGCAAAAGAGAATTTTAACAAACAATAGTGCAAATGGCATCGATAAATAACACGTACCCTATACATGTGAGAAACAGCAACAAGAAGGTATGATAGAGAAATGTCTAAGTCTATGTGGAAACTTATGACGTGACAGGTGAGTTTACTTGTCACCAAAAGAAGAGCTGACTGAGGAAAATGTCAGCTTTGCAGAGAGCCCAGTATATACTTTCAGCTGCCCATAACATTACTCCACATTGGTCTCAAACCGAGTCTAGTATTCAGACAGAGCTCAAAGTATTTATAATGCTCAACAATTTCAAATTCATGTAGGGTTTGAATATGGACATTAGGCTGAATTATTAATGGCGACTAAATTAATAATGACTGACCTCAAAGTCATCATCTTCATGTCAGCTTAGCAAACTGCATCCGCCAATGGTATTAACATAACAGCACTGATTGCTTCGAGGAACTGCAGCACTAAGTGAATAAAGCATGAATCTAACTATTGGCTGAGGGAATGTGTCGAAGAATTCATTTTTTAAAACTAATCAGGAGATCAGCAGAAAGAATCTGTAACCCAAATCGCTTGGATTATTTTACACTTTATTTAAAAGAGATTTGTCAGGTGGTGACTAATAAATTTATAATAAAAGATGGAAAAGAGACATGCTATGGAAACTCTTTAAATAATAATCAAGTAAAAATGTTTGTTTTTGTGGTTTACAATAAAGGTTTTCTAACTCTGGAATTAAGTGGTTTTAGGAAACTATGGTTATTTATGTAACTGAAGATAAATTTTTTTTTAAAAAAACCCAAAAAACCCTCAGTTGTTTTTTGAATAAACTGCTGAAGATTTATGGGTCTTGGTGTTAAAAACTAAACCTCTGTCAGTGTAATAAATGATTATAGACTTACATAATAACAACTTTCACTCAGTCTCAGTATCTCTGCACAAGAGGGGAAAAGCAGGAGAGAAATATAAACAAAATTGTTTCTGTGACCTTAGCAGAAACCACTGCTGCCGCAGAGTGAATGTGATGTGGCTGTACTCTGTGGCTGGCTGTACTATGTAATGATTGATCAAAACATTATATATACATTTAAGTGCAAGGGCTAATGGAAGTATTAAAACAGTTTCTCCAAGCTGTCGTCTCTGCAGTTTCTGATTCACACGAGGAACTGAAAAAGAAAAAAGACTCTTCTACTTCTCTCTTCATTTCTCACTTGACAAAATCATGTTCCGGCTCATTAACATTTCACAAATGTGGAAACATTAAAGTTATATATTTATTTTAGAGTTGGCTCATTATGGTGTTGTTGCCCAAGTTACTGCATTAAACTATACCGCCGAATTCTTCTTCTCTCGGCTTCTCTCGCCACGGTGGATCACCTGCCTCCATTTCATCCTATCGCTGGCTTTCACTCCATCCCTCTCTGCATGTCCACTTGTGGTCTTTCTCTTTTACTCCTGCCTAGCAGCTCCATCGTCAACACTCTTTCTCCAATGTATTCACCATCTCTCCTCTGCACATGTCCCAACCACCTCAGCTTTGCCTCTCTAATATCTCTTTCCCAATATAGATTTTTATAATTGGCCATCGACCTGCAGGGTAAACAGCATTCAAGCTGATTTTTTGTTAGTAAACACTACCAATTACAAATGTTCTTAAACAGATTTAAACGTAATGTTTTCGTCAGTAAATGCAGAAATGTATCAGTGAATCCAGTTTGTGAAGAGCTGTTCCTCGGTTTTAGAAGGCCAGTAACAACCTAAGTGGATAATTCGTTGTAACTTTGGGACATGGTTTATTACTGCAATTGTTTTTCTTAAATTTTAATTTCTTTTAGTACACTCCCATTCAAATTAAAAAAATTCATGTATGAGAGTGTAATCAAATGTATTACAGATCACTTTTGGCTAAATCAGCCAACATAAACCTGCAATTTGAAATTTAAGCTGTTTGATAGAACATTGAATGAATATGGAGGACCAGAAATAAAACCCCTTTCCCCCTATGTAGCCCATCTTTTGGCACAATTTATAAAGCTTTGGAAACTAAAGCTTGGCTTGAATTTTTATATAAGGTACAACAGGTGTAAGACCTTTATATGAGAGACACAAAATTAATGTAAGATCAATATAAAAACTATTTTTGTTGACTATTTTAACACTTTAGATGGGTCAGATAAGATAATGCATGGATGAATGTAGTGATGGGACGTTCTGTATCGAGGCTTCGGAGCGTGTGTCGAGTAATGGAGGGGGCGTTTCCGCGAAGCGCGTATCGAGGCTTGCTTCATTTATGGGAGGAGCTGAAAATGATGACGTCCGAAGCCTCGCTGCCCGGCTGTACCACGTGACTGGTTCATGAAGTGGTTCGAACTTTGCCGCGAGATATGACAGCGATATAAACCCCTCAGACTTCATTCAAAATGTGGGTGTTTGATGGAGAGTTGCGGTTAGAGAGAGTTTGGAGACCGTTTGGAGGTTTATGAGAGTGAGGAGAGAAAGTCAGGAGAGAATGGAGCCAGCTAAGAAGAGGAGGATGTCCTCCCCTGTGTGGGAACATTTTGATTTTATTCCTCCCAACAAGGTATGTAAATTTCTACAGAAGATGTATTTTCATAATACTGATGGTGCAATACAATTTATGTTGAGCTGTCTTGACTTTTGTACAAGGTGAAGTGTTTGCTATGCGCCAGGGAGCTGGGATATAACAACAACACCTCATCCATGCTTAGGCACTACAGAGCTTTGCATGAGAATAAGAGGAACACCGATTGTGGAGCAAGACCAGGTGAGCCATCAAATGCAATGATAATATAGCATGCAGTAATGTTACTAAATGATATAACAATATTATACAACTGTTATAAGTTACGTGTGTGATATTTATATTTGTGCTTTGTCTTTATTGTCTTTCCTCAGGAGAACAATCTCAAATAGATGAAGACCTGGTCAGCATGGTGATTGAGGACTCCCAGCCATTTAGCATTGTGGAGGACAAAGGATTCAAAAGATTTGTTAAATCATTAAATCCCAGCTATGTTCTCCCCACTAAAAAGGACGTAAAAGCAGTGAAAATTTAGTTTTTACAGAATAAAATGTGAACAGGCAGGACTGAGGCTCAAAGCCTCAGTGTGTAGCTGTCCATACCTCAACGTTACAAAAGCACAACTACTGTCCACACCCCAACCACACCTCACCTCACAGTAAATGATCATTTCCATTTCAAGCATTTCCAAATAATCATTTCCCATACTGCCACTATAAATATACACAGTATACTGCCATCACTACAATATAGATTTTTGTTGTTGACATTTACAGGCTGTGTGCAAAATGCCACACTCTTCAAATTCATGCCAGCTATTATTTTTACGTCCAGTAGGTGTCCTGCTAGAGCAAATGAAGCTTCATGAAGCTTCGCGTTGGGGTGAACCAATTGGATGAAAAGCTTCAGTGCTTCATGGGGCTTCATCTGCCCATCACTAGATGAATGTGTCACAGTCTGGAGGAGGTAGACTGTATAGAGTGACGAAGAGGACCCAAAATGCAGACACCAAGGAACGTGGAACAAAACTTGAATGTTAACAGAAAGCGAGCCGTTTATTAAGGCTGGTAAAAACATTACAAAACAAAAGGCAGAGGTGAAGCTTAAAAAATAACCTAAACTGGGGAAACTGAAGGTAAACATAAAAAAGACCCAAAACATGAAACCTGATGTGGGACCATGGAACCGTGGCACAAAGGACAACAGACGACATGACACTAAGCAAAGGAGGACAGAGGACTTAAGTACACCGAGAGATAATGAGGGGATTGGGAACAGGTGGGAACACAGCTGGGACAAATCAGACCTAATGAGACAAGGGGAAGCAAAACTAGACACACTGCACATAGGACAGGGAATTTCACAATAAAACAGGAAACAGAATGGAATGCAGACATGACAACACAAACTTGACAGCATAAGACACGCAGCATGAAACACATAAAAGGTGAGGGAAACTTAAATACAGGGGTAGAAAAGACAAATGGGAATCTAATAAACAAATAAGATTAGCTAACCTAAAGAAGTTAAACATAAACATAAACATCCAAATAAACTAAAACTTAAAACGCTGGGTCAACAGACCCAGGAACGTGACATAATGGATGTTCTGTCACATTGTCAGAGCATTTTGTCACTATATAAGGTTTATTAATGTGCTTATAACTAAACTGACTCGATATGAATAAATAATTTACTGATATTAGCTGCACAACAGTTAACATTCCTACCACAGGACTCCTAACCTCTACAAAAGACCCCATTTGTGTGCATTAATATAATATATATATATAATGTCATAATGTCAGGGAGGGTAAGAAGATCTTGGATTCAAATCCACCAACTGGCCTGGTTGATACTAAGGTTTCCAAAGACAGCGGAGTTAGGTTAACTGGTGATTCTTAATTGTGAGTATGACTGGTTGTCTGTCTCTCTATGTTAGCCCTAAGACAAACTGGCGACCTGTTGCCTTATGGCAGTTGGGATAGGAAGAAAATAATAAAATCAAGAAACAATTATATCATAGAAAAACAAGCTCAGAACTAGAATAACTACAACAAAACAATCAATAATATTAAAAAAGTTTCTGGAAGACAAGAACAAGCCCTGGGACCATGAAATATAATAGCAACTTGATGAATTTATCTAATAGCTACAACCATAATGATTACAGTTTGTGCACTACTTTTATTTTCCTGTGAATTGTAGTGTAAAGTCATTGTTAACCTTGCTACGAGCAGCACTTTGGTAAAGTGACAAAATAAAGAAGGGATGACAAATGGGAAAGCAAGAACCCTCGACGCCTACACTGAGGAAATTCAGTGGCTCTTTTATGCTTTGAGGGACATTTTGCTGCCGTGATTAGAATCCAGTTAGATCCCTACAGGAACAGGTCACTGAAAAGTTTCTTTAGAATTTTCTAGTTTTTTACTTTCAGGCTTTTCTTTAATTTAGTAATTTCTCCATATTTAGTCTTCTTAAGATACGATAAGATAAGATAAGATAACCTTTTTTAGTCCCACACGTGGGAAATTTGTTTTGTCACAGCAGAAAGTGGACAGTGCAAAGTTATGTAGCAAAAATTAGAGAACACTGGAATACAATAATAATAATATACTGTACACAACTGTACAGAATATAATATAATAAAATAAAATAATATATACATCAAAATAAAATAAAATATATACAATAGGATATAAATAGAATACAAATGCTATATACAACTGAGTAAAAATACAACTTTGCACTTATTGCACTTAGTCTTATTGCACATGTGTGAGTTTGTGTGTGTTTGATCAGCTGCAAAAGTCTTTGTTGTAGAGTCTGACAGCAGTGGGAAGGAAAGTCCTGTGAAATCTCTCTGTCCCACAGCGTGGGTGCTGCAGCCTGCTACTGAAGGAGCTGCTCAGTGCTGTCAGAGTCTCCTGCATGGGGTGGGAGATGTTGTCCAACAGGGATGACAGCTTAGCCACCATTCTCCTGTCACTCACCACCTCCACTGGGTCCAGAGGGCATCCTAGAACAGAGTGGATCAGCCTGTTCTGTCTCTTCCTGTCCCCGGCAGAGATGTTGCCGCTCCAGCAGACCACATCATAAAAGATGGCTGAGGCCACCACAGAGTCATAGGCTGTATCCCAATTCAGGGTCTGCAGCCTTAAAGGCCGCATTTTAAGGCCGATTACGTCACAGCGACACGACGAAGGCTGTCCCAATTCGAAGGCTGCTCGAAATGCGGCCCTCAAATGCGTCCTTCATTTCCCTGAATTTTAAGGACGTGGCGGTGTAGACTTCGTGGCCCAACATATCCCAGAATGCATAGCGCAGCGGTGGGTGTGGATAATTTTGCCGCCCGAAGAGTAAACTTTAAGTAAGTACTGAATATTACGTCACTTATTTATGTGCAAATGTTTAATAACGAAGAACATTAGTGACATTAGAGACATTAGTGACGTTTGTACTAACTTGGTTTTAAAGCCTTTACTTTAAAATATACGCCGTTCAATAGCTGACCTTAATCTTACAGAGAATGATCAAAGCTCATGTAGAAACAAACAAACAAATGAACAAAAGATTTCCTCCTTCATTTCTGTCAAGCAATGCTGTATGAAACGTTTCCAGCTGTTAGTATCATGGTTGCTAGGCAACCTGGGCAGCGCAACAGAGGCTAGACCGTCCCATTTCACAAGCCTCGCACTTCCGGCCCTAGCGGTCTTTAAGTACGCGGCCCTTGAGGATCGTTGAGGCTGCGCACTTTAGGGCTGCAGACCCTGAATTGGGATACAGCCATAGAAGGTCTTCAGGAGTGGGCCCTTCACTCCAAAAGACCTGAGTCTCCGCAGCAGGTACAGTCTCCTCTGCCCTTTCCTGTAGAGGGCGTCTGAATTATGAGTCCAATCCAGTTTGTTGTTCAGATGAACACCAAGGTACCTGTAGCTGTCCACAGCATCAATGTCCATACCTTGGATGTTCAGTGGTTGCAGTGGAGGATGTTTGTGCCTGTGGAAGTCTACCACCAGCTCCTTGGTTTTATTAGTGTTGATCTGGAGGTAGTTCAGCTGGCACCTATTACTATGGTTTGTTTTGTTTTTTTACCTGGTTTCCGTTAGTGTTTGATATTGTTTATATTTTTGATCCCTTGTACTTTAATAGTCGTCCCAGTGTCTTCCACAAAATTTTAAGTATTCGTCTCTTCCCGTTTTATTTTGACAGTCACTGTGTCATGTAGTTTTACTTCCCCTAGCTCACTGTTTTCGATTAGTTTTAGCTGTTTTCTGTTATCTAGGTGTTTCCACTCCTCTCTGATTGCCCTCTGTGTTTCTATGTGTATTTAAAACTTCAGTTTTTATTTGTTTTCTTTATTGCATTGTACTGTTTCCTCGTGTGTTTCATGAGCCACCTGGATTTTGTTACTCTGTATTTCAGGGATCTCTTTGTCTCTGTTTTGTATTTGTATTTTGGGACTTATATCAGCCAAATAAGCAGCTCGTGTTTTGTTATTATCATACAGAAAATGATTACTTAAAGTTATTCCTGTTAAAGGTGGTTCTATGAACTACTGAATTACAGGATGTACTTAATTTTTTAAGGACATCACCTGTGAACATGTTAGGATCTACAAATCTGGACTTTCTTTTTCATTTGGAGCCCACATGCACGTCTACCATCTTTCATTAAGTCTTAACTCACTGTTATTTATATTATAACACTGTTATATATATTATAACACTTCTATACTAGGCTAACTTTAATGCATGGTGGGCTGGTGCAGCATGCCTCAGCAGAATTTCACACCACATAAAAAGTCCCCTTTGCCTCTTGCACATTCATCACTGCATGCAGTGACCTTTTCCTCATGTGAGAGGTTCACTGACAGATGCTGTTATAGACCCAGAGGGTTTTTAAATATACAGATTTAAACTCATACCTAAAAACAAATGTCAGATATTTCAAGTGTAGATTTCTGTTTTTCTCTGAAGCCACACAGATGGATAAGTGTGAAAGCCTGCAATGCTTCTTTCCGCCCTCCATCATTCTTTTCGGTGACTTTTGTTTAACATTAATGTCCACCAGACGCTGCTGAAGTATCCCCTCCTGACAGCACTGCCAGCTGAAAGACATCACTGTCTCTACTGCGCACAAACAACTCACTTCAAATTAACATCAAAGTGCTGACTGGCGATTATGGACATAAATCCAGAGGAGGGGGGGAAGCTCCTTAAATACATTTTATTGATTTGCTTTTATTTTTCAGCTAATGAAAGTAGTCACAGAGTTTCTGACAGGAGTTCAATTGTCCAGTGACACCTTTTATCCCAGTACTTTAATACTCTACATTAACTCGGATTAAGATTTTCTTTGGCCCAACAGAAGTATTGTAGTAAGCAGTTTCACTTCAGCCTTAATGTAATGAAGGTGGTTGTTTCATTTAAAATTAAAAAAAGAAAAGCCTAACGGGAAAGTCTGGAACTCCCTGAAACTCACTGTGACATTTCTGCTGACACATTTGATGTGACCTTAACAGGTAAGTGCATTTATTATTTACACCAGCAACACCCTGCCCAACGTCACCCTGTCCTGCAAAATGACATGTTCCTGTACTAAATGCATTTACATGCAGTGGAGAATTTCAGTACCTGTTAGAGAGTTCTGCTGGAGTGAAAGTAACACAGTTACATCTATTCAAGGTTTACTTAATGGCTGGATGCAGTGCCAGTTATAAAAAAAAACTGCCGAGGCGGTTTAAAATAAATGAGCTGTAGGCATATTTAAATACCAAAATAAAGTTGTATTGATTTATTTGATTCCATGAGAAAAACAGATCACCATAGATTGTTCCTGTAAATGGTAAATGGACTGCTTCTTCTGTAGTTTTTTGTACCCTGCTTGATCACTTAAAGGACTCTATGCAACATGTCTTATTCACCCACTTACACACACATATTCATACAAGCACTTTCCCCCTATGCCTAAGTGCTTTCTATCTAACATTCACACGCATTCACGCAATGTAATGAAAGCATTGGGTTCAGTATCTTGCCCAAGAATACTTTGGCACACCGACTAGAGCACGCAGGGATCGAATCACAGCCGAAGATTAACTAACAAAACAGACAGAGTGAGAGCCGCAAGTTTCAGAAATGAGGGCTCATATTCTAACCAAACCCCCCCCCCCCCCCCCCCCCCCAAACAAACCTTTTAACAGGCTAAAAAATATGTTTTGCGTTGTCAGCCTATAGCTCTGTCCATTTTTAAAGTGCTCATCATCATATATCATAAAGCCACTAATGAACATCAACTTCAACTGTAATGTTCAGCACGCCATCATATGTCAATCAATGGTTCTCCTTACTCCCAGTGCTAATAGTTTCACCAGCTCACCTCACAGTATAGGCAGCATAAATGACCACCAACCAACAGGCTAAAATGACCCATTTGTAGCTTCTAAGCATGTACTATAGTCATAACACTAACATCTAATTTATATCCACAAAATTTGAAATATGCACGACGTATTATCATCACGTTGCTGAGCAACCACCTAACAATGGCCAGAAGAGTTCAACTGCTCTGATTGCAGAAAGACTTCCACTTGTATAGACGTCTGCAGCTCTCTTGCTCTGTGATATAACTTTACAGGCTCAGTCGCTACCTTCAGGTCATACTGAATAAACCATGATGTTCATTTTGTAAATCATGACGAGTCAGAAAGGAGGAATAGCCAGGGTTAGCGCTCATTAATCCATCCTTTGGTTTCAAAACATCTAAAGCACTCAGGTCAGGGCTTCATGACAGGTCTGCACTAACCGATGGCTGATATATCCACCTTATACTAAGTCTGTCGGTCAGTTGTTTTGTCTGTCATTGCTATAAGTTGCTGAATTTCATTGAAATTTCTCATCACCACATTGCTGCCACTCTGTTTACACCCTTCATATATAGTTAGCTGACATCCAACTATATATATGAAACCTATTATTACTACTGTAGTTAACTAAGGCACTTTTAACAAATTTTCATTTTTGGCTTATTGAGGATAAAATGCTTTCTGCTACACAATCAGTAGCAATCCAGTAGATCAGAATCCCTCTGAATCCCACCTGAAAATCACCCGATGTCACCTCATGAAAGGCTTCATTTTTCAGCTTATAAACAATTAATTCCAGTTGATCTCACCACACAGAAGTTTTGAGGTATCCATCATTTTTACCAGCACATGCAATTTTCTCCTCCAGTAGAAGCCATGACTCCACTGCACTCTGTCTCTATAACTGTTCATCTTTACTGTGTTGACCTTTGAGGGAAGGAGTCCAAATAGTAATACAGAAGTATAAAGGTCTGCATAAAAAAATGGAAGCATCTGCAAACAGTTATGAGACAGGTGCTGAATAATAAACTGTTTGGCTTCTGGCAGCCGGTTCTTTCTTGTGAAACTTTCTGGCATCCAGGCATTTACACTAAAATAAAAAACTGTAATATTTGAATTATTTGAGGACTGGAAATGGAAATGCTTGCAGAAATATGTGCAACCTAAGAGCAACATCAACTAAACATTTGAACCTAGGTGCAACTGTTGTCATGCTACAGTGCAAACTTAATAAATAGATAAGAGACACCACCTGCTATGGGAAATGGGCTATATAGGAAGCCTATACAAGATATTGAAATCCACTTCCCTCTTCAAAACCAAAGCCCAAGAAGCCACAGGGCTGTGAGTAATGGTGAGGAACAGATATCTGTGCAGTTATCTGTTGCCAACTGTGTTGCATTGTCAGCTGAATGTCCTGGGGCAGATTTCTTAACACATACAGAGATATACATGCTCACACATACATTGAATAAAGATTACAGATTTGGTTTTCAATTAAATATTGTCCTCACCGACTAAGTGTAAAGACATATATGAGTGTGTACAGGTTTTTCAGTCGTATAAAAAGTCTTTTTTACAAAAACTTTTAGTGTTCTTTTGATGTTTATTTTTGTCTGCATCAAGAAGTCATAAGAAATTGTATCGTGGCCGAATAACGGAACCTCGACTTTAGTATTTTACTCTGTTGAGAGGTGTTGTGCCTTATTATTATCACTGCGCAATATTCACAGCAATCTACATTTCAGAAAAGCAGCACTACCATTTTATTGTAACCATTATTCTAACAGTGCCTCAAATGTATGAGATCGTTACTTCCTTTCATTTTGTTGCAGCGGATGCTTCGGGGCTTTAACGTGAATGATGTCTAACTGTGACCTCTCAGTGAAGGGCATGAGGTGTGAGCAGTTCAAACAAGAATTGAACGGAGAGCAGAAATCGTCCAATATTTCCCTTTATTCATGTGGTGACTCCTCACATGGTTTTTTTTGTTTGTTTTTTAGAAAGATATCCTGACAAATACGGACAGTCGTGCCTATGGAAGGATGCACACTGCATGCATGCCTGCAAAATCACTGTCACGTACTGTATGCCATCAACTGTGCTCTTCACTTGTGCATGTAAATTTATTGATAATCAGTAGGTGTCTGCGCCAGTTCTGTCATTACAATAAAATGCAACTGACAAAGGCAATAAACCCAAAGTGTGGAATAAGCAATATGCTAATCTGGTTACTGAGCACACCTGATACACGAAACCAAGTGATCGAAACTCATTTGTTACTTCTAAGGAATAATCAGACGGTAATGGCGTTTATCTGTTCAGGTTAAGCCTCAGTTAGTCTGTGTGTTTGAACAGAAACCGGCTTCTCGTGCAGCCTTTTAAGGTGCTTTTAAATGTTTTTTCCTCAACCGCCATCAAATTCATGTTTGAATTGTTTCCGTTCAGCTGCATGAGCACCTTTAGACGCCTGCAGAGAAAAGTTTGGTAGGGCAGCGTCCATCCAAGCAGAAATTATAACAGGGGACAGGAGATCAATACATTCAGGGAGAGATAAGGCTGAAGAATACCACAAAAAAGAAGGTTTCTTTGCATTTTCAAAGTGTTGCACTCCTCAAAAATTAAATTCGACACATTGATTACCTGATGTGAGTTTAAACTCGCGAGAAGAAATAAATGCAAACGCCTGAATCTTAAGCTTATCTGAACAGGCACAAATGAGCAGCACCTGTCTTGTGAATTTTATTTCATGTCCACATGAGTTCCCCTTTCACCGAGATGCCAGAACTGTCCAAAACGAACAAAAACGAAATAAAAACCCGGCACATCAGCGACTTCCACGGTGCTCTGAGAGGAATGTGACACCTCTCTTCATCAATTTTTGTGCCTAATTCTACTATTTTTATTACTCTCTTTCAAAATGCACTTATTTTTGGTCATGCAGCCAACGTTGAGATCTATAACGCCATTTTTAAACATCAAACTGTGCTGTTGTCATCCTAGACTTTTGCATTTGGAAAACTCTCTGTCTGAACTTTTCAGCAAGCAGGAAATCAATAAAGGACATTACTTTGAAAAACATTAACATTATGGCCTCCTACATGCATCATTGCAGTTTTCTCAAGCAGAAAATGGGCTTTCAAACCTCTGAGCAAGGTTCAGATAATTCCCTTTAGATTTCCCGGTTTTAGCGACGCTGTATATTTCAGCCACAGCTATTCCCCTGTAGACAGAGAGCGGGAGAGAGAGAGAAAGAGAGAGAGATAGAGGAGGGAAAAAACTTCATGGCCACAATATTTCTCTGTCAAATTGCAGGGGGAAGACAGTGCAGGAAGGCAGGGTCAGTGATGGAGCACTCTGCCCCGAGAGGCAGAGACTGACTCGCAGTCATAAAGGGAGTGATGCTCGGTGAAATGGCAGGAATCTCATTTGGCTGCTCCATTTTCACAAGCGTCATTATCGTACACCTCGATGTCCTGGAGACTGGAGGCGTCCGTATCGTCCCCTCCGCTGCTCCCACTGTTCCTAAAGGCGATGCTTCCTATAAAGGGGTACACGCTTCCCGTTAACAGTTCCCTGATGTTGTAATGAGGGAGTTCTGGGTCTTGTCTTTCGGGCTTGGTGATGCACTGTCCCTCCATGGCTTTGTTTCTTTGATAGTACTTTGAAAACTTGTTAAAGATGATGGTGATGGGAAGAGCCACCACTAGCAGGCCACAGATGATACACACGGTGGCCACAATCTTCCCCGCCACCGTCACGGGGCAGGTGTCCCCGTAGCCGACTGTGGTCATGGTGATTGTGGCCCACCACCAACCTAAAGGTATTGTCCCCAAATCGGTGTCCTCTTCCTTCTCTGCGAAGTAGATGAGAGCAGAAAAGATGGAGATTCCCACTGAGAGGAAGAGAAGGAGCAGGCCCACCTCCTGGTAGCTGTGGCGGACGGTGGCCCCCAGCGCTCGCAGTCCGATGGAGTGGCGAGCCAGTTTGAGGATTCTGAGAATCCGCATGAGGCGCAGAACCTGCACCACTTTCCCCACGTTTTCTATGTCCTCGTTCTCCTCTGCGCTATCCTCGTCGGCGGTCTCCAGAGCTAAAGTGGCATAAAACGGCAAAATCGAAGCGGCGTCGATTATGTTCAAGGGGTTTCCGAGAAACTTCCGTCGGGAGGGCGCGACAATTAACCTGATTATGAACTCTGCGGAGAAGCAGACGATGCAAACCGCCTCCAGTCTAGTGAGCACGGGGTCCTCGATGGGCCTGTCACTGTCATCCACACGCTGAAACTCTGGCATGCTGTGAACACACATGGCAACGATGGAGGTCAACACCACGCTGAGGGAAGCCACAGCAATGATCTTCGAGGCTCTCGAGTGACCCGGATCCTCCAGTCTGAGCCACATGTAGCTGCGAATTTCTGCACACCAGGCCCCTTTGAACTTGGCGAGGTCTTTATCGAGAGCAGAGAGCTCCTCAAACGAGGAGTCGAAGCTCGGCTCCTGCTGGTCTTCGCTCCTGATGTCCCAGTCTCTGTCCTCGATGTACTCCTTCCTCTCGTGGTACCAGTTGCTGCAGCAGGGGCTGAGGTGGAGCTCCTTGATACCCCAGTACTCAATCTCTTGACAGAAAGAAAAAACGCACAACTCCTCCATCATGTGGATTTGTCCCGTGTGGTAAAAGTTAAGCACGCACAGGAAAACCCGAGGATTCCTGTCAAAGTAGTACTCCTTCTCAGCCGGGCTGTAGTCGTCACACAGCTCCAGGATTGCCGCCTCGCTCTGGCAGCACAGCAGACGAGCCAAACGCGTGTGAGGAAAGCGGAGCACCATATCAGGATCCAGTTCATGCCGTACCCCTCCCACATTGAGGTGGACCTGGTCCTCCTCATCCCCTCGCCGGTGGAGGATTTGCCCATACCCCATGATCCTGAAAAGACATTTACAGTGAAGTCAGTTCATTCTAGCAGACTTTTTGTGTCTTTTTTTTATGACAACTAAAATGCCCACAAGGATTCCCCAGTGAAGACTAACTGTAACGTTTAAATGGATGGTTTCTATCAAGACACATTTGACTGCACTGTTTGTAGAATACATTAGTCTTCGGAAGGAGGGAGGGGGATCAATACAGCAAACACAGGAAATGGCTTATACTGAGAGAGCAGAGAGGCATGAGGTGCTGTCACATGTACAGGATTACCACTAGAAAAATATCATTTTACAAACTGATTTCCAGCCCTCGTCTACATTTTTGTGTAGATATTTTTAAACAGTTGAATTCTAGACACTTAAGTGAAGCTGAGTTTTTCAAATTAAAGTTTTTTGTTTTTTTAAATTGGTTAATAAGGACCTGATAAGTCTGTTAATTATAGGGTCTTAATGCAAAGGTAGAAAAACATACCTGTATTCGGAGCGTTTCTTTCCATGAAAAAGAACTTTTATCCTGCCGTTTTGCTTTTCATCTTCTCCTGAAATGCCGCACAGAGCAGGTCAGCGAGGGAGTGAGGCGCCGCAGCTCCCCGGACGGGACAAGAAGAGCTGGAGGCGGGACAGAAGCACGGAGGCAGTTTGTTCCCTTTTCTAGGGAACAGGGAGGGGCGAGGGAGGAGAGGAGAGGGCAGCGAGAGACTGGGAACACCTCTTGAGAAATTTATAACGTATGTAACCTAGTCGCTTTATTTTAAAAGAGCCTCCAAAATTATTATGTTTCTGTCCTGGGCTATCACTTACTCACTCTTTAAATGTCACTTCAGATGTGCTCAATGTCCCTTACAAACCCCACTTGTTCTGTATTTGAGTGAAACAGCTGCAGTTGAACCAACGCGGAGACAGCGCACTGGCTGCAGAGAGCGAAGTAACTAATAAATGACATTTGAATCCACTTTGAGAAAGCGCTGCCGGGAGGCGAACTGCCAAACCAGACTCTAAAACGCTACTCATCAAACAGCTGCTGTTCAACGTTTATAAATCAGGTTTTATAACTTACCAAACTCCGTGTTTTTTATCCCCTCAAAGAAAGAAACCTCAGCATCTCCCACAACTTCTGTGTGCGATACGGAAGACCAAAACGGCCAAGGTTAAGAAGCACAAAAAATTTGACACAATAAATGCATATGCTATAAAAAAAAAAAATTAAAATAAATTAATGCAGGCATTAAAAAAAACTGATATAATTTATTTTGTTTGCTTTTATTGCTGGATTGTATAAGTATTTACTTAAGGTATTTTTTTTTTAAATTTAATTAATAATGTTTTAGTGGAGGAAAATAAATAATAAAATAAAATGAACTAAACAATAAATAGGGGGATTGATGAAAACCTAAATAATACAGAAATATGAAATTACTTCATGCTTTCTAAATTAACTATAATAATATTTTATGGTGCATTTGATGATAATTTGTCTGAAGTATCTTTGTTTGTTTTAATTTTTGATTTTTAGCAGTGAAATCATAACCATAAAATCAATTTCTTCACTTCCTAAAAGCACAGGGGATTTCCTGAGTGCTTCCTGCTCTTTAGGACTTAAAAACTCAATTTGCCATTTTAATATCCATGCTTTCTGAATAAATTTGTTTACAACAGTTCAGGGCTACAGAAGTTTATAGTTATTCTGCTCTTCTGTGGCGCAACCATCATGAACTCACAACCTGCACAAGGACAATCTTCTGACCTCAGTGGCACCTCTCAAGACCCCAACTTCATTTAGACTTTTTCTAATTGGTTTTAGAAAAAGTCAAAATGAATTTGTGACATTTTTGAATTTGCACCACTCATTTCAACTTCGGCAGGTTATTGGAAGATTGTATGAAAAATCTCACACCTTCATTTTGATTTTACTTTATTCACATAGACTTGCTCCCTCAACTGAAGAACGTAAAACCAGCAATTATTAGCAATAGTACAAAACACTGCTGCCTTTTTAAAATTCATTTCTGCTTTGGTTTTGTACTATAACTTTTAATTTTTAAATGCTGTTCAGAGTTTGGATGAATTCTCAGTATATAAGAAAACAAAACAAACACACATGCTTCATTTTATTAATTATTTACTTTACAACAGTTCATTTGGTTGGACAAGCATATTTGAATTTAATTCCAGTACAAGTGCCGTCAGCATTTTTGCAGCTCTGGTTAAAACTCACTTCCACCCAATCAACCTCATCAGGCTCCAACGAGATCCACCTGTGTGTGGCTGCAACCTCCCTCATCTTACCCAAAGAGGTGCCTTTAGGTCCCCTACAAACTTCTTTAAAAACGGCAAAAACAGAGACGCTAAGATTACCACTTCCCCACCTCTTGTGCCATGGGTCACTCATTAGGATTGGGGTTTGTAGCTTTATTTTTCTAAGAACCTTTTTAGTCAAACTTTCAGATTTTTGTCTTTAACTGACTAAGTTTTTTTCAGGTGGTTCATTCTTTTGGTAGTTGTTATGAACACACAGGCTCAAAAGAGGCCCCCTTTAAGTAAGTTTTATTTATTTTTTTAATTTTTCCTAAAAATGTCACTTAATCAAACTACTGCCTACTTACTCACGTCAATGTTTATTTCCAGATATCACCGCTCAGTGTCTGGGGAATGTGATGCGTGTGGATGTTGGTCCACTTGGAGGAAATCTTATGAAAATTACTGCCGTCATGAGTAAGCTTTTAAAAAAAAAAAAAAAAAAAAAATTTTCTTTGGCTTCTTGCCTCTTAAAGCTTAATTTTTCCCACTTTTTTTTTTTTTTTTTTTTTTTTTTTTGGTGTTCCTTATCCTCTCCTCAGATAACACTGCAATTCCTCTTACGCCAAGTTTAGCCTCGCAGTGTGGCATCAGTGTGAAGATTGATCTGCTGGGAAACGCCTTGATTTATGCCTCTCTTCAAAACTGTTTTGCTCACAATGTGGTAACGTAACAAAGATAAAGACAGAATTATTAGAGGTTGTTTGTTTGTTTGTTTTTGTTTCTTTTTTTCAAAGCACCCAATGTGTCCTATGCTTCTAGTATTAACTTTTTCTTTTTTTTAAAAAATATTTATTTTTTTGTAGGACGATAAAGAATTCACCACTGCTTTGCATGTTCGACTGCATGGAAACCAGTTGTTTGAAGACGAGGTGTACCAGGTGGTTAAAACTTGCCGCTACACTCCCTGGGCCTTCAGGGAAATCGTCTGTGACCACAGCTATATGGAGGCAAGTGACTGCAGCAAAACCTTCTGTGGTCATGTTCCCATCTATATGACAGTGGTGCTATAGCCCATAAGAGCATCAAGGCTAAAACAGTTCCTAGAGAGGTGAGAGATGGTTTATCATTGACTCGAAGGGTCTTGTTTCTAGGTGTCCGTGAAGAGGGCAGCTGCAGATGATTATGGCCTTCCTGCATATTCAGAGCAACAGGGCAGTCCAGAGTTTGCTTCTACTCGACAAGCCGCAAAGGTTGGAGCTCGTTTGGCCTCTAGTCTATTCTCAGACCCCATCTCTGCATGTAAAGTCACGATTTGGTGTTTGCCTTACAGAAACGCCCCATAGACGCAGGATACATAATCACAACAGTTGTGTTCTTCACACCTGAGGAGAGGATCATGAAGGCGACTGAGGCCCACCAAAGGGGGTACGGGGTAGGAAACACTCCCACCAGGGTGATTCTCCGGAGTTCAAAGTCTGCACTGGCAACGTACACCCAGACTGTGAGTAAACTGCAGATCGCATGCTTTTCACACATGCCTGACATGACCTGGCATCTTGTTCTACAGACAGACTCTGGTTAAAGTACTTGTAGCCCATTAGATGGCTCACACTTGCAGTCAGTAACCAATTGGATTTAGATTCATTATATGATCAGACTACCTTTTTAAACTTGTTACGGTCTGACATTTGACAAGATAAAGTACATATGGCCCATTAGCCTACATTTCCATGTTCTAACGAACTGCTCTTTTGCACACATGCTTTATCTTCAATGTATTAAATGTTATCTCACCCTGCAGGTAGCAGGGGTGCCCATGAAGGTGTTCAAAACCTCGACTATCTTTGAGAAGCAGTGGCTGACTGCTCGAGTTGATGCTGTAGCTGCTTGTCCAGTGCTGGACGGTAATTAAACTCTAACCATGTGAAAGCTGCAGGGAGCCTGTGTCATCTTGTGTTTAAAACCTGAAGGCTTTAGCAGTTAAATCTGCAAATTTGTTTTTTCTAGTCTTCATTATTCCTAGGGTGGTGATGCATTTGGACGTTTAGAAATATTAACTTGCTGTCTGTCCCAGGTTTAATATGAAGACTTGTATGCATGTGTGGTTTAGAAATGCTAAGCTGTTAGCAAAGTTGTCTGCCAGCAGACCTTGTAGCCTCTAAATCCTCTATAGTAGTGTCTGTTTTGGCCTCATATTATGCCTTATGTGCAGGTCATAGTGTTTCCTTCACGCCCACCATGATCACTTGGCGCCTGCCCCAACGCATTGACCCCTTAATGTCCTCTGGGCGGGTTCAGCTCTTGGAGGTGTACTTAGGAATCAACGGTCAGACGCTTGATCCTACTCAGATGCCGGCCAAGCTGTCTACCGACGACTCGTACATCATTGTTCAGCTTCCTGTTGGGGCCGACGGTGGATACTTTAAGGTGAAAGGCAGTTCTTTTTATAAGAAATCAAGATTTGCATCAAGTATATACTGATAAATGGCTTCCTTGGCCTTTTAAGATGGCAAAGTAGTAAAAGCCACTTCTCACTGTGAAATGAGGGCCCATTTCCAAAGCTGAGCCTCCAAAAGAGTTGCTCTACAAGCATTAAAGCAGGAATCTTATAAAGAATTATTACAGCTTTTGTTCTGCTTTTAAATATGTTCCATTAGGAGTAGTTATAATGACAAATTCTTGGTTTTAAAATGATAAACAGAGCCATATCCAGGGAAATCGGTATCTCCTCTCCTATACAATCGAACCCATGCTGGAGTTGCTCTGGACTGAAGATGGAGAAGACACAAGATACAAAGTCTTGTTTCCCATCACGACGCCTTTGTTGTCACTGAATCTTCAAGTTTTTGACGGCGAGTCTCTCCATTCCACTTATCATATATTATGATTATTTGTGTAAAGTGCAAGCTCACTGAATTCCTCTTCTCTCGTCCCTACAGAGACTGTTCCGAAACAGCAAGTGTTTAAGCTGGTGCTTGGGCATTTTGCTCCTGACGTGGCGCTGATGAACATCACCTTCCCCTCTGAGGTTTTGACTATAGCACAGTGCCATGCCAGAGGCTTTAACATCAGAGAGCATGTGTCCCCTAACAGCAGCTTGAAAGTCTTTACACTTGAAGTGCCCTTCACAGACCCTGCCGTGCTACAATCGGTAAGATGTAATTTCAGCTTGGGGGGCAGAATATTAATGCATATTTAATTTGACTGCTAATCTTTCCATTTCCCTACAGAGAGGAATGGGATTTATAGTCTACTCTCTTCACCTGACCTTTGGTTTGCTGGTGCTGAATGAGTTTGCTCCATTTTCTCACACGGTTTACCTGGAAGCCACACTGGAAGAAAAGGGTCTGTATGGCTGTTTATATACAAATGTAAACACACAAGCCTGAAATGTTTGTCATGACCTTGCACCAGCTGCAGGCCAGGGTTCTTGATGCCTTTTTTAATCTACCTGCAGTTCCTCCTTCCATCTCTGGAAGCTGTGATTACCAGAACTTTTATGTCCTTGTGGAACATGGAACCTCAGACTTCAACTTTCATACCATGGTGGGAAAGCGACTGCTGACACCAGGTTTGGCTCAGCAGTATGGCTACATGGAGAATGGAACTCACTTCAATCTTGTTGTGCCGTTTGCAGCCCCTGATGTTGAGTTTGAGGTATTTTGTGCTTTGCTCTAGATGAGAATCTTCTGTTTAATGTCCTGCTTGCTCTAACTTGAACAATGTTTCAGGCTATTACACCAACTTCCATTAGGACCAGAATTGACGTGATCCTGAAGGATCCAGAATCTAACGTGCCCATCAGTGACTTCTCGATGGCTTGCAATTTCTTCTCATCGCTTACTGGTTGGTTTGGGTTTCTTGTTGTTTAAATTTCATTGGAGAGTTCGAGTCGAGTGTTTAAACTTTTCTTTTCAGAGTGTTTCCCTAATGGTACCATAACCACTCTGGCTGTGAAACTGGAGTCTGTTCCCAGCCTGAACCCCAGTGAGCTCACGCTGCTCGACCCCACCTGCGGTCCAGTCTACAGTGATGACCGCTACGCTTACTTTGTCTTCACTGCTAACTCCTGTGGGACTACCAGAAAGGTACTGTCACTGCACAACTTCATGACTAATACAGACTATTAATGGTGAGGCTGATCTGATGTATTGTCTTTAACTTTGTTCCCTTAGTTTTTGCCCAATGCGATGCTCTATGAAAATGACATCTCTGTGCCACATGACCTCGAAACAAAAAGTACATCAGACTCTGAGGAAGCAGAATTTGCGTGAGTGGCTGATCGTTATTAGGAAAATTAGGAGACTAAAGTTTTTAAAAGTAACTTGAATCTCTGGATTAAATGGACTCCTTCAGCTTTGCGTTATCCCTTATTCAATCTTTGATCCTGAGACAAAGATGAGTGTCTGTAGGAATTTTTCTCTCTGGTCTTTGCACTTCTGACTGCATTCAAATCTCATGGCTTGTCTTCTAGGCTAAAGGTTTCATGTTACTACGACCTCAACACAACCCACGCTGTGTCCTTCCACACCAGACCTCGCAGGAGTGAACCATATGCTGAAAATGCAAAAGGCCAGCTGCAAGTGGCAATGAGACTTTCTTTGGGTATGAAGTTGGCATAATTTCATTTTTCCACAACACAAATACAACTCCAGCACTGGAGAGATTTAAGATTCTTCTCCCTTAAACTGGAAGTCCTCCTCAAATCATTAAGCAATTTTAAATTAATCTTTAACTGCCTTTACTAACTAAACCTTACTGCTTTATCTCTAGAAGATCTAATAGTTTTTGAAAACATTTTAAAATTTCTGGCAACTAGATGGTTCAGACTTTAAAGGTTGCTGTCATCAGCATGTGGCTAATTTTTCCTGCTTAATGTTGACAATCAGCTTCAATTGTTTTTACTCCAGGAGCTCCTATAATCTAAAATGCCTTGTCTATTGCGTGTAAGGAGTTGGTATTAGTTTTCGTCATTCTACTTTGAATTTATCCCTAGGCGCAGCTCTCATTAAAGTAGCTAAGCCTTAACTAATCTTAGTTTTTATTCTAACATCCCAGAAAATTTGGATATTGAGCTTTATGCAAGAAGCAAATCAGGAATTTGTTCTGGGAGCTGGCAGCTCCCAAGTAAGTAGGTCCGTGCATGGCCATAATTGGCGGGTGTATATGCAGCATTTGTGAGAGGAAAAACCTCAATGTCCTGAGCTGATTATATTGTTCAAAGCCTCCTGTCATTATGTCATTTCATGCTGTCTCTCTGCACTTAGACGACTCCTTCAGAGAGTTTTACAGACTCGAGGACTCTCCCATCATGAAACATCTCCAGCAGCCGCTGTATTTTGAGGTGGAGCTCATGAGTGCAATAAATCCTCAAGTATCACTGGAGCTGGAGAACTGCTGGGCGACATTGGATGAGGACAAGATGTCCCAACCCAGATGGGATCTGATCATAAACGGGTAACGCTCAGGCTGGTGTTTGCGTATTAGCATAAGCTCTTCCTTCATACTGATGCAAGGATGGGGTAGGGGGACAAAATTTAACTTTTTAATGTATCTTTGAAATTGTCCAGCTGTCCACACACAGACCCACACCATGTGGTCTTCCATCCAGTGTGGACTGATGCTAGGGTTCAGTATCCCTCTCACTTAAAGCGCTTTGAGGTCCAGATGTTTGCCTTTACTGAAAATGAAGAGGATCTAAGTCCTCAGGTAACTCAGCCTGTTAAAATATATATATATATATATATATATATATATATATATATATATATATATATATATATATATATATATATATATATATATATATATATATATATATATATATATATATATATATATATATATATATATATATAAAAAAATATCATCCATGGTTCAGAAAACTGCACATGCAAATCTGTACTCATAAAAACACTTGCATCTTCTAGGTCTTTGTCCACTGTGACGTTGTGATCTGTGATACCAGAAATCCATTAGGTGGCATTTGTAATGGGCAATGTTCAGACCCAGAGTACAGAAGAGGTATAGTATGAGGTCTTTTATAATGGAACCTTTTGTTTCAAGGGTTTGACCCAGAAAAAGAAGAGAACATGGTGTGCCATAGTACTTCTGTCTCAGACTAATTTTCTTCTCAGCCTGCTGAAATTGGTTACTGTTAACTTTCCTCATTCTCTTCTCTCCACAGGTAAAAGACATATCTCAGAGGAACAAAGTTCAAAATCATTTGTGACATTTGGACCAGTAATTATGAGTTGATACAATAAAGATTTTTTTTAAATTCACCTTTATTGTCTGTTCTTTCCTATGCTTTGCTACATGTGGAAATTTGATTTTCCACCTGTAATTCTGAGTATGTAGTCAGTTGTGTTGCCTCACCTATCAAATTATGTGAGAAGTCATAATTCAATGTACCTCTTTGGGTTAAGGACTCTTGCAGAGGTGAGTGTGCATTCACAAGAGGAATACTAGTGACCATGTGTCTTAAAAGACAAATGAAAGGTTTATGATATGGAGAGACGTGTGGTTTTGAGATGGTGGCACTCACGAAAACTCCAGTCAAAGCTGGAGAAATGAAGGTGCCAATATTTTCATTGGGGGGTGCCAGACGAGACATGATTGGAGGACGGCTTAGCTTGGAGACAAATTGCTCTGTCAGGCAGGAGGAAGACCAGAATGTTAGTGTATGACAGAGGATGCAAATGAAAGATCTAACGTGGTGCCTAAAGTAGCCAAAAGACTGATTAGAATCTTAATAATTTAAAGTTGCTTTTGTACTTTAGAAAGCCCAATAAATATTTGTAGTTGTCTTCGAAATGCATCAGTATAAAGTGACTCATTTTACAGCCCACAGGAACAATTTCCACACATATTTTCAGAGGCATTAACTAGGATTTCTGTAGTGTGGTGGGTGCATTTTTCCACTTCAAAATATTTCTTCATAAATAGATACTCTGGAATTTATTTATTTTTTAAATGACATTCAGCAGCTCCTGAATGGTAAATGAAGCTAATTAAATCAAACGGAGTACTCTGCTTTCTTGAGCAGTCGACCAGTGCATCTTTCCATAGTAGTGTAGTTCCAATGAGGCCACTTTCGCCATCCTCTGCACATCTTTCTGATCTTGTGCTATCAGGAGGCTCTCAATGGTGGAACAACAGGATTGGAGTTAATTCAGTGTTATTGATACAGTGCCAAATCACAACAGTAGCCTTAAGGTGCTGTATATTGTAAGGTAAAGACCTACAACAATACAGAGAAAACCCAACAGTCAAACAATCCCCTTTTAACTGGAAGAAACCCCTGGCAGAACCAGCCTTAGGGGAGTGGCAGCCATCTGTCGTTACCAGGGGGGTCAGAGGGGAGGGAGACGGGATGAAAGACGCACTGTGGAAGAGGGCCAGAGATTAATAACTAATGATTAAATGCAAAGTGTCGTATAGATGTTGTATAGATCTTCAACACTTCACTGTCCCAGTCCTGCATCCCGCCGTGCCTAAAGTCAGCCACAATTGTCCCACTGCCAAAACGTACTAACATTAGCAGCCTGAACTACCGACCAGTTGCTCTAACACCTGTTATAATGAAGTGCTTCGAGAAACTGGTCCGACGTCACATCATGTCCTGCTTGCCACCCAACCTCGACCCGCTCCAGTTCGCATACAGAGCTAACACATCAACTGAAGATGCCATTGCTACAACGCTCCACACCACCATCTCTCACCTGGAAGTGCAGGGCCGTTACGCCAGGCTGCGCTTTGTTGACTTTAGCTCTGCTTTCAATACAATACTCTCGGACAGACTAATAGTTAAACTGCTGGAAATTGGACTTCCTTCTACCACCTGCCGCTGGATCAGAGACTTCCTCTCAGACCGTGTACAGAGAGTTAGAGTGGGGCATCATCTTTCCTCAGCCCTCAGCCTTAACACCGGCTCTCCACAAGGCTGTGTACTGAGTCCCCTACTGTACACTCTGTACACACATTACTGTTAGTTCCCACCCAGACAACACAGTCATCAAGTTTGCAGATGATACCACTGTGGTGGGGCTCATCTCAGGGGGAGATGAGACAGCGTACAGAGCTGAAGTTCAGAGGCTGTCAGATTGGTGTGTCGATAACAACCTAGACCTCAATACCAACAAGACAAAAGAACTGGTAGTTGATTTCAGAAGGAGGAAGTCTGAGCTGCAGCCTGTCAGCATCAACGGGGAGTGCATGGAAAGGGTCTCCAGTTTCAAGTTTCTGGGTGTGCACATAGACACAGACCTCCAATGGAGCTCTAACACCTCTGCGGTTTTAAAGAAAGCCCAACAGCGTCTCCACTTTCTGAGAATCCTCAGAAAAATGGACCTGAAGAAGGAGCTGCTGACCGTCTTCTACCACTGCTCCATTGAAAGTGTACTGACATATTGCATCGGTGTGTGGTTCTCCAGCTGCACCACAGCACACAGAAAGGCACTCCAGAGGGTCATCAATATGGCCCAAAAAATCATTGGACATCCTCTTCCCTCCCTGAAGGACCTGTACAGCACTCGCTGTCTCAAGAGGGCACGCAGCATTCTACGGGACGGTACACACCCAGGACACGGGGTGTTTAAGCTGCTGCCGTCTGGCAGGAGGTTCAGGCTGCTGAGGTCCCAAACAAATAGACTCAAGGACAGCTTTTAGAACAGGGCAATAGCCCTGATCAATGCAAATAGCTGACCTGACTGGCTACCTATTTACCTATTTGTTTGATATGCATGTTGAAGGACATATCTGGTTAAAGAAGATGCTTTCCGTCAGCACTCATTCATTATTCATTATTATTTGTATTTGTATTCTATTTTTATCTTATTGTATATTTATTTTATTTTATTCTACTGTATATAGTATTTTATTCTGTACAGTTGTGTACTGTATTTATTCTTATTGTATTCTAATTTTTGCCTCATAACTTTTGCACTGTCCACTTCCTGCTGTGACAAAACAAATTTCCCACGTGTGGGACTAATAAAGGTTATCTTATCTTATCTCCATCTGCTCAAGCCACTTCTGTGCGGGGGCGTCTGAGCCGGTGTTGCTGTAAATGTGTCGTCTCCTTCTTCCCTGGAAGCACAAGATGGATGCTGACTCCACTTTCTGGCAGTCAGAGCAAGCAAAGTACTTTAGTTTGTCCATAAAAGTTTTGTCAAAGCAATTTATGGCTTTCCCTGTAGCCAGTGATTGTCCTTATTCCACATGCATTTTGAGTTGTGCTCTATACACTTACATTTCAATTAGAAGTTTATGGGTGAGGGTGTGATTTTATGGCGCATCTATACAAGACTACATAAATTAAAGGACTATGACAACATCTGATCTGTGGCAACCATAAGCTGCCTTTTGTGAAAACTGGATTATAAAAATGAAACCAATTTGATTTGCGGTGCAATTTTAACCCTTGACGAGTTGATTCTCAAATTAGTGAATATCAAGAGCAATTTTATTTCATTAAGATCTGATTAAAGACTTTTTACCCCTCCAAGCCACTTAAACTATAGGATTAAACAGAATTATCAAACCACAAAATTGTAGCTTAATTGCCATCATAATTTACAGGTGATTAGTTTAAAGTATAGAAGTTTGCACAGACAAATTAAAAGCTATGAAGGTGCACAAATGCATTGTCACTAAAATATGATTATGATGAGAAGCAATTCTGTTAGATGAACTTGCTCAACTACAGAAGTTCTGTAATATGCCATAGTAGCACAATTGAATACTTTGTTCTGCATTAACCACAGTCTGTACCATTTTCACAGTCACTAAGAATCACTCAGCATTTACGAGCCATGGGAAACAGCAAGATGTCAGCTAGAAAGACGAAGTTGACTCCGCCACACTGGGTTGTGAATTGAGCACCCCAGCCACAGAGTATTGCATTTATGAACAGTTACTACACCCTTTGGAAAGTTTTAGCAATGCTGTACAAGTAATTTAAGCCTAATGCTTCATGTGAAGCTCAGCCCATGACACTACACCATGCAGTTTACGTCACATTTCAATGCCCTTTTGTCTGAACACTGAGTTCAGGACAAGTGCAATATGCAAATTCAAGCGGCATCGTTTTAATTAAACTGATACGTTTACATTTGAGGCCTTGTTATAGCCAGTTAAAGATGTCAGACCAGTTTAGAACTTGAGGCCTGCATCTACAACAGTCATGACCCAGCTTACAAATTGAAAAGCTTAGACACCATATAGCTTAAGATTTATTTTTATTGAAATATCAATTTGAAAGTAGGATGGGTCCAGAGGAGAGCTGCCATTGGTGGGTTGACTCTGTACTTCTTTGCTCTGCAAATGGGAAAGAAAAAAGTCACCAACTGCACTTCAAACTTGTCCCAGTCTTACTTACACCATTAACACTTACCCCTTTTAGCACCTTTGAGTCCTTGAAATTTAGTGCCCTTTGTGCCTGTGGGATGCACACACTGGCCTCTGCAGATGCCATCTGGTGGGCCATTTGTATTACAAATCACTGCATCACAGTGCACATAGATCTGTGGGGAGACTGGAAGGTTAAGCACACATTGATACAGTATTGCATTAGACAGCCCTATGACTAGATTGCCTGAATCACCTGATCTCTCAGAACTTCGTTGTTATTGGTGAAGGTGAACATCCTCATAGAGAAGCGTTTGACGTGGGATGGCATGGCAATATTATCCTTAACTGGATGGAAGACTGTCACATGGGTGTCATCGCGATTCTCACAACTAGTGAGAAGAATATATAATTTAAATGTACCATGAAGACTCATTTTCCAAGTGAATTAACCACCCACTCTAGACTATGGCAAAGTTAGCTGGACTACATAGTTGAAGTAGTGGAGATTTTCCACTTTGGCATTTACTTATGCCATCACCTGTTCACAATGATGTCCCATTGGGGTACAGATGTCCTGTCTTCTTGAAGAGTAGCCCAGCAGTTTTCCACGATGAGCTCCAACTGGGGGTCTGTTGACTGCATCAGCACCACCTCAAAAAACAGGGGGTCTCTCAGGTATTTCTTCAGTGGATAATCTTCAGCTTTGTAAAAGTGCTGATAAGCAGCATCTGGAAGAGAAGCTCAATTAGAACTCTAAGGCAGTGTATACACCTAAAGAGAACAGATGTCAAATTCTCCACCTTGTAGCAAACCGACTGTCAGACTTACCCTGGGCTTGCCTCATTTGCACCATTAGCAGCCCTGTTCCAATTTCTGCTCTAGGATCATCACTCCTTGGTTTGTGACTGAATGCAACAGTTTGTGTTTTGTTGACCATGTAGTAGCAGTAGATGGTTTGCCTAAACAGGATGGGGGGAAAAAAACCCACCACATTTTAAACTTTGAATCAGCAGTTCATCAGGATAACTCACTGGTCAGGTCTACCTACCTGTACCCAGGTTCAGCAGGTGAGGTTTTTGCTGTCACCTTATGATACAGGCTGATCTCATTTTGATAAACCATGTAGTTGTCAAAGAACTTAAAACAAAAAACACAAGTTGATTAACACATTTCCCAAAAGGCACTTTCAACTGATAAAGGTCTGTAAACGTACTGTTCTACTTGTTCCACATGAATCTGCAGAGAAAGAAAAGTGGGCAAAGCGATCGTTGCTGAAAACTGGTCTACAAGACCGGTCCTTCAATGTTAGCTGACTTGGGACGAGACTGGGCACAGATTCCAGCTTCACAGCCACTGCTGTTATTGTTCCATTAGGATAGCATTCTGAAGAAAGTAGACATTATTATGATTGTGTTTGTTATTTTAATGAGTAGTTTAAGTGATCAAATCTTACTAGTTGTCATCAAGGGAAAGCTGCAGGCCAGGGAGAGGTCACCAAGCACCCACTGATTGTTTGGTTCCCAGAGCACGATGTCAAGTCTGGCTTGGATGGAAACTGAGGAAACCAGCTGCAAGAAAATGTTCAGAGCACATTTAATTTGGATCCTAAGGAGACTGGCATTTACAGGGCTTTTCCGGTCTGTGCTTTGAAGGTTTTCAAAGAGTCATGTTATATACACCTCAAAGTTTGAGTCTTGGGCATTGTAGGGCACTCTGAGGATCAAGTGTGTGCGGTTTTCCTGCAGCTTGTAGGCTTTAGCCAGGTCGGGGGTTAGCTGTCGCATTCCAACCGCGGTCTCAAAATTACGGTCTTGACTGCCATATTTCACCCTGACGTAAAAGTGCTTCTGATCACAGGTGCCAGTAAGTGCAGGCAGCACTGCAAGGGAAAGAAAAGTCAATCTGGAGTTCAAAGCTCAATGTGCAATTCTAGAAAAGAGTCTCACCAACATCCTGCAGAGACGCCTGCAGTGTCACCTCATGAGCAAAGGAAGTTCCATCAGGCAGGATGATCAGCCCAACGGTCAAAGGGAGAGAGTAGGTTGTAACCAAGGGTTCGGGATTCTTAAGGGGGGGAGAAAAAAAAAAGTTATGTTGGCAGTTGGAATACAATCTTTAGTGCAATTTCCAATAGTTGGCCACATACGGTCTTCAGGACAACATCGGCATTGAAGGACACTTGTAAAGAGAAGCCCTTTGTGCCATTGGTGTAGATGTGCTCCTGGACAATCAGGCCTCTGGCATTGCTCTCCTCCACAGTGAGAACACCAGTAACAAAGGTGATGTTCTTCAGCTCCACATCATGAAAGAAGCCCCCCAACATGACGCTAAACACACCGTCCTCTGGAACCGTATCTGAGGAACAAGCCACACGTTTAGGCTTTTTCTGCAGGCTCGACTTTCAGTTCTTTACTTTTAAGTGGGACTTACAATCTTCCACTTGGGGAGGTCTGGGCATCAGAGGCGTTGTAATGGGGAACAAAACCTTGTATTTTATATCATCTTGGGTCCCATCCGCCCTCCAGAGTACCTCGAGCATTGGCTCCACAGTGTAGGTGACATAGTACTGGTATTCTGGGGCATGACTCTGCAATTATTTATAGCATTTTAATAAAACGCACATACAAACACACAAGTCGCATGTTGAGGTAGATTTCCAGACCTTGTAGTAACCATCGGGTGAGCCCACTGGGATCTCGGCAACAATGTGAAAGTCTGTGGTGGATAGTGTGTACCCTCTCGCAGCCATCTGAGACCTATCCAGCCTCTGCCCATTGATGCCCATGTGCATCTCTACAATTCTGAATGTGCCGTCCATTAGAGGGGTCATGCGGCGAGGGATGTACCAAGAGATCACACTCTCAGTGAAGAGTACGCCCCCTAGAAGAGAGGAAGCAACTTCTTGACAATTCTACACTTTAATGCTTACTGTGAAGAAGGTTTGATGCTCACCTGTGGGACAAGCTGCTGCCAAGTTCACGATACCCAGACCACTTTCTGCCTTGTTGTAGACGCTCACCTTGAAGACTTCCATGGGGATTCCAGCCACCTTAAGGAAAAATAATAAAAAAAAATATATGGACTTTACTGTCAGTTTTAATTACCAGAAATAATTATCCATTATGAAGTAATCCTTACATCCTCTGAGAAGGTCTCTGGTGTATTGTAAGGGCTTCGCATAATCAGTCTGTTAGAGGTAGTCATTGCACTGTAGCCAGCTTGTTCAGCCTCCCTTGGCACCATTACCACTGGTTCAGGGGTGAAAAATGTCATCTTCCAGATACCATGTGATGCACCAGAGTCCTGCAGCAAAATGGAACATTTTGAGCCTTCATTGGATTGCATTTAGTAATTTTCTTAACACTATAATCTAGGCACCTCAAGCAGATATGAGTCAACATTTTGATCCTGAGCCGGCCGCTTAGTTTGTGGATTAGCTTTCATCAAGTAGTTTGACACCTAGAAGACAAGACAAAGCTAATTGAAGAGTTTGAAGGGCATAAGTATTAAAGTAAACCTGGCAGTGTTACGTAACCCACTTCCATGTAGTTCCTGTCACAGAGAATCTCTTTAGGGGCCCAGCGAGTGTAGCTGCACGTTTGATTCACTTCATGAGTTACCACATCTGATGGCCTCTGGCTGTACATTTGGAGTTTCAAGCCAATTTTAAATGTTGCATCATCCTATAAGAGAAGTGTAAGCAGTTAGTTCCCCCTGAAAGTCTGTTCCTGATACACTATTACCTGTACTCATTTGCAAAATTGCAAAACTTGCAGACCTAAACTTTTAAGGTTTCTATTAAATGGAAGGTTGGAGTAAAATCTAGGTGATATTTAAATTTGTAATGTTTGGAAAGAAAAAAAGTTCCACCTCAGCTCAACATACCTTGTTGTCCACAAAGCAGCCCATCAGAGACATGTAGATTCTTGTGTTACCCCAGGGGTCAGACTCCATGCTGTACCCACACTGAGCAGCCAAGGTGGGTGTCAACAAGACACACTGGGTGCCATCTGGAGATGACATGCAAACATGAGGGATCTCTTCTCAAAGCAATGACACAGCCTGTTCCCAATTAGCCCTTTAACTCACTGATGGCTTCCACTACAAGCTGGTTCCCCACTGCTAAAGCCTCATCCATTGACAGCCTCATTAGATTTCCTAAACAGTCTGCCTTTAAACCACTGCCTGTGAAAGAAGACGATGGTCAGGTAGTGTAGCCTCAATTTGATCTGGAGCAGTTTAACGAGTTAGTCTTACTTGACTGTGAAGCGAGCTTCGTATTTGGCCATGCTTGACCTAAAACAATTACTGCAGCCATCAAGTTCCATAATAAACTTGAAGGGGGAGAAAAAAAAATGCACATTTTAGAAAAATTAGAGTAACTGTCAGAAAACTAAACAAGACTTAACTTAAACTTACATGTTTTTAAGCCGCCACATGTCGCAGTGTCAATGTAACCATGCAAAAACAAAAATTTACTGAAACCAACCACAACCAGAGCTTGGCATTGAAACCCCAAGCAAGACCTACCACCAACAAACCAGCTCTGACGCAAAAGAGCTGACTGCTTCATTCAGGCGTCAGCAGCTGTTTTATACAGCAGGTAATCACCTCTGCACAGGTGAAACGCATCAGTGATGCTTCCTGCCTCACTCACTGTGGGGAGGCTCCACTTATGATGCCTTTGCTTCTCGTAGGACATCACAAAATCTGTATTTGTGTGAATAAGCAAGCGCGAGACAGACATGTGTCATTAAAAAATTTATTGTCATTGATTTGTGATTCTATTTACATTTGTCTATATTATATTTATATTGTCTTCTGTGTATGTTTGTTGTTTCTATATTTGCTGACTTCCTTCCTTTAAAACCACATCACCTTGTATTAAAACTTAAGCTGTGTCTGAGCTTCAATTTAGGACACAAAGTGTGCTTTATGCAGCTGAGACATTCCTCATTATTATTTTATGTCAGCTTCTGATTAGGGTTCATTTAAAGTCACAAAGCCTCTCCTACAACCTTCAACAGGGGGCTTCAACATTTATCAAGCTTTCACCTGATGGGTCGATAAGTCTGCAGTGTCCAGTCTCAGTCTTATACGGCCCTTTATAAAGGGATATCAATTTTTCACTAACTGAGAGGAGCTTGAGTCGGTGTGAAAAAGGAATATTAATGCTCTTCTTAAAAAAAAATCCATCATCTGTGACCCCTGATCCAGTGGGACGTCTGCTTCATCAGATCAATTATCCTCTGATTTTCAGCTCTGTCTTTCTTTGTGCAAATGATTTTATATTTAAAAACAAAAAAATGACAAGCGAATAAAAACAGTTGGACAATTAGTGATATTAAGTGCACTGGTGTACATTTTGTTATCAGCAGGATTAGAGGTTACACGTGACATGTAGGTTCAGAAGCTGTCAGTATCCCCTGTTTATCTTGTGCTCCTGGTCCAGAAGTGTCTGTTGAAGGCTCACTTTGGCATCTTCAAAATCCGGGTTGAGCTTTAATGCCTGCTGGAAATCACTCTTGGCATCGTCAAAAAAGCCTGTAAGATAATAAAAATTGTAAATACATATTAAATATAAGGGTATCTTTTATAATAAACTTCTAGGCTGGATTTTAAAGAGTCAGCAGTAAAAGCACAAGGGTTGTGGCAACTTGCCACAACCCTTTGCAAGTGCAAATACACAGCTCCATCTAGTGTCATAGAAAAGAAAGCACCAAACAGTTACAGGATAACAGTTGACGATTTCAGAAGCCTTTACTGTTTCTACTGTCTTGCATTTATTCGTATATACAATGTCTTTTGCCTTTGCTGTCTTTGTCCTTTCTTGTAATCATCTTTAGTTTTCAGTGGAGGTGCAGCCATCCACAGATCATCACATCTCTTTTTAAGCCACATTTTGTGACAATATGTTAAAATTTGTGTATACGTGTAAGTGTTCTGGCTGCCAGATTCTGAAAGAGTTTATGTTGTCCTACTAATGATTTGGATAATCCTACAAATAGAGCGTTATAGTAGTCTAACCTACTCGATATGAATGCACGGACCCATTTCTAAGAGTCAGTTTGAGATGATATTTTTCTAACTATTGATATATATTTAAACGTAGAAAGCACATTATGCTAATTAGCGATCGAAACTGAGATCAAAATGATAACATGGCTCCTGTCTTTTTCAAAGTGTTTCAGAGAAAAGGGTGATAAATAGGTAGGTACAGCTGTGTATCATATGCATAAAAGTGATAGGATATATAATGATCCTTCATGATAGTACCAAGCAGGAGCATGTCAGAATAATGGACCAAGAACGGAGGAACCTCCGAGCTTTTATTTTTGCAGATCTAAATGTACTACCTGAAACACAAAACTCTCTGTGAGTCTTTGATAACAGCTGTTTCTGTGCTATGATTGGATCTAAAAACCTGACTTGTACTTGTATCATAAATACTGTCTAGCCAAAATAGTTTAAAACACCTTTTCAACGCAATTGGAAGGAGTAATGTCATTCTTCTAATAGACGTAGTGTCATCTGTGTTTCAGATGATGATTATGAGGAAACACAGGCAAGTCTGCTATAATGGAGATGTTCAACCTATATGTTGACCTCACACATATAAATACACAGTGTGTGCTTATATTTCTTTATATGGTATACAATGTTAGTGGACTGTTTTCAAATAGGACCTACAGAGGTTAATAAAAACGAAGCAGAGAAAAAGACATTTATTTTGAAGGTAATGGGCGGAAGCTGAGGTGGGGTTTTTTGGCTGTTGATGTGAACTGGCTTGCTGCTGCGAGCTGTCTGTCGCTTAATTGTTGCTTCTTCTTACCTAATCTATAATGAATTAGTCCTCTGTTATAGAAAGGCACTTCAAACTGGCTGTCAGCTTGTGTCGCAGAGGTGTAGTCATCCACCGCTTCACGAAAGTCCACCCGGAGGTACTTTATCTGCCCGCGGTTGTTATAAGCAGTTGCTAAACTGCTTGCTTCACATTCCCTGTTCAAATATAACACAGTTAAAACCCCCTTTTAAAATCATGGCTACAGTTAAATGTGAACATGAGAGAGAGGAAGGGAACTGAAATTAGCTAGCAGTTAGCGACAACGGGTCACAAAATTTAATGTGTAACAGAATGTGTCGTAACACCACCATGTTATAAACGACAACAGCTAGCCTTTAGCGTCTCCAGAATAAAATGACGATACCTGGACTGTAAGCAGGAAGAAATAAACTTTGTGTACAGCTCTTCTGCCATTTTAAAATTCTCCCTTTTAAACTCAGCGTGGGCGTTTTCGAGTATCTGGGAATTATTCTCCTCCATGTGTGCGAAAGGTTTTCTTGTTTTTCACCTGCGGATGTGACGTTGCACTACAAACTGTCCAATCATAGCGTGGTTCACATGTCGGCGTAGATCAGTGAGGGTTCATGGTACTAAACACGAATAAAGTTTTAAAACCTTTATTAGTAAGAAAAAATAAAATAAAAAATCGTTTTTATTGTTTTGAATACTACGAAGCACCATTCTCTATGCTCTTCCTCTTTCCCTCCTGCCTGGCAGCTCCTTATAAAGCCAACATCCTTCATCTAATCTCTATCTTCTATACATGTCCAAACCATCAACTTTGTCTGTCTTGTGCACTAATCATTGCTTTGGACGGTTGATCCAAGGTATAGAAACTCATTTACTTTCGCTGTCTCTACTCTATCATTCACAAGCAGGTCTTCTGCTTGACTTTCATTCCTCTTCTTCTTCCCTACTCTCACTACAGATTTGACATCTACAAACAGCATTGTCCACAGAGACTCCTGCCTGACCTCATCTGTCAGCCTGTCCGTCACCACTTTCTGAAGCTTCTCAGAGCATCTCCCTCATGTAATACCACCCCCACCTTGAACCTGTCTGTCCTACTGCACACCCCACCACAGTCTCGCTGTCCTCATACATGTCCTGTACCACTCTGACATATTTATCTGTCACTCCTGAATTCCTCATCTAGTACCGCAGCTCATCTCTTGGCGCCCCATGACATGCTTTCTTTAGAGCCACAAAGCCACAGTGAAGCACCATCTCTGTATGTCTCCATCACATTCTCAAAGCAAACGTTGCATCCGTAGTGCTCTTTCATATTATGAAACCAGCTCACTGATTGTCACCTGTCCTCTTAACATACCTTTAATAATACTTTGCCATGTCTTCATGGTATGGCTCATGTATCCCTCTGTTGTTACTACAGCTCTACACATCATCCCTGTTCTTGAAAACTGGTCCCAGTACACCTTCCTCATTCCTCAGGCATCCGATCGCTCCCAATAATCGCATTAAACAACCTGTTAAAAATCCACTGGTGTGCCATCAGGACCACCTGCCTGTCCCCTTTCCATCCTCTTCATAGATGCCCTCACCCCCTCCTTACTAACCTTTCTCCATCTGTTCTCCTCTCTCTCCCATTTTCTTCATTTAGTTGTCGTAGAAATGCACCTTTCCTATATTATTTTCTTTGCTCATAATAACTACTAAACTACAGCTTTCTCTGTTTTTCTTGATTTTTCATGTGTACACACATTTGTGGAAGAGAGATTATCTTCTTATTGTTTTACTGTGCCTCTCAGGGGGCAAACTATCTACCTGCACCATCACCTAATAACAAGAAGGTCCTGGGTTTGAATCCACCAGCTGGCTGTGTGGAGTTTCCATGTTCTCTGTGTCTCCATGACTTCTCTACAGGAACTCTGGCTTTCTGTAGGTGTGAGTGGTTGTCTGTCTCTATGTATTAGCTCTGCGATAGATTTGAAACCTGTCCTGGATACACCCCGCCTCTTCCGTGATGTCAGCTGGGATAGACTCGAGCCCTAATGTGAACCTAAATTGGATATGTTGTGGAAAATGGATGGATGTTACAGAAGACAAAACACCATGTGAGTGAAAACCAAACTGTGCTTTCTTTTTCTAACAGCAGGTGTCAGACTCAACTTAGATTTGATTTAAAAAGTAAATGATGCAGTTAGTGCAAATAATATTGATTATATCTATAAAAAGCATCTGAGTAGGAAATCCAACAAGAGGCTTCATATCTTTAAAGACGTTTTTTTTTTATATTTTAAAGAAAAAAACTGCTTATTAATCACCCCAAACACCAGTAACAAGACAATGGGAACTCTCACTGCAGTGAACAACAAGAAGGGAATTCTGTAAGGAAGAATGTCCAGGGTGAAGAAGTCAACTGTCCCGCTGAAAACAAATTACACCCTAAGAGCTAAAGGTCATTCAGAGGCTGTGCACTTCCCTTTTACAGCCCATTTATCTCCAGACTGTGTGGACGAGTTGAAACGGATCAAACAGAAACAGTTTGGACCAGAGGAAGGGCATGTAGGCCACTGTCTGTTGACACTACTGAGAAAACGGATATAATATACTAATTTTCACGTCAGTGTGACTGTAAATTATTACATGACAGGAATCCAAGAGGAAGAAGTTGGCTTTGCGGTTATGTGTTAAATTGTCACATTTTATTTAAGATTTAACCGTTTTATTTCGACGGCGATATCATGAAGAAAACATAATGTTCAGAAATCTCAGCACCGCCGAGTCTCATCACCCAAAATGTTGCTGTTTGCTGAGAGAATTAACACAAAACATCCAAGATCACTGTGAACTGACAGAACCAGGAAAGACACACCTTCAATAAGAGGGTCCTATTGAAGGTGAACTACAGCACAGAGTCACTCTGAAGGTAAAACATATGTGCCATTCGTACATATAGCTGTCTACACTTTTATGAGTATTTTGGCAGATTTTTAAATTAAGTAGAAATGAATGCAACCGTGGCAACAAACAACATAAAAATAAACCTTTCTGTGCGTGCATCATACAACACAAACATGATATAGAAATGTAGATTTAAAATAAATTGTCTGATGAAAAACGCTGACAATGTGGAGCTCGTGTGAAGTGCAACTGATGTAAAACTCTCAGTCTGCACTGTGATACATTCAGATACATCGATCGCAATTACAGAACAGACTGTTTATCATGAGATTTGGCTGTTACACAAGTCAAAGTCCATTTTTTATGTTATTGCTCTAATGACAAAACAGTTATTGTCTGGATTAGTGATTACAAGAGGCTGAGGCTGATCCATGAGGCTGATTTGATTTCTGGAGCCTGAGACAGATGGCAAATTTTTTCGGTCATGAAAATTATGGTCATTTTCACTTCTCTTCCTGTTTCCAGGTTTTATACTAAGCTGTTTAATATTTAGTGTGTAGATATGAGAGTGGCCTCACACTTCCCTTCCCAAAATAAAAACCTAGCAGGGAGTTCACTGCTTTGCACCTCTGACGAGCACATATGGTTACTTTAAACCATCCCCAGCTTAACACTTGTGAGAAACGGTAAACGGTTTATTATAAGGAGACACGAGAAAAGCATTTCAATGAGGACATGTGCAGCTGTTAAAGTAACAGAGTAATCAATGAATGTAAGCAGAGGATTCTGCTATTTAAACCTCCTGAAGAGACATCCGTTGTAGTGTCTTTTCCTTTTCTCGGTTGCATGTGAGTCCCATTCATCTTTTCCCCCCCGAAACACTGGTGGGCTCACCTCTGTGTGCCTGTGTGCCTGTGTGTGTGTGTGTGTGTGTGTGTGTGTGTGTGTGTGTGTGTGTGTGTGTGTGGTGGGGGGGGGGGGGGGGGGGGTAACTATGAACTGAAATACCAAACAAACCAAAAACAGCTGTCTGCTTAAAGGAGGGAGGGAGAGGATCCAGAGCAGACCTGAGGTAAACGTTGGCATGTTGACTCACACAGACAGCGCAGACAGAGAAGCTCTGTTGTCTGTGCTGCAGAGTCATTCCAGAGGTGACACGGTAACCTCTGTCTGTTGTTTTTCTGGCACCAGCCAAAGCGTAAAAGATAGCAGGGTACAAAACCAGAAAGTTTTCAACTCAGAGCAGTCAGAGAAGTAAACTGTAGACTTTAATCCTGCTATATGTTATGTTACTATCAAAGATGTTTCTGAGTGAAAAAAAATAGAGGTTTAAAAACTAATTTCCCCCTGACCCCACACATCTTTACCGTTCTGTGAAGCCAAACAGTGTTACAGCGCACTGTAAACAGAAATGTTAGCGCTTTACCTTCATATTTGCCTTTCTAAGTTGACATAGAAATATGTGTATGCCATAAAAATGTACAGTTATGTAAGAGACTCTTTTGTATCTACATGTTTTCCCAAATACCTTCAAGTTTTTGAAGATAGATGTTCATTGAGAGGACTTGGAATGAATTTTAGAAGAGTTACAGAGACAGTTTGATACATTTAATTTTAATTTTGATTTTTAATCATTGAGCGCCAGGCTTCATTTACAGTAATCTTTTTGGGTAAGCAGTGAGCAGTGAGGCTTAAACAGACATGTTTAATTAAGATACCTGCTTTCAAAGAAATTCTGGGGTTTTTTGGTAACATTTGTGTTCATTTTCCTACATCTAGCATATTTCCTCCATACAGTAACATCTACAAAAGACTAAAACTAACATTAAAACCAATGAAACTAATCATTTCCAAACAATAAAAGCTTCGCTTAAACAAGGAAAAATACACTGAAAAGTAAATACAATTAAACTAAACTAAAAAAAAATATTACAAAAACTGTAACAATTCTGGAATGCAGAGTTATAATCCTAAATATTTTCACAAAATAAATGCCATCTTTCAGTCAATCAGCTAGAATTTTACTACTTAAAGAATTTACTATAACGCTGTTACATCTTTAGATAGTAATTGTATTTTTTTAAATATGTATTTTATAGAGTGCATCATGTAATATTATTTCAAAAATAATACAACAACAAATGTACAAATATGAGATTAGATTTTAATGGAATTTTTTACTATATATATGGTATGATACATGTTTGTGTCACCACCTGATAAATGGGAAAATATTCATTATTCCGTATTTTTAGTTGAATTCAAGTTGCACATTTATTAAGGCTACGTGTAATTCAGCACCAGGCTAATATATACAATATTCATTTATACAAAATAGAAAAAAAAGATTAAAGAAATGTTAGATTACTATATATTTTAATATGCTCCTGGGGGTTTAGTTTAAGTAACATTTACAGTAGATTTGGGGGGGAAAAAATCATCAATAAAAAGTTAAAATAAAGTTTATTTGTAGACATTGTTGCTCAGCAGTCAGTAACCTGGGGGGTTGATTTGTGAGTCATTGCTTCTCTCAGTCTGTGGTTGAAGTTAGAGTGGATCGCAGGAAGTTCCTCCCCATGATGCAGTAGTCTGTGGGAGCAACAAAAGTCATCTGGCTCTGCGGAATATAAATAATCAGGAGGTCAGATTGCTCCCAGTGGGTGGGAACCTTTTACTACCAATCATGGAGGAAAAAGCCGCTGACTCTTACTTACGTGCAAAGTTTCAGGCACGGCCCACCGTGTTCTCAAGACGCTCTATTCTCCCAGTCACGTCAGCAAGTTTGAGGAGTCAAGGACTTTTTTTTTGACAATTATACAATGGAGCAATAACACCAGTAACAATAATAACACGAAGAAACCATCAGCTGTCAGCTGCAGAGACTGTTTATAATAAACTGTCATCCATCTGAAACAACAGACTGGATATGCTTGGCTGCGAGCTGTTGGATGGCTGCCTGCATCTGCTTCTGGAAAGCCAGTCTAGCCTCGCATTTGCAGGGATCCTCCACCACCTCGACCTTCACCTCTTTGCCGGGAGAAAGCAAATTTCACATCAGGGTAACAGATCACGCAGAGAGTGAAAAAGCACACAGAGCACCACCCACGCCACTTTCCCCCACTAGACTGCTGATGGAGAACAAAACAAAGCTTAAATGAATGGAAGCTTTTTAAGGCAGAAAAGTACCAATTTCGTGTAAACTGTCCAAAAAAACAAAACCATCTGCTACAGATTCAGGATTTTTGTAGTGTTATGAAGCCCTGATCAGAATCCAAGCTGGGTATCTACACGTCTTTAAACTGTTGAGGAGCATTAGTATGACACCAAAGAGCTGCAGGAATCCACACAGTATGATCTTACGTTTCAGGGAACATGTTTTCTTGTCCGCATTCAAGATATAACCTTTCCGGCACTTGCAGTAATACGAGGCGTTGCTGTTGACACAAATGTGTTCGCAGTCGTGTCCCATGGAGCAGGGGTCCACACCTAGAATAAGCCAGGATTAAGGGATGGCAGCATGGGTACAGTTTTTTGCGTGCAAGCAAGGTGGGTAGCTTGTGAAACGTAAGACTATGCTAAAAAAAGATAGAAGCTATTTTTTACTTCACATTTTGGAATTTTATGATTTTTTTCTGCATGCACGAGTTAAAAAAGTATGACTGGAAACTTTTCGAAGATATTTGTAGTTGACCACACATGTGGCGGAAACACCTTCACCGCATCTGTGAACTGCTGTGTGTTGGACAACTGAGGTAACATAACAAAGCACATCAGTTTGGACAGTTAACGAACAGACGCACACAAATTCACACATATGGAGAAACAATACAGCAAAACATCCATTTCAAACCTTCAACATCTGTCTTTTAGTACACGAATGTAATTGAAGAGCAGTCACACAAGTTAGCAAACTGTTTTTGATAGTTGATCATTGTGTCTGATAAATTTACTTTGAAAATTCGATGTTTCTTATGTTTCAAAAAGAATAAAATCAGCTTATATGGATGGATTTCACTTATCATGTTATGTTCATCTGAATGCTTTCTAATCAGTTTTCCAAATGTTTAAAAGTTTTGTAGAGAGGTTTTACTCTACGTTTTAATTATTTTCAACACAGACTAAGGAAAAATTCAGAGAACCGGGACGCTTTGATTGCAAAAATAATCAATCTATGATCACCATATAAACGTTTCGCTTTTTAAAGAGAAGCTGACAGTCTTAAGACTTTCCGTGGGTTTAAATTGGCGACTACAAGCACGTTCTAGAGCCGACATCTGCAGTCCATACGGGGGCTGAGACCATCTGTTCTAATACTTTTTTCACATTTTTACCAATAACTGTCAATGACCCATAAAAGCCTCCCCCAGACTTAATGATGGAAAAAGGTCTTGCAGGCCGGCTTTGTCCTACCACACAGGGTCTCTCTGAACTTGGACGTGAGCTTCTCGATGACGCCGTAGGTCTCCACGTAGAAGACGTGGTCCTCCAGAGGGGTGCTGGCCATCAGCTGAAGGGATCGCATGTCTGCACGGTCCACCCCGACAGCGTAGATCTCGATACCCTTTCCCCGGGCTGCAGCAGACACTTCTTCCACCTGGTCTTGAGGTCTCCCGTCTGTCACGATGATGGCCACCTTGGAGATATTCCTAGAACGAGGCCGGGCTCCAGACTGCTCGGTGAAAGCTTCATTCGCTGCAGTTTTGATGGCGAGGCCGGTCATGGTGCCAGTCGCCAAAGGCTCAATGCGGGAGATGGCTTTCTTCAAGTCTAGTTTGCTAAAATAGTCTTTGAGCAGGAACTCTGTCTTGACCGTGCTGGCGTAGTTGACCACAGCCACCCTGGTGGAATCTGAGCCCACTTCAAGGGTGTCGACTATGTTGGCCAGAAAGATTTTAACCTTCTCAAACTCTCCTCGATGCACACTGCGAGAGCTGTCAATGATGAAGACCAGGTCCAGGGAACGGCTTCTGCACTGAGAGTCTGTCTCTGTGATCAAACCATGGCAGGATTAAATCGATATAATACAAAAAAAATTCAGTTCGTTATTCAGACAAACATTTGTACTTTCTCTGAGGTCATTATGTAGTTATTCATCCACAAAAGAAGAAAGAATACTTTGGGATGCACTCAATGAAACAATTGAGCATCGCCGCGGTGGTTCCTCTAAAATGATATTGTATGCTATTTTACATACTATGCATCATTTCAGGGATTCAACAGTCCATCAGAGACATGCTTTATCCTTTCATGTCATTTTCCTGAATGAAAAGGATGCCCAACACATGAAAAATGGCATGTCAATGGCAGTTAGAATCCCTGCCAGTCCAGTTTTACACACATACATTAAACTAGATCATTTCTGGAGTGTTTACCTCTTTACATAAACATCACTGATGAAATGGAACTAAAATATCTGACCTGAAAAAAGAGCATTGGTTGGTTTGGAAAGCAAACCTGAGTGGTAATATTCTACCTGTCGGCACAGGACTGACGGTGGTGATGAAGCCGCTTTGGGTACTGACCGGTAGCGTCACAGGAGTGGTGGTCTTCCCTGGCGGCACAGCGGTCACCGGTGGCACTGTACTCGCTGGCAGGGTTGGTAGAATTGCCGGTTCTGGTTCAGTTGGAGGGCGTACCACAGGTGAGGGGCAGAGACCTTTCACTTTGTAAGGGAACGGGTCTTTGATCCCATGTTGGGGATGACGAACCAGTGGTGGTGAGAGAGCTTTGTGTATGTGATGCATATGTGGGCCTTTGAATGTGTGGTGAAAAGGTGATATAGGGACTGGGGGTCTGTGGTAAGTCACTGGTGGAGATAGAGGAAAGGGGTGATACACTACCGGTGGAGGGATCCTTGGTGGCTGGTAGTGGTAGTGATACCTTTCTCTATACGTGTAGTCACTTCTGTGAACTACGAGGCCACCAGAAAGGAAAAGTGATGAGAACATTAGTAGGTTGGTAGAAGGTAAACAGGAAAGTTGTGTAAGTTGACATTGTGTAGTAAGTAAAACATACTGTGCAATAATCTCTTTTGTTTACTTTGGATCACAGACAAATTATTAGTATGTGCATTCAGCCATCCGGGCTGTTTCAGACAAGCCTCTACTATAGTCTGCACAGAGCTTGTGAAACCCCCAGCCAAGATCTGAGAATTCATGCAGGATGTGTTTGAGAAGAGTGTAAAATTTATTTGTTAGAATGAATTTTTATGAATGAAATATCTGTAATATTAAAAATGAATGATTTTTACTACAAAAAATGTGCATTAATCTTTTGTGGAAAAAAGCAAAATAATACTGCTAGAAAGGAGCGGTGGACAAAGTATGCTCACTCAAGTATCTTGTACTTTGTCAACTCCACTAAACTTGGGAGTCAAATTCTAGTTGCTCTGCTCTCTGATATTTTAAATGTCTTACATGTTTGTAAGCTGCTGTATTTCTTTTCCTAGCCTACCTATTCCACCACTGCTAGACTTTTGTGTAAAACCAGAATACTAAAAATTAAAGACTTACTTGCTGGATTCAGGGTCCTGAGCGGTGGGTGCCCATTATTTCTGGTTTGAGCGTAACTCTGAGCAGCCATTAGCTCGGGATCCCCTGCCATGAGGTGGTATGTGCCCTGTACATCAGACAGCAGGGGTGCAGCGCAGTACAGGAGGATCCAGTGAAAAGCCTTCATCCTTTCAGTGTGCAGAGCGCCTTCTGTGGTCTGACCTCTCTGAACACTTTGTCTGTGAGGATCAGGGGGTCAAACCGCCACTGAGTAGGAGGAGACCTGAGTGAGACACGTCAAACTGTCTGCCCCAAAAAGGTGGGTCATGAACTTCAGGAGGTGTATAGAAGAGCCAAAAATGTTTCTTTGTTCTTACTTTTTCAATGTTTTGCAACAGTGCTGCAAATATGCAAATCTTGTTTTAGCATAATGAAAAACATTTGGGACAATAAAGTGGTAAATATGTGATTTTGTTGATCTAAACATGCTGTCTGAAATACACTCTACCAACAAAGTCCAGAGTTTGAATAACTTACTATAAAACCTGTGGAGCTATAGACAATAACACATTAGCTTAAAAAATTCTGAAGAATTACTGTTTAAGACCACTTTCAAAAATTAAAAGAAAGTCTGGCTACTTGGAAACAAAATAAACAAATAAGGGCTGGGTTGAGGACGTCCCTAAACACTGTATTACTACCTGCTGACACTAGATGGCGTATGAGTATTATCAATCACCAGCATATGAGTCTATGAGACCATGTGGTTGTTTTTTTTGTCCTTAACGCTATTTCAAGACTTGTAGTGAGAGCTCCTTTTTAATATCTCTCGATTTTCCTTCAGTTTATTTATGATGAGAAAAAAAAGACGAGAACTAAGATGTAATAGTTTTGAAAGGTTTATTGAAGTCAAATGTATTTCTACTAGGATAAATCATATGACCAATATAGGAACGAGGGTAAGGTTTGCCGATAAGCATGCAACAACTAATTTTCACAAGACTAGCCGTTTTCTACAGGTACCAGGTAAAAGTTAAAAAGAAAAAGCAGAGAAAATGATCCACCATCAGTGCCCTCTGCCCCCACACGTTTATCTTAGCTGGAACACAGTTTACTACCTTAGCCAACACATAGGGGCAGCAGAGAGTGGTGATGATGTCTAAGGTGGGGGTAAAACTTAATTACAGTGAAGCTAAATAAATAACAGACAAAAAATGCTACAGACTCCATTCAAGACTGAGATAGAATCATTTACTTCTTAATGATTGAGGGGAAAACTGTAACACAATGCAACAATAAGTGCTATAGTAAGTGGATTGTCAGTTTGTTTTTCTTTTAAACTTCATATATCAATCTATTAATGGGATGTGCTGGATTGATAAGAGCATTTCAAGCAGTTTAACTTTCACATATATCCCTTTTACTAAGACAACAAAAAAAATGTTGGCAGAAGATGGGGTGGGACAGGGATACACTTGTGCCTCTTTTTAAACACATTCATTCATTCATTTTCAGTCATGCTCTCATTTGCCACCTTTCTCCTCTCATCTCCAGAACGCTCTATAGACACTATAGAAATACAGCGGCTGAGGGCAGGTGGGAGGGTTGAACTAAACATCTTCAGGGGTCTTACACTTACACAACAGGTCAGAGGGGTCGGGGATCAGGTGAGGGCAAGAAGGAATGCATATGATGGCTGTGTGTGCGTGTGTGTTTTGGCAACAGGGCTGGTGTTTAGGCTGGCATGTAAGGAGGAGGCGGCTCCTTCTCTGGCATCTTCATGGCCATCTCGTAAGTAGGCAAGATGTACTAAAGAAGAGAGAGAAACATTTAAAGAGTAGTGAGGGCTCATTGTACAGGGAGGGGGAAAAAAGACAACATGAAACCAAAAACCCAACCAAGCATGTCTCTGAAAAAAGGAATTGAGAGTCATGTTCTGTGACTCTCAGTTCCTTTGTTGAATTCAACATCAATAAATGAAATTAAGCTGCGATGACATCAGAACTCTGGCCCATCTGCAGTATTCAGCACATTCTGAGCAGAGCAGCATCAGTGAAGTTAAAATTAGTTTGAAATTATTCTGAAACTCGATTAAAAATAAAGGAAAATGCACAAAGTGAATCGGAGCTTTTTAAATGTGAATGCTGGCAACTTCTGTTTGTCTACAGACACATTTTCAGTCTAATAACTGAGAAGATAACCGGCAAACTAAATCATTTATATTGTTGATTTTAGCCTGAGTTATGAATTAATTTTACCATAGTAGAAGCATGTTTTAGTGCAACCTAAATAATAACTACCGGTAATATTAAATGTTTCTTTAAAGATGGCGTAAAGAATATCTGGAGTGAGACTATCCTCTCAGCAGGTCAGCTTTCAGTGTGGAGACACCGTGTCGCCTGCTGCCTCAACTACAGCATCACGGTGCCAGTGCCTCAATACTTTCTGTTCATAGATGCTGAGGTGGCTTGCATACCTGGGGAGGGGTTTCAAAGGCAGGGTACACAGCGATTTCTGGCATGTTCCTGTTGTTAATATACTTGTAGCAGTTCCACACACAGTTGATCAAATAAGCCTGGAAAGCAGAGGGAAAAATATTTGTATCGTTACAGTCGACAGCTTCCTGTCTCCTCCTCCTAAATGAACACATATGCCAAAACCAAACAAACATCCTAATATAACTGTGTCTGACTGTGAATAATTGATAGATTCACCTTGAGGATGATGAGGAAGGCAAAGAAGACCAGCACAACGAGCAGCAGGCAGCTGGAGTTCATATAGAGGAGGTTATCCTTGTATGGGAAATCCGGCTGAGGAGGAAAAGGAGACAAAATGTTGATTCTTACTCACTTTACTGTCAGCATTTCCACACTCGAAATGTAAAAAGACTACTATCGTTTTCTTTTTTTTCTTCTGGAAGCACCCTTACTGAAAGAATAACAATGAGCTCATCTGTTTTCTTACATTTTTTTTCCCTCTAGGAAATAATCTCTGTACGTGTAGAGATAAATCGTATGGTAAAATCAGAATTCTCTCTCTTATTATCGTTAGAAGCATGAAAAGCTTAGGTTGTGGATACGGCGACTGTTGACTGTTGCTTCATTGGTCATGGCTGCATCTGAAAGGACTCCCTATAAATACTGACTGTTTAGTAATTGAGTGTTTGATGTATAAATGTGCACATTTACTCAGTTTTATTTATATAGCACCAAATCACAAAAACAGATGCCTCAAGGCACTTTATATGGTAAGGTAAAGACGCTACAATAATGGAGAGAAAATCGAACAACGCTCTTTGAAGAGGCACTTGGTGACAGTGGGGAGGAAAACTCCCTCCCCTCATGGAGCGACAGCCATCTGCCGCGACCGGTTGGGGGTGATGGGAGGAAGACAGGTTAAAAGACAGACTGTGGAAGAGAGCCAGTTACATTTATACGCTGTAGTGTCCATGAGACTTCCAGTGTGACACAAAAGTACACTACCTCCTTAACAACCTTTGCATTTATGCAACAGCACTTATGGAAAATGTTGACTAATAAGTGTCCGAAATCTCAGTTTCCAACTGGGCATGGTGTGAATCACTAAATCTTTAGAGAGAGCAAAGAGGGCGATACTGGATGAGGGCCAAGTGAGAAGTTGTAAAGATACTGTCATGGAAAGGGTGTAGTCAGATTGAGATATTGTGAAAAATAACATCGGACTTTGAACTGACCAGCTGGTCCAGGTAGTCTCTGATCCTGGGTAGGTACGTGAGAGAACTGATGGCCACCAGGCAGCTCAGAGCAAAGTCAAACAGCTGGTAGCAGAAAAATGGGATGAGCCAGCCCTCACGGTGCTAAAAAAAAAAAAAAAAAAAAGAAAGAAAGAAAGAAAGATGATTAAAAGAATGAATCACTTGGGCAGATCTTTTATAATTTTGGAAGAACTATAGTGCAGATTCAAACCTTATCTCTAAACACTTGTCTTAGTTAAGATAAACCCTAAACATATTAATGTTATTTAGATCTACAAATCTTACAGCTGTGGGTGCACTACTCATTTCTTAAGAAGTCTTCTTCCAAGTTCTAAACGTAACGATTCTGAGATTTTCCACTGCTCAGATTGAAATATCAGATGTGCTTTGAGGTAAACAAACAGCTAACAATAAGCACCCATGGATATAAACAGGCATTATCATAAATATATACAGAGAAGGTTTAAATCAGCAAAACAGTCCTTTCTGATACATTTTCTTTCTACCAAAGCACAGTGTACTCAGGTTCTGACGAAAATCTTCTTCACTGCTAACATTAAGTAGGAATTTGGATTTGGTACACTATAATTAAATACTTATTACAATGGGGAGGGTGGAATCTAAAAGGGGTACCTGGTATACTACAGTGGAAAAGGGTATCTGCCACATTTGTCTCTGGGTTTCTACCTGCACAGTAACCAGCATGCACAGTATACCCAGCCTGCAGATGGGTGTCATACTTTTAACTGTGCAGTCATCCATACTAGCAGCTAAATACAGGTCCACGTCAAAACGCTATCAAACCTGTCAGTCTTGATGCCATCAGGCAAGCCTGTGAGGTAAAGACGACAGGCAATAAGATCACAGTATTGTGTGCTTCAGCCCCATGACATCAGGGTTATTTGGCATGTTTTTCTCCTTTGGTTACCTCTTATCCTGCTTCTTTTTCTTTCACACTTTTAAACACGACATTTGGGATTACATTTTTGCATTAAAAAACAAAAAACAAAAAACAAAAAAAACAAACCACGACAACACTTTAAATATATTACACGCTGTCAAAGAGATTTAAAAAGAAAAAAAATTTATTTACAGTGCACACTTACAGTAATAGCTCCGTACACCATCATGGCACTGATAGTGAGCATCAAGAGAGAGATGGCAAATCCAACACAGGCATTTTCTGTATGAGAAAAAGACAGAAGGAATACACTGAATGAATACAGTTAAAGATTTTACTACATTTTACTACAGCACTGGCTTTATTGTTAAACATTTTGCCTGTGGTCTTTGAGGCAGCTGCATTCAGTGTTAAGTGAACAGTCTCCAGGGATTCTCTCTTTCCAGCTCACTCCATTTTAAAGGCCAGCTCTGGGGAGCATTAAGCCTCTCGCTTTCAGTCAGTAAAGACGTAATGAAACTCAGTCTGGGATAATTAAAAGGTCTGCCTTTCATATCCTCCTCTCTCTCCTCATCACTTACTCAGTCTCTCTCATACTGAACTGTTCTGCCTGTTGCACTGGAGATGCCTGTGAGTGAGCAACTACAGAAATGCGGTCCAGACAAAATCTTCCGTTATTCAGTAGCTCAGGCAGAACAACATGTTCACTGATGCATGAACCTGACAGGGGACTGCCGCTCAAGAAAAATAAATTTGATAGGGGCAAACGCACACACCGCAATAATATATTATAATATATTTTTTAAAGCAGGAAGACGAACAGCTAAAATTTCATCAACTCATAATTCTGATATTATTAACACAGGATTTCCTATTTATACCAGCATATCTAAAAGGAGTATTTAAAGAAATGACCTTAACCTCAAACCCACAGAGCCACTTTCACCCCTTCTTTCTATCAGCTGCACAACGTTTTAAAATGACTTCAACTGCTGAATGAGTGGAGGCTGATGAAGCTGCCCTAATGGCCACGACTTTTAACAACTTAACCCATCTGAATATTAAGATTGCCTTTGCAAGCAGTGGACATCCTCCAATGTCCTGTGTGCTGGCACAAGCCTGTTATGGGAAGGTCACCACATGGCCGATGTGGCCCCTCCTCTCTCGCTGAGTCACTGTTTTATTAAAATGAAGAGGCCTTCACCAAGCCAACCAACAAAACAACTGCCAGCTAAACAGAACACGCACTCAGTCCTGCCAGCCCTGCCCCGTCGCGCACACACAAATATCTAAACAAACATAAATCCTCAAGGAATCACAAAGGAAGTAGCACCAGTGGCACCACACCCCAAACTACATTTTAAGATGACACGTAAACAACTTAACAGTGTTCTGCTGTCCTTGTAAATTTTGTTTTGCAGTGAGTGTGGAGCTGATCTCCCAGTGGAAAATGAATCACACGATCAACCACAGAATAACAGCGACTCATGAGTTAGTGAAAAGCACTGAAAAGAAAAGGCATGGCTCCACTATTTATTCCAATGGAGTGAACTAATGTTTCACTCATTCTACCTCAGAGCACAAGCCCTTACTGTCATAGGACACAGTACAATTCAAAGACCAACCTTTGAAAGTTAATACTGGTGTATGATCCACTAACCAGAATACAATCCAGTTTTTTTTGTTATGAAATTAGTTTTATGACAATTTGTTTTTACTTACCAGACATCCGGTCAGAAGCAAAATAGTGGTCAATGACCTCATACTGCAGGTCGATAGTGGGGACGTTCTCTGGGTGGGTCACAGCGACAGTGAGCAGGATGCCCATCAACAGGTTCACTACCTGAGTGGAGGAAAGAGAAGGTTAAAATGGGCTTTAAAATACATAGATATGTATTCCTTCACCAAAAGTAGATGAACATACAATTACCAGGACACATTTTAGATTCCAGAAACATGCCAACACTGAAGCTGAAAGGCACAGCAACAAGTATATTGTTGAAAAAGATCAACTGAAACCACTGGTTACGTAAAAGGGAGAGAAGTAAACTTGTATGATCAGATAAAGATCACAACAAGATTGCAAAACCTCCTTCTTTGCCTTATCTGGGTATTCGTCTTTTTCCATGATTCAAGAAGGCACAACAATATCTTTCAGAAACTGTTCTGTTTTTGTTTTCTTTGAATGCTTTCAAAATTAGGAGTCTAGCACATACTGTTTAAGCCCAAAGATATTAAGTGAAGTAGATGAACATACAATGTGGGGCGATCGTGGCTCAAGAGTTGTAATCGGAAGGTTGCCGGTTCGAGCCCCGGCTTGGACAGTCTCGGTCGTTGTGTCCTTGGGCAAGACACTTCACCCGTTGCCTACTGGTGGTGGTCAGAGGGCCCGGTGGCGCCAGTGTCCGGCAGCCTCGCCTCTGTCAGTGCGCCCCAGGGTGGCTGTGGCTACAATGTAGCTGCCATCACCTGTGTGTGAATGGGTGGATGACTGGATGTGTAAAACGCTTTGGGGTCTTTTGGGACTAGTAAAGCGCTATATAAATACAGGCCATTTTAACCCAATCTGGAAGCCCCCTTACACCTGTGCCCTTCAACTTATGCTCCAATTACTCACTGACATAAATAAAACCTACACTGGGTCTCTGTTATGTAGCCTTCAAATTCTCCTTTGATATCATCTGCTTGAAAAATCATTTTTATGCCAAATGTGGATGCCCGAATTAATCACTGCTACACACCATTATCGACTTCCCACAAATGAGCCACGGGACCAGTTCTGACCCGGTGCCTTTGAAAAACCAGCCCACATACTGACAGGTTAAACCAAACACCATTTTAAAAATGTTTTTGGTGACTCATTTGTGGACAGTGAAACAGGAAAACACTCTCCTTATCTTAAAGTGATCAAAGTCACTTTCAACTAGTTTGACTTTATCATGGACCTCCATGGACTCCACCTGCTATTTGACAACTGGGAGCCCCAGCTGGATAAGCACTTGAGAAAACTGTAGCTTGAAAGTAAACAAAACATCCCCAAACATTTTAAAGTAGCACAATTTAAGCAGAAACAGTTCAAAATTGTTAAAAAAGAAACACTACAAAAAACTAAGTACACCTTTCAATAATTAAAATCTGTAATGTATGACACTAGCTTACCAATTAGTACTACCAGCTATCTTTACTTGCAGCTAATGTTTCTTTACTGAATGTGACCACATATGTATTGGTAAGACTAAGTGACTCCGACACATCTGAGACACAATATTTAAATTTTCTAGATCAAAATTACTGACAAAGAGGTGAATATTTAGTTTAAATCATTCTATCATTGCTGACACCAGCATGCATGCAATTTAGGATCCGTTAACCTAACGTGCATGACTGTAGGAGGAAGTCTGTACACCTGGAGAAAATCCAAACGAGCAAAAGGACAACTTGCAGACTAAACACAGAAAAGCCCCAGCTGGCCAGCAGATTCAGAACAGGAACTTTCTGGCTGAAGCAACACTGTTAACTGCTGCACCACCATGCTGCATCAACTATAATAAAGTCCCCAGCTAGTAGGTACGTCTTCATGTCGCCTCTCTCAGTAACTCTACTTCCGCTTTTTACATTAATGGTAACAACAAACAAGCCTGAGACGCCGAAACCACATTAAAGACCATGTTAGTACATACTCTGTATAGAAAATTACAGAGCCTGCTGTTGTGTAGCGCTGTCTGAATGCACAGTGAGTAGAGCTGTGCCATATTATAACAGCCATGATCATTTTTACCACGTGTTATAAAAGTGTCATATCACAATAGCACTGCTACAGCAACATCATGTGTTAAAGTTCCCCAGTGTGCAACAAGGATACAAGCTTGAACATGAAAGCAAGAGCCACGGGTCCAATGATAATTTATTACTTAAAAAGGAAGCTACTTCAACATCCTCCAACAAAGTGCAGTACTTGCAGTACTAAAATGGTCCCGCTAAAGGTGGAAACAACACACTTGTTTCAAAAGAAAAAAATAAAATAAATAAAAAATACACAGTCGAGTACAACCAGGCTACAAGGCAGGATATATGTCTTGATGCAAGCTTAATCATCCAGGTAAGGATGAATAATATCCACTCACTTGGATGAGTGACTAAACAGTTCACCTACTAAAATCCAAATGAACAGAATCAAATTTCTGGAAAGGAGGAGATACTAACAGCTGATGAAGTTCAATGTAAATATAAACAAATGACTCCACCAAGCAGCACTGCAACTTGTTAGATGCACTACACATTACAGGAAGAGCAAACAGTGGCTGGAAATTACTCGTGTGGTTACCTTGTAGTAGGGCTTCAACAGCTGGTTAAAAAGCTCACAAGATACAACATCTCAGGTAGATTTTTTTTGCTGACAATATTGTACAGCTCCTGTAGTATTACAGGGTTAAACTACTTTATCTAAACTAAAGTGTTAAGCAGACATTTTCTATTTTTACTTGAAATATCCCAAGAGAAAACTACCTAAGCTACTTTTGTGCTGACATTTGATTTATGCTGTCACTAGATATATTACAACTGTTGAACTATAATCCTGCTGTTTGTGTCTTGTTTTATTTGATTCACACTTAAAATTAGGAACTGGGTCATCAACTTACAAATGCAGCCGCCTGCAAATATAAAAAACACACTGTTTAGTATTTTTTTCTATATTGTCAGAAATATAATTATTGCAAATTTTCTTGAAATGCTGCGACGTAATATTGAGGCTATATCACCCACCCGAAATAGTGAGCAATACCAAACATATAAATATACGGCTTGAGCTGGGCTAAAAAAAACAAAAACAAAAAAACAATAACAAAACAACAAAGGAAAGAGTGGAGGGCTTAACTTTATAAACTCCATCGAAGTATTTATGGATATTAATTTGAGAAAATAAGCTTGGTATAATGTGTGTAACTGCTAGTATTTATTTATCTACCAGACATTGATCTGATACGTTGTAACGGTGGGATTTAATAATGTAAAAATGACACCCCGGTCGATTACGACTGTTATTCATTTATCCGACTGCAGTAGAGAGCATTATGGACACGACCGAGTGATTTGGGAGTCGCAGTTCACGTGATTAAACCAGGCAAATTTTGTGCAGCTGCAGAGGGATAAAAAAAGCAAAACGGGATTTACATAAGCAACCAAAGCATGCAACATCTGCTACGTGGTGTGGGCAAAGGAAAAGGGGATTAATTCAGTGAGCGATTTAACTCTAACCAGCCAGCAGAGCTGCAGCAACAAGATGCGCAAAAAACAGTTGGCTAACCTTAGCTACGTGGGCATGCCCAATTACTTTACTTTTGACTACTTTAATACAACTGCCATCACCACATATGTGAGACACAATAATTAGTTATTGTGTTAAATGCGCGTTTTTGCTTTTTTTGGGTTGCTATTATGGCCACTATTTGATAAACGCCATGTTAGCAAGTTAGCGAAATGTCAGCTACGCAAGTCAAATTTCATGTATTTTAATACGCATAATAACCAACCAGCTGCTGATGACTTCGAAAAAATGATGAACCACTACGTCTTCTCTGTTTTAATTTACTAAGCGATTTTTTTTTTCAAACTTGTGCGAGTTTGAGACTAACAGAAAGCAAAATCCGACATGACAGCGGTAGCGGGTTATTGCTAACCCTAGCTTTCTGTTAACATTAACTCGACGAATAAAGAGTCCAGAGTAACAGCTACTTCATATTTTAGTCCCTAAAAACTACTGCAACAAATTCTCAGAGCCATTTGCACCTTGTATTAACATCCTTCGTTGCATAACTTCCTACTTTGGGGAACTTAACGGAACTGGTAAAGTGCTAGCTAACGTTAGCTTACTGACCCCTATCATTGCGAACCACAGTACGTACCATGTACCATGTTCCCAGGATGATCGTCCCCGTTCGGACGTGGCAACATCCGCAACACCTAGTGGTGTACAGTCTGTCTCGACTGGGTTTAAAATGATGCATGTCCTCTACAAGCGTAGGGAGAAACATCTGAAGAGCTGATTGCGGAGGAGAAATTCTTCTCAGCATCAACAGTCAACGAGCGAATGAAGAGGAACGCCCACCACTTCCCTGACGGCCTGCGCGCAGCGCGCATGAAAACAAACCCTCTGACGGGCAGGAAAAGGCAGAGACACCAGGGTTTGATTGACAGAGGATTCAACCATTGGCCGCAAAGAAATAATAAAAAAAAAAGGCCTAAATAGATTTACTTTACTGAATATTCCGCAACGCAAAAATGTTCATAAATTGTTATTTGTATTTCATCTGCACACACCTCACTTTTTCCCCTTGCATCCTCCTCTGCCATACCAACCCCTGCATATCCTCGTTCACTACATCCATAAACCTCCTACCCGCCAGCTCTATCTTCAAGATCCAATAACTTTCCTCTGTACATTTCCAACCCATCTCAGTCTTACCTCTCTAACTTTGTCTCCAAACTCCTCGACCTGAGCTGTCCCTCAGATGCGCATATTTCCGATCCTGCCCATCCTCGTCACTCACAGTGAAATTCTCAGCATGTTCAACTCTGCCACCTCCAGCTCTACCTCACGTGTTTTTTGTCAGTCCTACCACTGTCTCAAAACCATACATGATAGCGGGTTTCACTAACATCTTGAAAAACCTTACCTTTTAGACTTGCTGCTATCCCTAACGCACATCTTCATCCGCTCCATTCTGCCTGCGTTCTTTTCTTCACTTTGGAAGGTTGACCACAGGTTTTTAAACTCATCTACCTTCATCTTCCCCCTCCAAAGACATATTCTGACTTTCCTCTACTGTCATTCTTCTTTTCTCCTGAGCAAATCCCCACCTTCCCACGCTCTCTTTTACCTGGTCTATGTCATCTGAAAACATCATAGTCCACAGTCCATCTCCATTGTAAATTAAATCACTACTACTGCACACCACACTACTGTCATTGTCGCTCTTATATCTCCGATGATAATAATAATAACAAAAAAATAATAATAATGCCATGCTGCAAATAATCAAGCTCACTAACACAAAATATCTTACAGATGATATTTACCCATTAGGGTATTACAATTTAAAGCCTTTCAGTTCATATTGAGCCTACAGGATGCAGTGTATAAAACCACCTTCTACTTAAACAAGGCTCTGCAGTTCTGATCATCTTTGAGTAGTAACACATGCCATGAAATAAAATGCACAAACTCTCAGTCATATGCACGTATAAGCAAACTGTGTGGTTCAAAGAAACCACCTCTGCACAGAAAACATAAAAAAAAAATCAGATTTTAATTGTTACAAAGTTATTTTATTATTGATTATTACATGCAAAAATAGACATACATATACGCAACATAAAACATGTTGCATTACAGCAGCTATAGCGGTGTTATGCACTCTTAAATGAGCTGCCCCTTCAATTCATATCTATCACATGGGTCACATAGCTTAAAGTAATGGTGAATGACAGAGATTTTCCTGCCTATCAATGGTCACCACATTACAGAAATTTTGATTATCACTCTCTGGCAACTTAACAATGATTCTCATTTATTCACCCGTCCCTGTAAAACATGACAGAGTAGCCAAGTTTCTACAAAAAATGTTAATTTGCCTGTTTTTTTGTGTTTTATTATTGCATTATGATTTGTCAGAATGTCTGGTGGACAGGCCTGCTTCACTCCATTTTCTTTAGAAGTGCAGTAGATATTTTTTTTTGCCCATTTAAAGGCAAATATAAATGCTACAATAAGCTACCTCTTCAAAACAATTAAACAGAAACTTTCATATAATGATAACTAATTACATATTAAACGGTGCATCTTTGCTTTACCTTCATTCAACCAAACACACTGAAGGCAATTAAAATTACACATCGTAACAAAATCCCACATCACCCAAAACTCAGAGGATACGACCCCAGTGCTACAGCTACTCAGTGTACGACGAAGGAATCACAATTATTTTTAAAAGACGGACACCTGGAAGATCATCGACTACAAAAATCTTTCATGTTTTATCTTAAATATAAATACATTCAACAACAATAGACATATTTCACTTTAAGTGCATAAGAAATATGAACCCCACCTTCCTTCCAGAGACCACGAGTAAAGTATGCATTTACAGTAGATTTTGAGGTACATAAATTGCCAAGTAGCATCAACTTTTCAAACAACAGCTTTACAGTTATCAGATGCAGGTGTGGTTAAACAAGGAATACTTTTTCCCTGTTTGGTTTCTGATAATTATGATCTAAAGCCTTCTCTGGGCCCAGACTGTATCGGTCCTCCTCCTCTTTCTTCTGCCATTTGTAGATTAATATTCCTGCCACAGTTGCTGCGAGAGCCAATCCCGTTACTCCCCCTGCAATAACACCTGTAAACATAAACCTAGGTGAGCTATATTAGAAAGTCGCAGCTTATAGCTTTCTCATTGTGCCATATTGCAAAGTACCTGCAAGGAATTCACTATTCTCAAAGTAGCTCCTGCTGTTTGCTATAGCAACATATCCAGAGTCATCGTCTGCTGCTGACCTGTGCGTGTTGCCAAACGTCTTGTCTGAAAAGCCCTAAAGCAAAAGACAAGACAGTTACACACGATCACTTCCTGTTACACCACCAACATCAACAGGTGAAGAAATCATGGGACTGATTGAAGTAAGTCATACATGGAAAGTAATCTTGGTCTCGTCTCTGGTTTCTGCCAGAATTCTGCCGTCTTTGCTGTTGTGCTGATCTTCAGTTACACCTGGCAAGAGTGCAGTTAGAGAGGATGAAACATACAGTGGTCATGTACATTATGTAAAATGGGTCATTAACATTTTATAGATGAAGAATTACCCTCCTCTGACCCATCTCCAGAACCGGAACCAGAACCATCCAGGTCATAGCCTGATCCCTCCAATTCCTCTGGAGGGACAGAAAGCTAATCATGGGGGGGAAAAAAACACAAGAGGGTATTTAAACATGCTGACTGCTTCCTGTTATATTGTTAGATATGAAAACATACAAGAGGTGAAGGAAGCTAACGAAGGTACTTTCCTTAAGAAGCCAATAAACACATGAATCATGTCCAGGATACAAAGTCCCACAACAAAATAAATAACCTGAAACACACACACTGTGGCTGACAAGCCCATAATGGCACAAGTGATTAGATTGTTACTGGCATGTAGTGTCAAGTAGATGACTTTAAGCGGGAATACAACTCCACCCATTTGGAAAGTAATTAAACTTAACAAAATACAACTTCAGGGAGTAATAATAAATACAGGTGACATCTTTAGCTAGAACAATCAGATGGGAATCAGATGGGAATGTCTAGTCCTCATAATCAGTGAATTCAGAACCCAAAGTACAATAAAACATATACAATCTGTTGTTTATGTGTAATGAACAGATACAGGCCTCATAAGGAAGCCATTCTACAGCTGCAAGAAAGAGTTTGTGTACTCTTTGACCGGTATTCTGCATTATCACAAATAAAATGTGCTCTGTTACAGTTACAGGCAAACACAGTCATACTAAGCCAATAAACAGAGGCTCCACTGAGTCATAGCACAGCCTCCAAAAGCTACTTGAATTCATGTGTTCCAGTTTTAGAGATGAGATATGGAACGTGGGTTGTAAACATGACCCACCATACAGAGTCTGTACTGGGAAAGTTTGCTTTTCTCAAGAAAATTGGTTGAACCATGAACAACATTCACTGAATAAACCATTTTCAATGACTTGAGTATGACAGACAGTATTATTATGGATGGAATCAGAACCCTTGATGCTCTCCCAGATTGTGGATGCCCTCCAAGAAGGCGGTAAACAGAACCCGAGGTTATGAGAAAAATACTTGTTGAAGCCTCTACACCACCATTATGACAATGCTCATGAAGAAATGACACTAAAGTTTAACATTTTGGCAAAAAGTGAGGGGGGGGGGGGGGACTCCACAACAACATAACATCTTTTCTGGCTGTGGCTCAGGAAGTGGAGCTGTTTACTAATCAGAAGGTTAATGGTTTGATCCCTGTCTGCATGATCGGGCAAGATACTGAACCCTAAAGTGCTCCGACGCTTGCATACACCTAAACATAGAAGTGCTTTGAGTGCTCAACCGGAGTAGGAAAGCACTGTATAAGAACCAGTCTTACAATCCTGCTATAGGTGCTCAGGGCCTGGAGGGCTTTCAGTCACTGAGATCATAATTAATTTTAAGACCACATCAAAATATTTTTTCAGTCATGTGTCACAGCAGGTGTATATGCCCTGAGGTAAGGAGAGGCTGGATGTTGAAACCAGACATAATGAACACAAGTAAATCAACAACAGAATGGTTGAACGAGAAGAAAACTAATGCTATGGAGGCCAAATCAGAGTCGTGACGCTAACCCAACTTAAGCTTATAGCCTTAGTAATAACAGGCCTCATACATCATGTACGTTTCAGGGAGGATTAAAGGCTCCAATCGAAACCCTGAAGAAGACACAAGTTTGCCTTTTAACGAGGCTTACATGAAAAGATCAAACCATATCTCATAAAGAAATTTCGACTGATTCAAAAACGGTTTCTTGTATAAATAATTAATATTTTCGGATTCTTAGGTTTGAACAATTTATTGAAACCTGCTTTCCAGATACAATAATCTGATTTTACGGCCTTTACATTACACCATGCATCGTTATAAACAAGCGAGAAGCCTCCTAATACTTTTGATTATTTCTATGTTATTTTTTATAGTTAAGAATTTCAGCTTTGATTAATAGAATTAGACTACTTCATCACTGCTACCGATAACAATATGGTGGATAATAGGTGTGTGTTATTGTTTTTTGCAGTCACGTGACTCTACAAAAGCCAGAAACTGGTCTTTAATTGGTATTATCTTCAGTTGACTTTTCCTAAAAATAAAAACAAACCACAAGACACTCTTAGCTGAAAATGTACACATTAACATCTCTTGCTCGAAAGTCTAATGCAGCCCGGTTAACTTCAGGAAGTGAGAAAGGTGAGCGCGAGATCTTTAGCGTCACGTATGGCTTTTTAAAAGTGTTGAACAAGATAAAAATGACTTACCGACGTCCACACCGGATGTATTAATCCCAGAGAGAGAAATAAAGAAGCTGCCAAAGATAGCCGCATGCTTTAGCTGAGCTGGTGTCCGCTTTGCTCTTCTCCGGAGCTGCCTGCGAAGGTGTTTTTATTGAACTTGCAGCTTCTCCCGGTGTCACTGTGTCCAAATCCCGCCCACCAATAAAACACACGTTAACTGTAGCTGATAACAGGTGGCAGGGCTCATACGCTGGAGTCTGTACATAAGACAGACCCCTGGGTAAGAGCAAATAAATGAATAAAAAGTTAATTAATAAATTAACCTACCGTAGGAGGAAATAAAAGCAAAACTGTAATTTGTTTATTCGTGCTGTAGTTTGACCCTTAAAACTATCTTTTTATCTATCATATCGCGTGAGGATCCTGTTGGCTTTGTATAAAAAAAAAAAAAATCTATTTAACCAAAACTAAACTTAAAACTAAAACTAGATGTAAAAAACGAAAAAACAAAAAACATTTTAGTTAACTAAAATGGTAGTAATAAGAAATCTGAAAAAAAAATTAACTAAAATGATTTTTTGAACTCGAAAAACGAACTAAAATGAAATAAAAATGTAAGGGAAACATCGCTACTTTCCCTATCTGTCTGTTTGTTAAAAACATTGATTACAATGAGTCCTAATAAGTCATTGAAAAACATGTTTGCTGTAAATACTATGACACACTATGAGTCACCTGCTTTCAGAAGACTTTTACAGTAATACCTGTACTTTACCTGAAATTTTCTTAGACTTTTTTTACACCGAGTTTCGGCTCAGATTCCTTTCTGAGAAACTCTCCGTTGATTGATTTTTATACTCAATCATGTAACTGACATGTTTCCAGTTAACCTAATTAGTTGAAAAATGTTCTCTTTTTCAGTATTTTTCAAGCATTTTGTGCACCGCGAACCAACTTTTTTGAGATGTGTTCCTGCCGTCAAATTCAAAATGAGCAAATATTTTTCACGAAATAATAAAATGTGTCATTATAAACATTTGATGTTTTCTTTGTTTGATTATTAATAACACATGGCTTTATGAGTTTTACAAACCATTGCATTCTACTTTAATTTACACATCTAAACATTTTGGGGCCTGGGGTTGTACTTCCACGCATCATTTATTCTGTTATTTCATCCCTAAACTCCTTCTCAAACATTCATGTGCTCTTAAATGATGAATGCATTGAGTGTCCAGCCCAAGGACACTAAATAGTAGTCTCTTATCTACCTAGCTACGGCTGCCCCAGCATCAATCCACCTCAGAAAAGAAGTGCTCAGTGCTTCATAGGAAGTCCATAAGCAATTTGAGACTATAGCAGCATAACTAAGGGACTGTTCAGGGTCACCGGATTCAGAGTGGGAGCTGTTCTACATAAAAAGGACCTGAAGACTTGTAACTGTAGTAACTAAGACCAAGGCTGGAAACTGAGATAAATGCCAAGATATCTTTAAGTCATTCAGCATTTCATACGTGAGGAGGAATATAAATGTAACTTTTGATTTACCACAAAGCTGATGAAGAACAATACAGGAGAGGTACAAGTTCCCTTTTAACTTCTGCAGCTGCTGCGTTTTCAGTGAAGTGAAGGCTTTTTAATTGTTTTGGAAAGCAGAAATTAATGTTAATCTTTCCAACGCAGTCTGGCACATACTGATACAAGTGGATGAGGACGTACCCCGCCTCTCGCCCTATGAAAGCTGGGATAGGCTCCAGCAACCCCCGCTACCCTGAAAAGGATAAGCGGAAGCAAATGGATGGATGGATGGATGTAAACCAACTTTTAGGCACTTATTTCACCATTAGTTTAGAATCCAGTGTCTTGAAATGATTATAAAATCATTAACATATAAGGAGGAAAAAAAAAACAAAAAAAAAACAACTCGGCAATAATTAAGGTCAAATGTTAGAAGAACAGTTTAATCATACAATGTCACAATTCTGCTTCGAAAAAGGAGTTCGTTTTCTTCATCTAACATCTGGAAATGTACATAAGGCCACCTGAAAATGTACATGACTTTGACAGTGTGACAAAACTCATATGTTCATATTTATATAATTGACAATATTTTACATTGCTTTTGCTTACAAGGTAGTAGCTGTTTCAAAATACAGCACTCTTCTGTACAAAAATAATTCTCGTCATATCCTGTGAAGTTTCCATGGTAGCAGAGAGGACTAAATGCAGCCTCGATTTTAGTACAGAGTGTTTCTTTTTTTCCTTTTTCTATTTTTTTAAACTGTCACACATCAGAAAGACTATCAACAGTGGATGTTACAGCTTCAGTACAAATAGAGGCTGGCCCAGAACAGATTTAAAAACAAAAACCATGCCAGATTGTGAAGCTATTAAGTTTTCATTTCCTTTAAAATAACACTTGATCAAATAAAACCTGTATACATTATATTCAAGGGGAAAGGAGTGATGAATATACACACATCTAAATGCACATTAGCCTTTTTCTCCCCCCTCCAAAGGAAAAAAAAAAAGAAAAAGAAAAAGTGTAAAAGACATCCCATTTACAGCATAAACGTTTACAAATGTACAACTGTACAGACAAATAAAAGCATCACTACAAATTTAGAGCAAGGCCTGTCAAACACCACAACTAGACTTTTTTTTAGTGAAACTAATAATCTTACACTTATTAACTGCACATATACTACATTTATTCTACAATTCATATGAAGCAAAGAAGCCGTCACTACGAGCGTTACAGGTGAATTGTATAGCTTTTGATGGCCCCACCGGCCTCCGCCAATCCACTTACATACCCAAAGAAAAAAAAGAAAAAGGTTCTTTAAGCATCCCTTTCTTCAGCTACGTCTAATTTATTTCACCTCAAATGTACAAAACTGACCAAATTCCAGAAATAAAATAATAATAATCTTTTGGACTGCTCTGACCTTCAGGCGGTGGGGGTTCCCATCACTGCTGCAAGCCCCTCAACCAAAAAAAGAGCAACAATTTTCTCATACATAAAGATGCTATACATTGCTCAACTACTTCTACACACACGAGATGATTATTCAGTACATAAAGATACTGTTTTCTAGGGCAGTGTTCATCTCAAACTACAAGACAGATAAGATGTTACACAAAACATAAAGGAAAAAAAAAAAATCATTCTAAGGATTAAAACCTATTACAGCATGCCAACGCGTACCCCACTCCCACCCTGCTATCCCTGCAAAAAGCCCCACCCCACCCCACCCAAAGCTATGGTCATTTTATGTTAATATTAAACCAGGTCATACGCCCGCTGTACAACCAAACCTCATGCTCTGCTTCTTTAAGTTAAATGGTAGCGTTTTACTTCCTCCTGCATAAAAAAAAATAAATCAAGTGATCGCCTGCATGAGGGGAGAGTAAGACGGCTCAAATGGTGCTCGGTGGATGTAGCAGCTCAGTCTGTCAGTACCAAAACATAATGCAGGCCACGAGCTGCTGGAGTAACCAAACACGCACACACTCCCGCAAAGGGTGGGGAAAAAACAAAAGAAACAAACAAAAGAAAAAACGAGGCAAGAAAAAAAAAAAAAAAAAAAAAACCACCACTGGCAAACGCTACCCTAGAGTAAAGCACCAATCTCCAAACCCCGAGCTGGCAAAGCGGCCTCAAAGACCTCTGGGTGACTGTGGCACGTGACGCATAGTACTCGCTTGTGGATGGAAGGATTTCTGTCCATCCATACTATGTGATGCTATTTGAAAACTAATCCATCAGCTGCTTTGGCATGGGAAAACACTTTTTTTTCCTTTTTCTTTTTTCTTTAAACTGTGTGTGGGATAATATACAAATATTATAATAAATTGCCTAAGCTTAATAAGAACAGCTGTCTGTTTACAAAAACAAATGGAATCGTGTTTTAAAAGGATCACTCAGTTTAGCCTTTATAAAGTCACTTGCTGGTGTTAATTGTAAGAACTGTAAATTTCAGCAAATGTGTAATAATTTCTTTTTCTACAGAGAATTTACAAGGTAAAAAACTAAATGTACAAGATAATATGAAAACCAGTCAAATACATCAATTACATCATTAACAATGGGCTTGTGCTTTACCCAGGGAAAAAAAAGAAAAGAAAAAAAAAAAAAAGGAGGAAAACAAAAGAAAAACAAAAAGAATAAACAGCCTGCTGACTGTGCACCCCCTGGGGGCCATGCTGGGGACCTGCACCAGGGGTGGCAGAGTGGCAGGGGTCAGTTGTCACAGCGTTCTTAGGTGAAGTTGACTTGTCTTGTTTTTTTGGTAACTTGCCCCCCCACTTGATGGGATAACAGAGGGTGTCAAAGGCTAACCCCTATGGCTAAGGAGCACATCTCAGACAGAACAGGGGGTTTGGGGCTCCTACTCCTCCACTTGTTCAGGGGACCTGGGATGTGTACGTGACTACAGCAGACCATTCGCGGGACCGCCGATTGGACCCAGTTCAGATCCACTCTTCATGTAGTACTTCTCTAGCTTAGCTAGAATGTGCTTCCCGTAGGTGTACTTACGCAAAGTGGCAATGTGAGGCCGGATCTAAATAAAGAAGAGAAGAAGATAAAGGCATTTAAAATCTGAAGAAGCTCAAATGAGTTTAAATCTGGAAGTAGGGGTAAAGAATGGGCATGCTTTTTAATAATGGGTAGCATAATTTACAAAATGCATATCATGTTACATTAAGTAAGTCTTGAAACTGCTGATGGAGATTGTGTATGTAAAAGGGTTACTGAATTCATGAGTTAAGTGATTTTCTTGCAGTAATCTACAAAAATTTCTTAATTTTGGAACCACAGGAGTCACCACCTGTTGGCCAGCAGAAAGAATGCAGATATTTTGGCAAATTTTTGGCACCCAAGCTATATTGTTCTTTAAAAAACAAAAACAGCATTAACTAGTTTGATGTCAACACAAGAGCCTTGACAAAAGCCTGCACTGATGTACACAAAGAGTAATGTAAAATATGTAAACAATGGACACAATGCTGGCAGATAGATACAGAAGTGCACACCCTAGTTATTACTTTGTTTTCATGCAAAATACAATCGCTGTACACATAATGGCACTGATAACATGACTAAAAACAGGTCTTTCTGGTCATATTTCACATATCAAGGGTCCTTGAAAGCACCAACACAGGCACTTGTTTGAACTTGGGCTGTTTCATGATCTGAATGAGCTGTCAACCCCCTGGATACCACTGATAAAACTTCACAGCTAAACTTTTACCAGCCAAGTCGATTTGACCACTTGTCAGAAACAGATTAGACTTTTTAAGCTTTGCTAAACCTTACAGAACACTGATAGAATTCACTGGATCAAATGGACCACGATCCACCCACTATCATTAACACTAACATGAGCACATTTAGTAGGCGACTCACCTTGTGCATGATGATTTTACGCTGAGCAGGTTCTGCCATGTCGATCATTCTTTGGACAACGTAGTTGGCGTACTGGTCTTTCATCATGGTGTACAAAGCGCTGTGGGGCCCGTCTTTCTGGCAGCACACTTCATCTATCAGCAGAGCTCTCTCTGCACGCGAGGAGTGGATCACACACTTCTCCACCACATTACTGGGGGAAAAATAAGCTACTGTTACTCAAGTTTATAACTGAACAGATGGAAGCAGAGAGATGCCAGCATATTAGAATCATTTTCTTTTGTTTTTGGCATCACGTGGTATGTATGCATGTGTGTTAGCAAACTGTAATTATTGGGCACAGTGGACTGGATAAGTGTTCAAACAGCTCAATTCGTTTAAGGTTTTGCTGACCCCAACTGTGAGGCAAGGGCTGGTTGTTAATGGGGTAAACTTGAATTTGGGAAATATAAAGGAGGATTACTATGACCTAGTTTTACACCTGACACGTGCAGGAACAGGTTATGTTTGATAAGAAAACAACATGTACAACATTACCACCTACTGACTATAGAAAATTCCAGTTAATCCTCCACTGGACCATCCCAATAACAGCATCTAGTTGTTAGAGTGTCTAAGCCCTTTGTCTATCAGCTTACAATCTACCAGAGACAGGTTTTTAGGAGAGGGGACCACTATTCCAAGCTTAATTTTTTTTTCCCCTGTTGGCTAACAGGATCAGTTTTACACAGCAATTTATTCCTAAAGCTGAGAACATTTATTGATTAGAATTCCAAACTTTTTCCAAAGAAATGAAACATGAAACACAAAACTCTAAACATATGCAATGATGGCCCACTGAGTCAGTCTTACCCACTGCTCCATGTTACACTAAAGAGGATATTAGTCATTTACACATTCTTACAGCACTTTTCTACAAGTTACAAGGATCATTTTTCCCATCAAACACTCATACACTTGTATAGTGCTGTTTAATTGCAGCAGTTATGTTAAGTTTGTGAGCATCTTATTTTTTCCTAATATTACAGCTCATCTTTTAAATGTATAAAATATACCACTCTGCTGCCAGCAGACATGTATTTTTACAAATTGGCGGCACACACCACCATTTTTAATGGTAGCAAGACTGGAAAACCTTGTATTACGAAACAAGTAGACAACCACTTTTGTTTAACTACAGGAACTGAACGTGGAAGTCGTTTTGTAGTACTGGCTACCAGTAGAGGATTTGCCCTCATCTTTTGGCACCTCCCTTTAAAGATCCCCACAGTGGATCATCTGCCTCCATCTCGCCTACTTAGCCAACATCCTTTGCCCCGCATATTCACAATTATCGTGAGCCATGTAATTAAATTACTCAAACTAATATAAATTAAAGGTCCAAAGTCGGCCTAAAGTCATGTTTGCTCACTGACAAACACATCACATCCACAAGAGCGAAAACCAACATGACCGCCATAACAACTCGTGCAGACACATTTAGTTCAACATAGACTTGTCTTTTAAAATATCTACTTGCCTAATGTACTCACATTAAGAAAGCACTTTTCTATTCTTATGGACCACTCAAGGCACTTCACTGCATATCTCATCTTAACCAAGCATTCAATCATAATTTTATGCTATACACTTCAAGCACTGTACCTGCCTAAAATGAATATCTTCAGAGTGTGAGAGGAAGCTCGAGGAAACCCATGTAAGCACAAGGTGAACTTACAAACTCCATACAGCAAGGCCTGAGCCAAACCGGAGATTCACTTGTTGTGAGGTGATAGCAGTAACCACTGTACCATCATGCCACCGCCTATACATTACAAAAGAATTTACTCCAAGCTAAGCAAATGGACACTTGCCCTGGACAATCTCTGCTTTGAAAACAAAGAAACCTAAAATTCAGCATTCCCATCCTACTCGACTCAAGAAAGATCTAGGTTATGAACTTCCTGCTATTGTTACCACATGGTTACTGATAAATTATCTCTTATCAGGTCCAAACGTGAGTCGTTAAACTGCATGTTATAAACCTACTATTAACCGGTTTTTACAAATGTAAACACTCGAAAGATGTAGCAGAACAACAACAGCGTATCGACTGATCTTCAGATGATATGCATCAACTTATGTTCCTTAGTTATGCTAGTGCAAATCACTCACATCTCTGTCCTCACACCAGCAGAAGTGTGAAGAAACACAGCTGCTCTAATATTGACAGTAATGTGAGTGCTTTCCCTCCCACAACAGAATATTTATTTATTTTCACAATCATTTCACGAAATGAACTTTAGAATATTCACGGTCTGCCCTGTTAATGTCAAAATCCGCAAACAATATACAGCCCACTCTTAATCCATACAGACTGCTTAGCTTACCTTGCAAATTTATGCTGGCTCAGGACAAGAACCTTCCCGCGCACCTCTGCCACTATCTTGCTCTTATCTTCTGGTCTGCCATGCTCCAAAACATGCTGAATGACGTAGTTACCGTACTGATCCTGCAGGAGGCAACAGAGGTGTAAGGGCAAGGCAAAGTCATCCCAACAAGATTAATCACAACAACAAAAAACAAACAAACTGTGAGATACAACTGAACATGATTGATACTCATGCACTACTTTTTCACCCCCATTGGCCTCGATTGATAGGGTAATCATGCAACTCTACAATGATTGGCCGATGAATGAGCGACACCTCCATTTGTAGTATTTCGAATACCCTTACGTCATCACTGCGGAAGGTCAGACAAAACAGATGCTGCTGGTTTGTGTTGCTGACCAGGTAACACAACCAATAGCATCTTTGCCCCTTCAGAAACGGGTGATAGACAGTTACGGGTGTAATTTTAGTGCGGCAAGATGGAGACAAAAAATGAACTGACCAAACAACAAATAACACCACTCAACTGCCAAGCTTGTTAAAGTGGTAATTTGTTGAGTAGGTAATGCGAACTCCACCTTTAAATTTGAAGTATTTGCCTCCCAAACCATTTTCTGTCAATCTGTTTTAACATGAACTTGCATTATGTTGGTTTTAAAACACCATTTGTGAACTATTTGGTTATAAGAGTTTCAAACTCCTAGATTTGAATCAAACAATTATAATTTTAGCAAAATGAGAATTTAAAAAAAAAAGAAAAAAAAAAAAAGGGAAAAACAGACTGATCAAAAAATGCTGTAGGCAAAAGAGGGATCATCAGACAGCAGATTAGCATGTCCCTAAATCCTCTGGCATAAAGCAAGAAGGGAGGAAAAAGGAAGAACAGGCAGCTCAGTGGGTTAGGAAAGGACCATAAGGGTTGGGAGTTGGAAAACTATTTAAATGTTAAATTAGATTCTTTACAGAAGAAAAGATTAAAAAAATAAAGAGGGAAAAAGGAAGTGAGCACAGGGACATCCGCGATAGAGGCAAATTGCTCTGACCTTGAACAGTGCATCACGGGACACTGTATAATATGTTTTGGGTGTCATCTCCAATGAAACGCCTTGATATTTCTAGATGGAATAAGTGAGGGGGGCAGGTGGATGTTTAAATAATCACATATGTCAGATGTAATGTCAGCTAACAGCACAATTACATTCATCCTTACACTTAGCAGACCACAACTACACAGGAACAATGACAGGCTAAAAATATGAAATGTTCAAACATGAAGGACGCATGCAAATACGCGACATAAAATGATAAATGTCAACAACGATCAGTCGCAGCTAGCAAAAATAAGGTAGTCAGCGTGAAGTTTAAAATGGGACAGAGAGGAAACTGATGTGCACACCTGGCCCAGCTGTTCAGAGTGCTGATGAAGCTCTTCCAGGATGGGCAGAGTTTGCTCCTGGGTGCAGTGCTCCAAGATCCTTTGGATAACTCTGCAGCCATAGGGGTGTGTGGAAAGTACAAAAACCTAGAAAATAAAAACAGTGCTTATTGTACCATGTAGTGAAAGAACATCAGAGGATTTAGATATTAATGCAACCCTACAGCTCACATGAGTCTACAAAAAATAAATTATACTGAATGGTAGTTACGTTATAAGGCAGCTTATTGTATGGCAGCTATTCTAAAAAACAAAAACAACAAACACTAAAAAACAAAAAAATAAAAACCCACCTGTCCTTGGAAGGCATCAATAATGAACTGAAGAGCCTGAGGCTGGACACATTCAATGCACTTCTGTACCACATGGTTCCCATTCTGGTCTTTCACACACTTCAGCACATGGCCGTCAAGCTCACGGACAATGTCGCTCTAAATGGAAGAAAATGATATCAAATTAAATCAAAGCCTTTAATATGAAGGACGAATAAAATGCTTTTCAATAGAAAATAAAACTGTTATAAAGAAGTGAAATCTCACTTACAATTACCTGCTGGTCTGAGGAAATTGACTCCAGGGCTTTCTGAATGACCCTGCAACCATACATCTGCAACGCCAGGGGAAGGACGTGTCCGCGGATACGGGTCGCTAAAGCAAGTTTCTGTTCTGCACTTCCAAACTGAGACAACATAAAAAATATATTATATATGCCGGAATCTATTACAATATGAGAGTAATTTATTATAAATGGAATCGAGTTTAGTTTATACTGTGCAGTTACTCAAAAGACACATGGATGAACTTTAACACTCCCAACCTCAAAGAACTTTTGGATGACATAATTCCCAAATACATCAGTCATCAGTTGGTATGCTGCTTGCAAAATCTCTCCAAACACCATCTGTCTCTCAGCAGGAGTGGCCCTCTCTAGCTTCTGCTGGATAAATCTAGATTGGAGAAAGCAGGGAATGATTAAAAAGACACTTCAAAGAGTGGACTCATTATAAAAAGTGTAACACTGCAATGTAGTTTTTTGCACGTTTTCTTTTTTGGCTAAGGCTTAAATTTACGAGACCTAAAAGAAATGCATTATTTCCCAAAAGCCTATATATTTAATTGTGCGGTGGCATTTTCAAGCATTAAATTAGGGCCGTCACCTGGATCCGTGCTGGTCTTGAGAGAACTCCACCATGTGTCCAGGCAAGTCACGGAGCTGGAGGTTTGGAAAACGGTTGTTCCTGAAGTCTTCCAATAGGCGGCTGCGTCCAGATGGCATGACATCAGAGCGGCTGTAGCGGGGCCGTGAGGGAGGGAACAACTGGCTGCTGGAATTGAACAGACTGGACGTGCTGCCTGTGCTCCGGTATTTGGCCTCGGCTCCGGGAGCTGCAGAAATGTAACGGCCACTGCCATTTGTCAGGCCACCTAGGATTAAATAAGACAATTTTTAATATTTCATTTACAAGCATCAATTTCACTGAAGGTGCCCCTAACAGGGGATGACAACTTAAAGTTCTATTCTATTTAAGTCACATCCTCACTTACGAACAGGATCAAATGCTTCTTTATTTTCTACCTCAAAAGCAACAGTCGACCAAAAGGTAAACATCCCTTCTTTAGGCTTACCTAGGTGAAGGCTTGAAGAGGATCCATGGGAAGAGGGCAAAGATGGCGGAGGAGTGAGTGGGGAATGACCTGGTGTAAGGCCAATGGGGCTGGGTGAAGAGGAGTAACCCAGGCTGTTATAAAACGGCTGCCCAATGGGAGTTAAACTGCTGCCACCTCGTTTGTATAGGTCAGAACTTGCCAACAGGGAATCCCTGCGGGATACACTGCTACTGGTCGAGCTGGATACTGAAAAAAATCATAAACAAAGCACTTTTAGAACACAAAACTTAAATTTAACACAAGACCATTTTCCTCTCCAAGCAGCACGTTGTTTAGCCACTGACCAGAAGAGCCGAAACCCCCAAGAGCAGAGCCCAGGCCAACGCCAAGAGATCCGCCGGTGCTGCTGAAGCCCAGGGAGGAGCTTGGGGGTGGTGGGGCAGCAGAGGTGTGAGAGAAAAGAGAGCTGCTCTGAGAGGTGTTGGGGACTGATCCAGATCCGTAGAATGAGCTGGAGGGCAGGCCGCTGCTGGGTGGAGGAGCCTGCTGCTGCTGTGGCTGAGGTTGAGGCTGAGGCATGGAGCGGTACAGTCCGTTGGCTGGAGGACCAGACATGTTGTTACCGGAGCCAGATGCAGACACTGCTGCTGCTGATGGAGAGAGATTATTGTGAGAGGTCAAAAGTGAGGAAAGATCACATGAGTGGTACTAATCAAGTAAGAATAGAAAGAAGTGGGTGTGCGGGACAGACATTATAGTAGGCATATCTAAGAAGAAAAAAAAAAATCCCATCTCTATTAATAATACACACACACATCATTTGCACAACACACCACACAGAAGCGCTCATTAAGTTATCATTTTGAGAAGAGGACATCTATACAAATCAGATCGCTACATGTGTGCATGCAACTGTGCCTACTCAAAACAGCAGATCTGGCAGATTGCTAGAGAACTGCTAAGTGGGTGAAGTCGTTTTACCATAGATAAACACAAATGACAAGCTCAAATATAAACAAATAATAAAAAGCAGAATTAAACATAAACATATTCAGCTATTTTTGGGAGAGCCACTTTTGCATTTTAAACCATCAGCGTGAACACACTTTGTAGAAGCTGGGACTTCTTGGCTGAATCATTTTTTCCACCTATATTTAAAGGTTACTGCTTATGTGTGGTGATTAAACTCGGGGTAAGAGGCTTGGGAACATATTAAAGTAATGAATTTATTCACTAAAATAGCTAAATGAAACATTGCTCGGTGTGTGTCCTCCCCACACGCAGAGTAGAGACAGCAGTGGTAACTGCAGGAGACAAACACTGCGAACAGACCAAATTTAAACCAAACTATGTGATCTGCTTATCTGATCAATGTCACATTTGGTTTTGTGAAGGTGTCAGTGGACAAAATAGGAGACATAGTCCACAGGAGATGGAGAGTGATCTTTTTAGAGATTTGAATCAGATAAAATACAGTCACCGAATTCCAAATAATCATCTCTAATGCAATTAGATTAGCTAAATGTGAGTTATATAGTGCCAAATCACAACAGTTACCCCAAGGCACTTGAATGCAATGTAAAAACCCTACAACAAACCATCCACAGATCCCCTCTGAGCAAACAGTTGGTGACACAGGAGAGGAAAGAATTCCTTAATTAAAACAAATGTTTTAAAAAATTCCTACCAGCTTGTGCCGCTGCATGGTTGATAAGAAGTGGGGTTTGGACTAGACGAACAGGCCCACCCAGACCGGTGCGGGCACCAGGGCCCATTACCAAAGCTCCAGTCTGGTCATAGTAAGCTGCAGGGGCCAAAACCTGATAACCTGAGGAAGAAACAAGACACACAAAGAGGAGAGAGTTAGTAATTACAGTTTACTACTACTACACAACATACTTGGAGTGTTGTTAGAAACAGTGTTTCAGTATTTTGTAACTACTACTCACACACTGTATACACTTAATGTGAACCAATAAGGGAAAAAAAAAAAAAAAGTATTTGCTTGTGAGTGTCTTTGGCTACATTGCAGTATAGCATAAGTATGAAATGGTAGACCAACCAGGCATTCCTGTGTATGCCAACGCAGGGTTTGCAGCAGCTGCTGCAGCTAGGGATTCCTGCTGGCTTTGCTGGCCTTGCCCAGGTGTAAGAGGTCGCTGGTTGGTTCCAGTGCGCATCACCTGGCAGAAACGGTTAAAAATACTGTTACTGGCTTTGTACTGAAAGGGAAGCAATCTCAACTTGTTGTCACAACAAAAAATAAACAAGTGACTAAATGAGGAACAGCTAAAATATAGCTAACGTGTTTTACCACGACTGTGTGGTTTGATCAGACGTCACGAGTTGCTTGGAAACATATACAACCAACCCCAGGACAGTTCTGAATCAAATGCACAACTGATGGATCTACGCCGCAGAAGCCCCGCCCACTTTTAACTTTTCTAAATTTTAACAGCAGGTCTTCATGGATGACTCATTTTCAGGGTCATCCTGTCATCATAAACATTCTGCACATGATAACTGGTCACAGACAGATGACTGAAACCAAATCCTGACGCACATTTTTCATACAATCATACGAGGCCAATGAAGTAGGGAATTAATACTGGTTAGAGAAATTATTCCTACCTGTGGTTGCCCTGGCCCTGGCCCTTGACTGGATGCTTGCTGATTGGCCGAGTGATTGGCAGTAGATGCAGGCTGCTGCTGGAAAAGATTAGCTGGGTACACACCCCAAGGGACGCCGTAGTACTGTGGTGGAACAACTGTGGGGCCTGGAGGAGGGGAGAGAAAAAAAAAAAAAAAAAAAACACATCTGAAGTTATACATTGGATCTGGGCAGAAGATAATCAAGAGTAAAAGAAATAAAATAATAATGATCTGTTGGATTTCAATGAGAACTTGCGGATGAACATGTGCCATGTGATCACCTGCAAGCGTTGCTGCTGCTGCCAACCCAGCAGCAGTGTAGGGATCAGCTCCAGGTGGGGCAGCATTAATGATGTAAGGGTTTGGCACAAACGCAGGAGCAAGGCCAGCTGAGTAACATGAGGAAGAACAACAATATAATTCTCATTCAAAAGTCTACGCAACTCAAACAGAGACAACCTGAGAGACAAAGCAGTTAAACAATACTGCAAAAGAATCTGTCTCACCAAGATGCTGCTGCTGGGCTGCAGCCAGTGCATATTGTTGCTGCTGAGCTGCAGTGAGCTGTTGAACAGTCAATGGATTAGACCTCTGGAACAACTGGAAAAAAATAAATAAATAAAAATCAACAAACTGCTCACAACCTGCAGAGCAAACTACCAAACAGACTTTGTGCATTTAACAGACCTGCTGCTGAGAGTTGTAGTCAAACAATCCAACTGGAGTCCCTGAAGAGTCCACCTGAATCTGATTACCAGCGTAGTCAAATTGTAAGGACTCCACACCAGCTTGCTGCTCCATACCGCCCATGTTCTGGGCCTCCTGGTTCTGGAAATCCTCAGCTTGGACCTTGTTTTGGGAGGGGTTCTGCTGTTGGAGAGCATGAGGGTGGTGGTGCTGCCCCATCATCTCCAAACCTGTCTGACTGGGACCCATCCTCTCCACAGCCTCAGTGGGAGAAGCTTGACGGCTTCCAGGAGTTGGGCTAAAAGAACAAAAAAACAAAAACAAAAAACAAGTTGAGTTTAAAAAGGACCACCATATTTATACACAACTGTTATTTGGGGGCGAAACAAAAGTCTAAAAACCCTCAAATCAACTTATAAATGTTCATATTTACACAGTCTGATATTTTATATTTAGTTTTTAACTGAAAAGCTATATATACTATATTAGAGATAACCAGTAGAAAATGGAAAAAATGTTAACTTGTACCATTGTAAAAGGAAAACCTACTTGAAGTCTTTACAGTCTCTGTCCATGCCGTTCAGCAGACCTCTTCCATTGGCTTTAGTAGGATCACTCTCCTCTCCCACCTTCATCTCAGGGCTTTTGTCGTCTTCAAAAGGCGACACCTTCTCTTGCGCATCACTTTTCTCTCTCCCATCTTGGTCAGCATCTCCTGCACCCTGTGTAAATACGAAAGACAGAAAAACATTTAGACAAAGAAATGCAATCTCCACTTTTGGTAAGATCGATGAGATGCATGAGTTTGGCTTACATAGCCTCCATTCCTGTAGCGGCCATCCATCTTGTCACCAGGGGACGAACTCAGGACGTACTCCACCATGCTCACGCCGAGACCTCCGCCTTCTGAGCGAGGTGAAAGCACAGAATTGGCATCACCATTGCCATGGAAACCCTGGCCTGGCCGTCGCTGCACCATGATTGGCTGAGACACTGAATGATCTGAACGAAAAGTCGTAATCAAATACAGTGGCAAGCGAAGTGAACCCGTGGAATTACATGTTCTTCTGCGTTCACTGGTCAGAAAATCTGATTTGATCTTCATCTGAGTCACAAGTAAACACAAACGTGATGTTTGACCCAAACAATCTCTTATGTCCTTCTTAGAAGGACATAAGAGGTTTTTCCCTATGTTAATACTGTCCATATGTACATAGCGCTGCAGAACTGTACCACCCCCCCCAGCATGTTTACACTGAGTAGGAGATGCTCTGTATCTCATTGTACAACTGTATAGTGACAATAAAGGCATTCTATTCTATTCTATTAAAACTTTAGATTGCTGGTAGAAAAAGTAAGGGAACCCTTGGATTTGACAAGTGACTGAATCTCCTGTGGCAGCAGTGATTTCAAAGGTTTTCTGCAGCCACAATCAGGAGGAAGTTTGAGTCATTCTTCTAGAATTGTCTCACTTCAGCCATGTTGTCAGGAATGAATCTCTAGCGTGAATTATCCTCGAGGTCATTCTTCAGCACCTCTATTAGATTAAGAAACTGGGCTCTGACTGAACCGTTAGACCTTCTTCTTGTAAAAGGAACCTATTATACTTTAGCTCATTTTCAGCCATATGTGAATGGGCACAATGGTCAGTGCTCATAATAAACATGCCTATTTCAAATAATCAGCTACGGTTAGTAAGTAATCCCTTAATGCCATACGCTCAGGATTCAGACTGTTCTAAATGGTTAATTTCATTTTTCCCCCACTCTTAGCTCTGTGTGAGGTCACTTAGAGCAGATGTGCTTAATATGGTCATCTCATGCACACATATCTGGCTGCAAGCTCAGCAGCTCCACTCACCTGCTGTTCTAACCATCCGTTTACGAGGGACAACTAATCAGATAAATGTTGGATAAAAAGGGACAAATGAGATAAATGAAGAATAATTTGAACTCAGGCAAAGGAAGCGCAGGCTTTACTTTGCAGTTTAGCTACATCATTCAGTACTGCAGTAGTGCTGTAAAGGATCAAAGTACTCCTTTAGCAAATATCAGGCAAGGTTTTATGGACAGCAGTGGCGTTCTAACCAGCGATTTAACTACCCATCATGTCCACGCAACGATTGTGATTGGCCTGTTCAGTACTGCCGATTCTTCCTGTGCATGTCCAGCTGCTTTTTTGCTGTAGTTTCTTAATTCATCAGTGAGAGAATAACTGTCATCACTTCAATATAAGGAATAATGATCATAGCATCAATGTAAGGATTCACAAATGTCTGCAAATTCCTGCAGGCAGGTTGTTGAACCTATCAGAATAGATGTGAGGGAATGCAGCAGGTGAAAAAAAAAAAAAAAAAAAAAAAAAAACTTGAGTGGGAATTAAAGACGGGACAAAAAGCCCCACCATTTTATTGGTTTCTATTGGATGACTCCGCATACAAATGACTAGGACATAACCATGAGGTAATCCGCACAGAATGTATTTTGCACAAGTGTAAATGCCGCCAATGAAGTCAGGCACTTACACAGGCTACACCACAGGCTCTACAAACACTCACTGCAGATCAGAATCAGTCCTTACTGTCCTAACCAGGAATGATTTATAGATGGTATTCGTGAAGGGAGATGTTTACCATTTTCTAACATAGCCTAGTCAAAATGCACCATGATATATAATTGAAAATAATTGTGTGTGTGTGTGCAATTTCAACAAAAAATAAAAAAGCAGAAAAAAAAAACCCCTGGTTTGTTTATAATTGTAACTCAGATGAAGATCTGACCTGATTTTAAGACAAATTCCAAAGGGTTCACTTGCTTTTTCTTGCCACTGTATTTATATCATTCTAATAGTATTTATATCAAAACGTTATAGCTGGCAGGCACCTGTGAAAACTGAGATATTCCATTCCCAAACACATGACTGGAACAGATATCTTAACCACATATGTAATAATTAATTAATTAATTAGAGAAAAGACATTTTAGAAGACACTCACGAGATGATCCCCATGCATTGTCTCTCCACTCTTCTCCAAGAAGCATTCCTTTCCTGCCATCTTTGGCCAGCTCATCAGAATCCCAGAGCTTTTTTGCTGGCAAAAGCTAAGAAAAAACATAAACAGCGTTTCTGAATGGTGTAGAAAACCATTTGCATTTATGATTCCAAACTGCGAGTGCAAAGGGAGACGTATTTTCGACTCCATATGTGAATGAGATGTTTGAGAACAGAATGTTTTGAGGACAAGTTAAACTCACTAATAATTAATTGGCATAATTGGAAGATATCAGGAGAAATCACTTAATTGAACAATCTAAGCTTCAATTAGACTGTATTTGTACACAGACATGGGGAGTCACTGACTACTAATTCATAAGAATTTTTTATTGACATAGGATTCAAATGTTTATTATTTAGTGTAAGTTGGACTAATTACCTATTATAGACACTAATTACCTATAATTGGGGCTATTACACTCAAGACCTTTGAGCAACTCTCAGTTAACTTCAAGTCAGTTCAATAATGCTTTTCTAAAGAATCCGTACAGGTTTTCTGCTTCAGACTCCTCTTAAAACAGATTAAATTCTAACTGGAATCTTTTTCCCCCTAGAGTGCTCTGGCGAGGCAAACAAGTCAATGACCCAATCCACACTGCCAGGAAAAAAGGCTGGTTGAGCTTGAAGATTTCTAGGAAAGTCGTGCCAAGTTTTATGACCATTGTTAACAAGATTTGTCATTAGTAAGAAAGTCAATGCTGCAATTGATGCTTTAACCAAACACCAAGTAAACAATTTATTTGCTTAAGCGAACCGGCTATTTTAGTCTTCTTGTTTCATAAAATGAGAAAAACACTCCTATACAACACAGTTTTACCATCACTGTACACTGCACATAGATTTACATGCAGCAGCCTGGGGGGTGGGGGGGTCTGAGACATAAAATATGAGAAAATGTAACTACATCAGTGTAGCACACAGAGGAGCACAAGGTGTTTATCGTTTATAAAAAATTATTTGTAATAGCGTTAAGTCAAAAAGCTTTCAGAAAACCCTTTATTAGGAAAACAAACATTTATTGTTGTTCAGTTGTTTCTGTATTGTGCATATGCTTGCTAACAATAAAACAGGGACAGGTGAGGGTTTAATGGATTTCAATCAAAGGTAAGATGAACTAGTTTACAATAAATCTGTATTTTAAAGACTCTGTGGTGGTGGTGGTGGTGCAAACATTGAAGCATTTCTATAGTTTCTGTAAAATAGCAACCTGCGGATGTGTACAGTCACTTTTCAATTCTAGAGCGGCGGGGAAAGAAGAAAATAATTAAATAATAATCACAGAAAACTGTATAAGAGTGAGGAGAGTGAACGATATGCAGACAAAAACTGTTCTTACCTCTCCCATCCCCCTCGACTCCAAAGCAAGAGCTTGAAAATCATAGTTCATTTCATCCACTGCACGGACCTGAGACAGATTTAAAAAAAAAAGGTTTTTCATGAACATTTTAAATTAAACAGCAATGATTTAACAAAATGTAAACTGTAAAATTGTACCTGCAATGCTAAAGAGTGCTTGTTGTAAGAATATGTGACAATTCAATAGAATACATAAACATTCATAGCAAAAAACTAACATTTATTCTTTAATCTGTGCAATTGTTTTTACATTACATAACATTCTGGTTTTGTGAAATAAGCCAGACATGAATTATGACTTATACAGCATTTTGAATATGCTGTTAAGCCAATAAGAGAATGTTGTTTAATTCTCTTACATGAAATCCCAAAGCAAATAGTCCTGACTGTTCGACTTATGTTAAGGTATCTGACACGATCATTTAGCTTTGGTTATTGCATGACCGCCCCCCGGCCCACTATACACGATGTGTTAAGGAAAAATGAAAATGAAAATAAAAATCTGAGAAGGACCTTTTTAAAAAAAAACATTTTTAGACTAGGACCTATGCAGAGCTAAATACAAAAAAAACATCTGCACAGACTACACATGATGATTTATAAAGAGAGGCGATTACACTCGTTCTTCTGCAGGGCACAATAACTTGCTTGTATGAAACAGAATAGTTTGAATGAAGTTTGAAAGAAAAAAAAAATGAAATAACCTAAACACGAGACGGGGCTTTGTATGTAGCAACAAAAAAAGCTGCAGAGCAGCTTAAACTACTGTTGAGACAGAATGTGAGGTGTGGCTATTAAATGACAACACAAAGACAGGTTTTGAAATTAAAAGAGGATTGGTTTCCAGTGCACCATTGGCTTAACATTACTACAGACAGATTATAGACATTTCTCAATATATGGTCAGCAAAAAAGAAGCCACAGCTGTGGGAAAATATCTCCATCCATATCAGTATGCTGAGCTGTCCTAGTGAAGCCATTTCTGGCCAACTACATGTCAATCCTCCTTATTAATCTGATCCAAGTACCACGCAACTTTATTTATTTTCCTTCAAAATCACATTTGCGTTTAAGAGAAGCACTTCCAAGTCTGATCCAACAGTGTAGAATAAAACCATGAAGCCTCTTAGACCACTAATGGAAGAAGACTTACTACGCTGCTTTGATCACTGAAAGCCCCGAGTGCAGCAGTCTGTAGGTGCAGAAGGGGAATAATTTGAAGGGGAACAGAATTAAAAGACAAGCTTTCTTCATTAAAGTTTAATTGCAGCATTTATTTCATTATTTAATAACCACACTTTCTATTACAACTCTGGCTCAGTCAACATGGTGAGACTCACACCCCTGTTGTGCTGACACAATGGCCAAAACTATAATCTTGCTGATGTCTGTTGTAAATCAGAAGCAGTGCTATGGCTTTTTAATACTTGTAGTAACAGACTGGTGATCTCTGAAATCTGCACTCCAACCTTCACCTCACGTTTGACTGGGCAAACGGCTGTGGACAGACCTGTCTGTAACTCCAATAATGACAAAGTACTACATTTAAACAACAGATTGTTTACTTGCTGTTTATACCAATATAACAATCAGTGAAAATTGAGGACTTGTTCTGTCTGGTAATTATACTAAACTGCACATCACCGCATGCCTTAGCTCAGTAAAACAAAAAACAAACCAACTCTTTACCTGATCGATATGATTGGCATCCCCAGTAGGCCAGCGATGCTTGCTAGGTGTGCAACTTACAAGCTGCTCCCCAGGCTGCCTCTGAAAGAAGTACCCTACTGTGGCGTCATCCTGAGACCTCCCGCTCAGCGGGGGCTGTGGGGTACCTGGGGTAGGGTTAGGAACCCTGTCCATGCCCTGTATGTGTGGCCCTCCAGGAGCCTGACCAGCTCCGCCAACTGTGGCTAGGGGCCCTCCGCCATGAACTCGGACACCCCCAGACTCAGGAGCACCATTTGCATGCAGCATCCCACCTCTCGTCTCCTGCCAGGCCACGTCATTCATACCTAGGATGCTGCATGGAATGCTCATTCCACGGGAAAGCCTAAAAAACAACAACAACAAAAAAACAGACAAAGTAAGATTTACTCACTGAAATGTATATTTTCTTATTTCAATTTCACTTGCATAAAATTGAAAGAAATCTTATTAGAGGATATAGTATCTCTGTGTGTCCTGTACAATTACATATAAATGACCAATAAGAAACATTAGGCTATAAAAGACTCAGATGTAATTTTAATTTCATTATACAATGTAATGTAGCACCCATTACAATTTGGTGTTTACGGCATCATAATTGGCTTTTATGAAAGCCCATGCTATTATAATGCGACCATCGTGGACTTATTAAATCCTCCTTGAGCCTTCAGACAAAAATCAGCTTTTACATCCCATTAAAGATGTTCATCCAAAAGAATAATAAAATGATAACTAATGCTTTTAATTTTCCTCGCTGGGACAAGACTAATTCCCGAGCTGCTAACAACACGCCAGGGATATAGTTGTCTAATTCTGCTTAACTATTTGTGCTACAACAGGTTAGTAATGTTTTGTTAAATTAAAAAGATCGGGCCAAGAACGAAACAAGCGACTGACATCGATGTTGGTGGCTTATAAGAGCAACACCGCTCGGTAACGTTGTCGTTAGCCAAATTCTAGCTGGTGACCATACGACTGGGGATACCAGCAATAAAGCTTCGACTACCACACAGACATACACGCATAAATGCAAATATTCAGCGATAGCCACGACTGATTCCTGAGATGATGTAACGAGCTTGCAACAACGTATTCAAATTTGAAACTGTTCATTGTGGCACACCAATTAGCAGCTTGGCTAGCTAGCCTAGCCTAGCCAGCAGCAAGCAAGCCGCTGTAATAATAAGGAAGCTACCTTAACGACTTTCAGCGGGGATTTGCGTAAATGTTTATTTATTTATTTATTTATTTATTAGATTGTGTTTGCTTTGTGGTTTGTTGCCTCGCTTCTTTTTATTGTTTACTTTCCCCCCCTCATGTATTTCTGCTAGCGGAAATCGAACATGATTAAAGCTAACCATTGGTTCTCTGGAGCTAACTAGCTAGTGCTAACCGCAAAGGGCCTGTTGTGTTTATTATTGGTGAGACATCAAAGAAATTCGCTTAATTCACTGCTGTTTTATAGTCAGCGGTTGGCTTTGCATGTTAAATAGAACACATTTTCTCGACTTATTATCCGATATTCACTGTACACAACACGTTACGGCCATCTCCGAGAGCTAACAAACGCTAATAGCCATGTTGCTGTTGTTAGCTAAAACATCAGCCAAACACTGAGTGGCTAAACAACATGGCCCCCCTTCAAGTTCCAAACAGAGGGGCCTTAACCGCTAAACAAAAGGGGAAATACTCGCACGGCGGCAACCGCTTCCAAAGCAGTCCCCTTACACAGCTTTGGATTCGGTTGTGAACAGATGTGAGGGCATACTCACGCGTTGTCGTGTCGAGAGAGGATCTGTGCTTGTTGCACGCCGTCAACCCGATTCTATATTGTTTTGTTTCCTTGGAGAGAGAGCGGTGATTTAGCAAAGCTTGGTAGTCAAAGCTAACAGTTTGTCTACGCTAGTGCCCCCTCCCTGTAAATAGCGTGAACTACGTAGACATGCGTATAACAATGTCAGTATCAATTTGCCTTCCCAGCGTGCCTTTTGAGCACCAAACCCCCCTGTGTTAGGCAACCTAATATGTGGTATCATAGAAATTAGTCTCAGAGACACTTCCCCACCCAAAATCACTCTCACATTTCATAGGATAAACTGGCTTAGTCTGAATGAATCCTCATTAGACAGCCGGCTCATGTCATTTTGTGAACAAAATGCTGACTCAGTAATAAAAGTAGCAAGCCAATGTGTCCGGGAAGCTTATTTGAAAGGGAGGTTTCAAAGAAGAAGTACGTGTATATTTATCGTCATCGTGCTGTGATTTTAGTTGATTTCGCCTGATTCTCAGTCGGGTGGATCCTCGTGGTCAGTGACCCCTCCCTCCTCCAACGCGAGAAAAACCCGACGGGACCCAATCACCTTTTCCTTTACAGACGGTGATCTCACCTCCCCATTTCCGATTGGATTGCTATATTTAGGAAAACGCCTTACGCTTTATAAAGAGATTGCTGTAGTTTGTGGCAAAAGGCTCCGGAGTTAGTGGAAAGGACTGACTTGAGGGACGAGTTTGACCAGTATCTGCTTAGAGTTTAAAAGCTACTGGACTTGACACGACTAAATATTTACAACTGCCGACTTTGGACTGAGCCGCGTTTGAGAGCGAGAACTGGGAGAGGCAGCAATGGCAGACATACGAAAGAAACTTGTCGTGGTGGGCGACGGTGCATGTGGGAAAACATGTCTACTGATAGTATTCAGCAAAGACGAGTTTCCAGAAGTGTATGTCCCGACTGTGTTTGAGACGTACGTGGCGGACATAGAAGTGGATAACAAGCAAGTCCAGCTGGCTTTGTGGGACACAGCCGGACAAGAGGACTACGACCGGCTGCGGCCGCTCTCCTATCCGGACACCGACGTCATTCTGATGTGCTTCTCGGTGGACAGCCCGGACTCGTTGGAAAACATCCCTGAAAAGTGGGTCCCTGAAGTGAAACACTTTTGCCCGAACGTACCCATCATATTAGTGGCCAACAAGAGGGATCTCCGCAACGACGAGAACGTGAAGAATGAGCTGTCTCGGTTGAAGCTGGAGCCAGTGAAAACAGAGGATGGCCGGGCCATGGCCACGCGCATTGGCGCATATGACTATTTGGAGTGCTCAGCTAAAACCAAGGAGGGGATCTGGGAAGTATTTGAAACGGCAACACGGGCAGCTTTACAGAAACGACAAACAACCACAGGTGGCTGTTTCAAATGCTGTGTTTTAATGTGAACTGACTCTGGCTTGGGCGGGGGGCTACTGGGACGCGCAAGAACAGACGTTTCCTGCGTTGGGGTCTGTGTCTGGGCATGTGAGGGCAGTGACCATTGTTCGGACACTCCCTCGAAGTCGGATGCCTTTGCTTGAACCAAAACCGATGACTGCAAACGGAGCTGATTGGAACACACACGAATATCTGATGGCGGGTGTAATGTGGGGGGGGAAATACACTGGTTATGGCATGTTGGCATGTTCTTTTTGGGGTCACATGATCCCAGTCTGACTGGAAAAAAAAATCACAAAGCGTTTGATTTCAGTGGGCGACTTTTCAATCCCCTTCTGCATCTTCTCGTGTAGACGAGAAGGCCTGCTGGAGAGTCGAGATGACTCTGCTCTCTTTTTTTGTGTTTTAAAGTTTGCATAGGCCACAAGCCTTATTGCCAAGGTTATACTGTGTAACAAGTAAAGCAAAAAGAACAAATGCACTGTTATTTTTAATATGAGGTAATTGAAGTTTGATCTTGCACAAGACCAGGATGCTACAGCAACTCATAGAAAGAAAGCTTGTTAAAACTACAAGTATTGCCAACTTGTTGTTGTTGGGTTTTTTTTGGGGGGGGGGTTGTGATATTTTAGGGCACTTTTGCAAAGACATTTCATAGATAAAGGTTGTAATTGGTTATTTATGTTTTTAGAGTTTGTTAGTTTGGAGCACAGCTAAAAATAACGTATAATTTTGATTCCACAGTATTAAATGTCTTTTTCCCTTTCAAATTATGCAGCAGGTTAGATTTGATTCAAGGTTGACAAGACTACACCTGGACCAGTCTTGAAAAGGGCTAACCACAATGTCCTGTAGTTTTGCAGGTTTTCAGACAGAAACTCTGTCAGTATTAAGTGGGAGTCATGTTTTACAACTTTAGTTTTTTATGTTGCTAAGCATGCTTTTACACAAGTTTTAACTCATTTTGGCTAATTTATACAAACACATTGTCTTCTGTACAGCACATCTGAACAGCATCTTTTGAAGCACATACAGTATATAGTCCCATTTCCATCCAGCTGTCTCTGTTCTATCAAACACATGGGGGGGGGGAAACAGCTTGAAGTTTTCTGTTTGGGCACAGCTTCATTTAGAGTGGCACGGAGGATATTTCCCAGACACAATTAAGCACTTGAGACGGTGTGGCATGTGATGGTCTTGCTCGGTGAAGGGCGTTTTCTCAAAGTGTCATGAAACTGCTGTTTATGACCCAACAGCACACGCTCATGTGGGATTAAGCCATCTGATGGCAACACTTTATTGGAAGTGTTTCATGCAATTCTATTAGTAGAACACTTATGTAATAGTGACACACACTTAAACTAAAGGGCTTCCCTTTGATTATTAAAACATGAGAAAACGGTAAATGTGAAGTACTAATGATTATAGAGCTGTTAAACTGAATTAAATACAATTGAGAAAGAGAAAGTTTTTTTTTTTCTTTTTTCCCTTTTTCTTAAAATCTCAATGTCTTCCATTATGACAGTGAATGTACCTTAAATTTATGTTGTCAAAAATGTTACTGAAAGCTAAAATCAGTGTATTTTGAGCTGACTTTTTTTTTTTTTTTCATTCTTGTGAAAAGGATTCAGATTTTCTTTTTTTCTTTCAGTGTCAACATAAGTGTTGTGTAACTGTCCTCTTGCTTGATAGTGGGAGTGTTTGTTCATATGACTGTGAACATCAGTTACAGAGACTGTTGTTAAGGGTGAAACTCTTACTGTTCATGTTTTGCTCTTTTTACTTGTTATTGGAAACAAAAAAAGATGGATTTTTTTTGCTTTAAACACTTACTTTGTGTTTTACTAAGAAACTGCGCTGCAGGCACATCTGTGTTTAAAAATACTTTCCAGCCGAAGTTACAGTGGCATTTAAAAGTCACATTCCTCCTGTCTGCTGTCTGTTGCTGTCTTTTTTTTTTTTTTTTTTTTTTTGCTGACATACAGCACAGGAATGCATTGTGCTGGACTGGTTAATTTCCCACACCGGCCCCCCTCATGTGCCTCTGATTTGCAATGATTTTAGGTTAGTATTTGTGATAAGATGGTACAGTTTGCGTCTCCTCATACAAAAGGAAATTGTGGAATATGCCAAACATATCTCTTTGTAAGAGTTTATTTGATGCCATTGGTGTAATTACACAATGCTTTCTGTGGAAGAATGGTACAATTAAAAGAGGGGGGAAAAAAACAGAATGTAAGGGAACAAGTGGTACTGTTCTGGGAAAGTCAATAAAAAAAAAATCAATGTGTTTCACTAACTGCACTTTTTTCCACTCTTGTCGCATTTTCCTGACACACAGCTTTCTTTCCTTTTATCGTACAAAGAAACATTACGTATACTGATAAAATAGTTGGAACCTGCTGGTAAATTTAGAAAATTCACTCTATTAGTATTTCTTTCTTTATTTGCTTTAATCAGGATCCACTGAACCATCACTTTGATTCAGGCCTTTGAAACAAGAGTAAATCTAATGTACTTGTGTATTTGCAGTTAACTTTTGTATGTTTTGCTGAAAGAAATTTATGCTAGTTCAAAATACCTGCTCTTCAACAAGTGACAACATTAAATAACACTTATACGAAAATGAATAATTATACCCCACTATACAGATTTATGACCTAAATGCCCAAAATGAACAGTACTGGTAATTGTAAAAATCCTTTTTTGTTAATATTACAATATGTTAAAAATAAATATTTTAACTGCTAAAATATAATTATTGTTGTTAGCCATGAATTTCCACTTTTACCATTTTACAGAAAAGCTGAAAAAATATTTAAAGCACATTATTATTATTTTTACTACAGTTATTTACAAACATTCCTGAATAGAAAAATCAATTTTAGTGTTTGAATGTTATGTTTGGTTCATATTTGAGATCTCAGAGAAGTCCAGTGTACTTGTTCATATTTGGGTAAGAAAACATTGGATTCAGTTTTTCATTTGCCTAATAAATAATAAATAACAGCATCATTTGTTTTAGTTATAAATATATTTTTGATAGATTTAAAAAATATTTGCATTTTCTTGTTTTTATGACAGACAGTCTGATAAATTTGTCGTCGTTCCCATTATTATGAATATGTTTACTTTTAAGAGTCTCATAGTTTACTCGTTCTCATATTATTTGCAAACCCTTTAAAGATTTAAGTTTGTTTATACTTCTAATGACTTATTTATCACGTTATACGAGTCAATAAGCTGTATACTTATTTCACCACTTCTCATGATGACACATAGCCTGTAGCTGTCCCCAGACAAAATAATCCTATTATTCCAAAGGGGCAGTACATTTTGAGACTTGACTTCTAACTATTGTTATAACCCTGGTCAAAATGACTCTGTTTCTATATTGTGATTGTTTTATTATAAGAAATGTGTGTGTGTGTGTGTGTGTGTGTGTGTGTGTGTGTGTGTATCACAGAAACTATTTGTGTCCGATCTAAAATTAGACCAGAGGATAAAAATTACTAGCAAGGGTGTATTGCTGTGATCTTTAGGGAGTAAGCTTTTTATTGTTTTAAATCTGTACAGGAAAACATAAAACTACATGAAGAAATATTTATAGTCCATTAGCTTCCAATCTTTTTAACCAGTCAAGGTAAACTTTATGTAAAGAATGCACAGACATGAATGCAGTACAAACTGTATTTATTGATACCCAGACAGGGCTTTTGTTTTAAATAGTACAAGACACAAAGGGAGCACTGGGCGTCTGTTGTGAAATAATAAACAAAGGAACAAACATTATACAGGCATAATTTTTATTGCTCAGTTTGGTTTGCTGTTATGAAAATAGATTCACTATTACACCGTTGGTTACAAAACACAGAAAGTCAATACAGACACTATATCCTATATCATTGTTAGCTATGGTTGCTTAGTTGAATTTGGCAACAAATGGCAAAGGGATGTCAACCTCTACTTTTTGGTCACTTACTCTAACATATTTTTCAACATTTTTGCTTTTTTCCTTCAGGGATGTAATGGCATTGTTGTGCAGAGTATTAATGCCTTTCACCATTGAATTAATCCAGGACTGGATGTCAGCTGTGAGTTGTTTACTAGATATGTCAGCCAAAATATTTTGGAGTTTAGCAGTCACAGCTTTTAGATATTCCATTACAACTCTGCAGACCTCTTCAACCGGCTTGATAACGCCAGCCATAACAGGAGAGTTCATGGCATCGTTGTATGCAGTACTCACAAAGTCAGAAAGTGTCTCCAGATTCTGGGATTTCAGAGTTTGGAGAAGCTTCTCACTCTGTTGGATGGTAAACTGCATGATTGCTGATAATTTCTTTACAATGTCCTCCAGCCGGATATCTCTAAATTTTCTCACAGTAACAACCACTTGGTCCTGGATTTTCTTTAAAGCTACCAACATATCGTCAAGAATTTCCTTTCCACTGACGATGCGATTAGAACCTGGGAAGGTGAATTCAGTGGCTTGGAAATAATCAAGTGCCGTTGCAAACATGGAAGAAAGGTACTCTGGAATCTTATGGATTGCTTCTTCAGATACATCAGCAACAAAAGCAGTACATTTCTGATAGACCTCAAGCCCAGACAGCTTCTCTTTATAGCCAGGAATCTGGAACCTAGTCGCTCTCAGAAATTTAACAACAGCATCAAGGAACTTTTCAACTTTCTTCTGGTAGTTTTCGAGGATTAAAACAGTATTATCTGTGACAGTGGTCACAATCTTGCAAGATTTTACTGATTCAAGACTGTTAATAGCCCTCTTGAACATCACATTACCCTGCTTTTTAGCCTGTGCAAAGGAACCTTCGAGTCTTCTAACTTGTTTGTTGACCGCCTTGTATGTTATGACAGCAGATTCAGACACTATTTCCATGACCGCAGGCACCTGTTTCTTCGCTCCGAGCATCATCTCGTATGGTATTTCCATATTCCAGGTTGTTTGAAGGTTCAGCTTCTCAGAGTTGATCACAGACATCTTCAGACCCAAGATATCAATGTCTGTGGATGGCTCAGACTAAACAGGACACATAAAAACCAATAAGTTAATTATTTAAATAATACATCATTTAGGTTGGAAAAAAAATCAGCTTTTATTAGAAAGTGCATCGATAGTAGACTATCATCTTACCGGGTAACGACCATAGAGTCTTGCTTTCACTTGTGCCGGTCGCTTAGCCTGCATCTGAACTGCAATGAGTCCTGCAGATGGATTGGAAACTGAGACAATAAGGCCTTCTTCTGGATTTCCAGTAATCTCCTCATAGATTTCCATGGTCAGGTCAAGAATGTTGACCTTTGCTGTGTTTGTGATGGCGATAGCTACATTTTCAGTAGTTAAGAAGATGGTGCTGTCATGATGTCCCTCTAGCATTGAATGTTTCACATTGAGGAGAGAGGCCATTTTAAATCCACCCATCACGTTCACATTGGTGTTGCCCTCAATCATTCCATTCAGGATCTCAAATTCAGATGTTGAAGAAGCATCTAGTTTGATGGCGATGCTGTCCTGCTTTAGGATGCTTGCGTTAGTCTTGAGAGTGATCATTGGTGTCTTCATGGAGATCTCATAGGTCATATCACCCATAACTGGGATCTTGATGCTCTGAATTTTGGGCAGGGTGATTTTTGGAAGAGTTACCTTGCGCAGGGCAGAGGGCACACGCAGAGTGGGCATTGTGATGAGGGTGAAGTCAGGCAGGGGAATTGTGAATGTTGATGTCTCAATGTTCATCATGGGAACCTTATAGGCAGGGACAGTAATAGTTTTAGGCAACTCAGTGCTATATTTTTCATACTCTTCCTTTGCTTTGTCATATGATGTAGCGAGTATGGCAGCAGCCTTATCCTTGCCATTCATCATTTTCTTGTGCAGTGTCTTGAAATTGGTGTTAAACGCATTGATGACTGGATCCATATTGATGTTAATGGCGATCAACTCATGGTTCTTAGTGTACTTCAGCTTGGAGCTCATATCAAATGTTTGCTCTGTTGTGATTAGTAGATTGCCCAGACCAGTGTCTTCCCACAGTGAGTAGTCCTCCACTTTTGGTGTCTTCATGTCAACAAATGGCAAGGTAATTTCAGGAATGGTGATAGGCTGCTTCAATACATCAAGATTGGCATCTCCTTTGATTTGGGAATACAGGTTAATTTCTGTTTCTCTGTTGTCCACAGCAAAGTAATGGGAGTATTTGTACTGGTTGAATCTAGCCAGACCTGTCCAACTAGCCTGCTGCACTTCGGTGTTCACGGTGAAAGCAATGTCATTCTGGAGATCTATCTTTCCAGACAGCTTTAATGGAAGGGCAATTTTGGTATTTGCTGTGTTCTTGGTATCAAGCTTAAGCTCATTAGGTGTGACCAGAGCAAGGGCTGAGTTTGAGAGAGTTCCTTCAACCTGACCAACCAGCTGTGCACTGTGAGAGGCAGAGAAATCAATTTTCATGTCTTCAACCTTTGCCTCAAACTTGAGTTCTGCAACGCTGTTTTTAATGAAAGGTGTTTCAGTCTCAGCCTTGGCATCAACAACTACGTGGCTGAAAATGCATATTTCAGCACCAACATTCTGATTCGTTTTCACAAAGTTGCTGTCTGTTGTTCCAGTGAAACTCACTTTGGCTTTATGGAAATCCATGACCACTGACAAGTCGCTCTTGTGGCGTGCCTCATCTGAGAAGTCCCGAATTGCATATTTTTCTCTGGCCACATTGTTAAAGGTCAGTTGGATGGAGCCATCTTTAAGCAGGAAAACTACATTTTCTTTAATCTCCATTTCACTAAAGATGTTAAGGGCAGGCATGTTGATGCCATGTACGTACGTAGTGACTATGGTGGTTGAAATTCCATTTTCCATGTTTAAGACTGCATTGTTAACAAGGGTTGCAGAGTAGAGCTCAGTTTTTGCTGCTGCAATAGTATCAGCAGAAGCTTCAGCTGTCAGACCATAGAAGGTCATTTGACCCTTGTGGTCAAGTTCAAAAGACGACTGATCAACCTTGATGAGCTCAGAGATGGACACATGACTCATCTTGGGCACAGATAAATGTGCACTGGCTTCCACAGTGAAGTCAAGGATTCGCAAAGTAGATGTAGTCTTTGAGATGAGGTTCATTTTGAACTCTGGTGTATCAGAAATTGTTGTGGTGTTCTCCAGGTCAGCAGTGGTTGTGAGTTTATAATGAGGTGAAATAACTCTGAACTCTCCATAAAGTTTTCCAAAACAGGGGATCTTGCTCATTTCTGCCACTTTCTCTTTCAGCTCCATGGTGAGGGTGTCATAATCAAAGGACCTTACTTTCTGGATCATTCTGATGAAATAGTCACTCATGTCATCAATTAGCTGTTTGAAGTCAAAGGCATATAGCTCATTCAACAGCTCCTGAACAGGTACCATTATGTTTTTCATCACAGGCTGAATGTCAATTGACCTGAGAGCATCAAATGCACGCTGAATCTTTTCTCTGACCTGATACTGCTTCATCATTTTAACAATCTCATCCATGAAGGCTCCAATCGTTTTTTCAACTTCAAAGCTGGAGAGAATCTCTTCAATTTTGGTATAAATCACTTGGAACTTGTTTTCAATGTCATGTTTCTTCATCCAAACCATTATGGTGTCTTTGATAGATTTCAGTATGTTCATAACTTTTTCAGTTGGGAGCTTGGGTGTCAGGTTGGTGATGTAGTTTTCCATTGAGCTGATGAATTTTCTCAGGTCTTGGACAAACAGTTTGAAGTCAAAGTTGTTAATGGCCTCCTTTAGTTCTGCCACCTTGAGCTGGAACTTGGCACTGATCTCATACCTGTTGTTGATGTCTTTTAGCATCTCAATGCTGTTGTCCATCAGTACCACCACTGTGCTCTTCATCTTTTCAATGAATGCAGGCAGATGCTCAATAAATGGGATCTGGAGAGAGTGACTGTCACTGCTCTTGTCATATTTCACAAATCCAGAGATGGCATAATTTTGACTGGACTCACTGAAGAGGAGAGTGGAGACTGCTCCTGCCATTTCAACACCCATTCTTTCTGCATTGTTGTAGGCACTCATTTCCTGTTCAAAGGCGTGCTCATTTACTTTAGATGTCACCTTCAGTGCGACACTTTGCTCTTGGAGGTTCAGCATGCTGCTGAACTTGTTGTCCATATTTGTTGTAATGGTTGGTCTGCCTTCTAGTTCATGTGTGGTTGAAGCTCTGTACTCAAATGACTGTGTGAAAAACATGGGTTGTGCTCTCAGGAGGAATTTGCTGTATAATTCGCCACTCTGCTTTCCATACAGATTCACTGCACCATTTGAATTGAAAATGGAATCAATGTTCAGGGTGAAGGGTGCAGCCACAGTTGCAACTTTGCTGTCCAGATGAAGAGATGGGGAGTTGAAGTTAGCCACATTGTTGAACTTCATGGTCAGGCCAGCAACCTCGATATCAGTGGTATGCGTCATTTGAGTTCCCAGGAGTTTACCGTTGGTGTTATACTTTGCAGACAGGACCATGTCAATAAACTTGATTTCATAGGTGTGTCTGAGCTCTTCCTCTGAGAAAGCTCCCATCACTGTTCCAGTCAGCTCCAGGTTGTAGGGCTCTGCCTTGAACTGGGCATCATTCACGAAGCTAACCTCCATTATCTTCAGGTCATTTTTCACAATAACTGAGGCAGCAGAACGGCCCATGTTGACTGTGATGTCATGCTTGTAAGAGTTGCTGCTGTCAAGCAAGTTGTCAGTCTTGGACTGCAGGGTAAAAGATCTCAGTGTAAGAGACAGTGCATTTGTGTTTTCAGTCCTCATCTCCTTGAAAGATCCAACCATGTTGTTAGAGAGAGTCAAGCCATCTTCATTCACTCTGAAGTTCACTCTGTTCCTGCTGTTAATATCAAAGAGGTTAGCCTCAAAGTTGCTGTTAAAGTAGACTTCTGTGGTTGCAATCTTGCCTCCAATGGTGAGCTCTGCTTTGTTTTCTTTAATGCCTCCTTTTGTTGTGAGAGACATGGTGGCACTTGAAGTGTCAACTGTACCATGGAAAATATTCTCAAATGTGAATGGACTGTGCTGGGCGGTTGTTGTACAGCTGGTGGTCAGGCCATTGGTGTTCAGGGAAAAGGCGGCCTTGTGAGAGGCGATGCTTGAAAAGATGTTCATGGAGGCCTCAGTGTTGACCTCCATGCCAGAGGGATTAAGGGAACCGGTAAGCAGTGAGTAGATACGGTTGCTTGTATCATCGGCTAGATTCTCTATTCTGAGACTGGCCTGTCCTCTAGAGGCAGCAAAATCTATCTGGCTCCGAAGCATCCTCTCGTCAGCCTGTGTCTCAGAGCTGGACTGGATGGTAAACTTGAGATCCTTGTACCTAAGGTTAATTTTGGTGTTGTGCACAATGGGGTCGCTGTTCACTTTAGTGTTAGAGTCAAACAGAAGCTCTTCCTCTGCATATGATGCCTTCATCTTGTTTTCAAGCTTCAGGTCTTCAGACTTCACATTCAGTGAACTCTGCATTATTGCTTCTTTCTTCGCTGGGTCGACCGAGAAGGTGTAGAGATAGGTGGTGGAAGCGGTCATGGGTCCAACAGTGACACTTCCATTTGTGTTAACATTTCCAAAAAACTTTTTAGAGTCAAGGGTCATCTGGGTAGTAATAGTCAGGGAGGTGTCCAGACCCACAGGGGCAACAGCATGCACGTTGTAGCGGCCAGTTGACATCAAACTGTCTGTGACTGCAATGGTTTCCTGAACATTAAAACCTGTGGTGATCAGCATGTGTTTCAGGGAACCATCAAGAGTGAATTCCATAGTTTCCACTTCTGTGTCAGTGATTTTGGTTGCTCCTTTAGAACAGACAAATAAAAAAAATTAACAATTCGTCTCAGCGTCTATGTTTTTTCTGCACTGTTCAATAACAAATGTATAGTTTATAAGAATAAAGAATAAAGAATTACCCTCAGCTGAAAATGAGAGGAATTTGATTGGACTGTCAGCCACAATGTTGAATTTGGCCACATAGTTAGGAGACTCTGCAGTGTTGTTACCAGCAGACGCTGTTGCCTCCCACTTATAATAGTTGGTGTCGACCTTGGCAGCCATTTCCACCATGCCCATCAGAGGCAGGGTGAGATCATAGTCAGATGGGATGTTAAAAGTTGGGATTTGGATTCCTCGTGAGGCAAAATCTATGCCCAACTTCGGCATGGAAATGTGTGGAGTGGTGACCATTTGAGGTATCCTCAGCTCCTCAGATGATTTGCCCCCAAAAGGAACTGGGATGGTGATAGTCAGACGGTCCTGGTTGAACTGGTATATCAGTGTGCTTTCACTGTTGAAATGGTGAGAGTAGGGAACTTGTTAAAATGTTGTATTTATTCAGTATAAGGTTTGAAAGGTTTTTTTTTTATTATAATAACAATTGTGAAGATACTAGTTAATGTTTTTGCTTCACTTACAGGTTCATGAACAGGTTTTCAGGCACAGATGGCATTTCCATCATAGCTAAGCTGTTCCTCAGTCTCGCCATATAGGGACAATCAGCTGAGACTTTGTCCATCCAGATATTGCTGGCCTGATTAAAACACATCATATTTCTTATGATTCAGTCTGGACAGACTAAAAACTACGAAATAAACATTCAGTTAGTATAAAATTCTTTTTACCTCAATTCCTTTGTTGAGGATGTGTCGTAGTTTCATATCAGTCTCGATAACCCGCTGGTCCATAACATCCTCTGCAGTCTTCCTCAGCCAGGCCTGGACGACCTTAGTGTAATGCACTGGGACTTTTGTGTCAGCATTCATGTTGGACATCAGCTGAACCTCAGCCTGCTCTTCGCCTGTGACAGTAAAAAGACAGTGTTTTAAACTGTGCCTGACATGACCATTCTTTGAGCTCCATTGCCACTCTTCTTGAGCAAAATTACCATATTTGAAGGTGACTGCCTGAATGGAGGAGATCTCTGGGAGCTTGACATCACTTCTGATCTCCATGGTGAGTCCGTCGGCTTTGCTCATGGTAGCAGTGACTGTGGCATCTGTCCTGAGTGAGGGGACTAACAGCTGAAGCTGCAGCATGCCATCAGTCATAGCCTGAAGCCTATAATTAATAATAAAAAAAGCAGTTAATTTCTGCAATGAGGTCAGTGGAATTATAGTAAAGTAACAGAACAGTTTAGGAAAATATTTTGCTGGGTTTACTCACTTGGCACGGCCAGTCAGAGTGAGTTGAGGCACGTTCTTGTTGGAGATCTCGAGGGTAATAGATTTGCCTCCGGCATTGCTATCTGTCATGCCGAGCTTGACGCCCGCCTCAACATCAAAGTCAGGTATGTTGATCTGAGTGCTGAAGACATTTCTGTTCCTGTTGTATGTCATGGTGACTGTAGCCTCAGTAGGCTGAGCACCTGACGTCACAGAGTCAGAAAAAGGTTAATCACTTATCTGTATAACTCAAAAAAAGAAAAAGAAAAGAAAGAGGCAGCACATGTAATAAAATTCTTGATTAAAAAAAAGCAATATTCATACCTTCGGCTCTCAGGGTCATCTTCACAGAATTAACCTTGTGGCGTCCGTCCTTTTCTTCGCCATAGGTGATACTGGCTGTGTACTCAGAGACCTCTTTAGTAGGCTCAATGTCCAGAGCAAACCTTGGGTAAAAATAAAGTCTTTAGTACATTTTTATTTCTTCTAATGCAATTTGGTACTGTGCAGCAATAAAATCTATAATCTCATGTGCATATATCCAGCTAAAACCACCATCTGAGATGAGCTAAAATCTTTTCATCTTGACCTATTCTTATCTGTATTTAACCATCTTCTTTTCAACTGTACCACAATATACTAAACAATATTTAGCATTAAATGGAAATATGTTACATGATCATATTTAAGGCATTTCCATTTCTTATTTAACAAAGAAACAAAGCAAAACCTGACTTTTTAAAGGACATCTTACTCAGTCTCTCCGTTCAGAGGGAAGTAAGGAGCAGCCGTTTTGCCAGGAGCGTCACCATGAAGTGTTTTTGTGCAGTATTTGACTCCAGAGAAGAGAGGGCTGCAGCTGGAGTCGGCTAGTCTGTGTGGGATCACTGTAGCGTGTCCAGCACCCACAATCATAACTTTGTTGCTATTTCAAACAAAGAACAGCAAAATTACTTTACAACTTCTAACAACATTATTAAAAACACAGAATATATGAAATGCAATACGCTCCCTGTTGGTAGTGTTCTTTATAATTAATATTTATATGATATTGATTGAATAATCAATATCAATTAATACCATTTACTTGTATTACACAAAGTAAGTTATCAGATTTTTTTTTTACCTGATTCTTAAGAATTTCATGGTGCCCTGTGGAGCAGGGATGGAAAGTTTGACCTGGTTTTGCTCCATGGTGATCTTGGCATTGAAAGAGCTCTCATGGTACATGTTGGTGTGCATCTCAACTGAAGAGACAACAAATTCAGGCACATGGATTCCCATCTGAGTCATGAACTCAATTCCAATTGCGGGCATGAACACCAGCTCCTGGAAACAAAGGGGATCACAGAAAAATTGAAGTGTGTGGGGAAAAAATGACCAACAGTCAGGATTAATATGACTGAGAATTCTACGTACATGTCACAGAAACAAACAATTAAAACAGCAACATTGTAATAACAATTGCTGTTTTAGTATGGTGCTAAACACAGGTTAAATACAGTAGATGGAAACCTTACCATGTTTGGAGTCATGCGAAGACCTCCTTTTGCACCAGGAGCAAAGGTGCCAGACAGAGCAAATGTCAGAGGCAAGCCAGATGCTGTTGACATCATGAATTTGTTGTCCATGAAGATGTAATGGGCAAAAATCTCATTGCGAGTGCTTGAAATCAGGTTAGACATGACCTGACAGGGAGAAATACAGTTAACAAATAGAGTTTTTCAGCTGCAAATAAAAATAAATCTATATAGACACTATATTAATGACTGCAGAACACTACCTTTGTAGGTACTATCCTCATGAAAATGTCTGCATACATCATTGCATTTTCAGCAATAGACTTCAGTTCATTGCTCTTGATGTAGCCAAGCTCAGCTCCCATTAGCCTCAGGTAGGCCATGGCCTCTGGGGACTCTCGGTTCTGCAGGTCTTTTACCAGCTTGTTGAGGTTGCGGACAATTTCTGTTGCAAGGTTTTCAGGAGCCTTAAGAAAAAGGGACCAATATGTTAGATACGTTGGTGTGAGTGACAATGATACGTTCATTAAGAATAAGAGTGTTTAACAGAAACAGTTATGCGAGTGATATACCTTTTGCCCCTCTATTTTCAGTGGAGCAACCCATTTCTCCAGAACTTCCTTGATCTTTGGTGACATCTGTTCTTCAGCCCAGTACAGAGCCTTGGACACTGTGTCAGGGAAGAATCCATTCTTGCCAAACAGAGCCTCAATGGTTGGCTCAAAGCCTTTTCCTTCCATGCCAACCTGCCAAAAAGAATTTAATAATATGAATACAAAAATGAACCAGGAGTTGTTGGGGTTAGGTCCCATCAAATAAAATGAATCCCCATGAATAAAGTTCAGCGTTAAAGGTGTAAAAATGGCATAAATAATTGTGCGTGAGAAGCACTGTACATACCTCCCAAATATCCATGCTGTAACCAAAAGCATTCAGGGTAGTTTCCAGCAAGACTTCTCTTGGCAACGTGCTGCTGGGATCGAAAATGACATTGCCTTGAATTTTGGCCGCCATGCTCTCATGTGCCAATCCCAGCTCATAGTTGCGAGATTTTGTGGTGTAGTCGCTGTGTGTAGAAACTTCTGTGTCCTGCAGGGCATCCATTATTTTCTCCCCAAGCCTGGAGTGAAGATTAAAAGTAAAACTATTAGCTGAGTGTAAATAGATGGGTGCCCAAATCGGCGCTATATTAGTATAGAACAACACATTAAGCTGAAAAATGCTTCATTCTTACTTTTTGGTCTCTGAATCAGTTGAGGAAATGATGTTGTAGATGTGGGAGGACACAAAAGCCCTGATCTGCTCGTTCTGCTCTTGGTTAAGCAGCTTCTTCACCACCTCAATGTCGCTGTCCTCGGGGTTTCTCATCAGTATCAGATAAGCTGCCAGACGTTTCTGCACAGCGCCCTTGGGATACTGGCTGACCCTCTGGAGGTTGGCACGAATCTGGACAGGAAAACAATTTGAAAAAACAGTGACTTAATGGTCTTTGTAGCTGCAGTTTGTCTCCACTATAAAACCGGGAAGCAAGGAGACTCCTCATGTAGAAGAGGAATGTGGTTAGTTACCTCATCTGTCACAGACATGCGCCTGAAAGCCTGGATGGCGGCCAGCTGCACGGACAAAGTGGTTGCGGGCTGTCTCATGCACTTGAGCAGGGTGGTCTTAATAGCAGGATCGGTGGCCTCCATTGCGTCTCCCATGTTGCCAACAACCTGGACAGAATATGAAAGCAAATCATAAATCATGCAATTAAATGTTCCCTTTAAAACTTTTCTATCTTTGTCCTCAGGAAATGTGGGATCATGTGTTTTTTCCCCTCTGTATTGTCTTGATATAATAAAGTTTCTTGAATGAAAATGTAGTCTTATTCACGTCTTGTTACCTACCCTTAAAGTCAGGAAAGTCAGGTCTTTGTCACCAGCGCAGTCTGCACCCAGAAGAGAAGCAATATAGTTGTAGACAGCTGTGATCTCTGGAGTGACTCCCTCAGATTTATACAGTCTAGAGGAAAAGACAGACATTAGGGATTATGTATTAATTTACAACAGGTACCACAATTCAGTGTTACTGCATCGAGGAGAGCGTCCTTCAGAATGTCATATATTTATGTTCACTTACTTCCTGGCTGCATTGCTCAAAGCATACATGATGGGTTTGCTCTGCTTGTACTGAGCCATTGCCAACAAGTCTTTCACCATCTGCTGTGAAGGGTTGGGCAGCAGCCCCAGGGCGTAGACAACAGCATCAACCTCAACAGCAGCTTCATGAAAGGTCCTGAGAAGCTTGAGCATGGCGCTAGTGCATTCTGGTGTACCACACTGAGCCAGAGCTTGCCACGTCAGAGAGGGTGAAATGTCTGTCATCTCAACAATAGCCGAGTTCAGGGTGTCCCCCTTCAGGCCACGAAACTCTGACACCAGCTGGCGGAAAAGGCCGGCGCGCTTCTCGCCCTCGTTGGTCTCTGACAGAGAGTTCAGCTTCTGCATCGTGGCAGCGACAGCATCCATGGTTTGCACTGGGGATTTGTCGTCAACAACATCCATGGGCAAGTACCTGACATTGTCCTCATCTGTACAGAAATAAATCACAAGCAGTGGAAAATCTATTAGAATCTGGATGTTAGAGACACACGTAAAATATTTATATTGTTTTTTCCCCCCTATTTTTTACTAAATTTGTTTTCACACAACAGAAGCACTCACTGTGATCAAAGATTCTGTCATTGATCTTGGCAGTCGCTCTCAGAGTCACAGTCTGCTTCACCATAGCAGAAATTCCATATTGGTTTCTTTTTTCAGAAGAGAGAAATCCCCAAATGTGCGTTAGATTTCAAAGAGAATTCACAAAATTATTCATGAAAAATCTACAAAAAGTCAAAATAAAACTTACTCATGGGACAAGGGCAGGAAGATGTGTTTCTCTGTGCAGGTTCCACTGGTCATGTGTTTCTTCTGGTTGTCAAACCTGTAGTTACAGCTCTGAGTGCTCCTGATCAGCTTGGACAGGCCGTATTTCTGACAGGCAATAAATAAATAAATAAATAAAAATTAATGTTTTGTCAGAAGTTTGGAGAATGTAGAATGCTGGGAAATGTAGATGTACTTTGTGGCTTGACGTTGGAAGAAAAAAGGGATGGATGTTTGCTTTGTGGTTTTATACTATGGAAATATAGCTTGGGTTCATTTAATAATGCAATCAGACCATATTTTTTTCCTGATGATTGAGTGCTGATATTTTGACTCTTGGCCTGAGTTTGTGATGGCAGTGTCAGATTTTTGTTGAACTCTTACCATCCCAGAGACGAGAGCCAGGGGACTGGTGTCCTGTCTGCGGGCAGTGAACCAGTCACATCTGGACAGATCCCTGCTGACTGTCACATCAGTAGCAATGTCCTGTTTGTTGTTGACGGTGAAGTCGGTGGAGCACACTCCGTGCACGGTGGGCTGGAAATGATTAGGATGTTCAAAACAATTCAATATTCAAGCTGTAAGAACTGGACCTATGGACGTGCATTCCTTCCTTTAACTTATCTCTTAAATCAGGTAATCAATCATTCTTAAAGATTACCTCCATTATGAGAGCAGCGCATGTCAATAACAAGATAAAGTTATCTAGGACTTTGACCTGTTGCTGAAAATTGTCATTGTTGGAACATGCTGTTACAACAGTGTATTTATCTCCTTTGACTGGGCCAGCTTATCTGCACCTTGTGCAACTTATCTATGCATGACTAAACAACAAACTGAATCAGGCTCTACTTGGTGTGATTTAATTGCCAACTATGAAGCTATGAAAATTTTCCCAAAAAAGAAAAAATCAAGTAATAAACAAGTGAGGGGAGCTACCATTTCATTGTTCTTCTCCTCTTCCATCACAGGCACCATGAGAGCTGAGACAATTCCTCTCTTGATGTTGAGGATGTTGACGGGCTCATTGTCCTCAGGGTACAGCCTGACATCTGTCTGTCCTTCAACTGTGATCTTTAGAGTGTTTCTGTTGACGTGGACAGATCATCATTTACAGCCTGCCATTCAGGTCACTCTTTGATTTCCTCAGTTACCCTGGATCCTAATTTCTGAGAGCAATTAACAAAATACATAAATCTTTCCTACAAACAAGATGACTCACTTCTCCATGGCAGCTTTGAAAGCCTCAGCTCCAGCAGCAGGACGATACAGTGGATTCCCCTCATCGTCAACGCCAACAACCTCGCTCAGAGAGCAGTCTGTTGTGCGGAGGATGAAGCTACAGGTCTGGGGCACATCAACCTCAACCTGTGCAGCAGAATAAACAGTTTGTTTGGACTTCTTGTTTTACATTCAGGGTCATGAGATTGCTGTTATTTTTCCTCAGCAATGATCTAAGCTCGAAGACTTACTGTGCAGGAGACTTTGGGGCCGCTTTTATTGTCTGTAGCTCCATTCACAGTGTTAAAGGTCTCAGCTTCGTAGTCATACACAAATCTTCTGAAGTGCCTGTATCTTTTGGCCACTGAAAAGTATTTAAAGCATTTACAGCAATAGTTAGAACAACAACAGCCAGTTTATCAAATGCTAAACTAAAATAAAAACTTCAAGGCTAGCTCCACTCAAACCAAAGTTTTACATCCAGGACTTATGGAACTGAAGCCAAATATTTAATGCGTAGTTCTCTATATACGTTCTAGGTATAATGGAAATTAAATATTTCAAGCTTCCCATTTTGATTTTCCCGTTTTATAATATTAAATTACACATTGTAAAATATTTACTTTTAAACAATGACAACAAAGACACTCACAAAAGCAGGCTGGAGATGGTTCCTCAACACTTCCAACATCTTGCTCTGAAAAACAAAAAAACCCCAAACAAACGCACAAGCTGCCATTACAGTGCAACAACACAATTGCAAATGATTGAATACAGTAATTATGCCACATTTGGCCGCTCTCTTATTCCAAGCGTGAGTCTCTGCGCATTTGATTTGGCAGATTTTATGCCAAATACGCTGTCTTATGCAAGCCCTAAGGAATTTGAGTCTCCAACCCGAGGGGAAACCGGGGATTTTTGTTTGGTGAATGTTTAAGCTACATGTTAAATACAGTAATAAATACTACTAATAAAAAAACATAGTAATTTTATTTGTCAGTGCCTTGCAAAACACTTAACACAAACTAACAATATTTACTGTAAATTTTTACATGTCGAAGTCTAATTAAATAGCTACACATTTGTTTTGCTCTATTTTAAAAACGTAAGAGACATAAACAGTATCAAATATCATCGTCTCAAATTTGTAAAATATGTGTTCCATTTCAGAGCAAGTTGCCAACTTTTCACAAAGCTAAAAAAAAGCATTCGTTACATATTTTTAAACAAACAGATTTAATTCACATACAGGTCTAAGTTTTAAAAATCCACTGCCTTTAAATGGAAAAAAATATTGTACTCACGGGCTAGTGTGCATGTGCCCAGAAACAGCACAAGGCAGAGCTTGTAACCCAACATCATGGGTTGAGCTCCTGGAAGCCTTAAGGTAAGAAGAGTCCCCCTCTTTCTCTGAAGACTAATTCTTGTGCTTTCGCCTTTTGGCTTTTATAGCTTTCAAGACGTACTGTATGTGATTGCAGGGACTTGCAAATGTGTTGCCCTGGTTCCAAAGTCTGAGCAGTCCTTGTGGCAGGTCAAAGGTAAAAAGACTGTCTGTCAGCACTGGGTGGGGGTGGCCAGTGATTATTCTAAATGACTGTTGTTTTATTATTTCTGGTTTGAGATCATCCTGAGGTCATTAATATAGAATGCTAATGCTAATGCTTATTGTTAAAAAAACAAAAAACACCCCCCCCCCCCTCCCCCTGACAATTTGTATCTAGCAGATAATTTATTATTTAGTGCTGTACTACTTTATGTGTTAGTAAGTAATATAGTGCAGTACAACATAGATTTTGTGGTACTAGGATAATACTAATGTTTATGTGTTATCATATATCATTCTATTTTATTACAACATTAATATACTCTTGCTAGCTAACATTTTTAATAACCATCATCAGTGTTGTGTAAGTACTAATCCTCATGGATCAATAACTTTGTTTGTATTTTGCATTCAAAGCTCAGGTCACAAAAACATTTGGTAGTATCAGGATTTTATTGACTTTCATTTCAACGCTGTGTGCCATTATTCTAAGAGGCAATCAGTTCAAACCGAGAAAGGTTTCAGTTTTAATTTTACAGAATTTCCTTTGGGATTAATAAAGTTTTTCTGAGTATTATTTCTTTGTTTCAAACTTATGACTGCATGAACGTTCATACGATTCAAAATATAGCTTATAACACAATTGTGGCACTATGATGTACTGCAAGTATGCGAATGCCTTCACATAAGCATGTGAACCTATATCGCCTGCTGCTAGTGTGCTCCTGCTTAAAGTTTGTTATCAGCATATATTAAAGCACGTCTCAAAGCATTAGGTGCTTTATGACATGCACATGGTAGATAGGACTCTAATGGGCCTAACCAGTCATCAGAAGTGCAGTGCATCTGCAGGGATCTCTAGGGTGGCACTTGGACATCCAGGGAAAAAATACATAGTGAAAGTGATTATAATGAGTAATTTCACTTATAGAATAAAATTAAAATGAAACCTTGAAATACCTGAATGGAAAACTCAAACCATATCTTCCTGAACAGGAAATATTCAGCCCAACTCCAATAGTTATGTCTTGCATTTGGGTGTAACATCATTTTAGGATCCACCCTAGACTCTTGTAGTCTTGTAATAGCCTTAAACCTCAACCGTGGCTTTTTAAACTGTTTATTCACAAAATAAGAAGAGTTTAGTTTTAGCTAATTCTAATTTGACTGAAATGACTTATACTGCAATGTGCACTATGCAATATAATTATTATAATATGACAAATGGCCTGAAGTAGTAAAGTGCAGAAGCTGCTAAATGAATGATAACCAGTGCCTCTCAGATCGCTAAAGGTCCAGTAATCCATAAACCTGCCCTTTGATTTCTCATTTGCTGTGGTGCATTCAGAATAACAGGGTGAAAGATGTAACTATGGCAAGGTTTCATAGCTTCCTGTAGGCCAGAGCCCCCTGGAGCTTTAGTCACTCCCAGTGGGAACCAGACTGGATGCAAATAAATCTCAGCAGTGGTGTCTCAGTATTTATGGCTAACCTTTCACCTCCTAAGAAAAGCCTGTGAAATCTTCTAGATAAGGCTCACAGGAGAAATGAACTCAAGATAAGTCGATCAGACACAAGAAGACTAGCTGATGTTGCACAAGAGTAACATCAGCACTGTGCAAAGGGGTTACAGTACAGTATGTAGACTATATGGACTATGTGGACTTATGGGAATATAGGAGAAAATGGTGAATTTTTGGGACTAATACTAAAAACGCTATTTAAGCCCTTTCACCAACACCTCCTGGTAACATGTCTGTTTCTTTTGCCTCTGCTATTAATGATTCCATTTTAATGTCAGAGGAAAAGGAGAAACCTTTATAATAACAAAAATTGTAAAATCTTTTTTTTACCAGTCTATCTTTGGACTAAAGTCAAGTTACCACACAGCAGATCATCTAATTTAGCAACAGGCCAGTTGCAGTGAACAAGATGATATGAGGTGACCAATCATTAGTTAGTTTAATGGAAAAAAATGTGGGCTATTTAAAAGAGTAATATGAAATATGCATTGAACCTTTTTACTTGGCTTTTTTATGTACTTTAATCACTCGCAGTATTATGGTTAAATATTTGATCAGGAAAAGAAATATGAAGTCGGACTCGTTCCCGGTGGGTGATGGGCTCCGCCAGGGCTGCCCTTTGTCTCCGGTTCTGTTCATAATTTTTATGGACAGGATTTCTAGGCGCAGCCAAGTGGCGGAGGGCTTTCGCTTTGGTGGCCTCAGAATCTCATCTCTGATTTTTGCGCATGATGTGGTTCTGTTGGCTTCATCGGGTGAGGGCCTCCAGCTCGCACTGGAACGGTTCGCAGCCGAGTGTGAAGCAGCGGGAATGAGGATCAGCACCTCCAAATCTGAGGCCATGGTTCTCAGCCGGAAAAGGGTGGAGTGCCCACTCCGGGTCGGGGATGAGTTCCTGCCCCAAGTGGAGGAGTTCAAGTATCTCGGGGTCTTGTTCGCGAGTGATGGGAGAAGGGAGCCGGAGATCGACAGACGGATTGGGGCTGCGGCTGCAGTAATGCAGACGCTGCACCGGTCCGTCGTGGTGAAGAGGGAGCTGAGTGTAAAAGCGAAGCTCTCAATTTACCGGTCGATCTACGTCCCTACCCTCACCTATGGCCACGAGCTGTGGGTAGTGACCGAAAGAACGAGATCGCGGATACAAGCGGCGGAAATGAGCTTCCTCCGAAGGGTGGCTGGCCTCTCCCTTAGAGATAGGGTGAGAAGTTCGGCCATCCGGGAGGGGCTCAGAGCCGCTGCTCCTCCACATCGAAAGGAGCCAGCTGAGGTGGTTCGGGCATCTGACAAGGATGCCCCTGGGCGCCTCCTGGGTGAGGTGTTCCAGGCATGTCCCACCGGGAGGAGGACCGCGGTAAAGTGAGCCGTCATTTGTGAGCCGCGGTCAAGCCAGCCGCCTCCTATCCGCCGCATAAATTTCCTTGCGCTTTTACACCAGTCTTTACGGTAGCGCCTTTTCGCTTTATGTGCCGATTGAAAGACTATACCCGATACAGTCAATACAATTATGGAAATGTCAGAAATTCATTAAAAATCATCCTGAGTAGTTGAGGTCCAACTTTCAACACATCCCTCCTCTGGGACACCTACTGTACCTGTGTGCCAGGTTTCACCCAGATTTACTGTAGAATTCCTCAGAAATTAAAGGGTACTTGTATTCAATGCAATACAGCCAATGCACTACAATTGTGTCAATTTTCAAAAATTCATTAAAAATCATCCTGAGTAGTTGATGTCCAACTTTCAACAGATTCCTTCTCTGGGACACCTACTGTACCTGTGTGCCAGGTTTCAGCCAGATTTACTGTAGAATTCCTCAGAAATTAAAGGGTACTTGTATTCAATGCAATACAGCCAATACACTATAATTATGTCAATTTTCAAAAATTCATTAAAAATCATCCTGAGTAGTTGATGTCCAACTTTCAACACATCCCCCCTCTGGGACACCTACTGTACCTGTGTGCCAAGTTTCATCCAGATTTACTGTAGAATTCCTCAGAAATTAATGGAAACATTTATTCAATCTAATACAGTCAGTACAATAGAATTATGTCATTTTTCAAAAATTCATTAAAAATCATCCTGAGTAGTTGATGTCCAACTTTCAACAGATTCCTTCTCTGGGACACCTACTGTACCTGTGTGCCAGGTTTCAGCCAGATTTACTGTAGAATTCCTCAGAAATTAAAGGGTACTTGTATTCAATGCAATACAGCCAATACACTACAATTGTGTCAATTTTCAAAAATTCATTAAAAATCATCCTGAGTAGTTGATGTCCAACTTTCAACACATCCCTCCTCTAGGACACCTACTGTACCTGTGTGCCAAGTTTCATCCAGATTTACTGTAGAATTCCTCAGAAATTAATGGAGACATTTATTCAATCTAATACAGTCAGTACAATAGAATTATGTCATTTTTCAAAAATTCATTAAAAATCATCCTGAGTAGTTGATGTCCAACTTTCAACACATCCCTCCTCTAGGACACCTACTGTACCTGTGTGCCAAGTTTCATCCAGATTTACTGTAGAATTCCTCAGAAATTAATGGAGACATTTATTCAATCTAATACAGCCAATACACTACAATTGTGTCAATTTTCAAAAATTCATTAAAAATCATCCTGAGTAGTTGATGTCCAACTTTCAACAGATTCCTTCTCTGGGCCACCTACTGTACCTGTGTGCCAAGTTTCAGCCAGATTCACTGTAAAATTACTCAGAAATTAATGGACATTTATATGCAATTCAATACAGCCAATACACTACAATTATGGAAATTTCAGAAATTCATTAAAAATCATCCTGAGTAGTTGAGGTCCAACTTTCAACACATCCCTCCTCCGGGAAACCTGCTGTACGTCTGGGCCAAGTTTCAGCCAGATTTACTGTAATATTCTTCAGAAATTGCAGGGAACTTATGTTCAGTGCAAGAAAGGCTGAAAGACGACCACCACTGAACAAGACACACAAGCTGAAACGTCAAGACTGGGCCAAGAAATATCTCAAGACTGGTTTTTCTAAGGTTTTATGGACTGATGAAATGAGAGTGAGTCTTGATGGGCCAGATGGATGGGCCCGTGGCTGGATTGGTAAAGGGCAGATAGCTCCAGTCTGACTCAGACGCCAGCAAGGTGGAGGTGGAGTACTGGTTTGGGCTGGTATCATTAAAGATGAGCTTGTGGGGCCTTTTCGGGTTGAGGATGGAGTCAAGCTCAACTCCCAGTCCTACTGCCAGTTTCTCGAAGACACCTTCTTCAAGCAGTGGTACAGGAAGAAGTCTGCATCCTTCAAGAAAAACATGATTTTCATGCAGGACAATGCTCCATCACACGCGTCCAAGTACTCCACAGCGTGGCTGGCAAGAAAGGGTATAAAAGAAGAAAAACTAATGACATGGCCTCCTTGTTCACCTGATCTGAACCCCATTGAGAACCTGTGGTCCATCATCAAATGTGAGATTTACAAGGAGGGAAAACAGTACACCTCTCTGAACAGTGTCTGGGAGGCTGTGGTTGCTGCTGCACGCAATGTTGATGGTGAACAGATCAAAACACTGACAGAATCCATGGATGGCAGGCTTTTGAGTGTCCTTGCAAAGAAAGGTGGCTATATTGGTCACTGATTTGTTGTTGTTTTTTTGAATGTCGGCGAGGATTCCGCACGGCACTCCCCTCCATTCACCTCGCGAATCTCCGCTCTCTTCCAAACAAAGTCGACGAATTACTGCTCTTAAACCGGACTAACAAGGACTTTGCACGCTCTGCTGCCCTCTGCTTCACTGAAACCTGGCTCAGTGAGCGAGTCCCAGACGCTGTCTTAAATCTGCCGGGCTTCCAACTTCACCGGGCGGACCGCGAAACAGAGCTCTCAGGGAAAACAAAGGGTGGTGGAGTCTGCTTCTACATTAATGAAGGTTGGTGTACTGATGTCACAGTGTTACAGAAACACTGCAGCCCACACTTGGAAAGTTTTCTCATCGACTGTAAACCTTTTTATTCACCGCGGGAGTTTTCTTCCTTCATGCTGGTCGGAGTTTACATCCCTCCACAGGCCAACGCGAACAACGCACTGTGCGAGCTGGCTGACCAGATTACTACCCTGGAGAGGAAATTCCCGGATTCCTTTACAATTATTCTTGGGGATTTTAACAGAGCAAACCTAAACCACGAACTCCCTAAATACAGACAGCATATAGTCTGCCCCACCAGGGACAACATCATACTGGATCACTGCTACACCACTCTAAAAGATGCCTATCGCTCTGTGCCCCGGGCAGCTTTGGGACATTCTGATCACTGCATGGTCCATCTTATTCCAGTTTATAGGCAAAAACTCAAACGTGCCAAGCCTGTAGTCAAAACTGTGAAGAAGTGGACTAACACAGCAAAGCAGGAACTGCAGGACTGTTTCGACTGCACTGATTGGACTGTTTTTGAAGCTGCATCTGAGAACCTAGATGAGCTCACGGACACTGTGACATCATACATCAGTTTCTGTGAAGACGTGTGTGTGCCAACAAAGACCTTTTGCACATACAACAACAATAAACCATGGTTCATTCCTAAACTCCAACATCTTCGCAAGGCCAAGGAGGACGCCTACAGAAGTGGTGACAGGGTCCTGTACAAGCAAGCCAGGAACACACTGACCAAGGAGATCAAAGCAGCTAAAAGGATCTACTCCCAGAAGCTGGAAGAACGGCTCTCAGCCAACGACCCTGCATCAGTGTGGAGGGGCCTGCAGGAAATCACCAGCTACAGACGCCCCCCACCCACTATTGAAGCAAACAAAGACCTGGCCAACGAGTTAAACACTTTCTATTGCAGGTTTGAGACGGACAGACTCCCACGCCCCACCCTCCCCTCCCCAGGGACATTGCTTCAGACATTGACCCCCAACACACCTTCCACCTCTCCCCCCTTCACCCTGCCCCTCCCCAATCAAGACTCAACGACCACCCCCACCCTCCCCAATCCAGACTCAACGACCACCCCCACCCTCCCCAATCCAGACTCAACGACCACCCCCACCCTCCCCAATCCAGACTCAACGACCACCACCACCCTCTCCAATCCAGACTCAACGACCTCCACCACACCTCTCACCCCCCTTTCCTCCTCCCTGAAACTAAGAATACACACTCAGGATGTGAGCCGACTATTCCAGAAACAGAAGCCCAGGAAAGCCCCCGGACCAGATGGCGTCTCACCCTCCTGCCTCAAAACCTGTGCTGAACAGCTGGCTCCCATCTTTACTCGCATCTTCAACAGATCCCTGGAGCTGTGTGAAGTTCCCTCCTGCTTCAAACGCTCCACCATCATCCCTGTTCCCAAGAAACCCACCATCACAGGACTGGATGACTACAGACCTGTCGCCTTGACGTCTGTGGTCATGAAATCCTTCGAACGACTGGTGTTAGCCCATCTGAAAGACATTACAGGCCACCAGCTGGACCCTCTGCAGTTTGCCTACCGGGCAAACAGGTCAGTGGATGATGCAGTGAACATGGGGCTGCATTACATCCTGCAACACCTTGACCGCCTGGGAACTTATGCCAGGGTCCTGTTTGTGGATTTTAGTTCGGCTTTTAACACCATTGTGCCTGAACTTCTTTCCTCCAAACTCTCCCAGCTCAGCGTGTCACCAGCTACCTGTCAGTGGATCACCAGCTTCCTGACAGACAGAAAGCAACAAGTGAGGCTGGGGGAGATCACCTCTGAAACCCGGTCCCTCAGTATTGGTGCCCCTCAAGGATGTGTCCTCTCACCACTACTGTTCTCCCTCTACACTAACGACTGCACCTCCAATAACTCTGCTGTCAAACTCCTAAAGTTTGCAGATGACACCACTGTCATTGGCCTCATTCAAGATGGTGATGAGTCTGCATACCGGCAGGAAGTTGAGCGGCTGGTACTCTGGTGCAGTCAGCACGATCTGGAGCTGAACACTCTTAAGACTGTAGAGATGACAGTGGACTTCAGGAGACATCCCTCAACTCTGCTCCCCCTCACCATATCAGACAGCCCTGTGTCAACTGTGAAGACCTTCAAGTTCCTGGGTACAACCATCTCCCAGGACCTGAAGTGGGAGACCAACATCAACTCCATCCTCAAAAAGACCCAGCAGAGGATGTACTTCCTGAGACAACTGGGGAAGTACAGTCTTCCACAGGAGCTGCTGATCCAGTTCTACACTGCGGTCATTGAGTCTGTCCTGTGCTCCTCCATCACAGTCTGGTATGGAGCAGCCACTAAACAGGACAGGAGCAGACTGCAGCGGACTGTACGGGCAGCAGAAAGGATCATCAGCGCCCCCCTGCCCTCCATCCAGGATCTGTACCTCTCAAGAACCAGGAAACGGGCAGGGAAAATCATCGCAGACCCCTCACACCCTGCACACAGACTTTTTGATCTGCTGCCCTCTGGCAGACGGTACAGAAGCCTGCAGACCAGGACCACCCGACACAGGAACAGTTTCTTTCCCCTCGCCATCTCCCTTCTTAACAGTTGACCTGTCACACTGCTCCCACTGCCAGACTGCAACTGCACCTTATGTACATTTTGTAGTATTCATTCCACCTCATTCATTTCTGTATTTTATGTATATAAGTTTAGATTAGTTATTTATAGTTGGTTTACAGAGCTTTGTGTATGTATGTGTAATGTGTATATATAGACACTTGTGTGTGTGTGTGTGTGTGTGTGTGTGTGTGTGTGTGTGTGTGTGTGTGTGTGTGTGTGTGTGTGTGTGTGTGTGTGTGTGTGTGTGTGTGTGTGAGATTTACATTGCTGTGCTTGAGAGCCACCATCTACCAGAACCAAATTCCCTGTATGTGTCTGCACATATACTTGGCCAATAAACACGATTCTGATTCTGATTCTGATTCTGAGATGTATATTTGTGAATGTGGAGATGTTATATTGGTTTCACTGGTAAAAATAAATAATTGAAATGGGTATATATTTGTTTTTTGTTAAGTTGCCTAATAATTATGCACAGTAATAGTCACCTGCACACACAGATATCCCTCTAAAATAACTAAAACTAAAAACAAACTAAAAACTACTTCCAAAAACATTCAGCTTTGATATTAATGAGTTTTTTGGGTTCATTGAGAACATGGTTGTTATTCAATAATAAAATGATTCCTCAAAAATACAACTTGCCTAATAATTCTGCATTCCCTGTAGGTCTGTTGACAGAGCTCTGTACAGGTCTGCTCGAGCTGACCTGAAAAGGGGTCCCACCTGTCCAGCAACAACACATGGCATGGAATAATAGACATCATAAACCACAGAGGCAGAACTGTGAAAACAGAAAACCTGAGTGTGCAGCTAGCAGAGGACATAAACAGCTTCTTTGCCCGCTTTGAAACACCACAACAGCAGCATTCATCTGCCTCAGCCCTGCTCCCATCCTCATCCTCACCTGGTTCCTGCACCGCTCCATTCACTGTAACGGAGCACGATGTCAGATGAGTGTTCCTAGCAGTGAACCCCAGGAAGGCGTCCAGACGGAATAAGTGGTAAAGTGCTAAGACCATGTGCCCACCAGCTCACCCTCATCTCCACCAGAATCTTCAACCTCTCACTGGATGAAGCAGCCATCCCATCCTGTCTAAAATCAGCCACAATCATCCCAGTACCAAAGAAGTCTCCCATCACCAGCCTGAACTATTATTGCCCTGTGGCCCTCACACCGGTAATCATGAAATGCTTTGAGAGACTAGTCCTTCAGCACACCAAGGATTACCTCCCCCCAGAATTCGACCCCCACCAGTTTGCATACCGTGCAAACAGATTCACAGAAGATGCCATCACCCTCCACTCGGTGCTGAGTCACCTAGAACAGCGGCAGAGCTACGCCAGAATGCTCTTTGTGGACTACAGCTCACCCTTCCACCACTCGCCCATTGAGAGCCTACTAACTTACTGCATCACAGTATGGTACAGCAGCTGCACTAAGGCGGATAGAGCCACCCTCCCAGCATGTTTGCAATGAGTAGGAGATGCTCTGTATCTCACTGTACAACTGTATAGTGACAAAGGTATTGGGTTCTTTTCTAAAAATTGCTATAAACAGAGGAACCCAAACTGATGAAAAGTGGCGAATATTTTTTTTCAAATGACTATTTTTAGTGGATTTTTGATATAGAAGCAGAATGACAGAATGTTAAAAGAAGTTACTTTTAGTCATTCTAAGCTGGGCATTGCGTTCTCTGGCTGTTCAAAGCCATGGAACTTTAGACTTTCCAAGCAAATAATGATGGCCATACTGATGTTCTTTTCAGTACATTTTACTTTATGTTCATTTTCATTTTTATGATGTTTCTATTTTTACATAATTCCTCCCACATAGCAAAATTGGTATGGCCTGGATCTGTCCCACACAATGTGCTTACACATGGCCTGCGTACCGCAAAGAATGACGGCCCTATGGTGGCCCAGATCTGGTTTACCAGAGGTGGCCCACACATGAGCCAGCACAAGGCCAGTTGCAGACACACTGCTGGCCCTGTGCTGGCCCAGAACAGTTTCAGCTCTGGCCCCAGATGTCAGCCTAATGTGTACCTTAGCCATGTAAGCCATGTAATAACAACATGTGCTGGAACATAATAGTGCAAAAGTAACATGACGAAACTCTGTTCAGACAGTGAATGGACTGATTCTTATACAGCACTTTTTTACTCACCCATATTACTCAAAGTGCTCTATACAACATGTCACATTCACCCAATCAGGCCAAATGTGGCATGCCATCACATAAACAGTGCCATCTTACCATGCCAGAAGTCAGCCAGCAGTGCCGGCTTGACACCAGATCCAGGCAAGACCCGTCTGCTATGTGGGATGACTTGTTCTTTTGGCATTTTAGTTGTGGATTATGTTTGGACTGTGTCTCTTGCCCTTTCAGTATTGTTTCCTTGTGCTTCTAAGTGTCCCTTTGTTTCTTTTTAGGTTATGTAGTATGGGTTAGAGATATTTTGTATGTTGTTTTTGTTTAATAAATCCGCCTTTTGGATTATTCCCTGATGTGCCTGAGTTCTGTTATTTAGTGTCACTTTGAAAGGACACACATCCAGCATTGACATATAATTGTTCTTTCAATTTTTGATAAAGATTACAGTGAATTGAGATGTAACTTGGCCCAGAGGTACAGTAGGACGCCCAGAGTAAGAAAGTGTTGAAAGTTGGACCTCAACTATTATGGATGATTTTTAATGAATTTTTGAAATTTCCATAATTGTAGTGTATTGGCTGTATTGAATTGCATATAAATGTCCTTTAATTTCTGAGGAATTTTACAGTGAATCTGGATGAAACTTGGCACACAGGTACAGTAGGTGTCCCTGAGGAGGAATGTGTTGAAAGTTGGACATCAACTACTCAGGATGATTTTTAATGAATTTTTGAAAATTGACACAATTGTAGTGTATTGGCTGTATTAGATTGAATAAATGTTTCCATTAATTTCTGAGGAATTCTACAGTAAATCTGGATGAAACTTGGCACACAGGTACAGTAGGTGTCCTAGAGGAGGGATGTGTTGAAAGTTGTACATCAACTACTCAGGATGATTTTTAATGAATTTTTGAAAATTGACATAATTGTAGTGTATTGGCCGACTGCATTGAATACAAGTACCCTTTAATTTCTGAGGAATTCTACAGTAAATCTGGCTGAAACTTGGCACACAGGTACAGTAGGTGTCCCAGAGGAGGGATGTGTTGAAAGTTGGACATCAACTACTCAGGATGATTTTTAATGAATTTTTGAAAATTGACACAATTGTAGTGCATTGGCTGTATTAGATTGAATAAATGTTTCCATTAATTTCTGAGGAATTCTACAGTAAATCTGGATGAAACTTGGCACACAGGTACAGTAGGTGTCCCAGAGGGGGGATGTGTTGAAAGTTGGACATCAACTACTCAGGATGATTTTTAATGAATTTTTGAAAATTGACACAATTGTAGTGCATTGGCTGTATTAGATTGAATAAATGTTTCCATTAATTTCTGAGGAATTCTACAGTAAATCTGGATGAAACTTGGCACACAGGTACAGTAGGTGTCCCAGAGGGGGGATGTGTTGAAAGTTGGACATTAACTACTCAGGATGATTTTTAATGAATTTCTGAAAATTGACATAATTCTATTGTATTGACTGTATTGCATTGAATACAAGTACCCTTTAATTTCTGAGGAATTCTACAGTAAATCTGGATGAAAATTGGCACACAGGTACAGTAGGTGTCCCAGAGGAGGGATGTGTTGAAAGTTGGACCTCAACTATTCAGGATGACTTTTAATGAATTTTTGAAATAAACATAATTGTAGTGCATTGACTGTATTGCACTGAATATGAGTTTACTGTGATTTCTGAGTAATATTACAGTAAATCTGGGTAAAAACTGGCCCAGAGGTAAAGTAGGTGTCCGAGAAGAGGATTGTGTTGAAAGCTTGGCATCAACTTTTAAGAATGATTTTTAATGAATTTTTGAATATGCAACCAGACTGTCACGATGGCTGTATTGAGCTGTTCCATTGTAATTTGTGTGTGCGCGTGCGTGTGACTGTTCACGCGCGTGCGTGTGTGCGCGAGTCTAGGCTTTCAATCAGGATATAAAGCGAAAAGGCGCTACCGTAAAGACTGGTGTAAAAGCGCAAGGAAATTTATGCGGCGGATAGGAGGCGGCTGGCTTGACCGCGGCTCACAAATGACGGCTCACTTTACCGCAGTGGAGGAGGCCCCGGGGCAGACCCAGGACACGGTGGAGAGATTATATCTCTCGGCTGGCCTGGGAACGCCTTGGTATTCCCCCGGATAAGCTGGAGGAGGTGGCTGGGGAGAGGGAGGTCTGGGCCTCTTTGCTTAGGCTGCTGCCCCCGCGACCCGGCCCCGGATAAAGCGGATGACGATGGATGGATGGATGGATGGAAGAAATATGAAATGATCACTTTAAAAATAAAGCAAGTTTCCTAAATAAATATATAAAAAAAGATGTTTGTCTCCTGTTTCATTTGGGCTCAAGTCAAAGTTCAGTCTGAGATACTGATCTTCTGCTGAGCTCCGAAAACAAGGAGAACTTACCAAATCAATTAAGGTTAAACAGGTTTAAGTGCTCGCCTTAGTTCATCAAAACCAGTGTGAACATATTACCTCTGATTAATACGTTTGAACCAGATGTTTAGTGGATGAAAGAGGGAAATGGCAGTGCTGGACATTTAGTTAATAGGTATAAAGTAATAATACTAAAAACCACAAAGCAGTAAACAAACATGGGAGATATATGTATATAAGTCATTAAAAATTAACACATATGATTTAAGAATGAGATCATGGCGTGAATGATATCTGTACTCTTACAGTTTTTAGTTGGAAGGAGACACTTCATTGCTTTAGAGCCACTCAGAAAAATCCCCTCTGATACTGTAGTGATAGTATGTTGTTGATCCGGCATGAGTCATAATGACATAACTGAAATACAGAGAAGAGTCAAAGCAGATAGAAATATCTTGCATTTTCTGTCAAATGTAACACAATAACTAAAGATTTACTGTCTTTAACCTTAATCCTGATATATTTTCATGATAAATATTAAAATTAATAAAATATACTATAATTTCTCCACAAGTTGGGTTGTTGTGTACATAAAAACAGAATTCAGTGATATTAAAATACCATAAACCACACATTTTATCCACAATTGAACACAGACGACATATGAAATGTTTGACTTAGAAATAGTACCATTTAAGAAAAATATGAGCTCAGTTTGAATTTGATGGACAACACATCAGGAACATAACTTAGTATAAAAGATTATGAGCCAATACACAACTAAGAGCAGGAAACCGAGGCTACAGCTCACGTGCGCTAACCAAAATTGGAAAGATTGGAAAAATCATCCTGCTTTGTATGAAGTGTTCAGGTGGTGGGCCCCTTCACACCAGCTGAGGATTGTTTGCCTACCACAGGCTACTAGAGTATTGACAATGAGTTTGCATTCAATCTCAATCCAGTAGAGCATCGTGGGATGGTGGAATGGTCCAACATGGTTGTGCAACTAACAATTCTGCGGCAACTGTGTAATGTTGTCATGTCAACATGGAGCAAGACTTTAGAGGAAGGTTTTCAGCAGTTTGTTGCATCTATGCCAGAAAGAATTAGGGTAGTTCTAAAGGTAAACAGGGGTCTTAGCAAAGTGTAATCACAAATTGTCAGGTAAGAGTATACCACCCTCAAATGTGCCTACTCATTAACCTTTTAGAATGACAGTAAAACAACATGTTGCAGTTTTACACTCAAATTAACCTCGTCCCTGTGCTTTATTTTCATGCTAGTCATTCTGCCTTAAAATAACTTACAAATGTTTTTGGTTTTTTTTGCATAACAAGATGAATATTGTACTCATCATTGTGAACTGGAAAAGTCAGACAATTCTCTGAAGCAACAAGAAAAGAACTACGTTTCAAAATCCTTGGATTAAAAACTAATGCAGAGACCAAATAAGACTCAGATCTCAGGTTTCTTTAATTCTTAACTTCCTTTCGAAGCTTTATGCCTTGTACACTGAATGCATTTTATAGGATTTAAAACAGATGAAAGTTTCATCACACTGGCTCATGTATCACTGCCTCAAAGGCACAATAAATCTAATTACTCAGGTTTAAAGCGTACTGTCTGAGAATGGAATGATTTTTGGCATGATCCTTGCTTTGAAATGTTTTAAAAGTTATTTTAAGTACGTTTAAATAAATCTAATCATGACTCTAGCAATGAAGCTGAAACGACCAATGCATCTCTTAGTACTGGACATCATTAGTACTGGGCCTATAAAGTAGCTTACCACACTTATGTCAGAGTTTAAAATCAACAGAGTAGCAGATAAACCAGCTTTAGGAAGAAATCTTTACAGTTTCTTTGACTAGGTCTGAACTACCATACCATACCATACCATACCATACCATACCATACCATACCATACCAGCTTTATTTATAAAAAACCAGGGTTCACAAAGTGCTGTACATATACAAATAGCATAAGCAAAGTAAAATAAAAAAAATAAAAAATAATAAGATAAAGCAAAATAAATAACTAAATAAATGAAATAAAATAAAACATGTTAAAACAAACTGAGTCAACCCCCTTGAACAGTGCCAAAGGCTTCATCGAATAAATACGTTTTAAGAAGAGTCTTAAACTCGGAAAGAGAAGAGGCCTGCCTAACGTGCAAGGGCAGATCATTCCACAACTTTGGAGCAGCTGCAGCAAAAGACAATAGCTCTGGGTGGCCTTTGCAACACTGGATCAAGATGTGCAACAGGTGAATCAAAGTAAAGCAATGCAGACATGTTGATTCCTGTCAGCTGATGAACAACACAGTGCTGGTCACTATTAAGTAATGCCTGTGTGTTTCTTTGGCAAGCATTTTATATACAGTGTAGTTGGGTATCAAACACCAACCAGGCATTTTTATTTAAATATTACGTTTAGTTATACGTGAACTTGATGTGTTTAACACGGAAAATAAAAATGTAAAAACCTGTGTACAACACTGTAAGACAGTGAAAGCAGCAAACTAAAATAGAAGAAACAAACACACACACACACACTGCGACTGAACAGCTACTGCGTGTATGTTTGAACAAAAGGGATTTGAGTCATGGTAATAGCAGTTACCCAATATTTGTTTTTATAGCTTGCTTTAGCTTGAGAGACAAGAATATTACAGATGTTGCAGCTTTAGGAGAGCATCTGAGGTTTCTCTGCCTTGGTCAAGACTGAACTTGTGGAAGGTGGCTTTGGATGTGTCTTACAAAACCAAATAGGGATGTGCAACAGACATGTTAAACCCACCAGATGATGAATAATTGTAGCTATTGTTTACTAGATGTCTAATTTATTGCAAAATGTTGCATAATGTAATGCTTGTGTAAATTTCACAATGTTTGTTCACGTGTTTATGGTCAAGAAGAGGCTTGATTTGTTTAGCATCTGGAAACTTACTGTCCTGTTTAAGGAGAGCACTGGGAAAACACTGTCCTACGTCTCACTGACGAGTAACTTCTACTATCTTCAGGAACTTGATAACATGTTCCTGTACTGCTATGGAAGGGCAGTCATGGATCAAAGGTTTCAGTTTCTGGCAATGGTACTCAAAGTTTTATCAGAGGTGCTGTGCTTGGTTTGCCACGACTTGTTTACGCTAATTTTATATAAAAAATGTCTTGTACACCGGTGATGAAATAAATACAGAGACTATGTTTTTGTTAATTACAAACATATGAAAAAAGAAGGTATACCCTCTTTTAATTGTAAAGTTTGTATAAGAGGACAAAACAAAAATCATACGGTCCTCAGCAGTTATCTAAATCCAATCTCAGATGAACAAAAACCTCAAGACATGTTACACAGTGTAATTGGGAATTTAACAAAAATTAAGCCAAAAAGTGCGAAAATCTAAGTACACTCCATAATTCAGTAGCTTTCGAGCAACCTTTAGCAGCAATAAACTGAAGTAATCATTTTGTGGATGACATTATAAGTCTCTTACATCATTGCGGAGGAATTTTCACCTACTTATAATGTTGCTTCAGTTCATTGAGGTTTGTGGGCATTGATTTATGTACAGCTCTCTTAAGGTCTCACCACAGCATTTTAGTCAGGTTGAGGTCTGGACTTTGACTGGAGCATTGAGACACCTTGTTCTTTTCTTTTTTAGTCATTCTGTTGGAGATTTGCTGTTGTGCTGGGGATCATTGACCTGTTTGATCTAGTTTCAACCAAGCTTTAGCTGTAGGCTGGATAGCCTCACATCCGACTCTAGAATACTTGGGTATATAAAGGACTCAAATCATCCCTCATCCACCCCCATGTTTGACAGTGGGTTTGATCTGCTGGTACAAATCTGCTGTTTGATTTTTACTAAACGTGGTGCTTTATGACCAAACATCTTCATCTTGGTCTTGTTTGCCCAAAATATATTATTCCAGAAATCTTGTGATTTGTTCAGGTACAACCTTTTACACCTGAGCTGTGTTGCCATCTTGGTTCTTGAATGTTCTTTTCTGGTATGAAGAATATTTCTCCTGGGAAGTCTTCTAAAAAAAAGCCACAGTCTTTTTTAATTTTGCTGTTGTAAACTTGAACATTTAAGATGCTAACTGTGGCCTGTAGAGATTAAAATAGAGCCCCTGGTTGTTTTCTTGCAGTTTCTCTGAGCATTGCATTGCAATTTGTTGGGATGTCCACACAGCAGTTTTGAACGTGAATAATCTTTCTCACTGCAGAATGATGCACTTTAGATTGTTTAGAAATAACATTATAAGCCTAGCCAGATTAATCGGCAGCAGCAATTGCTTCTTTAAGATTACTGACCACGTCTTTCCTACTAGGCACTGTGTTAACACACCAGAAGGCAAACTGCCCAAACATCTGCTTTTATAGAGGTGCTCACACTTGCTGACGATCAGTTAATTAAATGTATTTGATTAGCAGCACTGGGCTGATACCTACCCTTCTATGGGAGCAGTAAGGGTATACTTAGTTTTTCGTGTTTTTTTTTTAAATTTTGACTTAATTTTTGTTAAATAAATAATGAAACAGTTTAATAATTCTCTGTTGTTGTTCTTTTGTGATTGTGTTTCAATTATTTTAGAACCTGATAACCTGACCTGACCAGATAATTTTTTTTATTATGTCCTGATATGTACAACCTGAACACTGAAGAACAAGAAGGTATACTTTCTTTTTCACACGAGTGAAATATATTTGAGAAAAATCAACAACCCTGTGAGCTTCAAGCTTTTCATGTTACCTATTTATATCTAAAATGTTTTTTTTTTCACTCTAACACAAAATTCCATTACCAAAATATGTTAAGAATTAAAAAAATGTTGTGAGTGACTAATATATAAGTTAACTATGTTTTTTACAATAAGTATCGCGGCATGCTACCTCATACACATGAAAAGACAAATGCCCAGTCTATTTTTGGTTCTCATTAATTCAACAACATATGAGCTATCACAGCCTTGTAGCACTGTTTTTACATATTTTGTGAAGAAAAGGTTCCAGTGACCCCCTCTGGTTGCAAATAGACATTACATTTGTGCATCTGTAGGTTTCTTTGAGTTCCAGAATATCTTTCAAGTCAGTATCACTGTTGCATTTTTATCCTTCCTTCACAGATAAGAACTTTCCAGACATAAGGAGATATGCTTAGAAGATGTTGGTTCTCCTTGGATCTACCTTCATATGCAGAGGTGAGAAATAACCAAGTAAAAATACTTCATGCGCCGGAAGAAAAAAAAGAACAAGCAAAAAGAGAACAACACAGTAGGGAGATCACAGCAACAACCTAGATAAGTATAAGAAACAATAGATAATAAATACTGAATGCTACTAAGCAGCTACTAAGCACAAGGCTGAAAATGCAATGTATGCTTTGAGGCAGCAGCAAAGAAAGATATAGTCTGTGTCTGTGAACACACACTAGTGGGTATTGGGAGCCATAGCCCTGGCCCCCAGGACATGAAGCAAGCATGGAGGAGACCCAGGCCCCAGAAACCTAGAAGCCCCCCAGAGAGCAAGAGCCCACAGAGGACCAACAGAGGGGCCCTGATTTTCAAATTAATGCACACACAATGCAATAAAATTGGCCTCAAGTTTGAACATGAAAACAATACTTAGTGGTTTCCACATGTTGATATCCTTAAAGGCATTCATAAAACTACATAATTGATAATTCTGTCTATATTTAATTTTTTAGACTGCTTGAGCATTTTCTCATTTTGGAATTTATGTTGATCTTACTCACGATGTCAAGACCCTGAATTACTTTCCGAATGAAATCAGTGTCAGTGTGAATCTCTCTAAGAACGTAGTTCACTAGTTCCTCAATATAAGCTTTTAAGTCAACGGATGAAAAGAGCCTCTTTAGCTTAGCAGCAAGTGTTTTCGAGTTACTAGTGTTGCAGTTTATATAACCAAAATCTATTAGTAGATATTTAAAGTACCAAAACATTATAAAAGAAACAAAGTCACAAACCGCAAATAAATCCTTCAAATAAAAACAGCTCCTCATTTTAACTACAAGTTAATTTTAACTGTATCAGTGATCTTCAGTGTGTAGCTTCAAGCTTTGGGATTTTATTTGGGGAGGTTATTTTAATGTCCAACTTAGCCAAAAGCCACAGAGGCCTCTTTGTCATTAAGTTGTTTTTCATCTGTTGAAACCTCAGCTCTACCAAACAGAGGAATAGACACAGTGAAGCTCTCAGGAATAACAATCTCTGGGATGGGAATCTTCATCGAGGAGATTTCCAGTCCATACTGGTTTAAAGACAGGTCTGGAGTGGTCAAAGCTGGTGGGGAGCTAAGTTCTTAAGTTGGCTTTCCTCCAAAAGGCATAGGGAAATAAGCATTGTTTATGTTGTTGAGGTATAAAAATTAGATTGTTTAAATATTTACCATGCACTTAAGTATTCAGGAATAGTGTCTCTGGTAGGAAAATCTGCTTTCTTACTTGGCACGACCAACCAGAGCGCACTGACAAACATTTTTGTTTATAAAATCAAGAGTGTGTTTCCATCCACAACACCCAGCCTAACTCCAGCCTTCACGTTGTAGTCAGGGATCTGGATGTCAGCAGTGATAACATGCCTCCTTCTGTTAAATTTCATGACTGCTCTGGTGATCTTGGCATGGAGGCCACTGTCATGGAAAACATTCGTTTGCATTTCTAATCCAGGGTTGACATATTCAGGGATGTGAGAACCCATCTGAGTTACAAACTCAATACCAGCAGAGGGCATGAAAGTCTCTTTAATCTATATGGAAACAGGAACAGAATTTAACACCTGTGATGATGTGGTGAAAAAATGACAGGTGACATATAAACATATTTATGGAGCATTACCATGTCACGAGTAATCTTCAGTCCAACCTTCATACCGGGTGTAAAAGTACCAGAGAGGAAAAAATAAAACAGAAATAGGAAAAACGAAAGCAGAAATAGGAAAAAAAACACAAGGGAAGTGTTTCTGGGGAGACAATAACCCGACGGACCAGTTGCAGGAACCCAAAATATGGTAGGTGTGTTTTATTATGATTCATATATTACTGATGACGTATTTTTAGGCTAATAGTTAGGCTAACACACTTACCTCTCATCTTTTCTTTCCTCACAAAACCGATAGATCCTCCACTTCTTTTAAGTGTCTCCCAGCGCAATTCTTAGCATATTTTGGTTCCTGCAACTGGTCCGTCGGGTTATTGTCTCCCCAGAAACACTTCCCTTGTGCTTTTGGAAATCAGTTTTGTCCTGTTTCTGTTTTCTTTTTTCCTAATTCCGTTGTCGTTTTTCCTATTTCTGTTTTTGTTTTGTGTGCTTTTGCAGCGTTTTTCTTATTGCTGGTGTTTTCTTAAGTTGCAGTCCGTTTGGCCTCCCTGGGCCACTGTATGTCCATCTTTAAAGCAGGGATTTAAAGGTTCCAAAATGTGATGTTCGAATAGGGTCTACAGTCCTGTTTGTGGTGCAGAAGGCACATTTAATAAGAATCTGTGGGGTGAACAGAAGATCAAAGTTCATGTCAGAATACCATCAAATCTGGAGTAGCTTAGATATTCGCCAAAGAAGAAAGGGCTCGGACTGCTCTGGAGACGTGTGCGAGATTTGTTAAAAACTAGAACAATTGACTGCAGATTGTTATCCAGCAAAAAGAATGGGGGGAGGGGTGGATAATTCTGTCCTCATCTGTAGCTGAATCTAAACTTTGAGTAATGGAATATTGCAGTATATATAATCGGTAACCACAGGGGTGGGCAACTCCAGGCCTCGAGGGCCGGTGTCCTGCAGGTTTTAGATGTGTCCTTGATCCATCACAGCTGATTCAAATGGTTAAATTACCTCCTCAATGTGTCCTGAAGTTCTCCAGAGGCTTGGTAATGAACTAATCATGTGATACAGGTGTGTTGACCCAGGGTGAGATCTAAAACCTGCAGAACACCGGCCCTTGAGGTCTGGAGGTGCCCACCCCTGCGGTAGGACAAAATCTATCACATACTACGGAATATAGAAAAAAAGATATAAAATATTCCCATGTGCAAGCATTTCTGCATTATTAGCATGAAAACCAAAAAGCTGAAATATTAAGATAATTATAGGACCATGTGTTATATATGCTTCATATAGGATTTTGAAAACTGATACCAAACACAGATATTTAGCAATTTAAAAATTGGTATATTGACTGATATACTGACACTCTCTCCTGGACCTGCTTGGATCAGCTGGTAATTGTCTTTGAGGTGTTTTAAACATCTGCTGCCAACTGGGAAGTTGCGGCTCTTTGGTGGACATAGTCTGCAACATTGAAACTTATAACATAGTTGAAGGGTGCATAAATAATAAGGGTGCATCTAGAAACCTGTTAGCAACTACAAGTTTCTAGGTTTCCTGTATTGCCTCAATGGTTGCAGGGCATTGCGAGGTGAAATTGGTTGCCATTAGAGTTATCAACATGTCTCAATGTGCAACTTTACATCCAGAGAGTTCTCTGTTTGCACTTTACATTCCATTTTCACATTTTCACTACTGCTTAGCAAACAGTTAGCCGGTATTTTCAGACAAGAAATCACATATAGTGGCTGCATTGAACACTCCCTGAAGTTGGCTCTGCTGCATGTTTCTTCCTGTTAAAAGGGAGCTTTTATTTCTGACTATCGCCAAGAAGTTTAAATCAAATTCTGGATTTAACAGGTAGCCAGTGACAAGAAGCTGATATGGGATAAATATGGTCTCTCCGTCTAGTCCCTTTCTAGTCTCTTTTTACTCTCACTACAGTATTCTTGATCAATTGAGGGCTTTTAAAAAAACATTTAGAAAAACCCGGATTAGAGGTGTTGAGCCCAGAAGTAATAAATGCATGAAATAATGAAGTTTAACAAATCCAGAAACAGACCCCCTCTCAGTGATAATCAACTTTCCACTGTGTTTTTTTTACATTTCCAAATCTGAGAATACTCAAAGCGCACGATGAAGAGGAGTGGCAGAAATTCTTCACTAGAGGCTATCAGGTAATTAAAGACCTAGAAATAGTTTGAATTCATTTGAAAACCTTATTCTTTGTCTTCTCCACCATGATTGGAAAAGTAAAAAAACAACTGTTTTAGTTGTTGCATCCTCAGAGTTTAAAGTCTAATCACATAAAGACCTGGATTACGTCTCACCTCCTGCTTCTAATTTAAGATAATAATAATGGATTGGATTTATATAGCGCTTTTCAAGGCACCCAAAGCGCTTTACAATGCCACTATTCATTCACACACTGGTGGAGGCAAGCTACGGTTGTAGCCACAGCTGCCCTGGGGCAGACTGACAGAAGCGAGGCTGCCATTTCGCGCCATCGGCCCCTCTGGCCAGCACCAGTAGGCAAGTAGGGTAAAGTGTCTTGCCCAAGGACACAACGACCAGGACAGAGAGCCCAGGGATCGAACCGGCGACCTTCCGGTTACAGATACGCTTCCCAACCCCCTGAGCCACGGTCGCCCTTCAGATAAAAGATAAAACTGAGGTTATTCGCCAAACAAATCTCAGGAACATCGTATCTAACCAGAGACTTACTCCAGATGTTATAACCCTGGCCGGTTTCTGCTGAAGGGTTCTTGTGTTAAAAGGGAGTATTCATCCACACTTTCGCCACTGTACTTGCTCAAAGGGGGTTATGTAATTATTTGGGGTTTCTTTCTAATATTGTAGGGCAGGGGTCCCCAATCCCAGTCCACGAGGGCCGGTGTCCCTGCAGGTTTTAGATCTCACCCTGGGTCAACACACCTGAATCACATGATTAGTTCATTACCAGGCCTCTGGAGAACAAGACATGTTGAGATGGTAATTTATCCATTTAAATCAGCTGCGATGGATCAAGGACACATCTAAAACCTGCAGGGACACTGGCCCTCGTGGACTGGGATTGGGGACCCCTGTTGTAGGGTCCTTACTTTACACTAAAAAGTGCACTGAGGTGACTGTGGTTGTGAACTAGTGCTATATAAATAAAATTTCCACTGGATTATTCAAGTCCAGAACATTGAGAACATGGAGAAAGAAAAACTTTCTGGAAAAACTGAAGATGAAGTAGTTAAACTACAAGTAAAATAGCAATAGATAAAATTAAAGTCTTTGAAATTTTGCTATAGCTTGCACATTTTGTTCCTAGTTGTTATTGGAAATGCTGATTAAACACTGATAAAATGTTCTTATTCTTACCTTTCATTTCATATTCTCATTGCTTAACTGTCAATCTACTCTTACCAGTTTATGAAGAGATAAAATTAATATTGAGCAGAACTGAGTTAATCTTTTTCCTGCAGCCCTCTACAACAGTCCCAGTTTCCAATGTGCCCATTTTTTAAATGAATTAACACCTCAGCTTTAGAAATTCATGTAAAGCTTTGTCCTGATCTCCATATCTGAAGCTAATGTTGCATCTGAAGAAATTAAAAGATATGAATATTTATTCAAACTACAGTGACATTATCGGACAGTTCTGATGATCACTCTTGTAAGATACAGTTTAACATAGACAATTATTTTTGTGTAGTTTGACAGTTTTCCTAATTAATTAAGTTTGGATGTAAATAAAAAAAATCACAAAGCAATAAATCCAACATTTACAGACTGCATTAATGGATTTTATTAATGCTTCTCAGTCTATGCTGGAAGGTGAGTTTGAACAACATTTTACATGTTCTACATGTGTTTCTACAAAATAATCCATCTTCATTAATGGTGTAGCCGGTGTATCTGCTGAACTTATTGTTATAAATATTGAAAAGCTATTTATCCGTATTCTTTCCAAGAATGTGCTCTGAATGGATGGTAGTGTTTCCTATGTACTTAGGCTTCACTCTTTGATGCTTTACTGTTGAAAGTGAAATGGAAGGTCAATCTCAAGCTTTCCATCTCTGACTGTCACGTGGGCTTGAACTTCCTCAGAAGCTTGCTGCAGAACCCCCTGAACCATATTATTGAACTCATATACTACATACATGAACACATTTATAATGTACTCGCACACCATGTTGAACTCCATAGCAGAGATCTGGTCAACTATGTTCTTTAGGACCGTGACAAAGTTACGATAGAGATGATTGATATTGCCAAACATTTCATCTAAATAATCTGACTTGAGAGAGTCTACAAATTCCTGCAATTTCTCAACAATAGCCTCCAGGGTCTCACCTATTTTCACTAGCATTGTGTCAAGACTCTCCGTGTTTTTTACAAAATTCACCATTTCCTCAAAGATTTTCTTGGAAACTTTTTTGACTTGATCTATGATCTGCCCTCCATTGACTGCATCACCAACCGGCATCTGCATTTTCACATTGCTCAACCTTTCAACAAAAAAGTTATAGGTGGCCTCCATTTTTTCATAGATAATCTGAATGGTTACTTCTAGCATAGCAGCAATGCTGCTAGATAGCTTCTTTAAGACCTCAGGGAGAGTGGTCGTCTCATCTGACCCAGGCACTTTGAACCTGGTCTCCCTTAAAACCTTAATGACAGCATTTAGGAAGACCTGGACAGTTTTCTGGTATTGTACAATTATGTTCCTGAAGAAAATTGACAGCTGGCTCATTTGAACATCATAATTGGTTGCAGCATTATAGACTTCATTGATGTGGTTAATGACAGAGTCCTTTAACATCTCCATGTACCCTGTGAACTGATACTTGTCAGTAAAGTCTTTGAATGTTGAAATTATGGAAGGAAGTCTCATCTTGATCTGAGAGAGTATTGCTGTGGGTGTCTCCATGTTGTAAACAATCTGTAGATTCATCTTGTCGTTATCCTTGGGAGTAGATCTGATGACCAAGATGTCAACATCAACCTCTGGGGCAGACTAGAAAAAAGAAAAAACAAAACAAAACAAAAGAAAGTAACATTTAGTAACCAAAATCTTAATTTATCGTTGTACTGACATTCTTCTTTTTCTTCTCCTTCTTCAGCTGCTCCTTTTAGGGTTCGCCACAGTGGCTCATCTGCCTTCATACCATACTATCCTTGGGATCCTCTTCTGTGTCACCAGCCCTCTCCATGTCTTCCTTTAATACATTTATAAACCTCTTCTGAGGGCCTAGTCTCTGGCAACTGCATCTTTAACAACTTTTGTTCAATATATCGACTATCCCTCCTCTGTACCATCTCAATCCTGTCTCTAACTTTGTATGTAAACCACACAACCTGCGTTGCCCCTAAAAATCTTGACATCTACGGTCTATCTATTACCCATCTACACCTTGTTTTTCTTAACCCTTCCACTTGTCTCCTTCTCATTCACACACATGTGATCTGCGCACATCTCTCTGTCTAGCCATTTGATCTAGTGCCTTTCTTCCTTAGTGTCCATTGTATTAAAATGATCTTGCTAACAATACTTACAGGGTAACGGCCATAGACTTTTGCACTCATCTGGGATGGGACCGCACGACTGAACTGAAGGCCCAGAAGGCCAGTGGCTGGAGAAGATACTGAGGCACTGATACCATTGCTGTGTGTAGCATATTGAAGGTTCACATCAGTGAAAGTATGACTGGTGAAGTTCACGTTCAGTGCATGTTGTTGAACACTGGAACAAAAGGAAATATTGAAATCACAATTGCTCCTCATCTGTTGTTACATGCAAAAGATATAAAAATATGCAATTTACATATGAAAATATACAGTAAAGCATGAATTATAGCTTTGTGCATTTTCCTAAAATAACACATTTTAAAACAAACATATTGATTATTACCTCATAGCTTGCATAATGGCATGGTTGGCATTCACAGTCAGGTCAGCATGTGTCAGTGTGATTTGGCTAATCATGTTGAAAGCTTCATTCTCAAAGTTTACAGTAGAAGAAGCTATATAAAGAAATTGCATCAAATTTAGTGCTCAACAGTGCTTAAAAAAAGATAAAGACAGAAGTTTTTAGGGAATTTTAATCAACTCACCATCCATGTTGTATTCCAAGATCACAAAAGCAGAGGTTGCAGAGGACTTGGCAACTGCTTTGATGACAGGAGCACGGCTTTCTACTTCAGCTGCCATGCTTGTAGTGTACAGTGGGCTGACAAGCGTAGAATTAGTAAAGATGTGCTGCTTGGTAGCTGTTACTTCAACAACAGTCTTCTCAGAGAGAGCAAAGTCACCCATGTTGGTTGGCTGAGACACGTCAATGTTAATATCAACAGTCAAGGAGGCTGGTGCAAAATCCATTTTGGCTTGGGCAATATGAATCCCTTTGGTATTGAAGTTGAACAGGTTTGCCTCATTGTTGCCAGTATACGTCAGCACTGCATACAAATGGCTCATGGAGGCTTCAATGGAAAGATTCTCATTTACATCCATATCAATGACTTTGGTTGTACCATGGTTAAACTTGGTATCACTAATAACTTTAGAAGTTGAGCGCAGGGCGTCTTTATTCAGGAACACATTAGCTTCGTTATCTAGCATTCCATAAAGAAAGTAGTCTTCATAGACTGTGCCATCCATGTTTGCTCTAGTAGAGGACTCCATGGAAATATAATCAGAGGTTCCTTCAAGCTTCAGACTGTGGTCTGCCTCAGCCTTTCCAACAGTTTTGATCACAGGAATATTCAAATTACCACTTATCCTCAAGGTGGAAATAGCATTTGCTTTGGTTTTTGTGTCTGCATCCAGTTTTTGGTTTGCTTGCATGTCTAGTATTGGCAGGGCAATATTTGCAACTGTTGCCACAGAGACTTCAGTATCATAAGTATCAGCGCTCAGAGTGATGGTGCTGTCATGAGTTCCTGCAATACGAGTGTTTTCTAGGGACAGGGAGTTAGCCATCTTGAATCCCCTCTTGGTGGTAAGACTAGTAGTGCCAGCAAGTTTGACTTGAAGGTCCTCAAACATAGAGGTTGTGGTAGCTTCAAGACGGAACACAAGATCATCTTCTGTATACATTCTGGCATTAGCAATCAGATTAATAATGGCAGACTTGACAGAGAGTTCTGTTATTAGATTGCCCACATAGGGAATTTGGATCAAGCCCATCATATCAGCAAGCGGGGCTGCCTTGCTTTTCTGGTAAACAATCTTAGTATTCACATCCAGAGACTGGTCAGTGGTAGTCAAAATGTTGTCCAATCCAGCCTGATCATACAAGTTCAGATCATTGATGGCAGGAGTATGAAAGTCAACAAAAGGCAGATCAATCTCAGGAATACTGATGGGGTATTTCAGAAAGTCAAGACTGGTCTCACTTTCCATGGCAGCGAAGATTCCAACTTCATTTACATTATTTTCAAGAGTGAAGTTGTACAAGATTTTGTACTGGTTAAAACGAGTCAGAATGACTGTATTCATCTTTTGACTGTCAGGACTGATGTGGGCCAAGTAATCATTCTGTAGTTCTATTTTAGCAGTCGAAAATTCAAAACTGTTGACCTTAACATTTCCTTTGTTTTGAAAGTCAAAGAAAAACTCACCAGGGTGAGCTATAACGCTTATTGCATTGGAAAGTCTACCAGTGACTGCACCATAGAGTTCTGTGTCTTTGTTTGCTTTCAACTCAACCTTCATGTCATGAAGGTTTGCATATCCAGATGCAACAAGAAGACTGTTCTTAATAATTGGTGCTTCTGCTTCATTGCGAACATTAAACTTGAAGTAGGAAAATGTGCTAACTTCAGCACTAATATGTTGTTTCATCTTTAACATGGAACAGTCTGTGTCACCACTGAAAGATATGGTGACAATGCTGGGAGAAAATGACAACTCTAACTTGCTGTTGTGGCTGTCATCACCATTAAACGTTCCTGTATTGTCAGCTGTTAGAGTAAGTGTGTAGCCATCTTGGCGAACAAGTGATTTCTGTTTTAGAGCTACCTCATTACTGAGAATGACATTCTTGTCATATTGAATGTCCACTAAATGTGTGTATGTTGTATCAAGAGAAGCAGTCATTCCCCCTTCCCTAGCAATAAAGGCTGTGTTTACAAAGGTAGAAGTGTAAGGTCTAGTAGTGACCTTAATTCCAGTCTTTGCTTGGGCCTGAGCTGATAGGCCATAGAGAGTCACAGATGCCTGATGTTCAACTCCAAGAAAATTGTGCCTGAACTTTACTGTCTCTCCAAAGACAACGCGTCTCATTTTTGGGATTGCAATGCGAGCAGTGGAATCTAGTTTGTAATTGAGAATTTCAAAATTTGGAGAGTTTCCAATGGAAGTGAAAAATCCCTTGAATTGAGGCGTCATTGCATTCTCAGTTGCGTTCTTAAACTCAGCAGATGTCTCCATTGTGTAGATGGGAGTCTGGAGTTTGAGTTCACCAAAGAGTTTACCAAAAGATGGGACTACAATTTCAGTTGGAATGGTTGGAAAGCTTATTTCAGGGACTTGAAGAAACTTGGCAAGTTTTTCTGTAGGGACTTGTGGAATTTTGGGGAATGAGATCTGAGAAAGAGTGATCTCTGGGAGGGTTACCTCAGGGATGGAAGGAAAGTAGTTCATCGTCAAATCTCCAAAGAAAGCATCCATGTCAAACATGCTAATCTTAAAATTTACAATTAAATCAATAAGTTCAATAATTCTCTGCTTGATGTCATCAGTGGAGATTGTGGTGGCTTTAACAATGTGTAACCCAAAGATAGTGAACTCGGGGATGTCAAGCTGAGTTGGAATATCAAGGCTTGTAATTTTGTCTTTGACAAGTTGGGCAACTCTCTTAAGAGTATTAAACACAACTTCATCGAAGATATCCATTAGAGTTTTAAAAACTTCAGCTACTTTGATTTCTCTTAAGTGTTCTGAAAGGTCTCGAACAGACAATAACACCGTATTGACAAAATCTCTTATTGCCCCAAGAAGAATTTCATGTTTTCTAATAATCTCATTCATGATCTGTGCAGACAGATTAACAAACTCCTGGAAGTTTTTATAATCAAACGATTGAAGCTCTTCCACAATCATTTCAATAAACATGTTAATTTCCTGAATTATTTCTTTTACTTCATTTCTTTTCCAGTAGTGGATACTAAACTCATGGCAATCCATTAAAAAACGATAAAAGTTTGTTATGACAGTAGCGAGATTAGTGATGGTTTCGTCAATCTTGATGTTTTTCACGACCTCCACAGCTTTATCTAAGATTGCTTGAAAATTTTTTTCAGCTTCAAGCTTTGCAATCAGTTCACTTAATTTGGAAGTTATTGTGTTAAGCTTATTTACAATATCAAAGTCCTGAATAATTTTCTGAATAAAATCTGTTATGTGGCTGACAATTTCCGTGGGAATGTAGCTCGTTAATAACTCGATATGAGCTTTTAAGGATGACGTGAAGCTCTTTAGCTCAGCAACAAAAATCTCCAATGTTTCTTTTATACCTCTGAGGATTGACTGTAGTTTGGCTTTGATTTCATCCTTGCCAGCAATATCATGTAGGAATGCAAAGCTGCTGCCCTTTAGTCTTTCCAAGTCAAAGACTTGAATGATTTCTCCTATGGTTTCAGTTGCATATTCAATAATGGGCTCGATATCATATTCCTCATTAAGGTTATTCAGCCATTCCTGGATTGCTTGAATGGTGGTTTCAGGGAAATTGCCACTAAAAATAGTTTCATTCACCGCATCAACAAAGTTCTGGATGTAAACAGAGAGATTAGCTAGTAGTTTCTTAATAGTAACATTTAGGTTCCTCAAAAATGTTTCCACATCATTCATGGAGATAGTATATTTCTGAATTAAATGACTGAAAAGCTCTTTCAGTTGAATTATCTTGCCTTCTATATTCAATTCAGTAAGTAGGTCACTTATATGTTGCGGGAGAGCCTCAACTTTAGCCCTTATATTATCATTGTTGATGTAGTGCTGCAGTTCATCTACAACATTCAAAAGAAATCCCTTGATGTGTTCCAGGAGGGCAAACAGATTTGGAATCTGAATTATGTGACTATCTGTGTTCTTGTCATATTTGAGTAAGCCAGAGACAGTGAACTCCTGGTTGTCTGTGGAAGCTGTGTTAATAATGTTTGTAAGGATTGTACTAGAAACCTCAATTCCAGTTGTCTCAGCAGTGTTATAAACATCTATGTTCTGATCAAAGGTGTGCTCATTCATTTTAGACTTGAATTTAAAACTAGTCCTTTGCTCTTGGAGTGACAAAGTAGTAATCATCTTGTTGTCAAATGTGGTCTCAAGGGAAAACCCATTATTCAGTTGATGGGTTACGGATGCCCTGCCTTCATTTGAGCTGGCAAGAGCCATGGGCTGAGCTCTAAAGAGAAACTTATTGTAGATCTGGGCACTCTCTCTTCCATAAATGGCCATATCTCCTTCAGCATTCAATATGGCATCCAAGTTGAAATCAAAAGGAGCAATATTGCAACGCACAGTGTGGCTTAAGCGCACCGGTTGTGAGTGAAAGCGGACATCATTGGTAATCATGGCAACAAGGCCGACAACTTCAACTTCAGTGTTGTGGTTCATGTGAGTTCCAAGGAATTTTCCAGTCGTGCTGCACTTTGCATTAGCACTCATGTCACCATAACTGATCTGATAGGTGTGCTTGAGTTCTTCTTCACCATTGTTGGCTTTCAAAACTCCACTCAGATCCATCTTGCCAAGCCCTACCTGCAGCTGTGCCTGATTAATAAAGTTAGCACTCAGGAGATTTAGATTGTTGTTAACATTTGAAGAAACACTGTGGGGGTTCAGGTCGAAGGTGATATCATGAGTGTAAGAGGCATAATCCCTTGCAGAGGCTTCAGCCTTTGAGTTGAAGTTAAGGCCGGAGAGAGTTAAGGTAAAATTGTTGGTGTTGTCAACCTTGATTTCATACATCGCAGCCCTGTTGGTAATGGCTAGAGTAGCTCTTGTAGCATCAACCTCGGCATCAAAGGTGTTTTCCATGGACAGCGGGCTATGGAGAGTAGTTGTTCCTTTTGTGGTGAAACCATCTTTATTCATTCTCAGAATGACCTTATGAGTAGCCTCATTTTCAAGAAGCTTCACATTGGCATCACTATTTATAGCCAGACCATTGACATCAAGAGAGGCGGTCAGCAAAGAGTAAACATGATTTTCAGAGTAGTCTGTGTTTGTTTCCATCCTCAAGATGACTTCACCAGCACCAGCAGAGGCTTCTATCTGATTTTGCATCTTCATGCCAAGAGCAAGGGCATTTGCAGCACATATCAGTTTCACTCTGCTATCTCTGATAGAAAGCTCAGCATTGTGAGTGATGACATCAAAGGCACTGGTTTTAGACGCAACTGAGACTTCCCCATTGATATAGGTTCCTGTAATTACATTCAGGGCCTTAACAAGTGTGGAATCTACCTGAAAATTAGAATCAAACTTTACTTCTGGCCTGAATGGGAAGATGGTTAAGGACTGGATTGAGAGAGTCTTGCCATAAATGGGTCCAGCTTCAAATGCCACCTGAAATTTGTTGTCAACAGACATTTCCTCATGGTTTATTCCAGCCATACCAGTGTGCTCTGTGACAACACTGAAACCAAGTGGACTTCTGGCTTCTATCTTGGTGTTTGTTTTCAAATTAATTGCATCAGAGATGATTGCATCTTCAACAATGCTAATCCTGGCTTCAACGAATTTGTGGGCCAAAGAACTTTCAAATTGGGCTTTGATGGAATCGGTAGTGGCGACTTTTCCAGAGCCTAGATTAAAAAAACACACACAAGGACAAAAAACAAAAAAAATGCTTAATTGCTGACTAATAACTTCAGAATCCCTATGGTGACTACTTTACCAGAAAAGATCCATTTGCTTGTATACAATATCCATATATACATCAAGAATCTCTTGAAAACTATTCCAACACAAAAAACAGCACTTCATTTGAACTACACATTAGCAACTTTAAATTTATCAGTGATCTTCAGTGTGAAGTACCTTCAAGCTTTATTGAAAGAATGTCAATTGGGGAGGTTCCTTTGATGACAAACTTGGCTGAGTAGCTTTGTGATTCATCTTGGTCTACGCCGAAAGCCACAGAGGCCTCTGTGTCATATAAGTTGCTTTTCATCACTGTTGAAACCTCAGCTCTACCAAACAAGGGAATAGATAGCGTGATGCTCTCAGGAACAACAAACTCTGGGATGGAAATCTCCATAGAGGGGATTTCCAGTCCATACTGCTGTAGAGACAGGCCTGGTGTGGTCAAAGCTGGTGGGAAGTTAAGGTCTTCTGTTGACTTTCCTCCAAGTGGCACAGGGATAGCAATTGTGAAGCGATTATTGTTTATGTAATAGATGGCCGTTGCCTCACTATTAAAAAGATAAAAGTAAATATCTGGTTGTTTAGGGAGAAAAATTAGACAGTTTTAATATATACCATGAGGTTTAACACACTTACGTATTCAGGAATAGTGTCTCTGGTAGGGAAATCTCTGGCATTTCAGGCAATCTGAAGTTCTGAATGTAAGGGAAATCAGCACCATACTTTTCCATGTAATTGTTTGCTGCCTAAAAACAGATAACCATTATTATATGCACTGTTACAAAATTTCCTCTAGGATTAATAAAGTACTATGTTTTTGAGTTCATGTTTTTTTTAAGAAAAACACTTGTATAATTGAGCAAATATGTATGTACCTCCACAAACTTCTTGAAGATATGACGAACTTTCATGTCAGTTTGTGCCACTTGCATGTCAAGAAGATCATTGCCATAATTTTTAATCAAGTCGCCTTTAGGCAACATGGTGGTCTTGGCGTTCACATCCGACTTGACCTCAACCTCAATTTTTGTGGCATCTAAAATGATAAAGAAGAGAGCACTGAATAAAATCCAGAACAACTTTATGAGAAAAATCAAATTCAGATTGTTTATTTTAAAGATCATATCATAACCTGCATATAGCTATTAGAAATGGGTCACTCTGTCTTGATCATAGTTGCCTTTAAATGGTCAGTAAAACAATTTTTTAGGCTGCAATTATTAACTATGATGAAGTGACAGATATTTCTACAGATAGGAGGATGTCATTTTTCATACCTTGATACAAAAAAGCAACAATATGCAACTGTTAAATAACTTGTGATGGGACATTTAGAACACTGTAACTGAAAAAGCAATTTACCATATTTGATATTGATTTTCTGTTGAGAGTTGGCATCCATGACCTTGATTTCACTCTCAAGCTCCAGTTCCACTTCTTCATCACGTTTCATTGTAGCTGTGACAGTAGCATCAGCACTGATTGATGGGACCACAAGTTGGACTTGGAGCATACCTTCCTTCATAGCCTTCAGACTGAAAGAACATATACATCTTGCTGTTAATGATAGCAGTGAGATTAAAAAAAAATATGTGTGTGTGATCTGTAGTTGCTTTCTTACTTGGCACGACCAACCAGGGAGAGCTGAAGAACATTTTTGTTTAAAAAATTGAGAAAGATGGCGTGAGTTCCTCTGCCCTTTGTGTTTCCATCCACAACACCCAGCCTAACTCCAGCCTCCACATCGTAGTCGGGGATCTGGATGTCGGCACTGATGACATGCCTCCTTCTGTTATATTTCATGACTGCTGTGGCTTCTGTAGGCTCTGCACCTGTTGTTGACCAATTGAATGACTAAAGTTACAGTTACATCCATAATTTGTTGGACAACAGAATGATGGAAAGAGAAAAGTATGGGAAGGAAAGAAAAAGCTCCAAAGCATGCCACATAATATGTAAAACCTATTGGAGGCAATGTTATGGGACAGGTTTGCAGGGTTGCCACTGATTGTACAGGTCTTCACAGTGCAAGTGGATGATTACAGTTATGGTAGTTTGTCCAATCAACTTTGAGCTGTTGAAAATGGAGGATTATGTATGACAACCTCTGCAATTTCTAAGCAGTTAATGCAAAACTTGTTAAAACCCTTTGAATTAAAGCATTCAAATTTAAAATCCACTGTGGTGGTGTAAGAAGACAAATTTATAAAAATGTTGTCTTTGTCCAAAAAATTATGATTTAACTGTAAACAAATCAAAAGGAAAAAAAAAATCAAATATTGTACATTACCGTCAGCTTTTAGAATAAACTTCAAGGAATCAACTTTCTGCCGGTCATTGTCTCCCTCGCTGAGGAGTTCATAGGCAATAGTGGCTGTGTACTCGGAAACTTCACCAGTTGGGTGCAGCTCCACAACATATCTGTTAGGTTAAATGGACAGTATTTATTTATGAAATAATTACATTTAAGACACAGTTATTTTCTGTTGGTTAAGAATATTTTACAAACTTGCTGTCTCCAGTGAGGGGGAAGTAGGGCACTGTCTCCTGAGAGGAAGCGTCAATGTATTGCAGAGCAGTGCAGTATTTCATTCCCACAAAGGCAGGACTACACTCACTAACATCAACCTTGTCCCTCACCATAGGAGGGATGGTCTTCACCTCTGATCCCGTCACAGCCACAAGGTTGTTTCTAAGTAGGAATTGTAGCAAAGGAAAAATATAATTCTGTCCTAAATGAATTTAATCAAAGATACATATAAACAAAGCTTTGTTTATTTTACTTTGACAAACATTGGCCAGTTTATAATTCAAGATAAGATTTAATCAGCTGTTTTCTCTGCATTCATATTGGAGAAAAGTTACATAATATATAAAAGGTCTAGCTCTCGCTTACGTAATTTTGATGAGCTTTGTTGGACTTGTTGGAGCAGGGATGGTCAGCTTAATATTATCACGACCAAAGGTGATCTTGGCATTCAGGCCACTCTCATGGAAAATGTTGGTGTGCATTTCTAATCCAGAGTTGACATATTCAGGGATGTGAGAGCCAATCTGAGTTGCAAACTCAATACCAGCAGAGGGCATGAAGGTCACTTCACTCTGTGTGGAAACAGGAGAAAGGTTAACACCTGTGATGATGTGGTGAAAAAAAATGACAGGTGGCATTTAAATATATTTATGGAGGATTACCATGTCACGAGCAATCCTCAGTCCACCCTTGATACCGGGTGTAAAAGTACCAGAGAGTGCAATCCTCAGAGGCACACCGGTGACAGTAGGCAGGAAGAACTCATTGTCCATGAAGATGTAGTGGGCAAAGATTGTGTTGTCAGAGTTCACCATTAGTGCTCTAATTAACTGTGGAAAATAAAAACACACGTATAATAGAATCTTTAAATCATTAGCAATTGATTGCTCACTGTGAATGTCCTTTAACTTTATCTTACATCAGTTGGGAACATCTTTAACATGTTGTTGACCATCGTAGCAGCAGAGTAGGCTATCTCCTCCATTTCATTGGTCTTCAGATATCCCAGCTCATTTCCCAAAAGTCTCAGATAAACCATTGCCTCTGGAGACTGCATGGTCTTCAGCTCTCTCACCAGTTTGTTGAGATTTTGTCCGATCTCCTTCATCAGGTTCTAGGAGGCCAAAATATAGGCAAACAATTTAAAAAGTTACCCACTGAAAGAGTTCATAATTAATTTAAAGTCTGACTAACGTAAAACAGATTGCTCTTCAATTCAATTCAGTTCAATTTTTATATAATGCCTAATCACAGCAGCAGTGGTCTCAAGGTGTATTGTAAGGTATTATAAGGTGGAGACCCTAATATAGAGAAACTCCAGTAATCGAACAACCCCTTTGAGCATGCACTTGGCTAAAGCGGGAAGGAAATCTTCCCTTGTAACCGGAAGAAACCAGGCCCAGGAAAGAAGAAATAAGTGTATAAACTAGTGTTTCAGCATCACTCTGGGGCAGGATTTTCCTATTTTTTTTAATGATCTTGCACTAATGTAAGAAAGAAGTCCTACATATTTATTTAATATACAGACTGAAGGACATATCCTTGTTAGAAATTACCATAAGAGTCCTCAGTGTCACTGGAGGTCAATGCCATTCATGCAGTTATCTTATTAGAGACCATTTTTCTAAGGTTTTTAAGTTTTACATCAGTTTAGAAGTAGGGAATGGATAGAAAGAGCTGGGTATCATCTGCATAGTAATGAAAATGTATGCTACACCTAAGAGGAGCAATGTAATGTAAACAGAATTGGTCCTAGCATGGAACCCTGTAGAATTCCGTAATTTACCTCAGCGTGTGAGAAGACTCCCCATTTACATAAACAAATTGGAATCTAATAGATATGATTCAAACCACTGTGGCACAGTACCTTTAATTCCTACAGAATGCTGTAATCTTTTTAATACAACACTGTGCTCAACAGTATCAAGGGGTATAGGGATGGGGTGGAGAGAACAGGAGGAGAGAAGATGCAGATATGTGTGTAGACCAGAGATGGGCGTTAACGCGTTACTGTAATCCGATTACTTTTTTCAAGTAACGAGTAAAGTAAGGGATTACTATTGCAAAAAGTAATTAGATTACTGTTACTTTCCCATAAGCACACTGCGTTACTGCGTTACAGCGTTACTAAAACCGTGATTTTTTTTTTTTGCGAGAATATCTCATTACAGTGATATAAGCGAGTGCGACGTTCGTGATAACAGCTGTGTGCAGATCAACAATGGATAATATATCGAGTGTGGGAGAGAGTATGAGCATGCAGCGTTTAAAGCGTGGAAGTACTGACCTTATTTTGAGTTTGATTCCACAAAAAGTGACAAAAACATTAGTGTCTGTTGTGCCTGGGAAGAAAACTTCTTTTTACTGCGAAAAAACCCCCTAAACTTCCAAGCAAGCACTGAGTGCGCTACGACGTAATGGGAAATTCACAGAGAAACTCGCGGATTCTTCAACTGCCTGCAGCGGCACACCTGCACCAGGGTAAACCTCCGCCTACCCCACTCCTGCTTTACAGGTGAAAATAGAGCAACAGGACCGCTGAGTCTTTGATTTTATTTATTTTCTGTTGTGTTTTACTTGCATCTATTTGAAAGAGTGAGTGTAAACACAAAAAAATATTTTATTTTATTTTATGTGCTGGAATGTGCAGAAAATAGTTTTAAATGTTAAACAAATTTCTTCCAGTCAGAGAATGTTGCATATAATTACAATTTTTAAAAGATTAAAACTAATAAAACAAGTTTTAAAAAGAGACTTTTCCATTTGATTACATTTTATATGATGGATTATGCAGAAAAAGTAGAATTGGGCTGAAAGATCTATCGCTTTATCACCTATTCAGGTTGTAAATCGTGTTTTAAAAAAGTAACTAAGTAATTAATTACTTTTGAAAATAAGTAACCAGTAAAGTAACGGGATTACTTTTTGGGGGAAGTAATGAGTAATTTGTTACTGATTACTTTTTTCAAGTAACTTGACCAAGACTGGTGTACACTGCAATTCTACTTCCTGGTCTAAATTCTGCATAGTCATGTTTTTGGGGATTTAATACATTTAGCCAGATTTCTAGAAATCAGAGTTGCTTTGTCTGAAGCGGGATGGATGCTATCCCTTCTAACAAGACCAGGTATTCACCAGAAAGTTTCTTAATTGTCTATAAAACGCACGTTGTTTTATGGACACCACTCAGATAGAGGGCAATTTAAGGACAACATGTAGCTAAACATGTCACTCCTAATCTGATTGGGGAGGGAAACAGAGAAAGCTAGAGTCCAACATGTGTTAGCAACGTTACACACCAGATGTCAAATTTATGGAACTGGGAGTCAATAAATTATAATTTTACTGAGTCTACGTTTGTCTTTAGAGAGCAGTTTCAGGGTTCCTTCAATGTCGCCTGCTCTGGCCCCAGGAAGATAACTGACTATTGCTGCAGGTGTCTCTAACATCACACTTCTCAAAACAGATTCACCAATATCCACAGTTTGTTCCTCAACGTGTGTGTAGGTTTCTGTTTAGGATCAAGTTTCCTCCTCGTGGTCCCCTAGCCAGCCTGTTTTCTATGGCTGCTCGGGACAGTCGGCTGGGGGAGGGCGAATGGTGGCTAAGCTACCCTCACCTGCACTGACTGCTGGGGCCAGGCTAGCTACAGGGTTTTCTAGGTTGTGGTGAAAGGTGTCCAACTGAAATACCTGTCTATTTATCCGGTCCGCCTTGAAAGCAGGGATCACGTTCTGCATGACCTCGCGGATCCTTTGTGGCATGTTGTCAGACACAAAATACATAGTCTGCATGGCAGTGTCAGGGAAGAATCCATTTTCTCCAAACAAAGCTTCAACAGTTGGCTCAAATCCTGTCCCCTCCATACCGATCTTCAAAGGTGACAGATTTATTCTGTTAAACCGAACATTTCAAAACAGTGTCTCAATTTGCAGTAAATGGCCCAAAATCATTACCTCCACCATGTCAATGTCATAGCCAAATGCCTTGAGAGTCATTTCAAGCATGACCTCCTTAGGCAGGTAGCTTGTACCCTCAAAGATCATATTGCCCTCCAAAGATCCAAACTTATAGTTGCGAGAGAACTTTGTGGGGTCCATAATGGGCCCAATCTCATTACCCTGAATGGCATCCTGAAGCTTATGTCTCAGCCTGTAGAAAAAAATAGTCGAGTTATTGTCACCGAATTAGAATAACAACTTTCTAATTACCAATAATTCTCACTTACGCTTGAGTCTCTGACCCAGATGAGGACAAAATGTTGGTAATGTGGGAGATGACAAAGCTCTTGACTTGTTGGTCCTGTATATTGGGCAAGGCATTCTGCACCCGGGCAAGTTCACTTAGCTGAGGATTTTTCATAAGTACCAGATATGCAGCAATACGTTTTTGCATGGGACTAGTGCTGTCCAGAAGAACCTGCATAAACTCCTCTCTGCCCTGTGCCCAAAGTACATAAAAAAAATTAGTGTAAAAAAATAAAAAAATAAAAAAATTATATGGGTCTGACTTGAAAGGACACCAAATTTAATGACATGCTGCATTGGTAGAGTGTTGGTTAAAAGTTTACATGTACTCGTTATTGGCATGAATGTCACAGTAATTTGGGACTTGTAATGCTTTCTTTGAAATGTTCTTTTTCCAGGGTGGAATGAATGTACAACATACATCTTTCAAGTCTTTAAAAAACAAGATTTGGGGACACAAATTTGAATTTATTTCAGATTTTCTATTATCTACACAGGATCAAACATATGCATACAAGTATAAATACACCCCAATAAATATTTGATTAAATGTCCCTTAGAAAGATGCACCTCAAATATACTTTTGGTAGTTTATTGGCATTTAAAGGAATCATTAAACTCATAAAATTAACATGACATTCATGCCCATGATGTAGAAAGACAAAAGAGATGAGTAGAATTGTGAAGAAGTGCTCACAGTGTATGTATCCCAACTCATTCTGAGTAAGGATATTTTTAATTACAGAGATATTGCACAGATGAAAGCAGAAAGAGGTCTGAGATATTTGTCTAATATTCACACTGAAGGACATATCCTGGTCAAAAGGTAAATTCAGGAGAAAACATTACAAGTCATGTGTCATCTGGCTTTATCCATAAATAAAGCTGGGTGTCATCTGCATAGCAATGAAATTGTATGTAGTGTTGTCTAATAATGTTATCCAAGGGAAACATGTATGTTGTAAGTTCGCACAGAACTTTGTCGAATTTCATAAAAATTTCATTTAATACTCCTGCTATGTGATAATTTTTATAATACATTTTTGTTATCAGTGATATCAGATGCTACACTGAGTTGCAACTCTTCACTAGTGCTCTATCTGTGCTTTGTTGCACGGTAAATCTTGACTGAAATTCTTCAAATAAACAATTTCTGCAAGTGATTAGGTAACTATTTGAGAACTACTTTTTCAAGAATTTCTAAAATAAACTTTTTTAAAAATAGGTTACCTCCTCAGGGAGAGGGGTCAGCCTGTACACTTGAATTGCAGCTTGTTGCACGGCCAGAGAAGCTGTTGGTTTGTTCACACAGTTGATCACAGCAGTCCTGAGTGCTGGACTAGCAGGTACCACAGCTGGAGCCATGTTTCCAATAACCTAAGATAAAAAGTAAAGCAAATAATCAACACATGAAGAAGAATAAAAATTCATGCATGCTTCAACATGCTCTACAGGTGAGATTATGATATCTTGTTTTGTAATGGGCAATTTTAGCGTGTTGCTCCAAAGGATCTACCCTTTAAATGTATATCATTGATTTCTGTTTATTTTGCTATAATACATGAAATCTGTGTCTGTGTGTGTTTGCTTGCTTCTGTAGTCGCGAACTACTCCAACACAATCAGGAGTTGAGAAAACAAATAGGCAGACAGGTATAGCTGAGAACCCTAAAGGTTCAATATCAGATGTTACATTGTAATCATTGTTGCCTAGCAACCACCTAGCTAATAAAAACATTGTATCATCAAGATTCAATATGTATTGATATATTTTTGCTTCAAACAATCATAATTATCATAAAAGTAATTCTCTAACTTTATTTCTACAGTAACAGTATTTTAGTTTGAAGTTATGGGCAGAATACCTACCCTGAGTGTCATAAAAGTTTTGTCTTTGTCTCCAGAGCAATCACCCAACTGGGAAGCCATGAACTCCGCAACAGAGTGAATCTCAGGAATTTGCCTTCCTTCAGACTTGTAAAACCTGTTAAAAGAAAAAACACAATATTTAGCCTCTAAAAGTATTTCACAAAGAAAGAACTAGTAAAATATTATTGATAAATCTTCCCTTGAATAAAGTCTGATTTAATTTGCTTACCTCTTTACAACATTGCTCAGAGCATACATGACAGGCTTGCTGGGTTTGTATTTGGCCATCTCGAGCATATCGTGGATCAAGAGTGCAGAAGGATTGGACACGAGTCCCAAAGCAAAGACAGTCGCATCAACCTCAAGAGCGTTGGTGTCAAAGGTCCTGAGGATCTTCATGATGGCACTGCTGCATTCAGGCGTTCCACATTGAGCCAGTACCTGGTAGGTGAGGACTCGGGATACCGCAAGAGCCTCAGGGAGTGCCGCGCTCAAGGTTTCTGTTTTCATTCCACGGACCGTTGAGACAAGCTTGTGGAACAGGGGAGCTCTCTTCTCACCCTCGTTCTCAGACAGAGTGTCCAGTTCTCTCAGGAGATTCAGAACTGCATCTTTATCCTGTACAAAACTCTTGTCCTCAACAGCCTCCATGTGGAGATCCTTGACAATGACACCTTAGCAGACAAACAAAAAGATTATCATGAGTCTGCACTACATTGTGGTTATAACAAATCAAAACAAAGCAAATTAAACAGAAAAGGCTTACCGTGAGCAAAGATTCTGTCATTGTGAGGAGAAACTTTAACCACGGTGAGCTCTTGCTTTCCGACATTGGCAACTCCATATTCTCTCCTTAAATATAGAAAACAGGGATAAAAACAAAACAAATGCATATCCCTGTGTGTACTTACATAGCAGAGCATTCAATAGAGTCTAGTACAAGGTTTGACTTACTTATATGAGAAGGGAATGAGGATGTGGTTCTCGGTGCAGGACCCAAAGGTCATGTGTTTTTTCTCATTGTCAAACCTGTAATTGCAGGTTTGGGAGCTTCTGATCAGCTGAGCAAGAGGGTAGTGCTTAAAAGTTATAGATGAGGATGTTAGCATTGTGGATATTTGTGTTGGCACATTTTTGTGTAATCTTTTGCAAAAGTAAAGGCATTACAATTTTTTTTTTTTAAAAGATACTCAATTCGGCTTTTCTTTCCATTATAGCTCAAATTTAACCACCAGTGTGTTAAGACACATTAATACCACAGTACAACGAACAAAGGTAGAGTTTCTCTTTTGATTTGTCATAGTGTTTAAAGTTTTCAGCTCACAGCTTGTCTTTGGGTGCCTTACCATGCCGGTGATAAGAGCCAAGGGGCTGGTGTGATCTCTCATTGGGACAAATTTGTCACATCTGGACAGATCCCTGTTTAGGCTGACATCAGTTGCAATGTCTTCTCTAGCATTGACTGTGTAGTGGGTCTTGCAGTTGCCGTGAATTGTAGGCTGCAGCGAATATGGTAAAGATTAGAGGAACTAAATAAAGATGTATAATATATGATTACGAAACCATTTTTAATAAATATAAAATGTGGTTTAATGTTGTTAAAGTGTTGTACCATATTCTTGTTCTTGTCTTCTTCCAGCACAGGAACAGCCAGTGCAGAGATGATACCCCTCTTAAAGTTCAGGACAGTTGTTGTTTCACCATCCTCAGGGTACAGTTTCACATCATACAAACCCTCAATCACGACCCTCAGGGGATACCTTTAAAAAACAGTGCACAGTCTCCAAATATACCACTTTTTTTTTCAATGGTTTAAATTATCATGGAGAAATTACATACTTTTCCATTTCAGCAGCAAAGGCATCAGAGCTGGGGCTGTTGGCAAACACAGGGTTACCCTGTGTGTCCGTGTCAACGACTTCACTCAGCCTGCAGCCAGTAGTGCGCACAATGAAACTACAAGTCTGAGGCACTTCAATTTCAACCTGTGAGAGGAGGGAAATTTCTTTTTCTGAAATACATGGATTGGAAAGGGGAAAACTGATGATTTAGCATCATCGTGAGGTGTTTCTCATACCTTGCAGGAAGCCTTGTGTCCATTCTTGAGATGTGAGGCTCCGTTGATAGCATTCAGAGATTCAGCTTCATATTGGTATTCATACTTGTGTAGGCTCTTGTACCTTTGAGCCACTAGGAGAGATGAGATTAGAGTAATGAGAAATCATTTATTAGTTATCTTTTGGAAACTACTGCTACTGTGCAAACTTGATGTCAACATCAAAATGAACTTACAGAGACAGGTTGGTTGATCCCGATCTTGTGCAACTGGAAAACAAAGATTAATCATTTGCTTTAGCACCTGTAATACAACTAAAACGCAGTGCACTACAACTTAAACCCATCTACCAAGCCTAATAATAACCTAGCAAGGATTTACACATAGGTGAGTACCATCAGATGTTTTGTGTTTTCCCAATTTTTGTACTTGTTGCATGTTTTTTTTAACCTTCATTCAACAATTCTGCAAAGACTACAGTACACTGATATCTATTGCAACCTTTTTAACGCTGTAAAAAATACTCTTTTAAACTGAAAGAATTTAGGAACTACTCACAAGTCAAGGCAGATGTACTGAGGAGCAGCAAAAGGCAGAGCTTTGAGTCCCCCATGATTGGTTCGTTGAAGCCCCCTCCTTTTGGGTCAACGAGCACTCCGAAATGAGACTGATTTTTTTGTACTTCAGCTTGAGACTTTTATACTCTCAGGTGGGCCCTGTTGGGAGACTGGGAGGCACAGACAATTCTTTGAATGCTCAAAGTCCACCCGACCCTCTTGTGTGTGGAGGGACAAAGGCAAAAGGGTTTAAAACACACTTAGAGCTAAAAGACGAGACATGGAAAACGGATGTATTGTGTTAAAAAAAATCTTCTTTTATTAATGTGGTTTGTCATTCACTGATTGGATATTAAGGGTTAGTCTTAAGAGATCATCTAATAGCTACTAATTAGTTTTCGCGTTGTTTTTATTTTTCACGCTGTTACATTCTTAATAGTGTGCTAATAACCCACCACCAACAATTCATATTATTTCTTACACTTTCCAGTTAGTGATTGTGAATGCGTATAAAGGCATAGATTTAATGAGCAATTCTACACTCTAAAATACTCCAGTTGATTCATAGACAGAGAGATTGCACACATTAAAATTGAAAAAATTGAAGATTAAAAAGGTAGCATTAATTGTCTAGTGTTACTTGCTTCATTTTTAGGCTACAGTGATTGGTAAAAACTGCCATAAAAACACTTAAGTTAGCAAAAAATCTTAGATTATATAACATAATAAATGCACTCCTGTACATATTTGCACTATACACATTGTTTAAAATGGCAATGTTGCTTTACATTTACTTTTTACAGTCAAAAACCAACCAACCAACCAACAAAAATAATAATACTTACAGCGTAATGAAGTTAGATGCTTGTTTTTCTGCTCCACAGCCCAAAAATGACAACAGCAAAAACATTTGCAGACCTTGATTTGGGTTGGGACACTGAACTTTGAGCTACAAAGTTTCAAAGGTTCCTGCAAAATGTGATTAGTTGTTTGAATAGGGTCTGCTATTCTGTTTGTGGCATGAAAGGCACATGCAATAAATAAACAGCAATAACCTTGAGCTGTCTTAAGCATTATTATTATTTTTTGTAAATGGTGTTTACTTCAATCATTTATATTGCACTATATTAAACATTTCCCATTACTATACAAATACTTGAAAACATGAAATTGTCTTTTTTTTAATTTGTGCACTGATCTCAGAGTTACATCTAAACATTGTGTAATGGTCTGTTGCAATATATATCCTGATCAGTACTTTTTGTTGGATGCTGATAATGTTTGAACTAACACAGAGTCCAAAGGGAGCTTAAAGCGAACACTTTTGTCCTTTTCCATTTTAAATTTAAAGCTTATTTATTTTTTCTTTTGTAATAACAATATTCTAACTGAATTAAACTATATGATCTTCTAAGTTGCAAGTTTTCTGTGTAAAGTCCTGTTAAGTACTTGAGACTGGACTTTTTCTAGCTGTTCAGCAGTTAAACAACATGAATCACCAAAACGATTCTTAATGTAAGTCTGTGTACTTTAAAAAGGTTACCAATGTATATATAAGTAACAGTACTCAAACTATATAACCTTATAAAACATATTGGCTAATATTTGAAATACTTCAAATATTTAGTGGTAGCTGTTTCTGGTGTTTTTGCACAAAACCAGCAACGCACACAACAGTAATATGGCAAATAGAAAAATTCATTCTTACTAATGTCACTGTTTTTAATGCAAAATACTCTTATGTTTACATTATTATAAATTCCCCATTTTCTTTAATCCAGTGTGTCTTTGTCTTAGTTTAATGTTCTGCAGGTAACAGGGACTTTATAATTAACCATTCCATTCATTTCTTTGTTTTTTAATCAGCTTCTGGAGTCTGCATACTATATGGAAGATATAATCAGGTCAAGAACGAGACAAAGAATTCAGAGAAGGAAAACACCCCAGAGTCATCAGAGGATGAATAAACCGATTTTGGTCTCTTTAAAATCAGATGAGTACCAAATAATAATTAAAAAATACGAATAAATAAAACTGAATCTAAACTCTGTGACCCAGGTGTATGTAGTTAGCCGCAAGTACTATTGCCCAACCAATTTTTTGGCATAAAGGTCGATACCACTGGAGATATTTTGCAAGTACTGTTAAACCTTGTTATGTATTTCTTTCTTTCTTTTAAGATGTTACAATGTAGTCTAGGATCCTGTTAGTGAATCAATTTTCCCAATAAACAGTATGGATTGAGGTACTTAGTAGTTTTCAACATAAGCTTTGAATGTTGTAATGATCACTCCATCAGTGTATTCAGAAAATATCAGGTCTTCTTCCACAGTAATACATTTTGGGGGAAAATTCATCTATCAGTATCTTTGTGGGGGTGTAATAGTTAAGAGGAAACGATGTGGCCACACTTGGTATCATCATGTAATCTGTGCAGTTATGGATTCTTCTGGATTCTTTGTAGTCCTGCCCTGTTTCCTAGTTTGCCATGTTTATCTGTCTATAAGTACCTATAAGCTGCCTGCGCTTTGTGCTGTTTTATTTGAAAAGAAATCCAGATGCAAAAAGTGCAAATCCTTTGAAAAAAATAACAGTTACTGGAAAAATATTTTTTTAAATTACTGGTAGATTTTTAATCATGGAACTTTTTTTTAGGGTTTAAATCAGCCTAGACTTTGATTATAGCTTTATTCTCCTGCTCAGTCTACTTATATAGAAATCTCCTGGTGTTCCTTTATCTGTAAGGCTGTGTTTTACATTATTGTAAAACTGTGTTTTTTGTATTGTGCTATTTATTTATTCAGTTTTCTATTTTTTTTTTATATCAACATATATGAAAAAAAAACACACTTTCAGTAGAAAAGGAAAAAAATCACAAAATATTTTTTGGGCTTTTTTTTTTTTTTTAGAGCGTACTCTTATGTGATGCTGCAGTTTCCTGTCATTTTCAGCAAAATAGCCCAAAATGGCAGAAGGTCTCTTTGTTCTTCAGTCATCAGTTAACTAAACAAGCATATCTCTTGTTTGTGGGTACCAGAGTACCAAGAGGAAATCCATGCAGGCATAGGGAGAACATGCACACTCACAGAGAAAGACCCCAACCAGGAGCTTTTTCTGTGAGCAGACAGAGCTAACCATCGCCTGTGTCTAACATGCAGCCCTTTATATGTCATTACATGTCATTGTTATTATTATTAGTACCATTAATGTTAATATTACTTATGAATAAAAAAATATTGTATTGAAAAAAAAAATACCCTGCAACACTGTCAATTGTGTAATACAGTTTGCGCTGAACTCTTCTGCTGTTTACTGACCTATTTGTCAATCTTATGGTTTAAACATTGGTTAAAAGTCCAGACAATGAAGTCATGCTCAGAATATTGCTGTGTCATAAACCAGCATAATCAGTTAAAGTTATATTGCTCGTCAGCTTTGTCAGTAGCAGATAGCAGTTTAGATCAACCTAACCCCACTGATAGAACCATTCCAGTAGGACAAAATGTATCACATATACAAAAAGATAAAAGATATAAAAGATTCCCATGTGCAAGAATTTTTGCATTATTTGCATGAAGACCAAAATTTTCATTTATCAACTATTATAAATACCAACACCGATACATGAGCAAATAAACAAACACTGGCTAAATAAATATCGTCCAGTTTTGGCCCTAGTGATATATTTGCTCCGCTCTATGTTACATTGTTCAGTTGCACCATGAAGCTTTTTGACTGTCTGAGTTATGTTTATAAAAATTATGTTATTTAACTAGCATATAAATGGTTGATATTTAACAGTATTACTGAAGAGAGTTGATACCAGTTGCTGTCAGGTTAATGCTGTTTCTGACAGAACAGTTTATAGCTGCAAGTATAACCTTACTACTAGCTTTTCATTTTGGCCCCTTTCAAAGGAGCAAACACAAACCATAGATTATTCTATTGGTATATCAGTGTCATAGGTGTGAATTAAAGTACAGGTAATGCACAATGCTTTGTATAGGAGTTTTCTGAAGAAAGATTATGTATAGGATATCTTGATGCATGCTCAATCATGTTGACATAGCGTTTTGTCACTCATCTAAGTGACTTCTTCAGTCTCAGCTGACTGCAGGTTTTCCCAAACTTAGAAACAGTACCTTTCAGCACCACTGAAAGAGTAGCCACTGGCCTGTAGGTGTAAATAGACTGCATAGTCCTGGCCTGAAGAGTTGGCTCTTCTGTGTTGTGGCATTCGCTTAGCCAGAGGTTGTTTGGTTTCACCGATGTATAAATCATGGCAATCCTCCTGGCACTTAACAGCATAACCGATCCTTGGGAGTCGACCAATTTTTGCCACAGCATGTTTTAGAGTTTGAAAGCCATGGCTGTGTTTAGAGAAAATGCGTCTTAGCTGTTCCGATACTCATCTAGCACTTTATTCAGCATTGCACCTTGAGCATAGATTTGCACAGAAGAGTTTAATTATTTACTGAATATTTATTGTGTTTTTAAAAATCTGTAGGTAGCCTTTAGGTTTCAGGTCCTTCACAGCTGCTCCTCATTAAGAAGGGTGGTGGTTGTCTGTGAAGAGGAAAGGTTGTTACTGAGAGCAAATAAGGTTAACTATTGAGGAGAGCTGGGGCAAATGTGTGTGAAAAAAATCTAGAAATAAAGGTGGTGCAAAGAAGTGGCTTTTCTTTGCCCTTCTTTCCTTTATCCTCTCCAGGGTGTTTGGGCAAATGTTCCCCTTTTTGGGATTTACTTACTTGAATGATTGAGCATGCATCAAGACTTCTTGATACGATGCTCTTCTGCTTCCACGGCAGCTGTGTCTGTGGGGATGTACACTACAATATTAAAATGTGAACTAGTGGAACTGCAGAATGTTGTACAATTGTAGAAGTTTCTGTAAAAAAAACCCTTTACTGTAGAGATGAATAGCTGTGATATGTTCAACAGCAAAGGTAACAATGTTTCATAACCAGTCTGAAACTGGGGCAACAATGGGGCACAAGAACCAGCACAAAAGGTAATGCATTTTAAGTTTTTGGATTTGCCACTGAGAAATCATTAATGCGTTGTTTATATTGAATCTTTAAAAAAGAAAGAAAGAAAAAAAAATCTGTCAGGAAATCTCACGATCTCCCGTGTGTTCTTTTCTACAAATGTCATGTACTTCTCTTCTGAAAGTGGTTTGCTTGTTTGAGTTCAATTGCAAAATCTGTAATATTACATATTCAAGTTAAAAACACATTTAACACTGCATTAACGGGGTATTTTAGTCAGCTCGCACACATTTATTGCACCCAGACATTTCTAGAAAGGCCTACTCAGCACTGCCATTATCAGTACAAATGAAAGTGAGGTAGTGCAAAGAACACAAGCAGCTTATCAGTGTATCACGTACTTTGTGCAGAATCGTTTTTCCACTTGCAAAATGTCCAATAAGCCTGCATATGTTTCTCTTTTTTTTTTTCAATCAAATCAGTATCTTTTAAAATGTTTTAAATGTCATTACTAAAAACATTTTCTGCATTTCATCCACATACTCTGAGACTTGCCATAAAAAGGGAAAATGGCACAGGTTCTCCACAAAAAGGGAATAATACAATCAAACTCAAAAGATGAAAAGCAGAACTTTATTTGCTGTATTTTCCTGCAAACCAAGGTGATGATATGCAATAATTAAAATGCTCAAAGTATAAACAGAATTTATGTCAGATTTTGGCTTCAGCTAAAAATAAAAGCATGTGATCACACCCATTAATTGAAGAGCTGCAGTTCCAAATGCATTTTACTGGTTGAACAACAATACTCGACCCAAAAAATTTAACCATGTCAAACTGTAAAAAAACAAAACAGACAAATAATTTTTTTTTTAAGCAGTCAGGTGAGTTCTGGAAGTGCCTAAGAAAACTATTGATACAGCAAATTACCAAACATAAGGCAGTGGTGCCCTAAAGCATAGCCTTATCATCTATTTTGATCTAAATGGGATCATATTTTGCAAAACAACCAGCAACTTGCGTTGATTATAAATGATTTAACCCTTAAATTCCTTAATATCATGTTTACCGTGTCTTCTTTACAAACTGACTTGTGGCAAACAAAGGTGCACCCTCCTGGGCATTAGCTAGAATTCTGGTTCAAGGAGCTTCAACACTGGCTTCACTTTTGAGAGCCTTGAGGAGCTCCCTCCATGTTTTATGATAAGACCAGGTCTCCAAACTCCTAGATACCAATCTGATCAAGTGCCAGAATAAACCAGTTCCATGTATCCAACCTTTGAAAGTGTCTACACCCTGATGTTAAGACTTGTCTTGTGGAATGAGCGAGTGTGTGTGTGTGTTTAAGAACCATTTCTTTAGTAAAAGTTGCAATAAAACACTTTAAAAACAGCTCCTAGTCTGAGGCTCGTAGTTTCTTTAAAAATTCCAGATATGACAGAGTTGTTTGTAAAAAAATAAAAATAAAAAAAATAAAATCAGCTGATTCTGCGAGGGGACCCCTCACTGGTTTTTCATGGAATAACCCCATATTATAAACCTTGATATCAGTGGCTCGTGTTCCTTAAATATTGACAGAGGTCTATAGAGTGGAGCAATGTCCCTCACTCTAGTTAATGTAAGGACAGACAGATCGATATTTTAGCAGTGGGCTGACGCTTGTGACAATTCATCCAGAACGTAAAATTTCCAGAGAAAGAGGAAGAACAGAGGGTCAAAAGATTCATGAAGCAATGTGTTCATTTTGGGAACAAGTGAGGACTTGAACTTCAAATAACCCAAAACTTTCATAATAGCATGAAACTCTGATGGTTCACTCACAGATTAATGATGACCCAGTAAGATGAAGTAATAGTAGTATATTTCATTTCTATTGCTCTGTCTCTATTTTGTGTTTTTGCATATAAACCTGCTAATCACTCTGGAGACTAAGGCAACCTGGATAGCCTCTGAAAGATGAGCTAATATTTGCATTAGTGAAGAAACCAAACATTCCTCTGAGATTTTCGTCTATATTAACATAATACCATCACAGAGTTGCTGCACAACCATGATGCAAATCACCTTTTCCACCACATCTCAAAGTTGCCCTAATAGAAGCTCATTAGACCAGTTTTGGTGAACCCAAGTGCAAATTATATCCTCACTTTCCTGTTCTTAGTAGACAGGAGAGACGCCTTGTGTTGGCCTCTACTGCTGTAACCAATCTGCTTCAAGATTCAGTGTGTTGTGCATTCATAGATGCTCTTCTGCATACCTTGGATGTGACGAGCAGTTGTTTGAGTCACAGTTGCCTTCCTGTCAACTTGAAGCAGTCTGGCCATTCTCCTCCCATCTCTGACATCAATAAGAAATTTTCATCAAGAGAACTGTTGATCACTGGATATTTTTCTCTTTTGGACCATTCTCTGTAAATCCTAGAGATGGTTGTGTGGAAAAATCCCAGTAGATCAACAGTTTCTGAAATAGTCATCCATCAGGCACCAGAAACCATCCAACATTCAGAGTCACTTAAATCAATTTCTTCCTATTCTGAAGCTCAGTTTGGACTTTAGCAGATCGTCTTCACCATGTCTGCATGGCTAAATTCATTAGGTTACAGCCATATGATTGTTTGATTTAACATTTGTGTTGACAAGTAATTAAAGGTGTAGCTAAAAACAGATGAAAGCAATCAGCTATAGGTAAACCTAATGAGGCATTAGTGAAGCAATGCAGACAAACACAAAGGAAATAAGACAGCTGAAGCAATGCATGAACAAGACAAATGAAACAAACAAACAAACAATAATAATAAATAAATAAACAGCAAAGAGGACTGTGCATAGAAACACTCCTACAGCAAATAAACAGCCCGGTCTCCTCCTTTAAAAGTTGCCCATCAGCCTAATTTCAGCTTCAAGGCAGGAATACTTACCCAAGCTGGAGTAGCGGCAGATTCCAAAACTGTTGGTGACCTCTAGTGGATCATTACATTTCTGCAGAAAAGGAGAACGCTTCCCTCTCTGCATGACTACACCCAGCTCTTCTGTAGTCACCTTAAAAAAATATGTACTATATTTAAAACTGACAGCAAAATGCACACAACTCTGTGTCTTATCTGACACACACAGCTTATGCTATTTCCTCATCTATCTATTTGAACTGTCATTACTGAAAATATTCAGTTTTAAAACCTTGTTACACCAAGAATAAATCCCAGTGAAAAAGGTTATTCGATTATGAGACTATCAGGGTCCACTTGTTTGTTTTAACCAGACACTTGTATGCTTTCTTCTTCCTACTACTTCCTACTACACATTACTTGAGGTCTATATTTATGTAATAGCCAGGTAATATAAGCATGGTCACCCTGTAATTAAATAAAAATTATGTTTTACTTCTGAAATTGTTTGACCTGCAGAAGCCTGAAGTAATATGGTATGTTATTTAAAGAATACTGTTTTCCTTTCCATCCGCACAGTCCACCATCCACAGCTTTGTTTCAGTATTGAGTTGCACATTGGCAGCAGCAACAAAAGCAACCTCAGACTGCTATATCACTGCCTCCAATCCCCCCCTCCTGTATTGTACCCACTCTAAGGTCAAGATAAACACTCCATGTGCTTATAGAAACAGGTGTCAGGCTTCAGGAAGACACACACACAGAGGCAAACGCACTCAGTTAATTATTTATCTTCTCACTGAATTGCTGACATATACACCATCCCGCCTTCAGTGTCACTTTAACCAGGGCAAGAGAAGTTACTGCTATTGATGCCGATGGACCAGTGTGCATCTGTGCCGAGGCTGAAAGAGAAGACTTATACGGGAAAGCATTGAAAGGAGCTTATGTCTACGTCATTAATACTTAATTCTACAAAGCAATTTGTACAGCAATATTACAGGGACTTGTATATATATACACTTGATATAATGATGCTGTTTCAATTACAAGGAATAACATGTTGTATACTGTTGTATAATGTAACTTAAAATACATTGCCCACAGTATTTACAAGTAAGCCTGGAAAACTGTCGCCTACAGGATGCCCTAGCCTATTCCAGAATAACTTTTAAATCACGTTTGTTATCGTAGAAGTGTTTATTTAGTCTATTTCTGTCCAAGTCTCCACATTTTCCCCCAGATGTGAAGCGTTTATTTTAGATATTGAGCTAATAATAGTCTCCGTTGATAATTTTCCACTGAACTCTGCTGCGACAGTTCCTTACAGTGAAGCTGCGAGTGTGGAGGGATCCATTCAGTGTATCGGGGGGAGGGATTTAAAGTATTACTTAAACACTACAAAACAGGAAATGCCATTAAAATGTTTTTTAAAATACATGTCACGGTCATTCTGGCTTTTACTCAGTGTCCCCTCGATTAAACTGCTATTGTTAGTAATTCTTCAATTGATGGAGAAGGTTCAATCCCTCTCCCGGACGAAGGAACCCCCCCCAAGGAGCAATATGGAACATTCGGATAAAAACCAAGCTGGGTGCCACATCTTCCACTAAATGATAAAGCCGCTACACCGGGAGCTGGAAGCAGGACATACTGAATAGAAATAATAATAATGATAAAACTATCTTGGAAGAATAATTACACGCTTTTTCATATCTTTTCTTTTGTCTGAAAAGTGTTTGGGTGACTCGAATATTTTCTCTCGCGTTGGAGTCGGTGGGAGGAGGTGTGAAGTTAAACTACTGCAAGTTAACGGTTAAGTTCGGCTGCTGGTGACGCCTTACAGTGGGAAACGTGGGCTTCAAACATTTACTCTTTCAGCCGGAGGACCCATAGATACCTTCAGGAAAAAGGTAAGTTTATATTAATTTTTTAGAAACATTTCTCGTTACTGTGAAGTCCACTGTGCTTCAGTGGCTACTCTACCCTGGACTGCTGTGGCAATTTCCCCAAGACAGGACTACACCCAGTTAAAACACATCTCATCTGCCCTGGAAAGTATTCCAGTAGTAAAAATATTATCAAAAATGCAGCTTAGTGGCTCACAAGTCTTAATGCAGACTACATGCTGCAAAACAAAACCTGATCAAATGTAATGCACTGTTTTATTTAATTTATTAGTCCTTTATTTATCCAGGTGAAAAATATCATTGAGATTAAAAATCTAATTTCCAAGAGAGACCTGGAATCATGGCAGCAAAAGTCAAAAACACATGCACCACATAACTACATTACAAAAACATATACAATACAAACATGTAAAAAATATACAGTAACAGATCATTAAAGTGATCGACTATATGCATCTAGCTAAAGAAAAATAGCCTTAGACAAGGCACATTGAGTAATATTGAAGCACATGTATTAAATGTATGCGAAAGCACATAAACTAAATCAAACCTAACAGACAATGTTTTGTGCTTCATAAAAAGATGTGCTTGTCCAAAAAATATTTGTGATTAGGATCAGCAGATATTATAACTAAAGAGTGTGGCTGAATGTGTGGGAGGGGATTTAATTCATCTTGGTTTGATCTTTTTTTTTTTAAGGTTTCATGTATAAGTGACATGAACTAAGTATCAAATCAAGTTTTTAAATCACAGCTTGCCTAAAAATGCTACAGAAACTGGTAAAATGTTAATATTATAAGTTCAAATACTCACTGTGTGACATCTTAGAAAAAAATAAAGATCTGCCAGCTCCTTTTCTTGCTATGGGATTGCCATCTAAAACACTGTCTTGCTAAATATTAAAAGCCTACTCCTTTCATCTACTATTTCACACTATTGTTGCTGTTTTTCTAGTTAATTTCACACATTTTTTTTTTCAGATAAAAAGACCATAGCTATCACGTGAAGAGTACGCATCCAAAATTAAATACACCCACTCACCAAGTGTTAAAGTAATAAAAATACACATAATAATTTTGCTGTTGTAAGCTTGAGCGTGCAGAATATCTAGATTAGGTCCAGTGCATGGTAATGTCAAGTGATGAATATGATACTAATGTTTCAGATTTAAAGTAAGGAAATATTAAATGCGCGCACACACACACACACACACACACACACACACACACACACACACACACACACACACTTGAGTCTCAATATATCTTCTGCCCTGCGTGTGCCCCAGATTGACTGCGCACACACACACACACACACACACACACACACACACTCGAGTCTCAATATATCTTCTGCCCTGCGTGTGCCCCAGATTGACTGTTACACTGCCTTTCCCTCATAAGCTGTAGCACTACTATACTGTTGCCTTGACTACTGGTGTGTCAGGGGACCTCATCCTGATCCACTGCAATGATTTTCTCTGACATGAGTTCAGAGAGACTGCCACGAAGCACCGCTGAATGCGAGAATAATGGGAGAGCTCATTTTCTCCTTAGCTTATAAATACCTCACACCAACTCCTCAACCACCTGATGGAGTCCCAGTTACCAGTGGTTCGCGTACTCGAGGCTACAGCGCTGCTCTGCTCATCCACTGCAGAGCAGGCTAAAACGGGCACGCTTTCTCTCTGTGCACTGAGCCATATCAGGTTGTTTGGATTACATTCCCTTTAAAAGAGGCACGATGCAGAGAGCATTAAAAACATTCTGTCAGTCGTGTTTATCAAGAGTTAATGAAGGGAAAAGGTTCAGTGTGAGCCCGCTTGCAATATAAAAACAGGAGGAGTGGGGATGTCTGTTGTATTTGTACTAATTGACAAATGGAAAACCTAACAATATCCACTAAGAATACTAGTGGATGTTCACAGTTTAGAGGCTTTGTCTGAAAATAAATTAAAACAAATACTCGATTGTATCCTTTTTAAGAAAAAGTAATTACTTATGTACATTTAGATATGACTTTAAGCAGAAGTTGTCTTTTGATTCCCACGCTCTCTGTAAACACCTAAGGACAGATATATTTAAACATATGCATGCTGCATCTCTGTATCTGACTGTCATTGTAGTTTCCTTCCTGTTCTTCGTGAAATAATGAGCATGTTGGAAAGAATGTTTTTTTTTCTTTGTTGTGACATAGCCCTACTCAGGAAATAAAGTGGGTCTAAGAATGGCAAACAGCAGTGAAACGGGTTTACAGGAACCCCCGCTGTAGCCTTGGGGAGGGGGGATGCATGCTGCACTGGAGCTTGTGTGAAACAGTCTCATTAGGCGGAGAACCCACTGGAAAAAAGTGGATCATACGGAACAAGGAAGGCTATGGGGGTTGGGGACAGGGACAGGATCTGTTGCTGTGTAATCTAAGGGAACCGCAAACACTGAATGTGAACTGGCAATCTCGAGGGGCTGTAGTGTATCAAGCAACGGTCACAAGACTGTGTTCAGCTCACCAGCTCTGCAACCCCACCAGTCAAGGCAGAGAGGACTTTATTTTCCCTGAACCACATCATTTCCTGAGTAATTCTATGTCACAACAAAGAAAAAAACTTTATTAAAACAGCCTTTGAAATCCCAGACCAAAGCTTGCATGCATAAGTAGGAATGTTTTAAATGTTATAAGCAGTACTGCAAATCTATTTAATCACTTTATTAAAGGAAATTACCAGAACTTGCAGCAGGTAAAAAAAAAAAGAAGCTTTTTGCAGGAATACTTTTAATTCAGTTAACAGTTTTAATGAAAAGAAAAATATGTTATCTGATAAAGAATGTTTTAAAAATGCCTAATTACAGTGGAAAGGGTTTGTTTAGGTTTTTAATGAACATATTTCAGAGGTCACTGCACTCTGTAAGACTGTTTTGCAACCCGCAGCCTTATGTAAGTATGTTGCTATTACTTACTAAAATAACTAGGCTAGAGCACATGCTGTTGCATATTATGAGTATTTTCTCTTAGCCTCAGAGGATCTTGAAGCATGAGGGTAGCACTTTTTCCATCTGACAAGCTGTTGTGTTTCATGTGGCTTTGTGTTTGTTTGAGGGAATAAATAGCAACGCCCATATTTATGTCTACTCGGGCTCAGCCTGCGCACTGAACTGTCCTGGAAAAGTCCATGTGACACAGATCTGAGGAGGTGCATCCTGTTGTATGTTAAAACGGAAGGACTATAGTCAGGCCTGTAGGGCAGTGTGTGATTCATGCTGTGGTCCAGTTAAAACAGAGGCAGCAGACATGATAATATATTCTCAAAATAATAATCACCTTTTCTCTAGTTGCTCAGTGCTGCTGTGAAATGTTGAAGTGTCTGAGACACCACAAAATGCTACTTTGTGGTCATGTGTTAGTATTTTTCTTTGCAACAGGACGTAGAAGCCTTTCACTCTCTTTAATCCGTATAAGCAATAATAACACCTTGGCTTTCAGGACAGTTAGTCGATCAGCCTGGTCACTGATGGATGGATGTGTTTCCATTCAATTTTTTATCGACATCCTTCACAAAGGATGAATCTTTGTGACTTTAACGATTGCCTGATTCAGGCCGACACTGCGGCAGGGTGGTTAGCACCGTTGCCTCACAGAGAGAAGGTCCACCAGCCAGCCGGGGACTTTCTGTGTGGGATTTGCACTTTCTACCTGTGGCTGAGTGGGTTCTCACCAGATACTCTGGCTTTTGCCAAAGACAAGTTTGCAGTTCTAAATTAACTGTAGCAGTAGCAGTAGTATCCTTCAGTCAACAGATATGCACTCGTGAACTCACCGTTAGACAATTCAAAGTTTTCCAAATTCCTAATTTTGGAATGCAGTTTGCATGAGAAAAGAAAGCTGGATTGAGAAATTAAATGTATTATTGTGTTGTACTTTGATTTATTTTTATCTGTCCAGAAACCTGAGTGACATAGTTCCTTGTTTGACTTACAGACCTCTGTGTCATTCTGTGACTTTGATTCATAAACCTACAGGAAATTACACCTGTCTGGCAATTATAACAAATATGGCGTCTGTTTCAAAAGGATCTCATCCAAATTCAAGCCGCTCTCATTTGTTCTTCGCCAGATGGATCGTTCTGTTGCCAGAAAGACAGGAGCGCTGGGGTCCCAGTAATTGAAAGAGAGAGAACATGGGTACAAAGCTTCTCTCCCATAAATTCATTATATCAGCACAGAGGAGTGGAGGTGTTATTCAGAAAGATTATTATATAATTGCACTGTGGGTATTAGCAAAGCAACTCATATAGTATAGCTGGAAATAGTTTCTCTTCTATGTGTCATACTTTTTCCATTCTTTCTTCCTCCCTACCCCCGCACATCTCTCTTTCTGTCCCTCCCACTCACACTTTACCAGATGCATGTGAAAGATTAGCTCAGGTTTTGGCCAGTTTTTCCTCAGTTTTCCAGAAAACGTTATAACAAATGTGAAAGTTGCTTTCTCGTTCTATCCCACGGAGCCACAAACCAACCATGCTAAAAGAAAACTTGAGGTAATTTCATAGAATCAAACAGACAATTTGTAAGTAAGAACATTTTCCTTCTACAAAAAAACCCCCAAAACAAAACAGCTGTTTCCTCTTGTTATTTTTTGGGGGAAAAGTGTGGCACATTCTTAACACCTTCCTCACCTAAAATAAAGATGCAGACATATACATGATGACACCTACATTACACATTTTCTCTGAAAATGTCAAAACCTTTTTGCTCACCGGCAAACACGTGTCAGCGTCTGCTTCATAATGAGTTTTATGCAGGAGGTTTTATTTTGGATGTGATGTGTTTATGCATCCTCATATCACCAATCATGAATATCCCTGTATACATGAATAAACAGATTTTGCAGAGTAGAACCATGGAAACAGAAGCAAACCACAGAAAGCAAACGTGAATAGAACCAGGTGGTCAAATGCTTCGCTGGCTTTGTCTTTTCTGTACGTATTTATAGCAAGCGCTCGTGTTTATGTGTTAGGTTAACAGGTACGCTGCATTTAAACACTGACAGATTTAAGGAAAATGAAAGCAGTAAATACAGGACATTAAAATAAAATCACTGCAAGAACATAGACAACAGTTAAGAACAGCAAAGTCAAGAAAAGACAAAGAGAAAAGTTTAACTTTAAAGTTTTTTTACCTTAACACTGGATGATTAATGCCTTGAAACAGGGTGTGTCTTAATGTGGTTTCAATGATCGCTCGTTCTGCAGTGGCATCTTTGCTGTTGTAGTTTAAAACCAGTGGACTTGTCTATGGACTGACTTGGATGCTCATTTACTTGCTCTCTGAATTTGCTCTTTAATCATTGTGTCAATTCCACCTTCTTAAAATCAGTTAGGAGATTAATTTTCCCATGAAGGTGAGGATTATTGTCAAAATGAATGTTTGGCCTTCTCAGTGACAACAGTCAGTATCAGCCTGACCTTTTAGAAAGTGGCTTTATTGAGAATTACAATGCCCCAGGACACTTGTCCCTCTACCATGCAGTGAAAGGTCGATAAATTATCACCATGCCTGACAATTAATACTGTATCCACGGAGACCAGACCACCCCCTTGCTCCATACACATGTGTGCACACACATAGTGTTTTGTTAACATCTGCGTTGTAATCTTATCTCTTTTTTTTTCTTGTGTATGGACCCTGTTTGAATTATCCAGACTTTTTCCCCCTCAGCTTGTTTGCCTGAAAAACATCCTCAGAACATGTTTTCTGATGAAACGCTGCTGCAAACTGAGTGGAATTATTGACCCCATGAATCATTTATGATATTCACACAGGGATATTAATGAGGGTTATTGGTCCCCTGTAGGAGCAGAGGAAGCTGGAAAGTAAAAGCACAGGGAGTGGAGGATAGGAAACACCAGCCCTGCTATCGCCCTGCCTGCAAAGGTGCTTTGTCATGGGGAAACAGAACAGCAAGCTGCGGCCTGAGGTCCTGAACGACCTGAGAGAAAACACAGAATTCACCGACCATGAGCTGCAGGAGTGGTATCGCGGCTTCCTGAAGGACTGTCCCACCGGCCACCTGACTGTGGACGAGTTCAAGAAGATCTACGCCAACTTCTTTCCCTACGGAGACGCCTCAAAGTTTGCCGAGCACGTCTTCCGCACTTTTGACACCAACGGCGATGCCACAATCGACTTCAGGGAGTTCATCATAGCACTGAGTGTGACGTCTCGTGGCGGGCTGGAGCAGAAGCTACGCTGGGCCTTTAGCATGTATGACCTGGATGGGAATGGCTATATCAGCCGGGCAGAGATGCTGGAGATAGTTCAGGTGAGGACATACTATGTGCTGTGTGATTGATACTACAGAGCAGAGGTTTTATATGTGTGTGTGTGTGAGCTTATCACATTTTAATAAACAAAATCTAGACAAATAACAACGAGAATTGGAAAATAAGTCAAGAGAGTAAATTAGTTTACAATAAACGATCACTTTTTACATTTTTAACACTTTTACTATATATAAGACAATGAAACGATATCATTTCCTTCTGTCAAACAATTTAAAAAAAGATATAAAATACATTGTATAAGCCAAATAAAAGCATCTGGAACATGCTGTTTTTTCTTATATCAGTAATAACTAAAAATATTTATATTATTCAATCATTCTTTTTATGACTGTTAATAAATAAGTTTAGCTCTAATTTTTGCTGTTATATGCACTTTAGCCTCCTGGTAATGGCTGTTTTTAGGTTCAACAGTCATCTGCAGGCTGCCCTTTCTGTTTTCCTTATCACTGTGGTTATATTTACTCTTCCAATAAGGTGGGCTGAGCAGTCTGGATATTGGCTTAGTCCTTCGTGCTTGTGGAAACAAATAAATGTGAAAAAAATAAATAAAATAGAGACCATGCACTGGGTACTAATGAGCGCTAGGACCACACCCATTAAAATAATTATTTAAATTTAAGAAATACTGTTTGTACACTAAATAAAGGTATCGCATACAGGGAGTAATAAATACAAATGAAAAAAGAATGATGTGGAAAAATAACAGAAGCCATGCTGTTGCAGCTGGCAGAAAGCATTCTGTTTTCCAGAATGACATATTTCTCTCCTTTACTTAATCAAATTTTAATATTATACAAGCAGATAAGTGAGTTCAGAAAGACCTACTGCGGGTGAAACGGCAGGATCTTTTGTTGTCAGACCAACATCATTATCTGCTAGCTAACAGAAAACAGGTCAGAGCTTTCAGACAATATAAGCAAAATGATGTCAGTGGCAACGGTTATTTTTCATCAGTGCGCCCTAAAAGCTTCACGCACGTAGCCAGCAAAATCAATACACACATCACAGGAGTCATTATTGTCTTTTTTTATAGGCAATTTACAAGATGGTGTCATCAGTGATGAAGATGCCCGAGGATGAATCAACACCAGAGAAAAGGACAGATAAGATCTTTCGACAGATGGATATTGACAATGATGGTAAGGCTGGTGTCTTATTTCCATGTGCTGCATACATCATTGTGAACCAAATTGTTCTTTTCACAGTAAATAAATAAATCGACTTTTTATTAATGCTTAATCAGTATGCTAGTCATGCATCTGGTCCAACTAAAACTGGTCCTGTTATAGATGGACAGTTTGACATTGGGAAGAATAAAGTCAACACTTTAAATTGCTTGTTAGTAAAATTCACAGCCACTGAGTTTGGCCCGCTTTTGCTTTCAGAGCTACCCCTAATTCTTTGTTGTGCAGATTCAACAAGGTGCCGAAACATTCCTCAGAGAGGAATATTGCTCCATATCGACGTGACAGCATCACACAGATGCTGCAGATGTATTGGCTGCACATCCATGATCCGAGTCTCCTGTTCCACCGCATCTCTGGAGGCTATTTGAGTACAGTGAACTCATTGTCATGCTCATGAAACCAGTTTAAGATGATTTGAGCTTTGAGGAATGGTGCACACTGTGCTCATTAAGGGACAGACATAGTCAGTAATAATACTCTGGTAGGCTGTGGCATTTAAATGTTGGTATTACGAGACCCAAAAGGAAATAACCCCCACACCATTACACCACCAGCAGCCTGAACTGTTGATACAAGGCAGGATGGATCAATGCTTTAATGTTGTGCATGCCAAATGCTGACGGTAAAAACCTGAATTTCGAAATCAAAATCAACTAATCAGACCAGGCAACATTTTTCTTTAGTCTAATATTGATGAGGCTGTGTGCAAATTGAAGCCTCGCTTTGCTGTTTTTAGCTGACAGCAGCGATCCTCTGCTGCTCTAGTGCATCTGCATCTAATTCGACATGTTGTGCATTCAGATACTCTTCTGCATACCTGGATTTATTATAACTATTATTATAAACCAAGTTACTGTTGCCTTCATATCAGTGTAAAGCACTCTGGCCAGTCTCCTCTGAACTCTAAAATCAACAAGGCATTTTGGCCCAGAGAACTGCCGCTCACTGGATATTTTCTTTTTTGGACCATTCTCTGCAAACCCTAGAGATGGTTCTGTGGGAAAATCCCAGTAGATCAGCAGTTTCTGAAATACTCAGACCAGCCTGTCTGGCACCAACATGCCATGCCACATTCAAAGTCAGTTAAATCACCTTTCTTTCCCCTTCTGATTCTCATCTTCTACTTCAGCAGATCATCTTGAATTGCTGCCATGTGACTCGCTGATTAGATATTTGCATTAACAAGCAGCTGAAGAGTTGTAGCTAACAAAGTGGCCAGTGATTGTATATTTGGTGCGTAAACCACCTGATAAATACTGTTTGGATAGTTATTGTAAAGTTGTGACAAGTGTTGTTGAAACTTTATTAATGGCGAAGAGATGCTGTGAAGAGTATCGATAAACATTACACTGATAGCTACTATAAAACTAAATCTGATGTTTATATTAACTTTTCAAGAGTGCATGCGTAAGCAGGTTAGGTGGCTTTAGTGAAACCACGATTGTGGACTTCTGGTTTTAGTTTTAGTCATTAGTTCTGTTTTAACTCGTGCTTTACTTTTGTTTTCACTATCGGCTTGGTTGGATATGGCCACAAAGAAAAAGAAAAACATATAGTACTGTGCAAAAGTCTTGAGCCACCCCTCATTTCTTTATGTTTTGTCTCCAAGGAGTCAGACTTTTTGTTTTGTAATTATTAGTAGTCTTAAGCACTTTAAAGTTTTCTAGACTTTTTATTTGGACAGTAACTGCTTTTTCACTCGTTTTCAGTCCTGTCCTTGAACCCGACACCTTTTCGGGGGTTTTGTTATCTTGTTAAGCCACTAAGCACTGACATATGAATCAAGTATTAAAAAGGGCACCCACCTAAGACGATGGACTAGTCTTGTGTTTACACATAAAATACAACTTAGCCAAGGGTCTATTTTGAACTGGATTTTTAGGCACTTAACAGCCTGGTGCAAAAACATACAATATCATTTGATTTCTTAGAATCCAGTTAAAATGACAAACATAACAAAGTTTGACAGGCATGCAGTAGTATTTTTGAACAAATAACATTTACTCCTAAAGAGCTCCTAAAGAGAAATCCAGGCATATCTCTACATGGTGTGCAGTGTGTACTTAAAAAAATGTGAGGAAATAGGACAAATCATCTAAGCCAGCATGCGTATTCATTACATTGAAAGTCTACTCTTACCTCCACACTACTAACCTAGCGTAGTATTGGCCTCCTCTCTTCTTTTGTCTTTGGCCAACAGTAACATAGTTTCCACCGTCACCCTTTTGGCTAACAGCATCTGTAGTAGTTAACCTGAGCACCAACCAATCTGATATGAAAATCTCATTCTTGATGAGAATGAGATTTCCATACAATATGTCAATTTTTCGATATTTCCACAAGCATGTTTGATTTGAAAAACTTTACACCTCCCCATCCTAACACAACCCTCCCCCATTTATCTGGGCTTGGGACCGGCATTCCCCAGACCTCAACATTATTGAAGCAGTATCGGATTATCTTGATAGAAAATGGAACAAAATGGAGTGAGCATCCAAAGAAGAGTTTTGAATGACCTTTTGGAGGATGCAGAACTTTTCCTGAAGTCTACTTAAAGAAATGAAAAGAAAGCTTCCCTAGGAGAGTTCAAAGAGTGTTGAAGCACAAAGGCGACCATACCAAATATGTTTCAATAAATCCCTGTACCATTTTCCTATTTTAGGAATAAATAAAAAGAAATGTGGTTTGAATAGAGTTCAGTGTGGGTGGTCAAACCAAATACTGACTTTCTGACTCTTCAAACTTTTTTTAGGGTATAATATAAAGGGTTTTTGCTCTTTATATTGATATTAATATTTATATATATTGCACGCACCATATGTATATATTTACCTTTATGTTTGCATGCTTCAGTATTAGTGTAGTATTTTCCTAGCAAAATATAAAGAAATTAGGCCGCATGTGACGCAAGACTTCTGTACAGTTGTCTGTTGTGAAAGATTACTTATGTAACAGCTGTTTACATGAAAACCATGACTTGCAGAACACTTTTGGCACTTTGATTCATGTCATATCACACGAAGTAGCTATGATTGGCTCCCAGCCTGGTGATCCACAGGCTTACCATAAATGGATTGACACTTAGAGTGACTTGAATGATACATCAAAAAATGCACTTTCCTTACTGAATCTGACACGTCACAGCTCAAGATATCTGGAGCTATGGTGCTGGGCAGGAGTGTTTTGTTTTGACATTGTGAAGGTCAAGCTGTGTCTCAGACAGACGTTTTAAGACATCATGTGATGCCATATGCCACGCCTGAAACCACAGCTGCAGAGGAGGGTAGAGGGTAAATTGTAGGCTGCATCCGCGATGCTCAAGGATGTTTTTTCCACATACCCATGAAAGCTGGAAACTGTATTGAACTACTTTACTCAGTTTTCCAAGGACCAAAACAACGTAATAAAATTCTGCTGAAAGCATAACACATCTGGAGCTCTAAAAAGAACGGATGTTCCCGGCATCACACAATCTCTCAAACACAGGCCACTTGTAAAGTCCAAATTTTACATTTTTTTTGGGTGGTGTCAGTGCCACCTGAAGGTAACCTAACACATTTAAAATGAATCTTTAAGCCCTATTAAGCTAACCGGCTAATCAGAAATCAAGACCACTAAGGAGCTTGGGGAAACCTTACCTGATCTTTGCTTAGGTTGGGGCACCCACTGCCTTCCTGTTAGTCAGAATACTGGCAGTAGTAGCACTGGTGTGATTGGTCAAACCAGACCCAGTAAGTTACAGAGCGAGTGAACCTCTTATCTAATGCTATTATGTAAGAAAAAGTAGGTGTTAGACTCAAAAAAGTGTAATTTTCTGCTGTTTCATCTTAGAATAATAAAAAATCTTTTAAACAAAATTAAAGTACACCTGATATGTTTTTACCTAATTTCTGTCATATGTATACTATGAGAGTGATGAATGTTCGGGTAAAACATGGTTAAGGTTTCACATCTCTCATGCAGAACTGCACTCGCATAGAGTTATATACATACAGCAGCGTCACCTGCTGGACAAGAAACATGACGGCTATGAATACCATGATTCTGGCTCAGGTCCTTTAGGTTATTTTAAACTACTTAATGCAGTGTTATTTGTCACCATCTCAAAAGAAACATCAGTAGCTGATTTTTGTGGGTAGTTGCTGCATGTAAAACATTTTCATGTTTTACTGCTCATAACTGACATTTTCTTTTCCCCCCCACAGGCAGATTGTCTTTGGAGGAGTTCATTAAAGGTGCCAAGAGCGACCCGTCCATTGTCAGACTGCTGCAGTCGGATCAGGGAGCCTCTCGTCAGTTCTGAGGACACAGTGAAAGTGATCACACCCTGCAGCTCATGCACACCTACATCCCTCCAGCTTTGTGCCGCTTGTTCTGACAGAGGATCAATCTTCATCACAGCCCCTCCTCCTTTCAATTTAACACTCCATGTCTTAATGTTTACATTAATGTACACTTCTCTGGTCAATGTGGCTTTTTTCCCCTCTGTGGACAATGAAGTGGATTTTCAGTCAGGGCATTTTTTTTTTGTGCATTTCAAAACGTCTCGTTTTGAATACCCGTTTGCTGTAAGTGCCATATCTTTTATTTATGCTTACAGGATTATATGCTTTCAAGTATTATGACTTTCATGTTATACTCTCATGTTATACTAAGAGGAAACTAATTAAATCACTTAATTCTATTCAATTTAATTGTTAAAATGTGGCTTATTGTTGTTCTTTATTAATTTCCTTTGGGATTAATAAAGTATTCTGATTCAAGATAACAGTAGCTTGAACTGGCACAAGCTGCTGTATTTAACAAGCTCTCTCTATGCCTTTGGTATTGCATGTGCTCAGTGAAATGAGTTTACAGTTCATGTTAATAATGAGGCAGTGATTATTTTTAATTTCTTTTTATTTTTGTAACAAAAATGTCCTTTTGTTTTCACACAATTGAAATAAAGTTGTGTAAGAAAAATCTACACAAGAAGTCCCCCCTTGGTATCCCCATTTGTCCTGGACACACATGATGCAAACTCACCAACATCCTCAGTCACTGGTTTAAAAAGAGACAAATTTAGTCACATCAGGTGGGACGTTTAAGTGTTAATTTGACAAGTCCACATCTCAAAGTAGGTGCTTGACGAGGGCAGGAAAGGCAATGTTTTAAAAAGTGAAACAATGACAAAAATGTGACATTCGGAAGCTCCACCCTCCTCTCCTCAGTGGGCGGCAGCTGTTTTAAATATGCGGCATCTAGCGTTCAGCAGGTATGTGAGAAAGAGTTCACTCAGAGGACACGACACACTCTCCCCTCCTTCCTGTCCTCCTTGTGACTAACAAGATGATGTGAGAAACCGCAGGTGTCTCTCATGTGTCTTTTCAGGAGTATTTCAGTAACTGGGCGACCGGGCCTCCCATTCGTCCACAGGAGAGGGGAGGTGGAGCGCACAGGACCAGACCAGACCAGACCAAACGCAGATAGTCTGGATCAGTCCTGCCCCATTTGGACTCATAACTCGTCCTTGAAGTCATCGAGTTCTACATCACTGAGGTCGTAGTCCTCCTCCACGGGAAGCTTGAGGATGACAGAGCGTAAAATAAAGACGAGCTGTCAGCAAAGACTGAGATGGACTGAACCTCTTCAAAGATTATTTAAAGAGACAAGAAGGTTATCTGGATTTAAGAGCACTGCAATATTGCATAATAATGCAGATGGAGTACAAAGTTTCAGTGCAGAGGCGGTACAAAGCTGGTAGGCATTTATTCTGTTACACTAAGCAGACGTACAGATTCAGTTTAACTACAAATTGCTTGCCCTGGACTAATAGTTTGTCCCACTGGGACAGCCCATAAACCTTGGGTTCAGGGGATAATCCAATCCTGTCATTCTGGCCCTTGTCTGTGTTCAGCTTCAGTACCCGTTTTCTGATTCACCTACCAGTTAAGGTTGTTTGACTACCCTATGCTAGTCTACATGCAGTGCTACACATTCCAACCATTATGTCAATGTGATTCCCACTCACCTGTCCATCTTTGCCGTCCCATGGTTCAACAGTGTGAAGCTTGGGCATGACGCCACCTCCCAATGTGGCAGTTGAGCCACGGCCCACAGAAAGCTCCCTGAAAAGATCAGCACATGTGAGTGACGCTGCTCAGCCTACTCCAAGTTGTGTAATGTATTTGTTAATTACACCTCCTTACCTGAGGAACTCATGAATACCAGTCTCACTGAAGGAACCCCTGAGCAGAGCAAATTTCATCTTGCGTGTGTTGATGGCAGCCATGGCAGGGTAGCCGAAACCACCAATACCAAGAGAGGATTCCAGCTCCATCTGAGCCCCTGCCTCGGTCCACAGCCAGCTGAGAAGAAAGAGTCGGCCGTTAATCACCGTCATCATTTCCCTTACTATATCGGTGATTGTAGCGTATGTACCTAATCTCCTCTTTCTTTAAAGGGTGTGGCAATCTGAACAAAACTTTGCATGAACATCGTCACACATATTGCAATTATTAACTTCTATATGTTTTTAAAGAAAGAGTCATTATACATCCCAATTCTTATGATTTGTATATTCATCATCCCACTGCGAACTCGATGTTACGCTCTTCCTTACATAACCCGTACGAAACTCAATGTTCACCAGAATTTGTCCTTTTGTTCAAGTCACCACTAAACAAGGAATGAATATGAAACTCTTCCTACTCGAATTTAGTGATTTGTAAACTACTGTATGTCTGGCCTTGGGTGCTTACCCCCACATCTTCTTCTTGTACTTCTCAGCCATTTTCATCATCACATCCAGGTAGCTGTTCCTACCTGCCGCGCCTGTTAAGACATAATGACCAGTGATGATCAGCTATTCAGGAATGAACTGTTACTGCTTCTGGTAACTCTCCTGCAACCTGTTGTGAGGTATAGCCTTACAGCTCAAGGCGGAACCTTTTTTCATGCATTAAAAATATGTTTTTAATAAATATTGGGAGCCCACTAAAGCCATGCTCGAGTCATGATTATTGACATAAAATAAGTAGATAAAAGTTAAAATGATTTATTTTCATTAAGGGCAAAAATGTCAAAGAATCTAAGAAGAGAAAGACAGATCTGAGTTCATGTGTGTGATCCCACCTGTGTCTAGGATGTGCGGCAGGACAGCAATTATACACAGCTGACTGTCCTCACAGGTCTTCTTTAAGACGTCTTCACTGAGAATCTGAGAGACAAAGAATTTAAAGTAAACACAAATTTAATATTCTGACATGAATTTGCATTACTTTTTATTGCAAAGTGCTTTCATCACCATACCGTGTATACACCCTATATATCAGTAGTATTAGTAGTTTAATGAATAGTAATTTATATTTACTCTATAACAGGCTGAATGTTTGTTCTTCGCTTCTATGTGCCTACTCTTCAATTTTCGTATTTCATATCATGACAATAAAAAGGTTTTTATTCTAACTTTCTAGTTAGAATTAATATATATTTTTTACAAACTATACATTAAAATACACATTAAATCAGGCAATTTTCTTGTAGACTATGACAACATTATCTTCAATTTGCATTTTAAACTGTAATTAAAAACAATTATATATGACTTTATCATACAAATATGAGAATACTGACCTCCAGCAGTTCTGGAGGAGGAGCATTGTCAGAAAACAGATCCAAAGCCTTCTCAATAATGTCACCGCGGGTGCGACCTCCTTGGTAGTCTTCTGGCTCCTCACCTTTGCGGAAAATCTTGATGGTGGGAAACCCACGGATCTACAGAGGAATGATTATCAAACAAGAAATCAAGGTCTGCAGTTTTGACTATGAAGCTGGGTTTTACTCAGGCAAAAACATTCTGATTTAATTAGTGTGACACGACTAAATCCACACTACAAATGCATTTTTAGAGCTTTGAAACTTAACATTCTGCTAAAAAGCAGCAGAGGCTATTATTCAGTATCAAACGCCAGTAAAAACATGTAAGTGTAACACAGACCATTACAAATGACTCGAGAGTAAGGAAGTATCCAAGGCAAAGTGGCCACTGGATTATTGTGCACAATAATCAAGTTGTGCATTTAAAATTAGCCAAGAAAACATGCAAATGTTTTTTTTCACATCTAAAGAGTGCACCTTTTCAAGACTTGAAAGTCAGCTGTTACTCACCCCATAGCGACTGGACACGCCCTGGTGTACAGTAGCATCAACAGCTCCGAGGCGAACTTTGCCCTTGGTCTGCTCCTTGACAGCTGTGGCTGCAGCTGCCCATTCAGGCTCCAGGCTGTTGACAAAGGAGGAGAGGTGCTTAGAAAAACTTTATCATTTAGCTTCTGAGATACTGACATTTAAATCAAGCAAGAAACTTTATTTTCTTCAGAAATACCAAATGGTATTAAAGGTATTGGAATAAAATCCCTAAGACCTCACTGAACAGTTTTGAGTGGGATTAAATTCTAGTGGAGGATTTTCAGTGAGACTTATCCAGGCCTACTGGGCTATTATTTCACTTTTTCAACTGCACTAGATTGTTACAGTGAGAGGATTTCAGTTTCCTACTGCTTGGAATTAACCGTTTCGAGTACCAAACTCACTTCTTGCAGTGTCCACACCAGGGGGCGAAAAACTCCACCAGCCACACATCATCACTGTCCAACACCAACTTGTCAAAGTTGTCATCAGTGAGCTCGACCACATCTTTCTTGTTCCCACCACTGCTGCTGCCACCACCACCGCTCTGCTACAAGCCAGTTATCAGTTACATAAATCAGCTCATGTGTGTTTTCTTAAAGCTTTGTGATTTCATGCAAGTGCAAAAAAAAAAAAAAAAAAAAAGGTTCATTACCTGTTTGTAGTCAGAGCCACCAGATCTGCCGCTCAGCCTCTCTTTCACCAGGTTACGCAGAGCGTTCATGGCTCCATCCACGATGGCCTGGCTGCTGCGTCCACCTGCGTGGTTGTCAGAAATGCAGATTTCAGTTAACGCAGCCTCAAACACAATCACAGGAAGAAAGGCCTTGAAAGCTATGAAAATAATACCTTATTAAATACAGTGTTTTGTACAGGTCTCTTATAAGCCCTGAAAGCAATAAAATACTCTGTGAAGTCACAACTATGCTTGATAAGACTCAAGATGACCCTGTTCACAGACGTAGCAAGGATCAGCAAACAAAGTCATAATGATATGATGGACTGAGCCTGCTGGAGAGATAAAACATTTCTGCCATAGACTTCGGGAAGGTGACCTTGTGTAGATATAAGTACACATAGCAGGAAAGTGAAATTCAAATTGGATGCTATTACACAGGATGACTTTTCTTGCTATTGCTCATCTCTATTCTCATCTAATAGATGCTTCTGCTTAAATTGTTGGGGGGGGGGGGGGGGGGGGGGGGGGGGGTCGCCTGAACTTTCTTTATCAAGATAAGATGTTAGATTATTAAGAAACAAACCAGCATCCCCTTTTCTATTAATTATTATGTTCAGCTTATCAGTTTACTCAACTTATTCAGTAGGACTTGGAAGATTTTACTATGAAAAATACTTTCAATTTACACATAGGAAAGTTGTAGCAGCAGAGTTCTGTACCTTGGTACTCCTCTGGTTTGTTCTTATTAGCACCAAAGATCTTGATGGTGGGGAACCCTCTGACACCATACTGGCCACCCAGTGACTTGTGCTGGTCAGCATCCACGGCACCAACTTTGACAATACCCTGAGGAAAAGTCACAACACACAATTTGGATTATGCAGCTTCTGAGTTTATATTCAGGTCAACTTATTTTTATTTGGCTTAAAACAAAACTTTAGTTTGCATGCCAATGAGCAATTGCCGTTAAACTGGGATTTCATTACAGGAGTTGCCCATATCAACAATACTGTGTGGAAAAAGGAGAAGACATTTCACGAAATAAACAAGTCATTTTTAATCTGGATCCTGTCATCCCAGGTTGGATAACGTCTCATTTCTTCCTAGTTTTCAACAACAGAAAAGTTAGGTAGATAGCACCTCTTTCTTACAGGAAAATATCCCTTATTAAGTAACCATTTTTTATTGTTAAATATCAAATAAAAGGCACACACACATAACCATCCACTGAATGCGCTGTCACTGAAATTACTGTGAAATTTAAAGTCAAAGCCCACCGCTGAATATTTCTCCACAACAGATGTAGGCGTTTTTAATGCAGAGGAGGCATTCAGCTGAGAAAACAGGCTGTCAATCAGAAAGTCTACAGGGCATCAGATAGATGATCACGGCAATTTGTATTTACCTTGAGGGCAGTAGCTGCCTTCTTCCAATCAGGAGCTAGATTTCGACAGTGGCCACACCTGGCAGAAAGCAACAGAGAAAGTGAAATCTAAATCCATGTTTTTATACACAAACTCATTTTAATGTTAAAAAAAACAACATCATTTTGCCAGTGTGAGATTTATTCTACAGTCCTTCAGTAATGACCTGCTAAATACAACGCACAAACAGCTATGTGGCACCCTTATTAGTCACTGAACCAAATGCTCTGGTATTAATAGGGAGTGAATATTTAACACTTGATTTGCATAGATTTTGTGCAGTCACATCTCCGCCGACTGCCTCTTGTTGCAGAATTGAGTTTTGCTATACCAACCCTGTGTGCACGCAAGCATGTAGACTGTGTGCATCTACGCACTTTGTGTCTCTGTTGAGCACTTTTGCACGAGATGGTGCTCAACCTAAGGAGGAGCTACCAGCTTACCAGACAAGTCTATTCCTATCACAAGTACAGATGTAAAACAGATGACTGGATAATAAAATACAAAGATGAGAAACTGGTATTTAAACTAGTCACTGGCTGTTCTTAGAACACTTGTTACCACTACAAGACAAGAAGAGTCCATCACAGTTATACAAACTCACCAGGGAGCATAAAACTCGACCAGCCACAGACTGTCACTCTGGATCACCTCTCTGTTAAAGTTGGATTGGGTGAGCTCGATCACATCATCACTAGCCGAGTACAAAGCTTGGACAGCCAGAACCAGAGAGCAGCCCAGTACTCCTGAAACAAAACATGAGGACAAGAGGAAAAGGATGACGCCTAGCAATGCATGCTCATTCACCGAAACAGCCACTTGGTTTAAGAAAACAGCGAAAAAATGTTTTACATCTACTTGTGTGCAGTTTATAATCTACATTTATTTAACAAATAAAGGAAATGACTTTGATTATTTAATTCAGTAGACCGATAACGAAGGCCTGGCTCTGTTCTCTGAATCTTAACTTAGCTATTTAAGCTAACAAGATGAGCAAAAAAAAAAAACTAAAACGCCGCCAAATTCACATTTAGTTAACAAACCCACAAACCTTAACTTTAGTATAAGCAGAAAAGCTTCTACTGTTGTCACTCACCGAGTAAAAGTGGCTTCATGATTTCAGCCTCTCTATGCTCGTCTCCTCACTTAGAACAACACAGTCCGCTGCCGCTGCGTCGCTCACAAAAGTACACAGAAAAATCTCACCGTGGCCCACCCTGATTGGTCCGCTGATGCCGACGCTTGAGCTCAGCCAATCAGCGCGCGCCGTGTAGTTTTAATGGAACCGGTACACTGAAGACGGGAGAGAGCGGCCGGAGGAGAAAGGAAGCAACACATGTAACAGCAGCAAGAGGATGTGATCCGTGAGAAGGCTGACTCATTACAAACAGATGGAATGCGACTGTACATATTAAACACAGTATCGTACAGATTTTGCTTATGCAAAGGCATGCAAAGATAAGCCAAACTTAAAAGCTAAGTAATGCTTTTCAGTGTAAATAATACATAAACTTTACTTCTCAATAAGTTTTAGACAGTTACACAGATAAAATAATACTAAAATAAAAATAAATGGTATCTATTTGTTACTATATTACTATCATTGTTTATTGAATTGTAATTATTATGCTTTGCATTAATGTGAAACGCCAACAATCTAAACTACATTTTTTTGTAACTTTTCCTCATCATAAAGTGTAAAGAGACATAAAACGGATCCATACACTCCCTGACAACTTCATTAAGTACACCTCGTTCAATTACATGATAACAACTCAATGAATTTAGGCATGTACATGAGATAACCTTCAAACTGAGCATCAGAAATTGTAAGAAAGGTGATTTAAATAACTTTGAATGTGGCATGATTGTTGGTACCAGACAGGCTGGTCTGAGTATTTCAATATTGCTGGTCTATTGGCATTTTCCTGCTCAATCATCTCTAGGATGAAAAAAAGTACCTTTGGCTGCTCCCTTACTTCCTAAGAGGTTCCCACATGGAATGAATTCACGTGCTTTCATTTGGCATGGATTTTACACCAAATGCACTTCCTAATGCAATCCTCCCATTTTTAGAATTGATCAAAAAGGAGAAAATATCCACTGAACAGCAGTACTCTAGGCCAAAATGCCTTGTTAAGGTCAGATGAGAATGACCAGACTACTTTGAGTTGAAAGGAAGGCAACTGTAACTCAAACAACCACTCTGTAAACTCACACTAAACCATTAAGCAGATGTATTATAGCAGCAGAAGGCTGCACTAGGTGCCATTCTTGCCAGCTAAGAACAGGAAACTGAGCCTATGGTTTGCACAGGCTCACCAGAATTGGACAACAGAAGATTAGAAAAATGAGCCTGATGAGCTTCGATTTCTGCTGCAACATTCAGATGGCAGAGTCAGAATTTGGCATAAATAACATGAGAGCATGGATCCATCCTGCTTTGTGTCAATGGTTCAGGCTGTAGGTGGAGTGCATACTTTTTACAGTTTGACCCCCTTACTACTAAGTGAGCCTCTTACACATCACATCATACCTCAGTATTGTTGTTAACCCTGTCCAGTCCATTAAAACTACTATGTATTCATCTTCTGATCAGCAGGATAACACACCATGTCACAAAACTCAGATAATCTAAAACTGGTTTCTTGAACAGGACAATGAGTTCACTGCACTCACATGGCCTCCACAGTCACCAGATCTCAATTTAAAAGAGCGCGTTTGGGATGTGGTGGAATTGGATATCCAATGGAAACTCGGCTGATAAAACTAGAGCAGCTGTGCGATGCTATCATATCAATATGGTCCAACATCTCAGAGGAATATTTGCAGCACCTTGTTGAATCCATGCCATGAAGAATAAAAGGAGTCCAACCTGGCACTTGCAAGATGCACCTAATGAAGTGGCTGGTCTGTGTTTGAGACCTATTAATCAGCCTTAAAGACTGAGTTTTAACTCCTATGTGAAGATTTTTAATTTCTACATTTCATATCACAATAAATTTCCATGAGTTAAAAAAATGAAGTAATGACTGCACGTAAATGACATTTACATCCTAACTATAGCAGTCAAAATTTAAATGCAATATATTTTGTCATCTTTTCTTTTTTCTTTCTTTCTTTGATTTTTTTTTTTTTTTTTTTTTTTAGAATTTAGAGGAAATGTGGTCAAAACTGAGTTCTCCTCGTTCCTATGTGGCTTTTCTTCCTCCCACAGTCCACAAATTACGCATGGTCATTCTAGATTGACCATAGGTGTGAATGACTGATAAGTGCAAACATGGGAAGTGTTTCGAAGATAGCTTAAGATGCAGTCGTTCAAAGATATTGTCTGTAGGTGGAGACAAAGAACAAGACATGCAGAATGGCTGCTGAAAGCCATTCAAGCTGTTACTTCAGTGAGCTGGAGGTCTGATCAGGTGAACTCGGTGTTCAACTTATAAAAAGACAAGAAATACATAAAATAAACACACAGAAAATAAATATTCTGGAAAATATATTAAAAATGTGTATAGGCCAAAAGTGTAAGAAAAACGCATTACAGTAAAGCTGCCACTGATTGTAATTTCCAGCCAGTTATAGGAGCCAGTTACGTTTTTTTCAGTTGCTTTTCCTTAAAAAGCCTCGATTACTCCTCATATTAAGTAATTGATAATTAGCTGTTTGCTGAGCTGTTGCGCTGCGTGATAATGAATTCAAAATGGATGATGGGTTAAGATTTCATCCGCTGTTGATGGAAAAATGGATGATTTGATTAACTGCCACTTTAACCAGTTGTTGTTCTCCTCCAACCCAACCCAGGGGTACGACTATGACCCTACCGTTTCACAAATCATCACATGCCTTGGAGATTTATGATCTGCGCCTGGCTGCACTGCGCGAGCGGAAGACATCCAGCGAACTTTAAAAAATAAAAGCATAACATGCCAAGATAATAGGTCGGGTGGGGCTGTAGCAAGCTGAGTGAATATTAGAACAAACCATAACTTTTAGTATAATGCGCTAATTTATTATTGAACAAATTATACATTGAATTTTGCATGTGCTACTATTGGCATCCCATAATGAACATAACTTGGCGTACAATTTTGGGAACAAAGAGTGTGTCTTTAAATTATACATTAAATAAACAGCCTGCTCCACTTTTACCTGTCTCATACTGCTATACGTGTTTTATTGTGAAATTTAAGCCTGGAAATCTCGGTTTGCTTTGGTTATGGCACGCTTGATAGTAGGCGCACTTCAATGCCAACTTTCTCAGAGCGCACAGGCGCAATGATCACTGCCAAACACAGCTGAGTGGAAGTGAGGAGACTTCACGCTGCATTCAGTTTCTGAGCATACACTTTTTTCTAACCTAAAAGAACAGAAATTAGAAGGTTTGTCGGTTGTTACGCACAGCGCCAGAGCTTCTAGTGACTTGCGTTAACTTTGTCAGAAAACGGATTCAGTTATAATCTCAAAGAGTTTGGCTGTTTTCTGGCGGACTTGTCAGAATAATGTGGGGCTTCCAGAGGACGCGGTATGCAGACTTCAACGGTTCTGAGGCCAGTGAAGAGACTGAGATTGTGGTGAATATTGGCGGAGTGAAACAGGTGTTGTATGGAGACGTGTTGACTCGCTTCCCGGAGACTCGACTGGCAGAGCTGGTGGACAGTTCACTCAAATCTTCTGAAGAAATCTCATTAATATGTGACGATTACGACCCGGACACGGGAGAATTTTACTTTGACAGAGACCCCGAAGCTTTTAAGTGCATAATTGAGTTGTATTATTATGGGGAGATACACATGAAACGAGGCATATGTCCAATTTGCTTCATGAAGGAGATGGAGTTCTGGAAAATTGACTCGGATTTTCTGGATGAATGTTGCAAAAGCCACCTGAAAGAGGTAGAGGATGAACTTGCAGAGATAGCCGAGAAAGTGAGAACTATCCTTGTCGACAGAGAAGGCGATCCGTCTGCAGGGGGCTGGCAGCGCTTCCAGATATGCCTCTGGCGGTTGATGGAAAAGCCAGAATCGTCCCTGCCTGCCCACATAATCGCTATAGTTTCTTTCATCTTCATCCTCATCTCCTCCGTGGTGATGTGCGTCGGCACCATCCCCGACCTGCAGGTGGAGGACTCGGAGGGTAAACTCACGGAGCATCCGGTCCTGGAGGTCATCGAGACCGTGTGCATTGGCTGGTTTACTATTGAATACCTCCTGCGTCTGATCTCTTCCCCAAATAAAATAAAATTCGTACTGTCCTTCATGAATATAATCGACTTCATGGCGATCATGCCCTTTTATGTGGTGCTGATTCTGACCTCCTTCGGCGCGGGAGTGATGGAGCTGGCTAATGTGCAGCAAGCAGTGCAGGCTTTACGCATAATGCGCATTGCGCGCATTTTCAAGCTGGCTCGCCATTCCTCGGGACTCCAGACTCTGACATCTGCCCTAAAGAGCAGCCTGAAGGAGCTCGGACTGCTCCTCATGTACATGGGCGTGGGGGTATTCCTTTTCTCGGCTTTGGGCTACACTATGGAGCAGAATCACCCGGACACCTTGTTCACCAGCATCCCACAGTCTTTTTGGTGGGCTGTGATCACCATGACCACAGTGGGGTATGGAGATGTCTACCCTAAGACCACTTTAGGTCGGTGTAACGCGGCTATCAGCTTTCTCTGTGGGGTCATCGCCATAGCCCTGCCTATACATCCCATCATCAACAATTTTGTCTTGTTCTACAACAAGCAACAGGTGCTGGAGACTGCGGCCAAACATGAGATTGAACTGATGGCACTGCGCACCGGCGGCGAGCTCAAGGCTGCATCTGGCTCCCATAAACATATTTGCGGTGCAGGGGCCTGGGACAACGACATGCGTTCCGGTCACAGCGATACGTTCATTCCCTTACTGAAGGATCCCAGGGGAGGGGCGGGCATCCAGACCCCTAGCATGGACACAAGCTTTGAAAGCACAGCCGAGGCCACTGAACATTTTATCTCATGAAAGGGAAACCCCCCTTACATTAAAAAGTCAGCAAAAGAAGAAACATCATGAAATTAATTATTCAGTTTTGAATTATTCAAACGTAACTTGACAAATTTGGTTTAATGACACCGCCGTGACTGCAGAATGTAAATAGTCTCGTGGACAGAAGAAGGCTTTAATGCTTTCCAGGGACCTTTAAATGCATTGAGGATTTGCGCCTGTTAAACAGACATATGTGTGAGATATTGAATTGATGAGCTGTGCCTTTGCGCAGTGACTCGCTGTAGGCTGAGGGGTTCTGTTCAAACAGCCAATACACCGATTCCCCCATGTAGACATCTTATGTAACACGCCCATAGTCCTCACACTTATACTGTAGACCGCATTGTAGCGTAGTCCTCTGTACAGAAATATATACATCACAGTAAATGCTTTTAGTAACGCAGACAAGCAGCTTTAGTCAAGAGCACAGATAAATGTAATGACCCCAGGATTGATTTGTGAGAGTGTATAGACATCAAAACAGAGCTGAAGAAAAGCTGAAGGTGTTTGGATACAGACCACGTGCCATACATTCAAATGAGGTAGGTGACTGTATCACTGCAACGTGTTGCAACCAAAGGCGTATGATGGGGACACAAAGCAACATAAGGCTAGGGGTGGGTTTATTTTTGCTGCTGCCTGTAATCGTCATGGCATCATTGTAATTTTTTTTGTAACTGACACTATATGATTGTGAGGTAATGCATCAAACATAAAGCCCGTCTACTGTGCAGGAATTTTTAATGCAGCGTCTGTGTCATTGGACTGAATTTCTCGTTAAGCTCGTGTTGCCGACATCGGAACTTCAGAGGCTTCCTTGCCTGCAAGACATGTTCCTGTAAATGGGTTAAAATTTTTACAGCAGTCGTCACCATCTCTGCAGAGGTTCCGAGGAATAAACTTGACCAGCGAGTTGTAGATGAGGGAAAGAAGCAACAGGCAAAACAAAAACGCTCGTGTATAACTCTATACATTCGTTTTTCAGCGTTCGGGGAAATACAATGAAGAAAAATACATAAAAAGAATAAATAAATAAATAAATAATAGAACTGTCTGGAAAGGTTACATTTTCACGGTTTGAAAGGTGTCAGCTCCTACGCCATTAGTCTGAGTGACATGAAATTTGCTGCACAAATAAACCAGTCCTTAGAAAAATTAGGCGGCACAGTAGGGGAGCTATAATTAAAATCTGGCACGTTTCATTCAGATGTCATGTCTAATGTGGCTTTTAAACTTTTAAGTCATTGCTCTCAGTTGAAAGCCCCTAAAGTTCTATAAGGTAACTTTTTTTTATTGCAATTTTCTTGTGAGGTGGGTTATTATCTGAATAATTTATGATACATTTTGTCTTGATATTTGATTATATCTGTCCTGAACAACTTTAGATACATAGAGTAACCCCTGATTGCAGAGAACTCAGCTGGTTATGTGTTAGTGTCTCTCTGGATTGTCATAACACAAAATTTGTGCTGCTTTTACAGACAGCGATCATTAATCCATACTAAAAGACTGTATGAAGGACTAAAGCTCATAGTCTGCATAGTGGATGTGAAAGATAATCCCATGTCTATGGGTAAGAGCAAGAATGTCAGTCTATGACCTTCCAAGGTAACTAAACTAAAATTCACAGCAGAATCCTTTTCAATATATAGCAGCTGTTTGCACCTGATAGGGATTTATAGTAAATCATACGGCAGGAAAAATAAAACTTGAACAGCTTAGTTTTAGGCATTATAAGGTGACTGTGTGCATCTTCAGTAATTAATGAATCATGCCTATTTATACATTAACAACATAATTAATTGTGCCTACAGTTTTAGGAGCTACTGTAGGAGCACCCCTAATTAGGAATCACTGGATAGTTCCTGTAGCCTTAACTTAACTTTTCAGCCTCAAAAAATGTATTATGGTAAATGGTCTGTATTTGTATAGCGCTTTACTAGTCCCAAAGGACCCCAAAGCGCTTTACACATCCAGTCATCCACCCATTCACACACTGGTGATGGCAAACTACATTGTAGCCACAGCCACCCTGGGGCGCACTGACAGAGGCGAGGCTGCCGGACACTGGCGCCACCGGGCCCTCTGACCACCACCAGTAGGCAACGGGTGAAGTGTCTTGCCCAAGGATACAACGACCGAGACTGTCCAAGCCGGGGCTCAAACCGGCAACCTTCCGATTACAAGGCGAACTCCCAACTCTTGAGCCACGGTCAGCGACTTAAAAGGTTAAAATATTAAGTACAAATAAGTCACATAATGTAGTTATTATAAAAGAATCCCAGTTTTCACATTCATCTCCAATGTAGAATTTCTCTTGGTTTAAGTTAAAAGTTGGGAAGCTAAAAGTAAAGAGCAACATGTTAATCTCAAGCGCTGTGATTGCTGCATTACTAAATCACCTGATACATCTTACAAAATGTCAGTTTGAAGAGAAAGGGGGCACTCCTTCTGCATGGCTACATCTTCACTAGTGTTTTCCACTTAGCTCGAGTCAACCTGAAAGGAAGCCCGTGGAGAAGGTCAGGAAGGACTCTCCAGGCTGTCCTCCCACACACATCCTACACAGGGCCGCTATCTCTCCCGTCCAGCAGCAGACTCACGCATGTCAAAGCCTGCGAGAAAGGCCTTTGTTCACGCTGACAGGTGGGACTGGAATGTCAAAGGCATGCATTGTGTAATGGAACAATGTTATTACGGCACACACGCAAACACACACGCACGCTCATGTTCAAATTTAGATGTATAAGCACAGACTTTGGCATATATAAACACTCCCCCCCCCCCACCCCTCTCTATAACGCCTACCCGTTCTACAAGTGCTCACACATAATTGCCCTCACACATGAACATAGTTGTTCACCCGTATGCCCACAGTCATGTGTGATCTACTCTGCAGTGGCTTGCTGTGATCTGATTGCCAGTTGCCAATTGTTACACCCACACGGTGGTCATCCACTACATTCAGTGGGTTTTAAAGATAAACATTTGCACAACATTGTACTCATTATCCCATTGTCCAACATAGTACCAATTATAATCCAGCCAGATAATGCTTGTTACTATTGAATCAATATATATTTATATCCTTTAAACTTGTGAGACATGATGGTATGACGGAAAACCAATTTTGTTTAAAAAACTTTCAACATTTGGTGGAAAATGGTCAACCAGTTTATCTACATACTTAAAAAAGACTTGAAAGGATCATCTATGGCAGCACACAGTGAGGCTATGCAGCACGCTATGTTTGTTTGATATCATACAATATTTATATCACCGACTATTTTATTATATCTAGTATCACATGTTGCTTGTTATAAATAAACATTTAGCAAATTAACAAATTAACTGCTTGACTGCCACCTGCCATATCTGCATGTGTTTCAGGAAATCAAAGCGCTTCTTAAAACTCATGCATCCCCTCCAGCTGACTCCCGATTGTTAACTTGTGGCATACCGGCACGCTAGTACTGGGTTACACCAAAAAATTTTGATGACAGCATGGACACACTGATGCCTCTCCCATTTCTCCCCTCCTTTGACCTTTAGAACAAGGATCATGCACACGTTCCCCATCTAAAAATAGGGAAGTCTCTGTAGGTATCCTGTATACAAATGGTGCAGACAAATAAAACACAAACTAAAGCAAATTATGTTTTACATGTCCCAAAGCAGCTGTTTGCTCTGCTGTTGTTGTAAAATGTGATTTTAATATGAAAAGCTTTTATTCACCGTCTGGGTATACTGTGTAGATTTCCACAAGGTAAAATAAAACAGAAAACAAGGCAGCACTGTCCAAAAAACAACAGAAAATTAAGGTGAAGTTAAAATTACTAGAAAAAATGCAAACACAAAATGTAAATAAAACGAATAAACATGACTAAAAATGAATGGTGGCAACAAAAAATGACATTTTAAAGACAGTGTAGCTATAAGAGAAAGTTTTTTTTAATGAATTCACTGAGTCTCTGACACTTCTCCGTCTCCAGGCGGGTTAATCCGAAGCCGAAGCTGTGGAACTCTGATGCTAAAGCACCCACTGCAGAGATAAACCTCATGTTTGGAAAAGCCAGGAGGGTCAGGGTCATATAGTACTGTGCAAAAGTCTGTTTTTCAGGTTTCTTAAAGGACATTCAAAGCTCTTCTTTGGATGTTGGCTGCCATTTGCACTGGTGTTGGGGTGAAGCAATTTACTTAAATCATCAAATGTATGCTTCAGAGGACAAGCTAACGTCACTCCTGGAGTGTGTCTGAAAATAAGAGAAAAGAAAAATAGACGAAGATAAACAAAACAAATGCCATTTAAACTTTCAGGCATATTGCTGATGCAATAGTACCCAAGATCACACTAAAAGCAGATAATGTCGGCCCTGAAACCGTACAAATGGGATACATTTGAATAGATTCATATCCTGCAGAAGATGGTCAAATGCCTTCATTTGAATAAGAATGGGAGTGCTAAGGCTTAACAGCCCACCCCTGCGAGCACTATCGCTGCTTGAAAGATATTTTCAGCTGCAGGAAAGGGAAAAGGTAATCTCCCTGATGTTAGATTGAGAAAAAGAGGGAAAAACATATTTCACAAGATTGTGTGCCCTTTTCATCTTTTTTCAGCAGGAATGTTTAAAACACTGCGTAGCACTTCAATTCAGGCAGAGCTGCATAAAATTGCATGACAATAATTACATAGATTAAATCTGACCTTCAACAAAATAGCAGAATGGGATGATGCACTGATCCCACTCAACCTGTCTGCTAAAATTATTTTCATAGCTTTTTTTTCCTTCCCTCTTGTGCACCTTTATCACTTTTTTCCACTTTTATTTTTGCAAAATGTTCTTTTGCAAAACATCTGTTCCTGTGGGTTTATAAGAACAACGCTAAGAAATGTACAGTATTCTGAATAACAGACCTTCGTTTGGAATGCCAAATAACCCGTGCACAGTCACTGCATCATTTAAAATGTAGCCTCACAGCTGAATGTGCCAAAACCTTTCAAAGTGCAAAGTGGTAAACAGTGAAAACAATTCCGCTCTTTGCTGGTGGTATATTACAGAGAACTACAAAAAAAAAAAAGAAAAAGCATTATGAGAAAAATGACTCACCTGTAGACTAGTTCTCATTGATGTTTTTTTACTTTTTGTCTTAGGGACTAAGAGACATGCTGTCTGATGCAAAGCTCCTGCAAAGATATGAATGAGGGTTTTGCAAATGCTATGAATCTGTTTGAAGACACCTGCAAGAGAATACTGAGTGATAACTATGGGTGCACTAATACATAGGGCATGTAAATACCTTCATTTAAAAGAAATTAGCAATAACTATCCCCATAGATTGCAGTGATACCTGATTACCATTTTATCTTTTCTTTCGGTGAAAGTGAAGATTCATGCTCAGAGAGTGGAAAGATAAACTATGATACATGTTCCCACACATGTCTGTCTACCAATCTTCACACAACCATTCAGCTGGGAAGAGCTGCTGGGAAAAAAGAACACATGTCAAGAGTTTAACTTAGTTTCAGTGTAAGCTCAGTATCTTGAGATCGGGTGAGCAAGTTATGACCTGCTTTTTTTCAGGGTTGTTAACTGAGGGTGTTTTGGAGTGCCTGTTAATGTGAAATATAGAGTGGGTGGTTCCAGGCTATCACAGTGTAATACACTGAATTTCCAGGAGGCAATTTGCTGTGACCTTAACTCACTGAAAACATCTATGGTGGTCCCTGCTGCTTCAAAATGTAGGCTCAGGAAAGTTGCATCAGTTTCTTTTCAGGAAAACATCTTATTTGATTCATTCAGTGGCAAGAGCTGATTGCAAATTAGCTGTTTACATTGAGGTTTGGATATGAGAGTGTGTGGTTTACTAATTCTCTCTGCTAGCCCTGTTATGGACTTGCCTGTTGCCCAGCGTGTACCCTGCCTTTCACCATGCAACAGCTGGGATCAGCCCTCTGTGATCCCATTGGATAAGCATCTACATAAAACTGGGTGAATGGATTTATATAGCGTATGTTCAACCAAAGGGTACAACAAAATATTTATGAAACCAATATATCAGCTTAATAGTCTCTCATTGGTTTTTTTAGCTATTGTGTTGGAATACTAATATTCAAGAATGGCTTTATGATAAACCTGTGCACAGAGCCTTAATCTAAAAATCAATTGCGATGCTCACTTTGTCTCACTGATGAATATGTTTACTCTGTGCTGTTAATTGCTCCATTTAGTTTCCTGTGTTACTGTTTCAGAAAACTTAAATGCAATTAAACGAATTTAATGTTTTGATATTAAAGTAAAGATGAGTTTGGTCTTGGTGCAGGATGCAATCTCAAAGCTTAGTTATACATATATATGCATATATATATACATACATACATATATACACACATATATATACATATACATACATATATACACACATATATATACATATACATATACACACATATATATACATATACACACATATACAGTGGGGCAAAAAGTATTTAGTCAGCCACCGATTGTGCAAGTTCCCCCACTTAAAATGATGACAGAGGTCAGTAATTTGCACCAGAGGTACACTTCAACTGTGAGAGACAGAATGTGAAAAAAAAATCCATGAATCCACATGGTAGGATTTGTAAAGAATTTATTCGTAAATTAGGGTGGAAAATAAGTATTTGGTCACCTCAAACAAGGAAAATCTGTGGCTCTCACAGACCTGTAACGTCTTCTGTAAGAAGCTTTTCTGTCCCCCACTCGTTACCTGTATGAATGGCACCTGTTTGAACTCATCATCTGTATAAAAGACACCTGTCCACAGCCTCAAACAGTCAGACTCCAAACTCCGCCATGGCCAAGACCAAAGAGCTTTCGAAGGACACCAGGAAAAGTATTGTAGACCTGCACCAGACTGGGAAGAGTGAATCTACAATAGGCAAGCAGCTTGGTGTGAAAAAATCAACTGTGGGAGCAATCATCAGAAAATGGAAGACATACAAGACCACTGATAATCTCCCTCGATCTGGGGCTCCACGCAAGATCTCATCCCGTGGGGTCAAAATGATCATGAGAACGGTGAGCAAAGATCCCAGAACCACACGGGGGGACCTGGTGAATGACCTGCAGAGAGCTGGGACCAAAGTAACAAAGGTCACCATCAGTAACACACTACAACGGCAGGGAATCAAATCCCGCAGTGCCAGACGTGTTCCGCTGCTGAAGCCAGTGCATGTCCAGGCCCGTCTGAAGTTTGCCAGAGAGCACATGGATGATACAGCAGAGGATTGGGAGAATGTCATGTGGTCAGATGAAACCAAAGTAGAACTTTTTGGTATAAACTCAACTCGTCGTGTTTGGAGGAAGAAGAATACTGAGTTGCATCCCAAGAACACCATACCTACTGTGAAGCATGGGGGTGGAAACATCATGCTATGGGGCTGTTTTTCTGCCAAGGGGACAGGACGACTGATCCGTGTTAAGGACAGAATGAATGGGGCCATGTATCGTGAGATTTTGAGCCAAAACCTCCTTCCATCAGTGAGAACTTTGAAGATGAAACGAGGCTGGGTCTTCCAACATGACAATGATCCAAAACACACCGCCCGGGCAACAAAGGAGTGGCTCCATAAGAAGCATTTGAAAGTCCTGGAGTGGCCTAGCCAGTCTCCAGACCTCAACCCCATAGAAAATCTGTGGTGGGAGTTGAAAGTCCGTGTTGCTCGGCGACAGCCCCAAAACATCACTGCTCTCGAGAAGATCTGCATGGAGGAATGGGCCAAAATACCAGCTACTGTGTGTGCAAACCTGGTAAAGACCTATAGTAAACGTTTAACCTCTGTTATTGCCAACAAAGGTTATGTTACAAAGTATTGAGTTGTATTTTTGTTATTGACCAAATACTTATTTTCCACCCTGATTTACGAATAAATTCTTTACAAATCCTACCATGTGGATTCATGGATTTTTTTTTCACATTCTGTCTCTCACAGTTGAAGTGTACCTCTGGTGCAAATTACTGACCTCTGTCATCATTTTAAGTGGGGGAACTTGCACAATCGGTGGCTGACTAAATACTTTTTTGCCCCACTGTATATATATGAAAGGGAAATATATATATATGAAAAGACAAAAGGTTCTTTGCTTTGCTGTTCCTAGGACTGCTGATCAGTAAAAAATGATCCCATTATATTAAATTTGATTATAACACAATAATATAAACAGTAAACCAAACATTTGTGGTCAAACAGGAATCTAGTTGCCTTTTCAATTTGAAACTCCAAGTGTATAGCGCCAATAAACAGACTATGCTATGGCCCCTAAATGAGACTAGCGTACTAGAAAAACTACTTTCTTCTTTTAGCCCCAAATAAACTCAGATCTTTCATCATCAATAAAAGGGTAAAAACGAAAACTTGTAGTAGTAAACTTTAGTAAACTTTTGAGAACATGGTGGGATTAGTACTCACAGAGCGGGTTGCCAAACAGGACTGCGGCATTTATCGACATGACTTCATATAAGGTCATCAGTTTAAAACATTTACTTAACCAGCTTAATAAGTGTGACCAGTGAAAAGCCAGTTACCCCCCTCGTTTTAGCCTTTATACTAAACTAGGCTAATTGCCTCCTTGCTTGAGAACAGTGTTTAATATTCAGTAAAGACCTCTGAGTTGCCTTTTTGCTTATCTTAACTCCTAGAAAACCTTTGAGCCATTTCTTTGAAAATTTAATACAGAACATCAATACAAACAATGCATACATTCAGCCACTGAAGGCTTTGTTTAAACCAGCCTCAGTGAGGGCAGGAAAATAATCTCCTCTTTATATTCCACTGTTTTCATGCTGACACTGCTGTGTCCCCCAGAGTAAAATGAACATTCATTCAGCAAATATGAATATGTAAATTAAAGTCAGAATCATGGTGTATTTATTCTTGTTGTTACCGACTTGTTATGCATTGTGTCACAGTCTTTGAATTGTCATTTTGTGGCTGTGCACTGTGTTCTGTGTCACAGCTTTACACTTTACTTTTGTGCTGAGTGCTTTGATCAGGGCCTCGGACAGCTTCAAAATACTTTTTCAAAGCCGAAGCTCGTAAAGCTGCCCCCGTTTGTTTAAAAATCAACCCATCCACTGCTTGATTTTTTTTTAAAAGCAAATTAATTCAATTAAAACGTTATAAAAAGCAGCAGATAAAAGAGAAAAAAAAGGCTCCCTTTTGTACCACAGTCAGTATAACAAAGAGGTATGACTGTCTGCTTCCTTCTGGCACATGTTGTTCTTTCTTTGCTCACCTAGTCAATTCACTGATGCCCTTCACTGATGGTTCTCGCTTCAAAAATGGATTACAAAGGGCATCTTGTAGCGGTCCTGTGTCACCTCTACTGATAAATGTATGAACATCCCATTAAGGAAACTGCCCTCAAGAGACCAGCGCTGTAGTGATAGATCTGAGCTGCCCACTGACACAGTTGCAGGTGCTGATTATCTTATCCAGAGACAATGAAGCTTTATGGAGTGGAACATTCTTGTCCTGTAGTGGGTTCCAACAATAATTACAATCAATTTAGGGTGGCAGGTCATAAAAACAATATTTAGTGGGGGCATTATCAGATGTATACCTCCTCTGGGTTGTGAAATTTGTCTCTGTCATAAAAGATTTCAGTCATGCAGTTTCCATTTCTCAGTGTGACAGCTTTGCAGTATTGTAATATCTAGCCTGGGCTTTCTATCCCTGGAGGCTAACAAGAGGAAATTAGCTAAAGTTTTATACAAATACAATACTTTGCAAAAGTGTTGAGTTGTGCTTAATTTCTTTACTTATATTTCTTAGATTTTGCTTCTGTGGATTCAGACTTTTATGTAATTTTTTCAAAGCGGTCTTGAGCAACAGTTCTCCAGGGTCTCTGGAGGTTGTTAAAAGTTTTTCTTTGGCTGTTTTTTCACTCATCACTTATAATTTCTTCCAATTTCTTTCGTTGAATCTATGAAAAATGTCAAAAATAACAAAACTTGACAGGCATAGAATATTTTTGCTCCAAGAGAGATGAGCTCTTAGCTGAAAACTTGGCATATCTCAGCGTGGTGTATAGTGTGTACTTAAAACTTTTTTAAAGAAACTTTTTTAAGAAGCAAGTAGAGGACAAAATAAGAAGTGGCGGGACTAAAAAGACTTTCTGCAGGAGATGATGATCAGTGTCTAAAGTTATATGTCCTTAAGAAACAGGAACCTGAGAGATACATCTGGTCACTCAGCCGATTAAATCTACTGTTCAGTGAAGCATCATCAGAAATGGTCTCAGTGGAAGGGTTGCTGTCAAGAAGACATTTTTTAAGAAAGGGGAACAGGGAGAAAAACCTGAGAAACAGGGGCAGCAGATCTTATGTAGGGATCAGTCCAAATGGTAAATATTTGATTCAAATCATTGCCAGCATTTGGTAGGTCAGGAGAGAGGTACAACAGTGAGTGTCTACAGCCATCTGTAAAGGCTCTTTGAGGCTCTGTCATGGTTTGCATTGCATTTCAGCCAGTGGTGTTGGAGAGCTTTACAAAATTGACTGAATTATAAACACAGAGCAGTATGGTCAGATTTTGATCCAGGATGCAATACCATCTGGAAGGCATCTGATTGGCATCAGGTTGATTTTTCAGCATGCCAATGCAGTAAAAGCATACCTGGATAGAAATACACACAATGGATTGGCCTCCTTAGAGCCCAGGCTTCAACATTATCGAAGCAGTGTTGGATCATCTTGATGGAGAAAAAAAAGGCAGCCAGCATCCAAAGAAGAGCTTTCAATGTCCTTCAAGAAACCTGGAGATCTTTTCCTGAAGACTATTCTGCCCTCCCTGTACGTTGATGCCCAGTTTGGCAGATAGATAAACAGTTCTTCAAAAGGAGAGGCAAAGGCTTCCAGTTCTCATTGCAGGGTTTATTCGTCTCCCTAATGAAGGCACTGTAAAACTACAAACATAAGAAAAGCATATTAAAACATACATCTGGAACATAATATATTTCTCACATTACAAAGTACAGACTGAAGACTTAGCAACTTGAACTATAGCTGGTATAACCAAGAAAAATAAATGAAAACATGTTAACTCCAAATCCCGCTAGCTTGATGCTAACACACAATGGAATTTCCTATTGACATGCTAACACAATTAGCATCGGCAATGCAGCTAACATGCCGGCTTCAAATATGAGAGTCAACAACCCATTTTACATCACATGCTTAACATGAACACAGAATATAATCGTACTTACAAGCATATATTTCTCATGCTCCAGTACAGCCAACTTCAGAGCTAATATTTTGTGTGCTGGTATCAACTTGGCCAGACTCCATGAACTTTTCCTATATTTACTAGAGAAACTTGAGTACACAAACCCGCTTCCTCCCCCTAGTGGGGTGGTGGAGCTACTGCACCCAGCAGTGGCAGCACACTCCCCGCCTGGTATAATGAATTATACCACTACCCATTCCCTGGATGTAGTAGTAAAACAACCTCCGACACTGGCCGCAAATACACTTTAGGAGTGCCATTCATGACTACCACCTTACGTACTCTATGATCTTGGCTAGGAAAGGCTTTAATCACAAGTCCAACAGGCCACTCAGTCCTTTTTACTTGCGAATCCTTCATCAGTACAACATCTCCCACTTGAAGGTTTGGCTTCTCTGTTGTCCACTTTCTCTGTGTTTGAAGCGTGGTCAGATACTCCGTTTTCCACCTCTTCCAAAATGCATCAGCAAGTGCTTGGACCCTTTTCCAGTGTTTGTTGGACAGATCATTAACATCAAAATCCCCAGAGGGAGCAGTCAACGTATCTCGTTTCTGTGTCAACAACATTGATGGGGTGAGAACTGCCGGTGCTTCTGGGTCAGAAGACACTGAGACCAATGGTCTTGAATTTATAATGGCGGTAACCTCTGCCATCAGGGTGACAAGTGTCTCATGTGTGAGGTACGATGGATTCAGCCTCAGAAGAAGAGCATCTAAGATTCGCCGAGCGATACCAATCATCCTCTCCCACACCCCACCCATGTGGGAAGAGTGGGGAGGATTGAATATCCAAGTACACTTGTTGCTTTTAAGGTAATTCCTCACCTCAGAATCTGCTGTGTCAAGTCTGAGTTCTTTACAGGCTCCAGTGAAATTTGTTCCCCGGTCTGATCTGATTGTTTTGATCGGCCCTCTTATGGCAATGAAACGTCTGAGCCCATTGATGAAGCTTGTAGTGGTCATAGTCTCTATAACCTCAATGTGCACAGCTCTGGTAGTCAAACAAGTGAACATTACTGCCCATCGTTTACTTTCCGCATGCCCTCCTCTTGTTCTTCGGGCAGTCACCATCCAAGGTCCAAAAACATCCAACCCTACATGAGTAAATGATGGATCTGGTGAAAGTCTTTCAGATGGTAAGTCTGACATCTTCTGGTCCTCCATTTTACCTCTCAGCCTTTTGCAAGTTACACATTTGTGTATCACACTAGATACAAGCCTTTTCCCCCCAATCAGCCAAAGTCCTGCCAACCTAATAGCTCCCTCCGTGAAATGGCGTCCTTGGTGCGCAGCCTGTTCGTGATATCTTCTGACCAATAATGTAGCAATGTGCGTCTTGGGAATGACCAGAGGATGTTTATCATCAAAAGACATAACGGCTGAGGACATACGGCCGCCAACTCTTAATAGCCCATCTTTGTCCAGAAATGGTGTCAGCTTTCGCAGTGGACTTTGTTTTGGGATTCGGTCCCCTTTGGCTAGACACTGCAACACCCTTGCAAAGGCATCTTGTTGTGCAGTTTTAATGATCACTTTTACTGCTTGTTCTTCTTCATCCCCAGTGTTGCCACCATGTGTATCTGCAACACTCCTTGCCTTTTTGATTAGTGTGGAGACTGCACGAGTCAAAGCTCTCCAAGTGGAAAATGTAAGAAACCTTTGAGCTCCAAGCGAGCTTTCTTTAACCATTGAGCTGAAGGTCGTTACTTCAGAGCGAACTTCTGGATCCACCTCCGGATGTATCAGCTCAAAGTCATCACTCTGGGGAAGGAGTCGTTTTGAAGGGCCCAATAGAAATGATGGTCCAGTGAACCAATTGGTGCCTTTGAGAGCTGCAGCAGTTGTTGGCCGAGTTCCATGGTCTGCTGGGTTTTCTTCAGTGGTGATGTAATGCCACTGATCTGGACGAGACGACTTTCTGATCTGTGCTATCCTGTTTGACACATAGACATAAAACCTGCGTGAGGTGTTATATATGTAGCCCAGTACTATCTTGCTGTCAGTATAGTACTTCACAGAATGAATGTCAATATCCATTTCATCTTGGATGAAGACTGCCATTTCAGTTGCCAAAACCGCAGCACAAAGCTCAAGACGGGGCACGGTGTGCGCTGGGTGTGGGGCCAGCTTTGCCTTTGCCATAACAAATCCCACGTGGATATCTCCTGTTGCAGAAATTGTTTTCAAGTAAGCCACAGCAGCTATAGCCATGACTGATGCATCTGAAAACACGCACAACTCTCTGTGCTGAGTCTGTGTAGACAAAGACACTGGAACATATAGTCTTGGGATCTGGAGCTGATCTAAGTCTTTCATAGAGTCTTTCCAGAGTTTCCAGTGTTCTTGTTTTGAAGCTGGCAATGGTGTGTCCCAGTCATACTGTTCAATGGAGAGGTTTCTCACTAAATGTCTTCCTCCCACTGTGACTGGCACTACAAATCCCAAAGGGTCAAATAAACTGTTCACTGCAGACAAAATCCCTCTTTTTGTCAAGGGTTTCTCCTCCTTCGACACACAGAAGGTGAAGTTGTCTGTTTCCAGATTCCAAATTAGACCTAGACTCCTCTGAAGAGGTAGTGACTCCACTCCTAAGTCTAGATCTTTCAAATCCTTGGCCAAGTCTTCTGGTGGGAATGCTTGCATAACACTGCTGCTGTTCGATGCAATCTTGTGTAGCTTAATGTTTGATTTAGCTAGCATCGCTTGGGCAGTGCGCAGGACACCAGTGGCTTCTGCTTCATTAGGAAAAGATGCAAGTCCATCATCCACATAAAAATTGCGTGTGATGAACTCCCTTGCACTGGTAGTGGAGTCATCTGCTTGCTTAGCAGCTCGTCTGAGGCAGTAAATGGCAACTGCTGGTGATGGACTGTTGCCAAATACATGTACTGTCATTCGAAACTCTTTCACTGCTTTCTGGAGATCATTGTTTTCATACCATAAGAACCTCAGAAAGTTGCGATGTTCCTCGCACACCTTGAAGCAGTAGAACATCTGCTGCACATCCGCTGTAACTGCTATAGGTTCTCTGCGGAAGCGGATCAGAACCCCAAGGAGAGTGTTGTTCAAGTCGGGTCCACTCAGGAGCACATCATTGAGGGAAACCCCTTCATGTTTGGCACTTGAATCGAACACTACCCTTATCTGGTCAGGTTTTTGTGGGTGGTAAACCCCAAATATTGGTAGATACCACCTTTCCTCACCTTCTTTTAATGGAGGGGCCGGCTCTGCTTGCTTTTCAACAAACATTCTTTGCATGAAATCGATGAAGTGTTTCCTCATTTGTGGTTTTTTCTCCAGAGTTCTCCGAAGAGATGCAAGACGCTTTAAAGCTTGAGGTCTGTTATTGGGAAGGTGGTTTCGTGGTGACCGAAAGGGTAATGGGGAAACCCAAGTATTGTAACTGTCTTTATAGACTTGTTCATCTAATGTCTTCAAGAAACTCTCGTCATCGATTGACATTGCCGGGACGTCATCATGTTGTGTCCTTTGAAACACCTGACTGGCAAACTCACTTTCCTTACTTTTCAAGTGTTGTGCAGAGCTTTGAAGACTTAGGTTCGAGGTGTGACAACCAAGCTTTTCTTTGACTAGCATATTGTTTGGACATGCACTCAAGAGTGAAGCTCGTCCATTTGGTAGAATGTTGGTCTTGTATACACAGATGTTGGATGTCTTATGCACTTCTCCCAGACACACTTCCCCGCCATACCCTTCACTAGCCACCAGGCTCTCTGCATTTTGAGGACGAGGATTGGGGTGTAGTGCGGTGATATGTCTTTCACTACCACAATCTGTGCACTGCACTGATTTAGGACAATCTTTGGCCATGTGCTGCACAGAAGAACAACACTTGAAACAAATGTTCTTGTCCTTTAAGTATGCCTTTCTTTCTTCCAGGGTCTTACTTTTGAAAAGACGGCATTTTCTGAGAGGGTGAGGCTTGCAGTGTAATGGACACTGTTTATCGGGGTCCAAGTTGTTCTTGCCTGTAGGAACGTTTGGGCTGGCTGCCAGATTACTTGCTATCTCCGTCCTCTTAGCAGAGACATGTGAACGATACTTCTGTTGTGTCATTGTCTCGATTCTAGGATTGTTGGCGTTGGCACCGGTTACACACGAAAAACTCGGGTCATTACGAATTTTAGCTTCTTCGTTCACAAGTTTCACAAAAAAGGAAAATGGAGGATAAGACACTGCATTCTCTCTCTTGAACCTCGAGGCAGCTGCAACCCACTTCTCCTGAAGGTTGTATGGGAGTTTTTCCAGAATCGGATTCACCCCGTGGGCTGTATCGAGGTGTGAAAGGCCTGGGAGATGACCGCTTGTCTTTGCAGCATGAAGTTCTAGCAGAAGATCCCCCAACTCTCTCAAACGCTGGTTGTCTCTGTTCGTCAGCTTCGGTAAATCCTGGATTTTCTTTAAAAGTGCATGTTCAATGACTTCTGGTGCGCCAAAACACTCTTCGAGTCTCTGCCACACCATCTGAAGACCTGCAGTGGGATTGTTTATGTACACAGCCCTGACTCGCTTGGCTTGTGCTGCTGATTGTGGCCCGAGCCATTTGGATAGCAGGTCTAGCTCTTCTTGAGGTGTTACACCCAGATCTTGAATTGAACTTAGAAAGGAAGCCTTCCAAGCCCAGTAATTTTCTGGTCGATCATCAAACCTCAGCAGGCCTGAGCTGATCATCTCTTTCCGTATCAGGTATCTCGTTAGATCAGACGTGTCAGCATGACTACTCCTTACAGGTGTGGGTGCCCATACCTTAGACTGAGGATGGTGATATCGATCATAGTTTGCTGGCTCGCCTCCATAGCTCCAGTTGCAAGATTCTCTCTTTGGGCTCAAAGCACGGAAGACTGGCAAAGGTGTGAATTCTTGGTTGTTGCTCCTACTGGGCTGATGGATACTTGGTTCCTTGTGAGCTTTTGGTGTTGCATCGATGGCCGTGGCTGGCTGTGGCACCAGAGAAGATAGGAGTTCTGGATGATTACCTTGTGGAGTCTGCAGATCGTCGCCGAGTTCTGACTGTTGCTGCACATACTCTTGGACTCGTTCTAATGGGCTGATTTGCTGCATGCCGTCCAGCTGGGGCTGTTGTGGGTGCTCACTCTCTTGCGCAGATGCTTCCCAAGCTTGAGCCTCAGCTAGGGCTGCTGCAGCTGCCTTCTGCGATTTGAGTACGTGTAGCTCTGCATCCAGATCTGCTTTCTTTTTAAGCTGCTCGGCCTGTTGTTTTAGGATGCTGGCTTCCTGCTTAGCAAAGGAGAGTTGAGCACGGGCAGCTTCTGCTTTTGCTCGTGCTCTGGCGGCAGCAGTAGATGATGATGTAAGCTGGCTGGAACGTAAAGAACTGGACACTTTTGACCTTGTTTCCAGCGTCTCATCCATCCTTTCTTTTAGAGAACTATCTGGCTGATGAGAATGATGCTTTTTTACTATTCTGCCCTCCCTGTACGTTGATGCCCAGTTTGGCAGATAGATAAACAGTTCTTCAAAAGGAGAGGCAAAGGCTTCCAGTTCTCATTGCAGGGTTTATTCGTCTCCCTAATGAAGGCACTGTAAAACTACAAACATAAGAAAAGCATATTAAAACATACATCTGGAACATAATATATTTCTCACATTACAAAGTACAGACTGAAGACTTAGCAACTTGAACTATAGCTGGTATAACCAAGAAAAATAAATGAAAACATGTTAACTCCAAATCCCGCTAGCTTGATGCTAACACACAATGGAATTTCCTATTGACATGCTAACACAATTAGCATCGGCAATGCAGCTAACATGCCGGCTTCAAATATGAGAGTCAACAACCCATTTTACATCACATGCTTAACATGAACACAGAATATAATCGTACTTACAAGCATATATTTCTCATGCTCCAGTACAGCCAACTTCAGAGCTAATATTTTGTGTGCTGGTATCAACTTGGCCAGACTCCATGAACTTTTCCTATATTTACTAGAGAAACTTGAGTACACAAACCCGCTTCCTCCCCCTAGTGGGGTGGTGGAGCTACTGCACCCAGCAGTGGCAGCACAAAGACTACTTAAAGAAATGACAAGAAAGCTTCCCTAGGAGAGTTCAAAGAGTGTTGAAGCACAAAGGCGACCATAGCAAATATGTTTCAATAAATCCCTGTACCATTTTCCTATTTTAGAAAATAAAAAGAAATGTGGTTTGAATAAAGAACATTCACAGCATTGGAGGCAAAATCCATTTTATGAAAAATTTTATTATTCCTACATAAAAATCGTCCATGACAAACCCAAAGTTTTATAGATTAGAACATTGAGCCCATCTTACTTTAAATATAGATAAACTGTAAACTGCACAGGAACACATAAGCCTCCATAAAACGTCAAATCCCTGTTTTTAAACTTTGGCTGTCTGATTTAGTCAGTTTTTGTGGGGGAGTGGGATCTTCTCATCTACATTAACTTTGAGAAAAACTAAGGAGCACATTTCCCAAAAGTTGAAGATTTATGTGTTGAGCCAGGAGAAAGCGAGCCTTAATAGAGCGATTTCAGCTCCTGGCTAATCCTCCGCAATCATGCACAGTCAGTTTCCTTAAAGAAAAAAAGATTAAAAAACAGAGATCTATTCAGAAGCTCTCTTATATGTGACAAATGATCTCTTTCCTTATTAGTTTTATTTTTTAAACTTAGAAACAGTTGACTTAAGCTAATCTCAGAGCCTGTCAATGACACATGATTCCTCAGTGGTCTTAACCTCGTTTCTAACTGCTCTGAACAAGTTTCAGTGGCTGCTGGCAGCTCTGTGTGACTCCACTGCAAGCGCCCCAACAACAGGTGAAAGGTCTGTTATAAGCACTGCATAAAGCCCCCCAGGACAGATGGTGCCAGATGATAATCCATGTGAGCTCAGTGAAAGAACATCAGCGAGCAGACATGAAAACTTATGGCAGAGGATGCGAGGGGTCCTCAAGGAGATTTAGATGTCAGACCGTGATGAAATGCCGAGTCCTTGGCTTTGCGCTCGGAGGTAATTAAACTCTCTGAGGACTCTCTGTTTGTCCTCTGCATGTGTCACGGTGGGTGATTACACATGAACTGTAATCAAGAAATCAATTTGGAAAGACAAAAAAATTATAGAACGAGACATGGCAGGAGTAGCTGTGACAAGATATTGAGATGAAAGATGTTAAATCAGCTTCTGATCCTGCAGTTTGTACAGCCTGAAGGGAAAGGAGGAATTAATCTGTCTGTTTTAATGGTGTGAATGAGCTTGTCAAGGAAAGATTACACACTTTTTTTTTTTTGGCACGGTAGCTTTGGAATAACATAAACCTGACTTCCTCTTCCCCAAGTTAAATTGACAAGTATAAAGCATACCAAATCTTTACCCACAGATGTTTTAATGGCCTTACTTGGCCATATCTAGATACTAAAAGGATGTCTTCCCTCTTAAACAGCCATCATGAGTGCAGCTTTATGTTCTTCATCGATTGTGGTGAAATTCTCTTCATATTTTGGTGCCACAATCACAGATTTCCTCCACCTATGTCTGCATTTTTACTGAGATTTTGATGGATGCTGTTTTTCGTTGTTTTCCTATGTCTGGGGATATTGAGGTAACCTCACACAATCTTTGTTCCTGCAGTAAAACAGCGGTGATTTGTGGCACAGTGTTAAACGTGGCATCCATCTAGGCAGAGCCTCTTAACAGCGAAATTCCCCAGAGAGCATGGGAGGCCATTTACAACAACCAATCATACAGTAGGCGAAGCAACCTCAGTTCTCTTTGCCAATAATGGGATAATGCACAAATACTACATCACATTTCTTTCGCCATGTTTATGTTGTCAAGTAGTGAGGTGATATATGAGCAGGAAAATAACAAGAATAAAATCCACATATTTGATTATGATAAACAAAGCATTTTTAATTATTTTCCCCCAAATCCATCACCTTTAACTGCTTCTGGGATTATTGATCAAATGTGCTGAAGGAATACATGCTGATCCTAAACATGCATGGGTTTGACGGATAAACAAAAGTGCCCTCAATCACTGGCAAAAACGTGGGAAGGTTGATAAAGGGTTTAGTGGGAGTGTGTTACTTTTGTTAAGTGCTTGCACGGTAATGGCCTCGAGCTCCTGAAGGCAGCCACAGCGTGACTTCTCTCATCCACCTTGAGGAAAGCTAACAACCTTTTCTCTTATTACAGCCCGAGCTCAAACGCACTCGGCATAAAAAGGTGAGTAAGACCTACGAAATATCAAAGCCGAGGAATAAAGGTGAACAACATCAGTACAGGTAAAAAACAAAAACAACCCCAGAGCCAGAGGCAGGAGGAGTAGCAGCGAGCTCCAAGCACAGCGAAGATCAGGCGATAAGAACAAACACTGATCGAGTCGGACAGATCAGAGAAGGTGGGTTGCAAAGTGGATTGGTGGTCTAAATGTAGGCAGGCCAAAGCTGCCTGAATTGTAGTCATAAACTGAGATTGTCCAATAGGATGCATAAAAGGGTTTCAGTTAGGTCATTAGCTGATGTGGCCTGAGATGATCTGCTGGGATTGTGGTTGAGCTTAAGTTTGTGCCCTGCATAAAATAATGGTACGCTTGATTATACCTCAATGTTTTGAGCAGCAGTTACTAAAAAAAGAAAAAGCGTGAGACTAAGGGAGAACTTTTTTTCTGTTGTGAACGAGGATCAGAATCAAGAACTGGTTCAAAGCTTACCAACCCATCTGAATCACACTCGTACAAACATATCAGTTCATTTTATCAGTGCTGGCATGTTTTACTGACAGTTGCAAAACAATGACGTCAAAGTCATGGCAGTGCAGCTTTGGCACATCTGAGTCACATGCAAGCCTTTTTCTAATCTGTTTCGACACTTTTCAAACTCAGAGATCATAAAACTCTTTCTCTGATGCTGAAAACCTCCCCAATCTGACTCACATGCAGAACTAATAATGACTTTGGTTTCTCTAAAGTCTGAAGAATATCCATCCATCACTAGAACAGTAGAATATGCTAACTCACTGCAGACTATTAACCTTCTGTTTTACTTCGGCTCAAATTTTGAAGCGTCACTCGGCTCATTGTCGTGGTTTTCCAGTCGAAGATTCAATATCAGTCCAACAGCATTGTCTCCCTTTTGAGAAAAGGCTCTGAAAACCAATTATTCATTTCCTGCTCATGACCAAAGAGCAGACAGTAGAAGATACTGAGTAGGCTGAATGGTGGGGATCAAAACCACAGCAAAAAGAGTTTACATTTGCATTAAAAACACATTTCTAAATGAATGACTGCTGCATGTGTGATGTAACCTTTTTGGTTAACATGCCAGAAATACATCAACATATCATTTACAAGTCAAATTTGCTTAGTAGTAATACAACTTTGTACACTTAAATCTTTTTAGTGTACTTTTATCAGCAAAATGTACTTTGACAGCATTTGTATCTATATATCAGCGTACAATATTATGGCATTTTTACTGGATATGTATTACAGAGGTAGAGCTGAAGCCATTTAATATAAATGATGGGGTTTCTCAGAGTGCTCTGAATCCCATCCACAGTCCTAACACATGCATGTTAGGCTACTTAACTAATCATAGGTGGGTTTCCTCGAGTCCTTGTAGAGGGACAAAAAGTAAGAAAATGGAAATGAGGACAAAAGATCAGCAGATTATTCTGTCAATTTAATGCGAAAAATCAGTTGTACATAGTCAAAAAACAACTTCCTTTGAAAATCAAGGTATTTCTTCTTTGCTCAATTCAGAATAAAATGTGAGTCTCAACAAGCTGTTCTAGTTCATTGATACATCCTGAAGAAAATAAATCAAGACTATTGTTGCCGATTTAAAAAAAAAAACACACTGAAATGACCGCAACTCTAATATAGTGAAAAATAAAAAAATATGTTATTTTAAATTTGGCACATTTCATCCCAAGTAATGTGTTCTAACATGTGCTAATTAGCAGCAATCAAAGAAAATCACATCTCCATTATTGCAGAACAAAGTCAGAAAGGCTACAGTAATTTTCTTGTCTCCAAGCCTCACATATGATCTATTAGACTTTAGTGTTCTTCATTAGCAGACAGTTAGACAGACTCCATTCCTCTGTGCTCATCAGCACTTAGAAAAGTTTCATCCTCATTTTTCCTTGCAAAGTAATGCCCACCACTACCACACACTTCCAAACCTCAGAGCCTGTGGGTTGTAGAAGCACAAGCAGATTAAAGACAAACAGAAAGGGACGTTGTTAAGGTCGAGTTGAATGCATCTGCTCACAACCTGAGAGAATTTTCATTAGAGGGAATTAGGATTTGAACCACTGAGCCCACTTCCTCAACCTTTAACCTTCAGGGTACAATTCAAAGAGGTGGAATGGAAGACATACATGAATCCATTTGAGTTCTTCTTCAACTCTCTGGGGAACTTTTATGAACAAGGTTTAATTTTCATAAGTAACAGCCTCAAGAGGCTCCAATGTTTTATATGCTATAAAAGTAATAAATTATAGTCCAGTGCACTCACTGTGATCAAGGCGTGAGTATGGGGGTGTGTGGGCATGCAGAAGATATATACCCATACACAATATGAAAGAAAGAGAGAGAAAAAAGAAACCTAAAGAAAGAAAAAGGGAGATATTTAAACACATCCAGAAGAGGTCAGCTGCAAGACTGAGCCATTGCACTGCCCACTCACTCCCACATGCTCAACATCATTAAACACAAAAGGGCACAACTGAAACAATGCTGCAATCTGCAACACAACAAACAAGCGAGACAGAGCTGTTGGTGCAAGCATGCACCATGAGAATCTCACAAGAGCTCTTCTCTTCTCTTCTACCAAGGACGTCCATTTCTGGTCCTAATCTCTGGACTATAAATTGATTATTCATGAAAATATGTTTGATCCCTTATGGAAGTGAGAGCATTTTTAAACCTGGGTTACTTAATCTCAATCTGCGATTATAAATCTTACAGAAAACAAGCCTGAAAGAAAATCAATTCAGTGAGAATGTATTAGTGAATGCATTTGGTTTAACATGTTTTTGGCTGGGATATACTGAGTAAATGAGCCATACTGCCTATTCAGCCCTCTGGGCTGAAAATTTATTGAGTATCTTACGCCACCCAGTGGGCTGGACAATATCTAAACAAAGGGGGAATAAATGACAGCTCACAAGAAACAGGCTGGTTATATGTGCAGTAATAATGCAAAACATCTGTTTCACAGTCACATCATTAATTGTGAGTCTCTGTCATTTAGGATCAAGCTGACTGTCAGTTAAAGAAACAACTTGTTTATGTTTCAGAGCTTCAGGGCCGTCACAGACCACCTCATCTAGAAAGAAGACATTTTGAGGATGGTTAGTGAGCCACTTCCACAGATACTCCAGGTTGGCATCACACTGCCAGGGGTTCCCTGTTACGGTCATCTGAAAAGAGGATTTTCTGTCATCCAGCAGACCTGAGGGGAGATACCGTAGCCGATTCTGATTAAGCAGCAGAAGTTCAAGGTGTTGCAGACCCTGGAGGAGCGTCACTGGCAGCTCTCGGAGCTGATTCTCCTGCAGAAACAGCTGTGAGAGTTTCACGTTGTGACTAAACGTTGAAGGCTTCAGGGAAATTAATTTGTTCCCAGCGAGGTTTAGTGTCTCGAGGTGATGTAGGTTTGCTAGTGTGTCGGGCTGTAGCTCTTGCAGATGGTTATGACTTAGGTCGAGATTTTCCAGATGAGGCAGCTTCTGAAGCAGAGCAGCTGTAATGCTTGTTAAACGGTTCCCAGACAAATCCAGCCAGGTGAGACTGCTGTTGTCGGAAAACCACTCTCCATGAGCTTTTTCAATTAAATTATTCTTCAGCACCAGACTACGGAGCAAGGAATGGACGAAGACTTTGGGGGGCAGATGAATCAGCTGATTACCTGTGAGATCCAACGTACTCAGGTGAGGAATGGCACCCAGTAGGTCTGAAGGAAGGCTTGAAAGATTAGTGTGATACAGCTGGAGGTGGTTTAAAAGAGGCACAAAACTCAGATGTCTGGCTGTAATGAAGCTGAGGTTTCTGGACTGGATGGACAATCGTGTGATGTTGGGATATAAACCATCTGCAGGAAAATATGTGAGGGAGCTTTGGCGGCACACCACCTCTGCACTCGAAGGTAGAAAGGAGCAAGTGCACAGATCTGGGCACGAGTAGGTGCCTCTCGTTTGGTAAGCATATTCAGCCAGAGCAGTGAGAGTAAGAAGCAGCCACAGGTTCATCTTTAAGAAAAAATACACTGAGAAGAAAACAATAGCGTAAAAGATCAACAGGTAATAAAACGGTGACAATGTGATTATAAATGTGTTGTTACCTGAAAAGCACAGCTGAAATTCCTTCAGGTTTTGATCGCTGACTTGATTTTACACAACTCTGAGGATATTTGATTCCAGCAATGAGTCAGGATAAAATGTTGCAATAGGCAAACAAAACCAAGCAAACAAAGTGAGTGGTTACTGTTTTCTGTACTTTCTAAAAGTAAGTTGATGTTACCACACATAAATCAATATTTTTTTTTTCAGTTTTTCAAGAACGCAATGTGCAAGGGTACATGTGTGATACATTATTAATTAACTTGTGCAAAAAGAAAACAAATAACAAAAATAGGCATTAGGCTTAATTTTTATCCCTCAAGTTCACAACCATATGTTGGTGCTTGAGATTCAGAACTCAGCCTGTTAATGTTAGCAGTTTAATGAATAGAGGGATACTATTCCCGAGAACAGCAGGTTATAATACTATAGTTTAGCAGAAAGGTTGAAAACGGGTGAAATGGTTGGCCTGGTTTTGGCCAAAAAGCTGCCTACAAATGTCATTCATTGTTTGAATAAAAATAACAAACAAACAAACAAAACAGGAGGTTTTAGAGATCTCTAGATGTTCTGGTGGGTGGATTATTTTCCTTTGTGTGAAGCTAAGCTAAATGCCAACATAAAATCCATGATAATACTGCAGACTTTCTCATTTAAATCTAAACAAGAAAACAATGTAACATGAACACACTTAAATTTAATGAAATAAAAAACAAGACAATAGTCTTATTTATATCAGATTTATTTATAGTCACATAGTTATCATGTTTTAGTGATTCAAATCCGACAGGCCGAACTGGATTTCTTTTCATGTTAGATAAAGACCAGCAGGAGTAATATTAAGACTGAAGGTTTAGTTCATTTGCTGTTAGTGATATTATTGAACGACCTGCTAGAGGCTGAGGTCCAGCGCATGTGATGGAGTCTGGCAAGAAAGCCTTCTTCTTGTTCTCGTGAAGCCACCTCCATAGATACTCTGCCTTCCCATCACAGAGCCAAGGGTTGACTGTCAAGTCGAGGCCATCCTCTCCCAGCAAGTGAAGTTCATCCAGCAAACCTGGAGGAATATGGCTCAGCTGGTTTTCATCCAGACTCAGGTGTCTGAGCTGAGTGAGTCCCTGGAACAGGTTTTTGGGCAGCTTGTTGAGTTTATTCTGAGTGAGGAAGAGATGTGTGAGGCTATGCAGGCTCTGAAATGCAGATCCATTCAGCGTGTCGAGCTTGTTGTTCTGCAGGCTTAGCCTCTCAAGTTTGCTCAGTTGACTCAGAGAATTTGCTGGTATCTTATCCAGACGGTTGTTTGAGAAGTCAAGGTTCTCCAGGTGGGGCAGCTTCAGAAGCAGATTAGTTGGGATCTCTGTTAATTCATTTCCAGATAAATCCAACCAGGTCAGGCTACTGTTATAAGAAAGCCACTCTGCATCAGCTTTTCTAATAAGGTTATTCTTCAGCACCAAGCTCTGTAGTGGGGCGTGGCTGAAGACATCTGCAGGCAGATTGTTTAGCCTGTTTCCGGTGAGATCCAAAGTGTTGAGGTGAGGAACGCCCCTGAGGAGATGAGAGGGAAGGCTGTGAAGGTGATTGTTGTACAGATGGAGCCCTTGCAACTTGGGTATGGCATTTAGATGGGCCTCAGATATGGAGGTGATGTTTGTGAATTGGATAGTCAGCAGGGTGGTGTTCTCCGGGAGACCGTCAGAGGGGAACTCTGTCAGGGGAAGCTCATTACAGACCACCTCATTTCTTCTGGGATAACAGGTGCAGAGAGCTGGGCAGGAAAGAGCTCTGTGGCAGAAACATGACAACCACAGAAAAGCAAGAACATACCAGGACTTCATATCTAGAAAAGAACACGAGTAGAAGTGAGAGTTAAATACAAGGAAATTATTACATCTGCATTTGCTACAAAACAATGCTACAAGTAACAAATCTTCAAATCAGTTTATGCACATGGCAATCAGACACAGTGAAAAAAACAACAAAAAATACCTGCTGCAATTGAATGTGTGTCCATCTGCAGACTGCTGCTTATATCAGATTTATCACTGCTCACTTCCAAATTACTCATTTGTGGAGACGAATCTCCCAACCTAATCATTACTTATTGTGTAAACACGGACCAGTCACTGCACAGTCATTTGTCAAGGACAGGCAGTTACAACAGAGTGAGCAGCTCATACCTCACGGGAAAGTACAAGAATAAAATACTATAGTTCTACTAAAAACTCCTGAAATAGATTGCTGAAGTCTATTAGTTAATGTCAGAAAATAAAAATACATTGTTGGCTAATTGGTTACTATTGGGTAAAAAATGAAACTACAAAAGATATTTGTACTTTAGATTTTCTTTTAAACAGTGGAAAGGGGATGGGGTAGGCAAGGAAGGAAGGAAAGAGGGAGCTTGTGAAAGGGTAAAAATAAGCATTCCCAAATTTGGTTGATTTATTTTTCTTGGAACAATATTTATCAGCAACACAGAATGTTTGATCAGCAGGAGGGAAAAAATATGTCATGCAAACAGTATAAAGTCAGCCGACTCAGGCCTAACAGTTCAAATAGTTTGTCCAGTTAAGGGGCACATCACACCTAACATTGAAATTAAATTATTTTGCATACGTCACTGTTTAAATTGCACAGCCTCTTTTCATTTAACAGCCTGCTATTAATTATTATGTTAAAACATGGAAACATACAGATGCCAGGAGCAACAGTGGAGCAATTAATGTTTTCCCAGAGGTGAGATCTAATGACCATTTCAGTATATTGAACTGTTCAACAGTGAGAGCTCATTAAAAGGAATTGAACATGATTAATTGATCAACAGAATTCAATTAAGCTGTTTAGCGATTAGCTGAATAGAATGCCAGCTGTGATAGGACTGAGGGCAGGAACCCTCGAGACGCTGGTGGTGGAAATAAAGATGGAGGCTTGGATGGAGCTCGAGTAACATGGGAGAGGCGGACATTGGGAGGAGGTGGGTTGCAGAAGTGTATGCAGGGAGAACGACAAAGGAGCAGTGAGATATAAAGTATGCGAAGTTGAGGTTGACTGTCCTGAAGAAGGCAGGAAGAAAGATGATTGGACTAAACCAATGAGGTCGGCAATGAGTTTAATGGTGTTGGAAAGTAGAAGTGATATATTTCAATTAGTATGGAAAGTTAAGTTGTGGTTAAGTTGGTGGAAAACATTACTTTAACACTTACCTGATGTGTAACCTATTTAGTAGGAGAGACAACGTATACCCCAAGTTAATATTGCGATGACAGGATAGTCTTACGTCCATTTTCTCTTGATATTGCCAAAAGGCCAAAAGCCAAAAGAGTCCCCAGGCATCCCGAGTGCCTTTTTAATAATTCCCAGTGGCACCATGTGATATAAGAGGGTGTTGAATAGCCATATTAGTTAATTACGTATTGTAATTATATCTATAGTATTGGTTGGCATTAATAAGGGTTATTCGATAAGATGTTTACTACGTAACACCAGATAATGGTATGGCTTGAGGGCCAATTAGCAGCAGTCTGTAAAGGTCTGTCAGTTACATCAGAGGCTGTTGCTGGCACCGTGTCTCACCACTGGGCTACATTGTTTTATGCCATGTTATGGTTTGGTATTTTAATGAATGAATGAATGAATGAATATTCTTTATTGTCATTGTCACAGGTACAATGAAATTGAAAGATGTCTCTGGTCAGTGCAACATCACAAAAGATAAATACTTAAAAACTATAATTAAATACTTAAAAACTATAATGATAGGATATAAAAGATAGAAATACATATAAAATACAGTATTCTCATACCGTAGATACACCCAAGCAATCCAGGCCTAAGGCCCCATACAGACACTCAACATACGACCTAGTTGATATATCACTCAAACAATCAATCACTCAATCAATTTGTTAGCGCATCCAACAAAACATGTCTGAAAGCATTCCAACATCAAGGGCACAAATGACAACAGGGGCAATGAGAGTCATCTACTTTTAGTAGCATTGAGACATGATATTGCAATTGGGTAGAAACTGTGTTTGAGTCTGTTAGTCCTTGTGTATGTTGTTCTGTACCGTTTACCTGAAGGCAGCAGTTCGAACATGGAGTGACCAGGGTGTGAGGTGTCCTTTATGATGTTATGGGCTCTTTTGAGGCAGCGGGAACTGTGTAGGTCTTTCAGTTTGAGGAGAGGGCAGCCGATTGTCCTTTGGGCAGCGTTGATTACTCCCTGGAGTGCTTTCCTCTGAGCCACTGTGCAGCTAGCGTACCATATGCCTATGCAGTACGTTAGTATGCTTTCGATGGAGGCTCTGTAGAAAGACACCAGCAGTCTCTGTGTGATGTTGTTCTTCCTAAGCACTCTCAGAAAGTACAGTCTCTGTTGTGTCTTTTTCAGTAGCTCAGAGGTATTCACACTCCAGGATAGGTTTCCCTCTATGCTGACTCCCAAGAAGCGGAAGTCTGCCACCCTCTCCACACAGTCGTCGCTGATGATTAGTGGTTGGATTTCTGTCTTGTGTCTTCTGTAGTCAATTATGAGTTCTTTGGTCTTTTTCGTGTTTAGGAGAAGGTTGTTATAATGTTGGTGAATAAACCTGTAGTTGGTCTGCACCTCATCTCTGCCTCAAGTCTCCTATTTGAACCCAGCCGCTACATTCTAACAGCTCAGTTGGCGCTAAAGAAATATCCTCCACACCATTACACCGCCATCACCAGTCTGAAGTGTTGCTACAAAGCAGGATGAATCTATTCTTCCAAATTATGACCCTTCTGTCCAAATGTTAGAAAAGAAAGACTCATCAGACCAGGGAACATTTTTCCAACGTTTTGTTTAATTTGCAACCTCAGTTTTCTGTTTGTAGGTGTGGCGCCTGATGTAGGCTGCTGCTGTAGCCCACCTGCTTGTGCATTCACAGACGCTGTACTGCATAACTTGGTTGGAGTTTACCAGAGTTTGTAAGGTTGCCAAATTCGGAGTGTCACATTTTGAAATAATGTTGTTTTGTGTAAAAATCTATATAAATGCTAGAGTGTGAAAAACAGTCCACTTGACAATCCAGCCTCATAAAGCAGATATACAGGGAAGAGCAGAGGCAGTAAAAAGCAAAGTCAGGTCAAAGCCAGGAATGCTGTGCTCCTGGCAGTTGATTGACTATTGCAAGCTTACTTGTGTTTTTTACACCCATAATTCAAAAACACACAAAAATCACAAAAGTAAATGAATCAATTAGAAAAACCCCTTAATTCATAAGGTAATTAGAGTCTCTAAAAAAGCTGTTAAAACATAAAAAATACAAAAAAGAAATTCTATCTCAAAAAGTGGAGGAGAAATGTGAAGTAGGATAAATAACTCAAGTACTTTACATAATGCATTAGGCAAAAAGAATTCATTTTTTTTTTTAAAAACTGGAAATAAAATTAAAAGACTAACTGCGCACTGACGAGAAAAAGAAGAAAAACACCAGGAGGAGGCTACATGTCACCTGAGACATCAGTGGCCTGTACAGCAGGGTTCATTCATTTGCAATTTAACCGGAACAGTCACACAGCTGATAGACAGAATGGATTAGACCTGCAAGTACGAAAAATGATTTTAGCATCTGGGCAACATGATGAACTATTACATTATGTATGATGAGTGCCAGTTGGCTTTAGGCTGTTCTAAAAGATTTATTCCAGTGGAGCCCACTCACTCCACATGCACTTGTGAGATAAAGACGGACCTATTCTGGTATAGTTCAAATGGTCTCTTAAAATACGCTGTAGTCAGATGTGATACTGCTGACGGAAAGATGGCTTCAGTGCAACTATAACAACTATTTTTTTAGTGCTGTTCGGCAGTTTAAGAAAAAAAGTACTAATACTACCAAATACTAAACCTTATTGTTTTTAATCCTTTTTCTTTCAAATTGATTGATTTACTTTTAAAGACCTGGTCAAGATAGCATCTGTACATCACTACTGTTTCTGACGCACTTTCTATATCAAAGTAAGTCTGAATAGTTTTTAATGACGGACATCAATGAACAACATAAATCAACAGAGCTACTCATTGAAATGCTGTTAATGTATTATATTATTGTTATTAAAGGGTTTCTTTTAATGCATCACCTTGAGATTTTAAACATACTGTATATGGACAATCAATAATTATCACAAATGGGAATAAAACCATTGTTTCTGTATCGTTCAGATTATTCTGGCATGTGTTATAACAGTTGTAATTAAAGGCTCATGAAAACGTAAAGCCTTCCACTTAAAACTGTATTTATAAATCTACAGAACAACCATATATACTGGATGATGTGGTGCTGATTTATACAGCAATATACAGCAACACTTTGTGTGGTATGATACAAAGAGAGATCTTTTAATGTGTACACAAATGTTTACACACACGCCTATGACAATGATCAAGAAGCAAATTAGAATTAATCACGAAGGATACAGCATGCACTTTCCTCGAATGAAATCCCAGTTGTCATGACACCAGTTTCCTGTCCACATTAGTATTTGGATTTTGTCACTCGCAACAACACACGTAGACACTGCTTCCATTACTGCATGTGAATGGAAATATTATCCAGGGTTCACTGTGAAGAGAAAAACACAAGAAAGGAAATGAGAAATCCCAGGTTGCTTACACAAAATCCACACCTACATTTGCTAGCTAAATGTGTGAAGACCAATTCCTCAAAAGTTGGGATTCTGTATGATCTAAATAAAAACAGAATGGAAGGATTGGCAAATCTCATAAAGTCCTATTTTATTCCCAAAAGGACAGAGAAAAGATATCAAATGCTTAACATGAAAAAATATTAGTTCACTTTGATGTAACATTGCAACAAAGGGCTGGAAAAGTAAAAGAAAGGAACATTTTACAACTAATTAGATTAGCTGGTAACAATTAACATAAAATGAGCACCTTAGACAGGCATTTCTCAGAAGTAAAAATGGGCAGAGATGCAAAATAATCCACTCACAAAATATGGAATAATTTCAGGACAATGGCGTAAGACTTTGAATATGTCATCTTCTGTATTACATAATATTATCAAAGGATTCTGAAAATCCAGAGAAAAGTCTGTGCGCAAGGGACAAAGCTAAAAATCAATATTGTGCAGTATTAGATTATTCTGTTATTATATGTTACCTTATATATGTAATCAAAGTAGTTGAATTAGAATACTGCTGTAGATCACATTATACCCTTTAATATAGAGTGTGTGAGCTGTATGTAGTGTAGTTCTCATTATACTTTTGAGTTAACAGAACATATTCACATATTAGTTCATTAGATAAATGTGCATCACTCTGTATCCTTGATCTGCTGGGAATGTGTTACACTGTTTTCTTGACATGCTTAATTGTTGAATCATGAAGAGAAGGTTGTAAGCAGGAGACTCTGTGTCTAAAGACAGGGGAGATAGATAGACCACATTCCACACCCCCACCTTACAGAAAGCAGAGAAACAACTGCCGAGGTCATAACTTAGGCGCTGTAACAGAGAAAAAATGTGATGTTTTGGCTTTTACGACTAGCTGGGGGCCACTAGAGACTATAAAAAGCTGAGCAACCCGTCACCATTTTGAGACATGTGCCTGACCCTCTGGTAGCATCTCTCCCGTCCGGACGTTGTAATGCTCTGACTGTTGAATTGTATGGAAATAAATGATTGTTGATTGAGCATTGATACACCGAGTATTGTCCCTCCTTCAGCCCAAAGATTCAAAGAATTGGGAGATTTCAACAACTTGGTGCCGTGTGACCCGGATCTTTGGTGTGCTGAGGAGGTGTAGATTTGACCTTTGGTGAGATCGTGGGGCAAAGTGAACAGAAGGCCGGCCTAAAACAGAAAGGTAAGCACAGCCTGTTGTATTATAAATACCAAATGTGCATATTGGGCTTTCCAAATTAATCTGTTCGCTGAGTCACATGTATTTTCACAGTAAATTTGTCGGTGTCTGGTTTTTGGCGCAAGATACTAACAACATAAGTTGAGGCTGAATTCCAGTGTGTTAAATAAACTGCTTCTACCGAGATACTAATAACATACTACGTTGGACTAGTTGCAGTAAACTGCTTCTACCGAGATACTAATAACATACTACGTTGGACTAGTTGCAGCCACTTTACCTTCCACATTTAATTTTGTCTAATACTGGCTTCTGTAGCAATAATACGTTAGAATTTCTTCTGAAGACGCGGCCATTAGTCCAGTACATTGAAGTCGAGGTTTGTTTATTTTGTTTATGGTGTCAGTGACGTCCTGGCTTTTGCCGGCTATGAAATAGAAGTTGATTTAAGGAAAAGCAGATGCTGGCTTCACGGTGCAGTTGAACGCTGGCAACGCGAGAGCGAAACACGTCCGTAGGTTTGGTTTATGATACGGCGTGTTCCGGTGGTGCGGCCGTGAAGTGCAGTAGTGGTTGGTGCTAGTTTTAGTACATTGGATAGAGGTTTTGACGGTGGTTTGTGGCGTCAGTCGAGTTTTAAGGGCTGCGGTCATAATACAAAGTAAAATTTTAAGTACATAGAGCAAAACCTGGTTTATGATGTCAGGTATAACTTCGGGGATGCAAGCATCACTTTTATGATGCGACTTTGCCCCGTTGTGGCGGTCATAAGCGCAGAGAAAGGGGTATTTTGGTCTATGGTGCAGTGTGCTTTAAGAAGATCTAACAGTTGAGCTCAGAAGTTTCTGTGTAATCTTCCACTGATGAGGAACGCTCTCTGTGTGTCTCACTGATGGTGTAACGCGCTGTGTGTAAGGCGCGCTCTGGCTATGTGTGAGGCGCGCGCTGAGTGTGTTTCTGTGTGTGAAGTCTGAACACAGTGACAGTGACGGTTGATGTGTTTGATTAGGAGGACATTAGAGCAAATACACATTTTAGGATCAAAGGTTGATGCCTAGTGTACCTGTGGAACATTTTGCCCTAGGAGTGGCGACCCTCCTGTCCGTGGACGCGTGGCCAGGACCGGCGTCGTCCGGGTGCCGAGGTGGTGACTTGGGGAGGTGAGGGCCCCCGCATAGCTACGGAAATAACACTGGAACGGCCGTGTAATCACGGGTTCACATTTATTCCGGACTAGAACAAGACACATTTTGCGAACAAAGGTTGAGTCTAGATTAGTAAAGAAATATAAAAAGGTTGAATTCCTCGTTTCAGTGGTTGAAATTGTTGTGTGCCTGTCCCCTGACGAGTGTGAAATTAAAATAAAGAGGGAATTTGGAGCCACATAGAGATAGACGGGCATAATTGGGTGTATTACTCTGTGGTGTAATAAAAATAAAAAGGAGAGATAGTAAGAGGTGTGCAGTGGAGAATTATGGAGGAGTACAGAGAGGAATGTGTTGGGAGACTGGCGTACAGTTTACGCTGTCAAGGTAGGCGGGTTGCCTGCTTATCTGTTTAACAGTGATGAAAATGAAATTAAATAAATCTCTTAGTGTGTTAATACAGGAAGCTGCGGACCTGGACCAACTGCCCCCACAAGCACAGCGGTCGAAGCAAAATTATAGGTAATGGGAACCACACCCAGCACGAATCAGCAGCTGTGAAAAAGACAGCAGCGAGGAGAGAATTAGAGGAGAAATTAAGAGAAGTTTTAACACATAAAATTGGGGCCAACGGACTTGTGGAGGTTGGGAAGGCGTCCGGAGCATCACAACAAAAAGGTGAAACAAAAACACACAAGCAGAGAAATCTGAGAGAAAGGCTCCTTTTAAGGTAACGCCTAGTTTGAGAAAAGATAAAATTAACCTGCTTTTATACAAATGCACATACACGCAATGAAGAAACAGCTTACACTCATGAACACGTGAAGATTTTCCAGCAAGGTTAAAGAAAAATTAACATACTTAAATGATGAAGTCTATACATTACTGACAAAGAAACCCTCTGGGTTGCAGGACAACAATTTAACTAAAAAAAAAAAAAAAGGAACACTGGTCTAACCAACCAGGCAAGACACAACAAATTTAGTGGTTAAAAGATTCAAATTGTGACATGTTTTCTGTTGATTGATTAATAAAAGTGATTACTGAATGAAAGAAAGTTCCTTTTTTGGGCTTTTAAACATGATCTTAAGAATTTTAACATGTACCTGTGTTGTCCTGTCAACTTGGTGGGTTAGGAGTTGATTATATCGGGAGAGAAAAAACAAAAAAAGGGGGAGAGAAGGCTGACACAGGGCCTGGCCCCGTTGTCTCCCCTCTGAATAACACAGCCAACACAACATCATTTTCCTGTTCGTTTGTTTTTGTTTTTCGTTTGTTTTTGTTTTGTTTTGTTTTTGTTTTTTCTATACATATTTAATTACAGGCTGCTTTGCCGGCCCTGAAAGCCGAGGCTGACTGGACTCCTGCTCTCCCCCATACGTGACACTGACCAAATGCTGCAACAGCTGGACCCACAACAACGACCTGAGAATGTCAACAGACCTGCAGGAATGTGATCTCATGCAGCCGAGACGGAGAGCACTAAACCTAAGGCCCGTTTCACTACACGGGGGAAAATTCCCAGACTGCGTCAGCTGACAGAGCTGTGACGAGACGCCCGCCAAGCCCGAATGAAAAGTAAGGCCGAGCGAAAGAATGCTGACCTTGATAACTTTGCATTCACACTGTGCAGGACAGTGATGGACCAACACGGATGATCGGGTGGCGAAAAAGGGCGTGACCGAGACAGGAGGAGTAACTGAGGTCAGAAGGCACCTCAGAATGGACAAAAACACAGAAGAAGATGCAGGTTTCACCTGCGGTGAACATCGACACTGGAGAAAGGACTGCCCCAATTGGGGTCAGAACCAGGACGGACTGAATTTTGAGCAGCAGCAGCAATGGTCGCAAACAAACTGAAAAGGAGGGGGGCAGGACCCCAGGGCATGCTTCAGGCCGTGGTTTACCCAGAACACCAGAACAGGAAAGTGATGAACACAAACACCCACACAAACACACACATCTACATGCACTGACTCAGAATGAAGAGAAACAAACACACACACACACACACACACACACACACAGATTCAGAATGAAGTGAAATACACACATGAACACGTGCACTCGTTGAGTGAGTGAGAAATGACACACACACACACACACACACATACACACACACACATTGGAATGCTGATTCACTGAGAAGTGATCCACATACACACACACACACACACACACGCTGATGCAATGAAGAATGCTTTGCTTATGCTGATATGCAAAATGCTGCACACAAACATCCCAATGCATAATTTTTATGAGGAGCCATTGATTACTTAGAATGTGTTATATGTCACCTAGAAGGCATTTATGTAGATTTTAGGAATAAGCTCTAAAACGGTTTGGTTATGAAAACAATGTCTGTGCGTGATGTCTGTTTATGGCTCAAGGCCTTGACTGAATTCTTTGCTGTGCTTCACACAGCCCTGATGAGGAACAGTGGCACAGAGTGAAAATGATGAATTAATAGTGTAAGTTTAGGTTGGAGTACGGCATTTTCTGTGATTGAGTTTTAATTCAAGGAGGAACAAAAGGTGTTACGGCACCTGAGGTTCTCATTCCCACACAATATTGTCCCGGCAGAAACAAAATGTTCCTGTGAATTTCTGGTTGATTGTTTGGTTTTGTTTAGCGCTAGTTTGATGTTATCAGTGAGCTTTGGCTTGTGTTCTTTCTCGTAAGCGAGAGAGGGATAGTTTTATGCTTGGACATGTCTGCAACGGGCCCTAGTTTGTGTTATTTTAGTAGTATTTTGTTGGTTATGTCTGTTTTCGTTTTTGTTACAGTGCACTGAGATAAGAAAATCTGAGAGGTGTGATCCACCGGTGGTGATATGTTGATATTTTGTGAGTTTATGATTTAACAATCAGCTCTTTAAACCAGGCCTGAAAGATTGAAATTTAAAGCGCTATGAAATATTCTTACAAAAACAGTTGCAAAGTGTGCTTCTCCATGATTGTAATTGGCTTGGGAGAAATTCACTTATAGGGAACACTGATCTAAAAGGATTGCACCGAGTCAATCCGGCCCAAAAAACAACAAGGAATTGTTTTCCTTTAAAATGATGACGTCATCTTGCTGGTGATGGATGCTCGAATAGGTTGCGCGTGAGACTCCATTATCAGCAACATCTGGTATGAATGTGTATGGAGGTATGCATGTGAATGGACTGTGATGGACTGACGACTAAAAGCTTTGACTGACTTGATACTGAGACAATGACTGCACCCACTTTAGGATTAGTAAATGCCAATAAACAATTCACCCAGCCGACAAGAGAAGGGTGGATGCTTCGCTTTGTTTTGTTTTGTTTTTTCAGGAGCAGGATAAGAGAGACTGGAGGAGGAGACTCTAGCTTCACATAAGTATGAACTGCAGACTTAACACTGTGGTTGCTGATTTTGAGTTACTGATGTTTGCATTAAGAAAACTGTGCTATATTAGCTGTGTTTTGATTAAGGTATCATGTTATATTATTGGGAATGCCAAATGCTACAGTGGAGATAACTATTGATATCACTCATGACTGGAATATGTTACTATTAACCACAGCAGGCCACTGTAAAAAAGTCAATTAAATTTTATAGAGGAAAATCGCCAAAATTTAACAATACCTATGAATGACTGGCCACATTCAGAATAGAGATATGCAATAATAAACATTGGTCCACGTGATTTAGGTTCTCACTTGAAATAGTAAGTTATTAAATGTAGAATATAATCGACAGGGACATTTGATAGGATGTGGTACTGAAAAAGAACAAGAGCAAAGTAAATAAAGAAAATATTGTGTTTAGTTTGGATAAATTCAAATTAAAATGTACCATTACACTCAGAGGATCAATATGGAATAAAACATATGCAAAATTTGTAGGAAGTACATGACTGATAACTGTTCTGTCCTGAGCGTTTGTTTCCAGAGCACCCACTTGACCACACCAACAGTTTCTCGCCACCGAGGAGGGGTACTTGCAAAAAGAATAAAATAAAAATCTGAGTTTAACAAAACATTTTAAATGTAAATATCAAGCTTACCTTTCTTTTCCCATGAAATGTGCTTGTGGGCACGCCAGCCATTTTGAAAAGGTGGGCAAAACAATTGGCAAGGCCACACCCCCACACATGTGATATAATTTTAAAGGTACTGTTGCCCTCTCTAAGAAACATCAGGACTTAGAGGAGTGGCAAGTAGAGTATGCGAGCTACAAGCAAAAACTAAAATGTGTACTACAGTGTGCAAAAATGAAATACTGGGTCATCAGGGGGACATGAGGGACATTTATAAAACTAAAAGTCCCACTAACCTTAAAGTGCACTTGAAAAGCTCACACAAGAAGGTTAACCTAGCTTACCTAGAAGACCTCATCAGGGGGAGCACACTCCCCCTCCTTGAAGAGCTCACCCACTCAACCCGCATCCCCAGAAAACAGCTAACCCCAGATAAGGCAGCGTGATGTATCCCGAGACAACAGGACTGGGACATCTAAATAAAGGTGTGAAACAATCGCCTTCAAAAGGTTATCAATTCACTTGAACCAAAATTAGGACCACACGGTGCGGCAAGAGTTAATAGTTATTAGTCTCAACACCCAAGGATAACCAGAAGAGCATGACTGATATGATGGAACTGGGATTTTGTTACACTTAATTTTTGCAAAACACAAATAAAACTAAATTGAAACTAAGGATTTTCAGAAAATAAAAACTAAACTAAACTAGCAAACAATTGGTAAAAACTGATTAAAACTGATGAAAATTGCAAAACTATTACAACCCTGGTCCAGACTAAGATGGTGTTGGACATCTTCGGGGCAGAAAAGGGTTGGTGTGACCAGGGTGTGGTTTGGCTTGTTGTATGTACATTTCAAAATGTTACAGCTCTGGATGGACCAGTTACCAGGGCATGGAAGGATGACAGACTTTATTACATGAGGAGAAGGGACATTTTCGGGATCGAAGATCCTCAGGGATGACAAGGCTGGAGCAACGGTACTCGAGAGAAGAATTTCTGATACTTTCTGAGATATGATGTCACCAACCTTCTCTTTTAATTGTCTAGCTCCAATGAATTGACACATGGGAGTGTGTCAAAAAGGGGGAAGTTGAGTCCGAACATCAAACAATGGTTTTATGAACATCTTATGACGTTATTTCTGTGTTTAATAATTTAGCTATGGTAAAACTTAAGCTTATAATGTGTTAGACTTAGAAAGGGTTCACTAATTTTTGATTTCTTTTACACACACATAGATTATGATTAGAATAGGTCCTGAACATAATATTTTAAACCAAATTTGAATCATTAGAACAACAATGGATAACAATATTAGATTATCAAGGCTAGGGAGAGAGGTGTTTTGGTTTTCTGTCTCTTGCAGAGAAAGGAAGAGACACCAGACGGGGACACGGAGATGTGAGGACCCTTCACAGCAGAGACAGATGTAGGGACAGCCGAGACAGCAACTGGGGTCAAGTGTCATGACGTTTGGGCTCCTGGAGAAGATGGATCCCACAAACACAGCAATAACCATGAAGGGGTTGGCGAAAACCAGGAACACCAGACCAACGAGGTTCGAGAGGCTCTTGGCAAAAAGGGGGACACGCCGGTGAACCCAAAACACACAGATCCTTGTTTGAAATCGGGGCAGAATAATCCCCAGAACTGTGCAATGACTAAAGGGTGGTCTAACCCCGGAGGTCGAAGAAAGAAGCTGAGAATCACCCAACTGGAAGACACTGGTAGCTGCAGCAATAAAAATAAAGGTTAAAAGCTCCTTAGACAGAGGTTCTAGTCTAAGTACATTTGAAAGGTATAAGGTGGCATTAAAATGGGAGTGGAAAACTGGAGCACCAAAATAAAGCTGTGGGAGAATTGGGGAGTGATGGGAGAGTCATCTGTAACTGCTGTTATGGTTGTAAATCTAACTTTGCTTGCATCTGAACTGCGTGAACACAGAGGTCATCCCACATATGGTCCACCCGTTAAAGGGGGACAGAGGGCCTCAGGATCAAGAAAACCTGGACCTTGCGACCCTGGAGTGCATGTTGTAAGTGATCTCTTTCAGAGATCAAAAGGGGGAATTATTAGATTATTCTGTTATTATATGTTACCTTATATATGTAATCAAAGTAGTTGAATTAGAATACTGCTGTAGATCACATTATACCCTTTAATATAGAGTGTGTGAGCTGTATGTAGTGTAGTTCTCATTATACTTTTGAGTTAACAGAACATATTCACATATTAGTTCATTAGATAAATGTGCATCACTCTGTATCCTTGATCTGCTGGGAATGTGTTACACTGTTTTCTTGACATGCTTAATTGTTGAATCATGAAGAGAAGGTTGTAAGCAGGAGACTCTGTGTCTAAAGACAGGGGAGATAGATAGACCACATTCCACACCCCCACCTTACAGAAAGCAGAGAAACAACTGCCGAGGTCATAACTTAGGCGCTGTAACAGAGAAAAAATGTGATGTTTTGGCTTTTACGACTAGCTGGGGGCCACTAGAGACTATAAAAAGCTGAGCAACCCGTCACCATTTTGAGACATGTGCCTGACCCTCTGGTAGCATCTCTCCCGTCCGGACGTTGTAATGCTCTGACTGTTGAATTGTATGGAAATAAATGATTGTTGATTGAGCATTGATACACCGAGTATTGTCCCTCCTTCAGCCCAAAGATTCAAAGAATTGGGAGATTTCAACAGCAGCCATGATCTCGAAAGGCATATATACCCATCCAGAAGGCGTCGTTTTCAGGATGCCTCACATATTTCAGCGAGACACTACAGTTCAAGCCAACAAATGGAAATTTGGCACATCATGAAACATAAAAAAAGAAGACATAGGACTTTTGAGCAGCTAGAATTTTAAATGAGACAAGAATGGGACAACATTCCTCTCCCAAAAGTCCAGCATCTCAGTTCCCACATTTATAGACTATTGTTAAAAGAAGAGATGGTACACAGTTGTAAAGATGTTCCAATCCAAAGATTTTTTTAGACCCATTTCTGCCATCAAATGAACTTAAAAAAAAGTACATTCCTCATTTTAAACATCTGATATACTTTCTCTGTTATATTGTAAATAAAATATCGGCTCATGAGATTTGCAGATCATTGCATCCTGTCTTTATTGACATTTTACTCAGCATCCCAACTTTTTTGGAATTCAGGTTGTACATAAAAATCACTCAAAAACCCCAGAGGAATCTTTATTTGTTTAAGTTAAGCTCTCCCTGTAGTCCTGAGTGAGCACGCTGACCTTTGCAGGGTACAATAACGTTCTCTTTTTTATCCAGGTGGTCCTTGTGGAACTTGGTGCGGCAGCAGCGGCATTCGAGCGCTGGCGGAGGCTTAAATAAGTCCCACAAAGGCCGGCTGCAGACCTCACAGCTGGATGGAAAATGATAGAGTGCGAGGATAAACTCATGGCCCCTGTGGTTGATGTAGGAGCCGCGATCGCCATGCGGCACAGGTTCCAATGGAGTGTCCTGTTCACGCCTGATGTCGTCTTCACTGTTATACTGGATCAGGGGAGACAAGAAGGCAAATGCAACACTTACGATTTACTTGAAGCAGATGGGTAAACTGAAGATTGGATAGCTGATGAGTCTTGAAAGTCTATGACAGAAAGGAAAGCATTGATGGTCCCAACTCATTACCTTTATCTTTGGAATTTCTCTGGCATCTGCACGGTACACATCACTTTGACTTATAGATCTGACACGAACCAGCTTACTGAAACAGGGAGAGAGATGGAGAAGTTAAGTCTAGTGCTAGCCTAGCAAGATATTTACTTTAGGTATAGAATGATTTAAAAATATTGTAAAGAAAATGCCATTAATTGGCAAATCAAGCCAGTTGAGATTATTTATTTCATTACCAACTGAATCATAAATTTTTTCAACATGATTAACTAAAACCAAAAATTTCCAAACAGTTCCTAGATGAGAGTAATCAGAAGTAAATGTTAGAGAAAGGTTAACATTTTGAATGAATTGAAGGACAAAACATTTTATATGGATGTAATTTTCCCAGATTCCTTTTACAACAAATATAAGAGCAACTTACATTCATGCGTTCATATCATATTTCTATTCAAGTAACTGTTGCGTAACTCTTGGGTTACAGGAGGAAAATGTGCATATACATAGACGGACACATCATATTCTATCCTGTGGGAAAGTGAAAAATTACTCATCTTCCAACGACTTTGTGCAGTTATAAGCAGTTTCATGGCCTTTATTGCAGCAGATTTTATCTACAGCCGTTTCTATTATATTCCACCAAAACCTGCACAGCTTTGACTTTGCTATAACTCTTCATGCTCCATACATAAGATGGAAAAGATGATGACAGGTTCACCTGCTTTGGTTGATAGAAGCGGACCCTTAAAAAAACAAAAAGGGTATTTCCTGCAATGCTGAGGTCTGAAAAGTAGAAACAATTAAAATTTGGGATAATGCTCTACATTTTAGACAAAGTTGCATTTGGTAAAACTGTACTGGATGGATTGTGAATGTTTTTGTGTAAAACCTATGGAAATTAAAACCCATTTGCAGATTCCAAAGCTTTTCCCGTTGAGCCTTGCTAATTTTCATTTGTTCAGTATTTTGCATCATGAGGTACACAAAGTACTTCTCATTTAGTCAACATTTTTGAACGTTGCTTTTAATGACTCACTCATTGTCCGGGGTCATGAAAAGGTTTGCTTTCTCTCGATCCAGCTCAGTGTTATAGAACAGGAGCTTTTTACTGCTCACCACCACATACTGTAGTGAGACACCTATACTGGTGTAATACAAATGGTCACTTTAAATACACTCATAGCTGTAGCATAACATAATTATTTGGTACTGTTTTGTTGTTTACCAATATGATACAGAATAAACTGCTTTTTCATTAATATTAACACTAACAACTCAAAAACAGTCACATGTTAGATATGGGTTGAGAGACCATGTACTAGCCCTTGTTTCCATGTTTTGTTTCATACACCACGTTAATTGATATAAATCATTTCCTTTTAGACCCGATCAGGCAGAGGCTGTATATCGCCAATGCTTTAGATGCACTCTCTACAAATTTCAAAAACGTAAATAATAGGCATGCACAACAAACAAATACGATCACCAGAGGCACTAATTGAAATGCTTAAGTCTTGATTTTTTACATTTTTTTTAATGTATCACCCCAAAAATTCTACACATGGGATTTTAAACATATATGAACAATCAGTAATTGTCATGAAGCGCAAGAAAAACAACAACATTGTTTCAGTTGAGTTCACATTGATCTCTCGCATGTTATAACAGATGTACTTATAAAGGCTCATTTTTAACTCAAAAAGAAGCCATAAAACCGTTTTAATACATTTACAGGACAACCATATATAGTGTGTGATGTGGTCATAGAAACAAAACAATCATATATACTATTAGCTTCACGTTATGTGCTACGATACACAGATATAGATATTTATCGTATATACAAATGTTCAAACACATGCGTAATCTTTTTACAAACGCAAAGAGAAAAAGAAAATAAAGTCTTGTCATAATTATGATTATTAAAAAGAAAAAAGGGCAGTTTAATCGTGAAGATTGTCGCATCTTTTCACTGGATGAGTCACTGTAATGGGAAGACTGTCCTGATTCTCCTTTTGTTAAAATGACCAAAAAAATAAATCCTTTTTCTCATGACGTCAGCCAGTTTTCTGTCTGTATTAGTGTTTTTTTTAGGGCTTTTTGTGTTTGTTTTTTTTTGACAGTCTTCTCTGAAAAAACATAACACACGTAGGCACCGCTTCCAGACCACCATTACTCCACACGGATGAAAATATTAGCCAGGGTTAACTGTGAAGATAGAGGAAAATACAAAAAAGAAGATGAGAAAAACCTGGTATGCTACCAACAGTATGGCAGGACTTCAAAGGCACGCCCACACAAAATCCACACATAGACTAATAAACAAGGAAGCTACCCAGTAGCCACACAATGAAAGTGTAGATGAAGGGAAAAAAGCAGGCAGACATGGTTATATTTATTAGTGTGCATGTTTGCCCAAAGAAAAATAGAAGTAGAAGAAATGGTTTAATATTACAGGGAAGACGCCCATTCGTAGACATATAACAGCCGGAAAACACGTGTTGCTACTCACTTTACTTCTATTCTTTTTAAGCTAAAGAGCCTCAATTAGTGTGATTAGCAACAGTTGTGTTTACTTGCTATTTCATGTCAAAATGGCTGCTGTGAAAGGGGTTAGGCTAACTATAGCAATTAGTATAAAGGAAAAAAACAGGGACAAACAACTAGCACCCGTCTCACTTGAATATAACCTACTAATAAATATTGATCCCACAAATTATGAGAATTGCTGATTTGCACATTAACTGACATTCAAAAGAAATAATCTGAGGTTCATGTTAAGCAAAGCTAAGCTAACTAGCCACTTTTTGTCATCTTAAAAGCAAGACTTAAAAGAAAAACTTTATATTATTTCATGGATTTACTCCTTCCAAACATGTCGAACCAGAATTTTCCCTAATATTTCTGATTTTTTGGTGATATTAACTGAAGCATTTTGTAACTTCGGGATTAAACAGCGAGGTGAGTTGCATTTAGCTGTAAACTTGGAAAGCACACAAAAGCATGCCTCAATACGTTAAAGCCACACATCTCATGCAGAGGTCCAGTTACCCTCTGTCCCTCCTCTTTAACTTTCTTCAGAAGAACATATCATCATCATCATCATCATGATGATTATCGTCATCATCCAATGCCCAACTCCAGTCTTTGAGGTCAAACTCAAACAGTCTGAAACATCAAGTATGAGGGGTTCAAGGAGCCTTTAGTGGTCAAAGAGCCTTTAGTGATCTATGGAGTTTGGAAAGAAAAGTGTCCGGACTTCTTTAGTTTCTTGAAGACATTTCGCCTCTCATCCGAGAAGCTTCTTCAGTTTTAAGAGCAATTGGTGGTGAGGCCCAGATTTTTAAGCCCGATTGGAAGTGTCTATCAGGACCTTCCTTAGGGACACTCTTAAAAGGGAGAGTCCTATTGGGAGAGGCGAAACGCCTTCAAGAAACTTAAAGAAGTCCAAACGCTTTTCTTTCCAAGCTCCTTAGACTATGATGACCTAGATGGCTGTGTACCTTAACAGACAGCCTTTAGTGATGCGTTAATATGCTAGACAACACATGCCACTGTCAGAAGGGGGCACCAGTGGGATGGTTAGTGGTTCACCAGGTACTTTACGCTGCTTTCTATGAAGAGTGGGTTAATAGGCACGGCAGCGATGCAGGTGGAGAGGGTCACCAAGCTATGCTACTTACAGTCTCCCAGCATGAGAGACGTTAGAAATGGTGGGGTCAGAGGTGAAGAGATCGGGGGTCAGTGGAGGATGATACGGAGCATGGGGCCAGTGCTGAAGGACAAAAGCAAGTTAGGGTGTGGCTGAAAGTTGAAACTACTAACTGCATTAATGTTCTCATAAAACAAGACAGATACAGTTAATTAGTCCCACAAAAGGTTTGATGCCATTTTCTACTCAGTTAAGTCACTGCTGATGCTCGGTGAGGTGCTGTGTGCGAGCATTAATGCTGCATCATTAATGCAGATGGGAAGGTTCAGAAGTCAGTTTAAAGCAAAATATTGTACATCAGCCAGAGCTTTGGGTTTGTTTCAACTATGCAGAAGCTAGACAATGTAGTTAAGAAACAGCGTTTAAGACCTTTACCTGCATTTACCTGCATGAAAAAAATAAGGTATTTTTCATGCTAACAAAAGCTCAGAAAAGGTTCAGACAATTGAAAGTGAGAAGAGAATAAGGCCAAGAAAGCACAAATCAAAACACAAAAGATCTCCTGATGAGCACTAGATTAGTCAAGTAAAATAACAAGCAGCATCTGCTGCATATTTATTTCATTTAAATTACAAATGCTCATATTATTTTTATTGCATAAATATTTGAACAAATTGCATTTTTATACTTCTGTTGTTAGTTTCTTAAAACATCAATGTTGGTGAAGTTTCTTAAACCATCAATGTTGGTGAAGTTTCTTAAACATGCTCAGTTTTATTATTATAATAATAAAAACTGAAAACATTTTTCCTAGATGACTGTGAAGGGGATACCCCCATACAGTATGTAAAATTAAAGCTTATAGTTAAGAATAAAGTAACATTTCCAAACTTGTTTTTGTGGGTTTCTCACCTTGGCTTCCCCGATGACGGTTGCTGCCGGGTGGATTGGATCTTTACAGCGCCTCGATGGGACATGCGAGGAGAGGACTTGGGCGAAGGTCGTGGGGATACTTGTGGAGAGGAATGGGGTATTTTTTCAGGGGAATTGCGTGCCACAGGGGGAGGACTCAGTGTCGGGTGTTTCGGGATGCGCTTAAGGAGGTGACTGACCCAGTGCTTCTGCTCCGTCTGAGAGCTGGTCAGGAGGAGTAGTTCTTTGGCCGTGGAGATGTCATAATTCACTGTTAATAAGATTTAAAAAAAAAGATTAAGAGAGAGATATTTCCTTTTTATGACCAAGATTAGATTTTGCAGCTTTTCATACATCCACTTTAGCTTTGATCTTTTTTAGACATGTAGACATGTGAGAATGAATATTGGATGCAGTAGATGGGACATTAAATGGGTTTAACCATTTAAGTTTTGTGTGATATCTGATTGCACTCTAGTGTCTTCTGCGTGTTGTGCACTCCACCCAGGCAGCCTGTGTGAGGTGGATTATATCCTGATGTGTGTGAGAACAAGAAAGAACAGCTTTGGACCCACCCACCTCCCCCACCCCAATATCAAGTCTATGATGTATACATAAATCTATTACATGATGGTGCCATTCTAATCTTGCGTTTTTGTGCGTTTTCTTTATTTTGAATCGTGACAGCAATTCATTTTAATATTTTGGGGCTGTTTGTTAACCAGGTGTTTGAACCCAGATGCATGTACTATGTACAGATTCTTGGGTAATTTTAGTGCAACCGTAAAAATCAAGTTTCCTGTTAAATCCTGAGTGAGCATGCTGACCTTTGCAGGGTATGATAACTTCTTTTTTATCCAGGTGGTCTTTATGGAACTTGGTGTGGCAGCGACGACACTCGAGCGCTGGTGGAGGCTTGAAGACGTTCCACAAAGGCCGGGTGCAGACCTCACAGTTGGATGGGAAATGGTAGAGGGTGACGATGAACTCGTGGCCCTTGTGGCTGATGTATGAGGCGCGATCACCAGAGTTTGTGGGTTCAGCTCCAGCATCCTGCTCACGCTTGCTCTCACCTTCATTGTCATATAGGATCTGGAGAGACAGAAGGCGGCAAATGCAGTTAAAACTTAAAGTTACAGAGGAAGTTTTGTCTTGAAGGTCCGTGAAAGCAAGAAAATAAAGAGAAGGAAACGGGGACGGTCTCAACTCATTACCTGGAAAATCCTTGGAATTTCTCTGACATCTGCACGGTACACATCAGTCTGAGTTACAGGCCGGACATGAAACAGCTTACTGAAAGAGTGAGAGAGATGCAGAAATTAAGTCTAATGCCCACCCAGTATGAGAAACCTACTTTATATAGAGTGATTCAAATTTATTAAAGAAAAGAAGACTTGAAATGCAACAACAGATCAGTTTTGGTTGTTTTTATTGTCTTGCATTATTATCAAATCCCATTGTTTACAACGGCTTTAGCTTATTCCCATGTTGCTGTTTGCCATTGCAAAGATTGATTATTCCCAGAGGATGAATCCAACACCCGGCAACATTCATCATTTTTAGTTTTACCTTAACTTCCAGACAAGGCATACAGTGGGGGAAAAAAGTATTTAGTCAGCCACCGATTGTGCAAGTTCCCCCACTTAAAATGATGACAGAGGCAGTAATTTGCACCAGAGGTACACTTCAACTGTGAGAGACAGAATGTGAAAAAAAAAATCCATGAATCCACATGGTAGGATTTGTAAAGAATTTATTTGTAAATTAGGGTGGAAAATAAGTATTTGGTCACCTCAAACAAGGAAAATCTCTGGCTCTCACAGACCTGTAACGTCTTCTGTAAGAAGCTTTTCTGTCCCCCACTCGTTACCTGTATGAATGGCACCTGTTTGAACTCATCATCTGTATAAAAGACACCTGTCCACAGCCTCAAACAGTCAGACTCCAAACTCCGCCATGGCCAAGACCAAAGAGTTTTCGAAGGACACCAGGAAAAGTATTGTAGACCTGCACCAGACTGGGAAGAGTGAATCTACAATAGGCAAGCAGCTTGGTGTGAAAAAATCAACTGTGGGAGCAATCATCAGAAAATGGAAGACATACAAGACCACTGATAATCTCCCTCGATCTGGGGCTCCACGCAAGATCTCATCCCGTGGGGTCAAAATGATCATGAGAACGGTGAGCAAAGATCCCAGAACCACACGGGGGGACCTGGTGAATGACCTGCAGAGAGCTGGGACCAAAGTAACAAAGGTCACCATCAGTAACACACTACAACGGCAGGGAATCAAATCCCGCAGTGCCAGACGTGTTCCGCTGCTGAAGCCAGTGCATGTCCAGGCCCGTCTGAAGTTTGCCAGAGAGCACATGGATGATACAGCAGAGGATTGGGAGAATGTCATGTGGTCAGATGAAACCAAAGTAGAACTTTTTGGTATAAACTCAACTCGTCGTGTTTGGAGGAAGAAGAATACTGAGTTGCATCCCAAGAACACCATACCTACTGTGAAGCATGGGGGTGGAAACATCATGCTATGGGGCTGTTTTTCTGCCAAGGGGACAGGACGACTGATCCGTGTTAAGGACAGAATGAATGGGGCCATGTATCGTGAGATTCTGAGCCAGAACCTCCTTCCATCAGTGAGAACTTTGAAGATGAAACGAGGCTGGGTCTTCCAACATGACAATGATCCAAAACACACCGCCCGGGCAACAAAGGAGTGGCTCCGTAAGAAGCATTTGAAAGTCCTGGAGTGGCCTAGCCAGTCTCCAGACCTCAACCCCATAGAAAATCTGTGGCGGGAGTTGAAAGTCCGTGTTGCTCGGCGACAGCCCCAAAACATCAGTGCTCTCGAGAAGATCTGCATGGAGGAATGGGCCAAAATACCAGCTACTGTGTGTGCAAACCTGGTAAAGACCTATAGTAAATGTTTGACCTCTGTTATTGCCAACAAAGGTTATGTTACAAAGTATTGAGTTGTATTTTTGTTATTGACCAAATACTTATTTTCCACCCTGATTTACGAATAAATTCTTTACAAATCCTACCATGTGGATTCATGGATTTTTTTTTCACATTCTGTCTCTCACAGTTGAAGTGTACCTCTGGTGCAAATTACTGACCTCTGTCATCATTTTAGGTGGGGGAACTTGCACAATCGGTGGCTGACTAAATACTTTTTTGCCCCACTGTAAAGTAGGACAGTATTGAGAGATGTGTTGTAACTGTGGCATTTAACCCTCTGATAACTGAAACTCAAAGGTTTGTGCTGACTTCCACCTGCTCTGTGTAGTTTTGTGGTCTTTATTTGAGCTGATTTTTTCTATGGTCATTTCTATTATTTTCCACCAAAAATCTGCATAGCTTTGACTTTGCGGTGAGTCACCATGCTCTCTGTGGAGCATTTGATGGAAAAGATGGTGACTTAAAATGTAAAATGATTTTTTATTTTTTTAAATTTGGACAAACAAAAGAAAAAAAACATGTTCTGAGTCAAATTCAGTGTTATATTTTAGATGATCTCAGTTATTTGGGATTCAGATATTTATTTTAGTATGATATTGCAAAGCACTATTGGCTAACAATGATTGGTGCTGCTCTCCCAAAGTGTGAGATTTGACAAAGGTTACAGTTATGATGATCTAGAACTCTAGACCTGGCTTGAAAAAGGTTTTACAGCCTTAAAACATCTATAATAATCGCGGGTTATTTTTAGAACGTTAATCCCGCGATAAACGAGGGACCACTGTATTTACTAATGTGTTCCATGTTTAAAAGGTGCTTTTAATGACTCACTCAAGGTCCAGGGTCATGAAAGGGTTAGCTTGCTCTCGATCCACCTCGCTGTTATAGAACAGGATCTTCTTACTGCTCACGACCACATACTGTAAAGGAAATGGAAAACAATAAACAATATAAAAATATATGGGGAAATTATTATTATTTTTTTTTAAATGCAAGAAATATTGGTGGATTCATTACTTTTTTGTCCCAACCAAATCGCTTGGTGTTCTTGGAAGGAAGTGAGATCCAGCCCTCCAGCCTGGAGTCTAATGAGTGGAGGAAAAACAGGAAGGTGTTAACATACAAAAACACAAAAACCTTTAATTGTGCGAGTCACTTAAAAGCAAATATTGACAGTCTCATGCTTTGGTGGCACTTTCTTTAAGAAGAAAGGAAATTCTTCCTCAGTAATACAAAAGGGCAAGGCACAGGATGTCCTATTCTCTGGTTTGAGACTATTACGCGAGAACTACAAGATTTCTAAGAAACTGCAATTCCAAAACATAACAAGTGCATAGTAGAGATATAAAAAGAACGAAAGTAACTTAATTATTAGTAGAAATCCACACACAACTTCACTCTCCAAATCTTTTGTAGTGGAATAAATTTCAGCAAAGCCGTGCTGCATCAAGCTGTGTGTGTTTGCACAGCTACACACAGGGATTAGCTACAGGTTCGCGGTGTTAGGCAAGGGTTTGGAGTTATTTTATTCCAAACTCACTCAAATTAGAGAAGAAAATGAACCCCCCATCCATAATTTTATGGATAAATATTGTAAAAAGCTCTTTCAAAAAAATTTGCTTTGCTTTAGTTTCAATCCACATCCTGGCTTTGAACTGCCATGCAGGGTCACCTCTAGGTTCAGGTTCGGTTTCAGGCTCAGAGGACGGTTCATAGGTAAGGGCCAGGGGAGTTTGGCCCCGCTCCTGACGCCCATCATGCTCTTCTTCGTCCTCAGAGTCAGAGCCAAAGAGAGCGTGAGCCGAGCGAAGGTTTGGCCGAGTGTCGATGCAGACGGATTTGTGTGTGCGCTGGTAGGTGAAGGACATTGATTCTGAGGTGTGAGAGTGAGTAATGCGCACTGCACCGGACCATGAAGAGAGAAGTTAAGGTGAAATAAAAGGGATGAAAAGGAAGAGGCATAATGAGGAAAAAGAAAGGACTGGAAGAAAGGTATAAAGAAGTGCTTTCGGGCCCTGAATATAAATGTTAAAGAAAATCTTTGCGATGACGACAGCAGGATGAAGGGTCTACCTGGGTATCCTTCTAAATCCAAGTCGTTGCCACTGCTGATGCTGGTGGAGTCCAGAGAGTGAATGCTGAGGGATGTGATCTGGGATCGCAGCTGCTCAATGTCGCTCTCTTTACTGTCCAGCGTCATCTGAAGATCTAGACGCATCTGGTTCTCTTCTGCCACCACCTAAATAAACAAACAGCTTGTTAGCTGAACTCACTTTCTCACTTCTAATGCAGAATATTGGGGAAATAATTAGAAACACAGAAACGATGGATATTTTCTTCCAAGAATATAAAGTGCATATTTTTTCAGTTTGATCTACATGGAGAAATGTTTTCCCCTATACAATTTCATAGCATCTTAAATGAAGTTAAAAAAAAAACCCAAAACATATCAAGCTGCAATTCCTTGAATGGCCACCTGAAGCTGACTTGAAAAGAGCCCATCTGCAGAATGAAAGTGCCCAACTTTCCAGCAGAAATAAAGATGATTAGAGATTAGTAGTTAAACTTCCACAGTTTTAAAATAAATACACTAATGGACACCAGTGCTACTCCTCAGCCTCCTAGTGGATGCACTTAAGATATCAATTTGAAAGTCCTACATCACCTCGTTCTTGACTTACTGTATTCACAAAGTTGGGTGTCCATGCCGCCGCCGACAATACCCATCAACACTGATTGACAGTACTGCTCACAAAGTCGCTAAATGGAGCTCTTGTCTGTGTTTGGGGCTGTCGGTAGCCTTGGAAGCATTTTAAATGCAATTAATCAGCCAAATATTTTGGTCTCCGTGTGTGTGGTTAACTGAACAAAAAAACAAAAACAAAACTGTCCAAGAAGTCTGTGATCCACCGAGTATTATTTGGGAATTTACCACTATGAATTGGCCATCCCTACCAACCCTCAAACACTTTTCATTCAAATATGGCCATTTCTGGCTTCAAAAAACCAAGATGCTGAGGGAAATAATAGAAAAATTGAGGCTTTTAAACAAAAGTAAACAAACCAATAGATAGTAATAAAGCTTCATCCATCTTCTATGCACTCTCAGCTCAGGTCCTGTAGAAAGCACTCCAAATCTCTAGCTGACACTAAATATTGAGAAATTCTAGAAAATCCCAAGTCTTTTCCCCCCCAGTATCTCTGTCTGTCCGTCTCCTTCTCTACAGTAAGAATTTTAATTGGTAATCAACATTCAGCCTCTCTCAGTATCTCACTGATTCTTTCTGGCAAATGTATCTGCTTATACGCCGTGCATTTATTTTCTGGGAGTGTGGGCGTACTGACCGCCTCCATTTCAGCCAGCTGGTTCTGGTATTTTACGATGGCGGTGCTGAATTTCTCCTTCTCTGCTTTCAGCTCCAGCTGCAGTTTCCTGTTCTCCTTCTCCTTCTTGTGCACCTCGGTGTCAGTGCCTTGGTGGCCTCCCCGCACCTTCTCCCTCCTGTTCATCACCTCAGCCAGTTTGTTCACAGCCTGAGAGAAAAAAAAATAAATCATGTAATATATACTTTTACAGAGATCTATTTATGATAAATACAAGCCTGGTAAATTCAACAGGAAAGCCTGCAGCAATATGTTATATGTTTCAGTAACTTTTACCCAGAGTTCAACACAACCAAGAGTAGCATGCAAAAAATAAAGTGTAGCAGACTTTCCAGACCTGTGCAGGCACCCAGACACACACCTGAATTTTTAGCGTTCTTTCGTTGCACAGCTGCTTATCAAAGGACTCTTTGAAATAGTTCTCTTCATCTTTTGCTTTCTGGAGTTCTATAAAAATAGCAAATCAAAACTCATACATGTTTCTTAACACAATGTTTCAGAAATTTGGTTAACAATTTACAGGACAAATACTCTGTTTTTCGATAAACACAACAGTGGCTACTTTTCTGACAATTTTACATCTTTATCTGCGTAAATAATGCCAACTTTTAACACACATTCTATAACTTGGAGGAAATGACTTCTTGATAGAAATTTGTTTTATCGGTTGCTCATTACAGAAGAGTGACGCTCACTTTGTTGCATTTCTTTCAGCTGGTTGTTGAGTTCTTCCTTCTCACTGGCCAGGTTGGCTACATCCACCGTCAGCGTACGATTGGACTCTTCCAGCTGTGAAGGTGGATAGAGCAGAGGTGAGGCGATGTTATCAGTGGATACTCTGCATAGCAGTCAGGTGACAAGAATACTTTAACTCATTTCAAAACAAAATGTACTTTGAGCTTTCCAGAATGAATAAAAGGGAACAAAGCCAAGCCAAACATTAGTGACTCTTATTGTTCTTAATAGTTTATGTGGTTGCAAAAATGATGGTCTTGAGGGTAAATTGCTACTGACATAACTAAATATTTCCCAGGGCATTAAAGATACCTTGCAGAGTTTCTAGCTACAACCAGTGGTATACAGAAGTGTCAAGATTTTCTGAGAAGGTGATAAGTTACAAAAAAATGTAGCAACAGCAGGCAGGGACTTCATCCAAACAGCTAACAAACATTTTTTGGCTTGAACAAACAAAACTTGAGCCGATCTTACCGAGCTGATGGTGGCCTCCTTATCGCTGAGCTCCTGCTGGTGCCTCATCATCATGTCGCTGATCTCTAGCTCCTTCATGATCTTTTCTTTCTCCAGATTGGAGAACTGGTCCTCAACGACAGAACGAGCCAACTTCTCAGCGTCTGCTTTGGTCAAGCTTTCTTCCAGCCGGGTTGTCAGTGACTTCCTGCAGAGGGAAAGAGAGCATGAATTACCATTATCTTATTAATTACCAGAGCTGTATAAATCCTAGAAAGACAGGAAGATCCCTGCTGTTATTACCTAAAAATCAACAGCCTGTAGTGCTACCATGCACTGATATTTCTGGGACTTTTTTGTCTCTGCTGAATTTGAAAGCATTATATGTCCACAATAATGTTTGGCTCGAGTGCATCTGGGACAGCTGCTAATCTGGTTCAGCTTCATTCAGTCTGTGAAAGGTCGTGTCCTTCTGTTTGGCTGAGATTAATTTGAACAAGGGAAATGACACTAATGTGAGAAGACTGCTATATTCTTCAAGTACAGATAAAATGAATTTTGTAGAGTTGAGATACACATATTTAACTGCCACTTTAAAAACTGCAAGTTTGAATGGTTCGTTTTTTGCTGCTTATGTCAATTTCCATACTAATCTGGTGATTAAGTGTTTACAGTGTTTTTATACTGAATGCAGAGTCGGCTTATCAAAGCACAACAGCCACAGTTACCTTTCTTCCTGGTATTCTGCCAGTTGCTGCTGCACCTCTTCGTACAGCTTATTCTTCTCATCACGCTCATCCGTCAGCTCACGGATCTGCGTCTTGTAAAGGGTCTTTGATAAAGAAATCATGTAGACCCAATCAGTTTTTAGATTACACTTACAGAGTAAACGTGTGAGGAGCTAGGGAAAGCCAATTCACTTAAATGTACAACTGAAGTGATTTGGCTGTCACTGCTGTTTGCAGATAGCATGCACAAAAAGGAAAAGAAAAGAAAGAGTTACTGTGAAACAGTGCTGTGCCTCCAGTTGGTCCTTCAGTTCCTTCAGCTGGCCATCAGCCTCCTGCTTTTCCCTGAAACAGGACCAGAAATCTGTCAGTCATTGCTGCAGGCCAACTGAACACCAGAGCCAAAGCAATGCCTTTAAATCAGAGGAAATGAATGAGACTTGCCAACAACATTAAAAAGTCACTAATACTCTTGCTATATTTGTATATGCATATTATGCTCATTAGATATCATGGGTGCAGTCCAATACTCATACTACCTACTTAGTTAGCCAGAAAAAGATTTAGTATGTTCGAGTACACTGTATTTTAAAAGTACCAAGTTGTGCAATTGCATGTGGTTGCATTCTGCATAAAGCGAGCCATCATGCTTTTCAGGGCATTTTGATGCACAATCCTCTGCAATGTAGACGTGTCAAAAGTAGTATGAAGACTGTATGTGCTATTAAATACTTCCTAAGGGCAGCTGCAGTATATACTGAAATTAAAATGAACAAGTATGCAGGATATGGACATGTGTCTGACCTCCGTAGTTCCTGGTTCTGTTTCTCCAGCATCTGCTTCATGTCTAACAGTTGGTTGAGTTCCTGTTTGAGCTGTTTCTCAGAAGACTGGAGCACAGACACCTGCTGGTTTTGCATCTTCAGTTCACTCTGGCTCATACTCCGCTTGTGCATCTCCTCCTCCAGACGTGAGGTCAGGTGCAACACCTGTAAAGACACAAGCAGGGATGCAAAGCAGTGGTTAATCCTACTAGTAGCTGGTTAGACACAGAGGGTATAGCTTCAGAACAAGTGAGCACCACTTTGTACAAAATGCTTGAAAATAAAATCAAATGCTCATTACAAGAGGCCGTTGGTCACCCACCTAGCTTTCCTCATTCATCACCACAGAATGTAGATATTAAGTCTGTGATAATGTTTTTTTTGTTCAGTCAAAGCCATGACCAGGTGCAGAATATGATTTTACCCCCAAATGAATTTTTCTTCAGTGAGTAAAATCACAATGTGAAATTTCAACAGTCTAGAAAGTTTACGTCAAGCAGTGTGATGATTATTATATACATAGTACACATACTGTAACGATGATAATACCAACTGAATGCATTGCAAGGCACGATTTCTTTCCATGGCACACCTTCCTTGTTGTAGTCATGATCACTGCACACAATGGAACCAGATTTTCTCCTTCATTTGCTACTTTGTTGACTTTTATCTATTCTGTTCAGGTTTGCTTTGTTTTTCCACAGCAATGGATTAGTTTACCTAATCCATTGCAGTAAACTTGCTTGTGGCATGAATTAAATGGACTAGCATGAGAGGGACAATCAGCAACAAATCTAAACATCAGTCTGTTCCGAGTTTTCTGTCAACCTGCTGGGAATGAACTAGAATTATTTGGATTAGTTTACCTAATCCATTGCTGAGTGGATTAGGTAAACACCCTAATTTACTTTAATTTTAACAAGTGTGCGAAAAAGTACTGTTGGATTTATGAAAAGTGGGAAAGAAAACTTCAGGTTTAGTAAAAGGTTTTGAGATGCTCGCTGTGACACAAGTTAGAAAAAAATGTTTAAATCCTGAAATATTAAATGATAATGATAATAATAATAAGAAATAAATAAATAGCATCTGGGTTAGTGCCAGGAAATGACAGTGTAAGTGATGATATCCAGAAATGATGGAAGTCGTTTCCATTTAGTATTTTATTTTATTTTTTGAGGATTTTATGGCTTATGGACTTGGAAAACTGTAAATAATGACCCAAAAGTGGTGTGGTAGTAATAGAAACCAAACAATAATATTATTAATAACAATAAGGGTTACAATGATAAGTAGTAGTAGTAGCAGCAGTATTCATTTTAAAGACTTATGATTAAAACTCCTAGAACAGCCAGGCCATTTGTTTGTATGCATGATCAGAAATACATGTAAATTTGTTCATGCTACAAAAAAAACAAAAAAAACCTTCAGATCTAAAAATATTAAAACTGATTTGTGTATGAAAGATTTGTGAGCTCGATTCATGAACAGATTTGTGCGTACACGCCGTTAGTAAATGAGAGCTGTTGTGAGGTTGTTGTTTTAGAGATTGCTAAAATGGGTAACATTGAAACTCTTAATATTTGATGTAGGATCATTTCTTCAAAACAATGTCTAAAGTTACTACTTTGTCGTTCATGTTTCATTTGGGACAAACCTCTTCAGAAAGTTTCTCCTTCTGTGCCTGAAATTCATCCAGCTTGTTCTCCGCCTGCTTGTAATCACAGTCCAGCATGGAGTAGTCCTTTTTTAGCTGCAGCAGCTTTCCCTCCACCTGCACCTTCAAGCTGCGCTCCTCCTGCAGGGTGCACTCCATCTCTGAACCGAAGGAAATCGCAAGGAAAGACATCAGCAGGACAATCTACACTGCACTCGACACTGGAGTATTGCCAGATCATTGCTGTCTTTCAGTAAACTTGCTTGTGGCATGAATTAAATGGACTAGCATGAGAGGGACAATCAGCAACAAATCTAAACATCAGTCTGTTCCGAGTTTTCTGTCAACCTGCTGGGAATGAACTAGAATTATTTGTCAGTAATGTTTAACATCAATCGACCCTTCATTTGTTTCTTCAACAGCTTTTAAAAGCAGCAGAAGTCACCTTTTCCCTTTCATGACTGGCTTTTGCTTAAGGCAATCCCTTACTTTGGTTAGGTGAGTTAAATACAGTGTAAACCATCACTTTTACATTTGAGAGTACTCTCCAATCAACATTCCCTCTTCCTCCCTCCCACTTCCTCACCTTTTAAGGCCTCGGACTTTGCCTCCTCTATGGATTGGTCGGTCTTCTTTTTATCAGCAAGCTTGGCTTTGGTGGCCTTGTGCTCTACCTCCTCCTGCTCCAGACTCTGCTGCAGGGACTTCAGCTTGAACGTAAGGTCGATCTCTTGGTTGCTCTTTTTCTAAAGGGTCAAAAATGGATATTGGAGTCGTAGTGTCTTATTTAATGAACAAAAGGAGGAATACTTCTCCCTTCAATTTGGAAATTTGTAATGAGTAATCAAAAACAACCTTCTCAAGCTCACTGAGCTTCTCCTGTAGCTCCTTTTTTTCAGTCTGGACCTTGGAAAGAGATGACTTCACTTCTTTCACCTCTTCTTCCAGCCCTGAGATGCGTCCTGTAATGGAGCAATGGGAATTGTTTAAAAGAATGAATAACATTTATTACATGTATTCTTTTTATTTGTCAAGATGCTACCATAATGAGGCTCTATACGATGTGACAGTGTTGAGCCAAACGTGTCGTAAATTAAAAACTGTGCCTGAACTGTTCAGCTTCAGACATTACATAATATCCCAGCCCACATACATCTTTAAATATGCAGAAAACATTGCACTCAGTGTTTCTTTTCCCTGACTCCACCCACACAGAGATTCTGACATGGGGTGGGGGGGATCATCAGGCATCACAACAAACAGGTAACACTGTGGTCTACGTACATCCCCTCTGACCTCAGCCAGTGGCCTCTCTGCCAGGAGTGAGCATGCTTAAGTTTCCACAAAAGGTTCTGGCTTGGGTTTTCCTTTGGCTTTTACGGCCACTTGCTTCACTCTCAGGCTTTTGAGCAGATGTTTCCACCTATGATCAGACATTTCCCAGTGCCCGATCCAGAAAAGTGATTCACATCTAATGTTGAGCCTTCAACTCCAACTTGCATAACATCTTTTTTTCCTGCTGTTTACTGCAGCCACTTTTAGGGAGTATAAAGATCACACTGATTACCTGTGGTTAGGGTGAGTAAATCAGTATTTCACTGCAGAGGTATTCATTCGATGACCTTTAACTATCTGACAAAACAAATCAAAGCTTGATGATGAGGTAACTGCTGAAAAAAAGATTAACTATAGCTTAACATAATTTTACTTCTGAACATTGCTAATGAAGGCTGTAGTTTACCTACAACTGGCTACCAACAAGAGAGTCCAAACAGAACTCACATAACCTTTAAATCTGTTTACGACTATGTTAATACCTCTTGCTGTCAGAGTGTAATAGAGAGCCACGTCTCACCCTGTAGGTCATTAATAGTTTCTGTCCCCATGTTGCGGCCTCTCCTCTCCTCCTCCAGTTCGGCCTGCAGCCCCCTCAGCTGCTTCTCCAGCTCCATCTTGCTGTTTTCAAGCTGGCTGCACTTTTCCTGCATCTCCCCGAGGCTAACCTCCAGGCTCTGGGCTTGTTTCTGCACCTCCGCCTGACTCTTCTTTAACCGCGCTACAGCCTCTTGCTCAGCCTGAAGCACAGCATTGACGTCCTCAAGCTACGGATATTAAGGGAAGGAAAATAAATAACGAGAAGATGAAATTGTTTTTATGCTGAAGGCATTCAGAATTAGGGATTACCAATTTGGTATGTTTTTATTAACATGAATAAAAACACATATTAAACACAGAAAAAAAAAAAGTGCAGTGATACGGAAAATTGAAAATAAGAGAAAGACAACACCATGTTAGGTGACTTTAAAAAGCTTCCCTCACTTGTTTTTGCAGCTGGATGTTCTTCTCATTTGAGATGTGTGAATTCTGGTTCTTCTTCCTCAGATCCTCTAGCTGGTCCCTCAGGTTGTTCACTGATGAGTAAAAACAAAGTCATTTTTAGTTAGTGTAGTATAAAAAATTTCATCCATCCATACGATATTATAATACTGTCAATCCACAACTATGAATATTTCTGAGCCTGACATATAAATACACAATTTGACTTGCCTGAGTCGAATATAAAATCAAATGACAACCAAAATTATGGAAAGATATTTCACAAGTTATACATCTGATGTTTAGATTTGGTGCTGTGCAATAATCTTGAGCAACTCCTTAGATTTTAGTAGGAAAATGGGTGCAACATGTACAGTTTGTACACTTCTAACAAGCTTGAAAGTCAGTGCTCGGCGTGACGACTTTTATTCTTCAAAGCAGCCTGAACTCCCTTAGACAAACTTTCTTATAGTTTAAGTAGTCTTCAGGAATATTTCTCAAGACTTATGAAGGATGTTAGAAATTCTTCTGTGGATGTTGGCTGCCTTTCGTTGCTGTGATGCATCACGTTTTTGGTTAAAAGCTCTTTGCTTTGCACTTTGTTTGTGCAGAAATATTATTTTATTCATTTTATATTTGGAATTTTTCATAGATTTAACTAAAGAAACGAAAAACATATGCGTTTTGGATTTTGTGGCTGCTCGTAACAAAGTGGCAACTTAAGATTGTGAATCATCAGGCTTAAAGAACCAGTGTTACGTAGCTTAAACGAAAAAACAAAGCAAAATGAACAAATGGTCGGGTACAAGGACTGGACTGAAGACGAGCAAAAAAAAAAAGAACAAAAAAAAGAAGAAGAAACGACAAAAAAAAACAAACTTCAAAACTTCTGTAGTACTGCTCAAAATCACTTTAAATAAAATAAGAAGTCCTCCTTTGAAGCTCCTTTTAAGCAAAATGTAAAGAAATGAAGGACAGCTGAAGACTTTTGCACAGCACTCTACATTTGTTCATAGGTGCTCACACTCGTTCTCCAGGCTGCGTTTCCTGTCAGTTTCGATCTCCACCTTGCGCAGATTCTCAGCACTCTGGTGCTGCAGCAGAGCTCTCTCTCTCTCCAGCTGCCTCAGTGAGGCCTCGACTTTCTGCCTGCTGTTCATCTGATGAGAGAGGAATTCGCACACAGTACGAGTGGAAACAAACTCTGACCTTCTTTATCCCATCAGGTACATGGTTGAAATGCACCCGCTCTTACCTCCTTGTCTAATTCTTTGGCGAGTTTGTCTAAACGGTTGGTAGCATTTCTGGGTGGTGGAAAAAAAGATTAAAATTTTTCACAATTAGTTAAAAATTGTCTTTTCAAAAATGTATTTATACATTGAAATTCTTCTTGCTTTTTTTTTTTTTTTCTCTGCCGCTTTTGGATTTCCTTTAACGTCTCCTAATATTGGGATTTCTAAAAGCAGCTTTGAGGATGGGATGTCACTTCCTGTTTTACAAAACACTTCTATATATCTGGAAGGAAGTGACACACCATATAAAAAAACTCTTCAGGGAAACCAGTTATCCTTTGGTGATGTCTAATTTAAAAACCTTTTAACCAAGACATTTAATAAGCTGACTGAACGCTGATTAACATATAGCTAATTTTTGCTATATAACTTTGCACTGTCCACTTTTTGCTGTAACAAAACAAATTGCCAACGTGTGGGACTAATAAAGGTTATCTTATCTTATCAAACAGGATCATATGTTTTATCTTACCTGCACTTTTGCTCCAGCTCATCTTTGGCCTGCATCTCATTGTCGAGCTTCTCTTCCAGTTGGGAAACCTTTTTCTGCAGCTGCTCAAATTGACAGATGAGTAAATACAAAAATAGCATTATTTGATTTTCATTTTCACCTCTCCCCCCCAAACAAACAAAACAGAAAACTACCTCTTTCTTATTGTCTGAACAATTCTCCTTGTCCTCTGAGATTTCCTCACAGTCCTCTGAATCTTTTGCAGAACTGCTTTTACTTCCCTTTAGCAGCCTGAGAACGAGAGATGGACGGTCAATAACCATGAATGCTTGTAACTGAGTCAACGTCAGGTGGATTTCCAACTCTGACAGCATCACACACCATCATCAGGTCCACATTTCTACAAGCACGAGATACATTTTGTCCCAACCAGATCCATTAAAAGACATTTTTTGTCCAGTGTTACGTGACATTAGAGAGCTTAGAAAGCACTTACAGTGATACCTATAAGCCTAATCCTGAAACCATACACAGTGGAAAAAGCAATAAAGTGTTGAGATCTTTTTGGTGTCTTGGCAGAAATCTTCCAACCCACGCACTTTTTGCCAACTGTTAACCATCTCGGTGGGCTTGTAGTGGTGGGAATTATTGAGTGACTCGGCCACAGGGGCTGAATAACAACTTAACTATGTAAAGCCTTTTTATGACACCAGTTTTTGCAGAGTGAATTTTTAAAATAAAAATACCTGTGCTTAACAACACAGACAAATTAAGGGTGATTTTAGAAAAGGTACACACTAATACGCAATTAGACTGAAGGTACGAGTACGCACTCACATACAACGCATTCACCTTTTACATGAGAAAAAAAAAAATCAAGATCGGAAGGAGACACATGCTAGAGTACTCTTAGTGTCGGCCGTGAGGTTGGATAACTGGTTTTGTCAGAAAGGGCATCCAGCATAAAATCTTTGCTAAATTAAACAAGCAGATTCATCCGCTGTTGTAACCTTTCTGGAAATATGTAAGAATTATAATTAGCCTGATCATTTTATACTGCTTACAAATAGCTTTCAATTAAGTCTACAGCATTACTGCTCAAACCTTTTCAGCTCCCCTCGGTTAAATGTAACCAGAGATGGGCAGTAATGTGCTATCCAATTCCTTTTTTCAAGTAAAGATTAAAGTAAGGGATTGTTATTGCAAAAAAGTAATTCGATTACTGCTACTTTCCCGTAAGCACGCTGCGTTACTAAACCGTGATTTTGTTTGTGAGAGTGTCTCATGACGTATGAACGTGCGACGTCTGTGGCAGCAACAGACGTGTGTAGATAAACAATGGATAATATGGAGTGCGGGAGAGAGTACGAAAGCTTGGAAGTACTGACATTACTTTGAGTTTTAATCTGTACAAAGTGACAAAAACATTAGAGTACGCTGTACACTCTGCGTGGGAAGAAAACTTTTTTCCACAGAGAAAAATTAAACTTTAAATCTGAGCAGGCACCTAGCAAGCCGCCACGGGAATGTGAAATTCACAGGGAAACCCCCGGATCCCCCCACTGACATGACCGCTGCGACACCGGACAAACCTCCACCGGCCCCACTCCTGCTAAACAGGTGACAATAGATTAAATCTTTGACTTTATTTGTCTTTTGCCGTGTTTTACTATTTGAAAGAGCGAGTGTGAACACATATGCAGGAATATGTAGAAAATAGGTTTAAATGTTCAACAAATTTCTTCAGATTTAATTTTTTCTTGATGCAATGTGCATAAAGTTAAAAGATTTAAACTAATAAAACAATTTTTAATAAGGGACTTTTTCATTTGATTCAATTTATATGATGGATTATGCAGAAAAAATAAAATTGGGCTGAAAGGTCTGCTTTATAATGTTTTCAGGTTGTGTATCATGCTAAGTAATAAAGTAACTAATTACTTTTAAAAACACGTAATCAGTAAAGTAATAGGATTACTTTCTTGGAAAAGTAATCAGTAATTAATAACTACTATTTTCAAGTAACTTGACCAACACTGATTGTAACACATGAGCCATTTAATTGAGCTGTTTTACTGCAGAAGCAGCTCCTGTGGTATTTGGGAATAGCTGCACTGTTGTGTAGCCAGATGGAAGCGACGTTGGTCAAGAAAATGACTGGTGATAAGGGGCACCGGCTGGTTAACCACAGAACAAATTTCAAGGCTCAGTCTCCCACGCACATGACTGACTCAGCTGTTGTTAACGCTACGAAAAATGATCACTAATGATGTTGCAAAGAGAGAGAATGATATCTTATTCTGGTGGAGAACGCGTTCAGCATACCTGCTGTCTGGGTTTATTTTGAAAATGTGCATGTGAGCATAGATGACTCATGTACAGAAGACCAAATGTACCTACGGGTACAGAAAAGGTAACCTGAAGCTCATCTAACTGACTAGGTCCAGAAGCGTGGATGAGCAGCTGTGATAAAGACAGGTTTGTTTCTTTATCTTTTGAAGTTGAGTTATTTTGTGAAGTTTCTATTTTGTTTTTGATTCTTTGCTTATTGAGACTTGACTTTGTGTGATTATGGCAGATCTTTAAAGGGTATAAATTAATCTATTGAAACGGATTGTGAGCACAGCGTTTCATGTATGACGATTAGAAAACTGTGGGCGTTTTTGATCTTCACAACCAACTTGCCTTAGCCATTTATAAAGTGAATTTTATCCAGATAATATGTCTTGAACAATAAACGCTTCCATTTTTAACACAATAGCTTTGTTTGGGTGATTGCTGCCTTAACGGCGGTTGAACCTGCAAGTGTTGTTTCATTCTATTTTTTGCTGAACAAAAACAGGGTTTACAAAGCAGGATTCATCACAGGCGACAAGGGCAGTTAAAGAGGCTGTCAGAACAAGGCAGCAGTGTGGAGTTTTAACAGGCCTGCAGTGTCTGACTGGTGAGGCATGGGCGTGAAGCTGTCTTTTTCTCTCATATTTTAAGCACAGTGTTGTTCTAAAAGCCCGTTGCAAAATATCTACACACGTTGAGCTTTGTAGCACAAAAATCTCAATTTATAAAAAAGAAAAGAAAGGAAAACTAAAAGGAACGCAAACATGAACATATCAAATACTTAAGAACAAAAGCAGAGTTAAAGTAAAATAAAAATATGAGATTCAAACACTTACTGATCCTCCTTGAAGTAGGTGAAACCAATAAATGGTAGCTGGTTGCCAACAAAGGCTTTGGGTGGAGGAAAGGTCTCAACATCTCCTTTCTCAACCTCTATGTCATCGAAGTTACTGGTGTCTATGTCACCTTTCAGCTCTGGCACAACTGGGGCCACAGCTGGAAGACAGGAAGAGAGGGAAAGAGTCATGAAGCGAAAAAGGGGAACGAAGGAGGTGCAAACCAGGAGGGTTAAAGCAAAGAGAAAACTGCTGTTTTACATAAAATCAGACTGAAAACAATCCTGTGCTTGGGGATTTAAAATTAAAATACATCAAAGACATTTGAGTACAATTTTTTTTTTTCAGCAATTTGAATAAATGCATGTCCATTTTGGCTTTGGTTACTTTAGGAGTCTGCAGGTTGGCGTGAGCCTGACACCACTCCTTTTCCCGTACAGTGCTTGCTTTGTGCCCCATACACAGCACCTTTCACAAGCCATGCCAAGAGAGAAGGTTCCTTTTGCGCTCTCTTTTCACAAGACTGACTCTAAAAGTCTGCAGACAAAAATGTGTTAAAGGGCCAATCAGATAAAACTAAGCAAGCCCTCGAGCCTAAAAATAGATCCTAATTAGAAAAAAAAAAAAGCAGCGATTTTGGATGAAGTTCTTCAGACCAGCGCAGTTCTGGCTCTGAGTAAAGAGCTTATTACTGCGGGTCAAGACAGCCCCCAGTGTGACAAATGTGACTCAAAGATGGTGCAGAAAACACAGAGAGAAATCAAGCGCAGGGATGAAACAAATGAGGGGGAAATAAAAAGAAGAGATAGAAAAAAAAAAAGCCAAAATGTGGTGAGACAGAAAGAGACTCAGGGCGCTCAATGGAGGCCCTTGTGGCATAACTTCCCAGAATGCTCTCTGATAGCGGGTGACTAATGACAGGCAGCCACGGCCACAGAGAGAGTGAGAGAGCGGGAGCAACCCTCCAAACTGGGACGCCCCTCTCATTAGACCGGTCCACACAGGCCGCACAGCCTGCCCCACCCGCCGCTAAGGGGGGTGCTGCCTCCAGTCGCATCCATCCATCCATTCATTCATTCATCCTGCCAAGCATCCATCCAACGACCCGTGGTGCTGGTTTCGTTGCCTTCAACCCTGTGCTTAATAAACATGAAGACAACTCAAATGATAAAGCGCCGAAATCAGGGCCCAGACGCTGCGGGAAGTAATATCACCCTTAGACACAAAGGGCCGAGAGGGATGTGCAGCTCAGCGGGACTTCACAATGGAAGCAAGGTCGTGTTTGGAGTGGTTGCATGAGCGTGCACATGCAAACATGAAGAGAGGCGAGCAGCAGAGCAATGGTTTCGTGTTCCAGATTGCCAGGCTGTGATCAGAAGTTCTGCCTTAATCGGAGCCAGGTGAGGCTGAGACAGGGCGAGGCAACGAAAAAGAGTCTGAATGTACTTATGTACAGACACAGAGGTCCAGCTCATACTTCTAATATATCCCTTTCTTATTTTTTTCTCCTTCTTGTTTCTTTTGTCCTTCCTGATACAAACAGTCTAAACCTAAATTTAAAAAAAAGAAAAGAAAAAATATACTAAAGTACAAACATTGGTACTGATTTAACAATTATAGTATTAAATAGCTAAGATTTTTTCTCTTTATTCTTTTCCTAATACACCTGCGAGTAAATAATTCTGTTATATTATCTATCTATCTATCTATCTATCTATCTATCTATCTATCTCCTTAAGCTACAACATAGTGTTCCTTTTATCCAGTCACATGTGGTGCAGGACTTCAATATGTTCAGTACACTCACCAATTTATGATTTTAGACTGGTACCCATACGTAGCTGATTATTCTGCATAATTTTCTCTCCTGCTCTGCAAAGCACCCTGTCATATACTGTCAGATATGAATGGCGAGCATATGGAGAGCATGTGTACCATACAAGTAGGCTTAATGACTCAGGAGCTGGAAATAAAATTCGAACTCAGACTGAAGCAAAACAGAACTGCAGAGGAATGGGCTGGAGATGATAAGAGAAGCAAAACAATGGGAACGGCAACAAACCGTGAAAAAGAAAAACATTTGCACATTACCAGAAATGGAAATGTATGATGCTCCTGCATTGTGGCATAATATAGAGAGAAGTTTTAAAGACAAGTATATGGATACACTTACTGTCACGGATGTTGTCAAAGGTCCACTGGTTGTTCTTAAAGAAGGGGTGACATTTTATCTCGTCCACTCCGGTGCGGCCCAGACGAACCTTCCTGCACACAGCGACAGGAACAAGCAGTCAGACGGTGAGCAGGTTTGCCTAAGTGTGACACAGTGCAACGCAGTACAGCACACCCCTTTCCTCCTCTCCACCCACCATCACAAACATGTCATCCCAAACACATGGAACTTAGCGGCGTGACCACTCTGCACTGACCACACTGACCAGCATGGAGAGCCACCAGACCGCTGTTGGACAATGGATACGCCTGAAAACCTCTTCAGTCCAAGTTCCAAGCAGTAAAGACAGGACGACTGGATACCAGGCAGGAACATCAACAATTCTGACTCAAGAACTCCTAGATCTTCCCTCCTTCTCTTCTCTCTCTCTCACTGAATCTATACACACACTCATTTTCCCTCTTGCCTCATCCCCTCGCCTCCCTCCTCCACCTCTGGGTACAGGGTTGGAGGGGTGGGGCAGTTTGGGCTTGCCACGTGTGGGACATTCCAGATCCAGCCAAGGGGAAGAGAGGGCAGAGGTGGGGAGGAAAAAAAAAAAAAAGAAAAAAAAAAAAAAGGAGCGACTTTAAAACCTCTGCATGAAAAAGTGACATGCAGCCAAATCAGGGTTACAAGCCATGTCTCGATGCCCAGAAAACTGCAAAGGAGAAAGTTACAGACGAAAAGGGAGAACCAAGAAATGGAAAGTGGGACAGAGAAAAGGTGGAGGAAGACATTTACGAATGAAGCGATGAAAAACACATGGTGAGAAAAGAGAGATGAAAAATTCCAAAACGAGCAGGGTGGTTGTGCTTACTCATGTGATTCAGCATAATGAGGAGACAGTGATGGAGCATGTAGGTTAAGTGGTGAATGCAGTCAGTAGTCAGTGTTCAAGATGTGTGTGTGTCAGTCGTACACACATGCAAGATTCTGTCTGTGGTGAGAGAGCAGTGAGTGAGAAGGTAAATAAACTGAGTGAGGAAAAATGAAAGGCTGCTCTGTACTGAAGCAGAAAGGGCCTGTGTTCGAGCCCTGTCGTGGGCAGAGTTACTAATGTAAACAGGAAGTGGTTTCTTCAAGGGGAGGGGACACTATTCGGAAACATGACCCATATGCCCATTCATCCAACTTTTACCTTTACAACTAATTTGTAAGGTATCTTAATCAGTCTTCAAGCAACTTAAAGAAGTCCAGACGCTTTTCTTTCCAAGCTCCTTAGACATGCCTCTCAGTTACTTTGTGAGTCATGGGCAGACATCCCTGTGGTTAACAATATATGTCCGGCAGGAAATCTAAAGTGCAGGATCAATCCAAGGAAACAAAGAACAATACCACGATGATGTGTATTTGCAGGCAAATATACGTCTATGTTTTTTATCACTTAGTGCTTTCCTTTGTCTTCCGCTCACCCCACAGGCAGCCACGGCAAACAGCTGCTTCTCCCTGAACTTGGTTCTGTGAGGATTCTTTCTGACAAATTGTGTTCTTCCTTCCTACTGTCGTCGAGTGCTTCCTCATAGGGGATTGCCCGATTGTTGGGGTTATTTCTCTAAACACTGCGTGCTAATCAGACTTCTTGGTGGTCGTTGCATTACATTCAGAATCGCCTGTGCTTTTGCTAGTGTTGCTGACATATGGTTCACCTCATTGCTTAAAGGCTTTTTATTACAGTGTTGTATTTATCTCTAATGTAAATTCATAAACCTTGTTAACAAGGTTATATGTACTATGCACTATTTGATCAGTTCTATGCTTTACTAACATTTCAGCCTGCTAATTAATGACAGGATTTATTTTTTTTAAAGGACAGATATCCAAAAAAGCCCCAAATTATCGAGTATTATTTGTATATAAAAGCTTGAAATAGTCCTTAATATAGTATTTTCCCTTTTTACTAACAAATTCTTGTTACATTACAAAAACAAGGGCTTACAGTATAATCTATGGTTTCATATACAAACCTGTCAGTAAGGAAGGCACAGATGAGATCTTTGGCATTTTGAGACATCTCTACATCATCTGGGAATACGAGCGAGTTCTGGTGGTTCATAATCTTTCCGTACGTTCCGATAAGGGACTCGGCATAGAAAGGAGTTTCACCTAGAAGAAGAATGAGAGGTCAAATTCTCAAAACACAGATCCGAGAGCTTGAGCAAAAACTTACATTTTTATAATTACTAACATAAAGGAAGTTACATAATATCCAAACAGCAAGAAAACATAACGTAATGTTGAGTTGACCTCTCATTATCTGGTAACAGTCAGAACAGCCTGGGCTGAATTATACATGTAATGGGAATTAAATCATGTTTGCTTTCTTAATAAAAGCTTAACTGAATGAACAGTACATAACTTACCAACTAGCAATTCAAAGAGAAATACTCCTACAGACCACCAGTCACACTCCCGGCCATAGTAGTCATCACCCCCCTGAGACTGGAGAACCTCGGGGGAGATGTAGTCTGGTGTGCCTACAGCTGTGTCACATTTCACCATACCTGTCTGCAGAAAGATGAATTTACAACATAACACACAGGAAAGCAATAATAAAAGATTGGAAAGGACTTTGGACAGAAAGCAGAAAAAAAGTTTTTAAAAAAAAGCAAAAGCAAAATCATAGTGTGGATCAATGAGCTTGTGAAACTAGCTTAAAATTGTTTTACTATATTTTCTTTCAAAATCTTTAGATGTTGGGACAACAACTATGCAAAAAATTCTTTAAAAAAATCTTTACCATGTGGACCACAAACGAAATGTGTTTTAAGACCATTTCAAGTTTCTTTACCAGACTGAGACTAGGGAAGGAATTGCATGACATGCTCTGTCTACTGGCAGATATTCAGAGAGCTCAAATGAGTGAAATGAGCTATTTTGAAATTGCTGTGGTGAAAACAAAAGGATGAAAAACACTTCCTGTCCCACAGCAGCAGAGGCGGGACTGCCGCCTCACTCGAGACTAGTTGTTTAGCACATAACTTCTGTGGCCTTTCAAAACAACATGATGTAAGAGCTTCACTTCACCATCTGAACACCTGGTGGTGCACTGAAGCTCTGAATAATCAAAATGTCATTTTCCTCTTCTTTCAACTAACTCAGAAGGTTTGTGACACAACTAGAAACTCGACATACCGAGTCCATCTTCATGCATGTGCCAAAATCAGCCAGTTTGAGGTGTCCGTGTTGGTCCAGCAGCATGTTGTCAGGCTTAATGTCGCGGTGGATGAAGCCCATCGAGTGGATGGCGTCTAGCCCCAGCACTACTTCTGCCGTGTAGAAGCGAGCCCATTTCTCAGGGATGTCGTAGTTCATGGTGAGTGTGACCAGGTCTCCTCCGGGCATGAATTCCATCACCATATAAAGGTGCCGATCATCTTGGAAAGCACAGCATAGCTACAAAACAGTAACGAGTAATTACAATATCATTGATTACTTTTTTATCTCAAACTTAATGCTGATATGGTGCCAGGTTATTACTGAGGTGTATAAACAGAAGGTACTGCTTTGCGATGTAAACATAAATATCATCTGTGCTGTCTTAATATATTATTTGATTACTCATGATGAATGTTTTATCTCCGGGTCTTTAAGGCAGCATTAAATTGGATCTCATTTAACAAGCACGCTGTCTGCTTTTACCTCATCCGATATAACAAGACTCTTACTATATATTGGTTCTATTGGTCTATTCCACAAATCATTCGTTTCATTTTCTTATCATAAAAATATTCTTGCATCCCTACCCAACTGTTTTACTGTTCATTTATTTTAATATAATCTCCATATGCCATCTCTAAACACTCGGACCATCTGATTACACCGCTTGTTTTGACAAAGTGCTTGCCATCTGTACCTACTATCAGTACTTAGTGCATGCAATAACAATAATTCCAAATAAATTATTAAATGTTTTAGAGCTTGGTGGTGCGCGAATGTAATTATTTGATTACCATCTACAGAAACAACCAGTAACAACCTAGTTTATATTTGACACACACAAAAAAATATATCAATATCAACCTATAACAATGTTCTACAGAAAGTTTCAGCATTATGATTCTATGATACCAGTTTTAAAATGCATAAATATAGCACACTGTAAATGTGTGAACTTCCTTTATTGCAGCATCACTAAGTAGAGACACAAAACAGTATGACCGGTTTTCCCACATGCTGCGTAGGGGTGTTACCAGTCAGCGCTGTATTGACTATGTCACATGGAGGAGCTCATTATCCTGACATCAAGCCAGGGATCGGTTGAGAATAAGCCAAAAACGGGCTATGGGCCTGTAACGGACCATTTTAAATGGCTTTATGTTTATTATTGTAGTGTATTTACCATACAGAATGCTTCAATAAATGCCGGTTAAAGCTAGAGCTTTAACCGGCATTTACGAATGGCACAGTGAACTGTGTTCACAGTCAGTGATTTCTGAAGGTGTTCCTGCGTCCATGTACTTATTTCCATGACCGAATGAGGCCAGTTTTTAATGCAATGTAGTCCGAAGGCCTGAAGATCACGGCCATCAATTACAGGTCTGCAGCTTTCTCTCTCGTGCACAGAGATTTCTCCAGATACGCTATAAATATAAATCCTGATAACATATTTAAAGTATTCACAATTTTTTCATTGAGAAACGTTATCCTAAAATTGTTGCACAGTTGGTAGATGCAGTATGTTTTTGTAGATTGGTGAACTTTTGTCCATCTTTCAGAGAAACTCGGTTCTTTTTATCATGTTATTGAGCCGTTGTTAATTAAACTAATTAGCTGCACACTGTTTCTTTTCAGCATCACTTAATTTCCCAGCCTTTTGCTGCCCTCTCACAACTTTTTTTGAGATGTGTTACTGCCATTCAAAATGGGCTACTGTTTTTCATGAAACGCTAAAACTTTTCAGTTTAAACATTTGGTGTGTTTTCTGTCTTCTACTGTGAACAAAATATATCTATGAAAACCTCTGTGGCTGAAAGGAGTTAAAACTTCTGTTCTATATGTTCTCCAGTGCTACATCTTATGAATATTTGTAGAAAAAAAACAAAAAACACACCTGGACGACCCAGGGGCTGTTGGAGAAGGCCATGATGTGTCTCTCCTCCCAGAAGAAGGCCGAATCTGACCTTTTGATCATCTCAAACTTGCTGAGCTGCTTCATGGCATAAACCTTCTTAGAGGCCTTGTGACGGACCTGCAGGGGAGGACGTGACAAAAAAGGAGAGATGTGAGAATGTAAATAGTGATATGTCAACAAGGACAATATGGACAAGATGGTAAGAAGGTCACAGTGACTAAGATAACGCAGGAGATGAAGAGAAACAGACACAGAGATAGGAAGCCATAATTGTAGGACACACCCATAGAAAGACATGTTTACACAAGATTTCAAACACAAACATACCATGTCCCCCCATCCACACCCCCACACCAGACATCTCTCACACACTGAGCCTGTCCAGGCTTGTTTCCACCCAAGAGACTCAGCAGATACCAGATTCTACCAGCATAAGATGCAGATATATGGGAAACTGAAAGTTAGGGAGAGTAAGAAATGTACTGATTGGCTTAAACTTGGAGTCAGGCACGTTGGCAATTTAAAATAAAATCAAAAACAAAAAATCAAGTTATATATAAAAAAAATTAAAAAAAAATCACACATTTGGTATTTTTAAAGACTGTTGCTCCCTCTAGTGGTTCAAATATTTCTGGTAGCTGCTGGATTTAGGAACAACTGGAGAAATTCTACCTTTATATCACACTGCTTTGCTCTTCCACAGAACGCAGTTTAAAATTAAATAGCGCAAGTCAACAGACAACCTCTTATTGATCCCTTGAACTCACCAGCTGCACTTGTCCATAAGCTCCTTTTCCGATCAGCTTGACTTTCTCAAAGTCATCAAGCTTCATCTGAAGTTCTCGCAGCTCACTCACTAAGTCTTTATCTGCAGATGAGACACATACACGAGATTAGACAAAGATAAAGCTGATTTTATCTAACACTTTCCCAGTCTAATGAAATCTACTGCAGTAGTTTTGGAGAAAACATGTTATACATGTTGAACAAATTAACATAAAAGTAGATTTTTAAGAAATGAAATGTCACATTTAGCTATAGTCACTACATTCTGCCAGGTTTTCTAGGTTGAATGTGACTGCACCACCTTAAATAAAAAAATTATTGGGGGGGGACAAGGCTATGCAACAAGACCACATATCAATTACTAAGGTTTTGGCAGGAAAAATCTGTTAATCTCCCCAAAAATGTTAATTTGAATAGCAACACCAGGGAAATCTTTCATATACCTCTCTTTTTACCTTCTTAAAGAAACAGTGCACATGTTATATCGCAAATCTGATGCTGGACAACAGGGGAAGTCTTGCACAATCTAAAAAGTCATGGTTTTCATCACTAAGACACACAAATGCAAAACGCACACGAGAACTTACATCTGTTCAGAAAGGACTCTATGTTTTTGTTTTTCCGTAAGGGGGGGTAATTCAAGTCATTGACCAGTGCATTCATGGAATCCTGAAGGACAAGAAAGAGAAGAAGTTTTTATTAGAAATGAAAATTAACATTTAGAAATAGTGGTTAATTAACAACAACCAAAAAAAAAAATCTATGTCAGTGTACAGTGGAAACACCAGTATCATTCAAAAATGGGAATATTCCTTAAGTTGAGCTGAATATTCACAGAAAATTAATGAAATTTAAATAATTTCTTTATCATTATATTGTCAAGACAATTCATGAAAGTCGGGAAGCTCCGACATTGTGCTGGCTAATAAAAGCAAACATCTTTAATGAAGTAAAGATGGCGGTAAGAACACTCCAAAATGTAAACAAGTGGGGAAACAAAATCAGACCGCTAAACCAAAACAAACACAAAAGAACAATGGAGGCTGGACAAGGAGACAAAACATGTCGTGCAACAACAAATAAAATTAGACGCGTGTTCATGTTTCGGTCGCTTCCATAAACACACAGACCCGCCATCAGGCCCACCGACACCAGCTCCAGTAAAGCTGTGGCACTGTCAGAGTTAAAGCTGGAGCCTCAGCAGTGTCATCAGTGCTTAAATCGGGGGTGTTGTGTTTCAAGTTGAACCAAAATGTGCCTGTGATCCACATGCATCAGGATGGCAGGGCAGAGCTGGGTGGGGGTAGGGTGTGGGTGTGTGCGTGGGGCGGTGAGGCGGGGTAGGTCAGAGTGTGCTATGATCTCTGTTCCCTAATAAAACAGGGGTCGTGTTGAGTCATCCAGCATGTCAGCGAGTGTAGGGGCTGTATCTGGTTGTCTGTTTGTTCTAGGACATATGAGTGAGTGGAAAGGGGCATGTGGAACAATTCTGCACCTTTAAATAGCAGCGGTGAGGAGCGATCTCCCCCACCACACATGGGTGGAAATAGACCTAAAGGCTCAGAAGCTATTGTGGGACGAACAGCTTATGGACCTGGATTCAGGCTGAGAGCTCGAGGATAGGTGATCATTTTACAAAAGATCAACTGGTGTAATGGTCGTCGTTATCGCAGCACTATGGGAACTTTGTTTTAAAGAGTTTCAGTGATGGTAATATGCAAATACAGTCTAATGTTAGCAGTTTCAAACAGGGTGCGCCTGTAGTTTGTTGCAATGTGTGACTAAAATCATGAAGGACTTGTTCAGGTTTTTGCAGCTTGGTATCCGAGTCCTGTTTTCTAAAATAAATTTAAAGTGAATTCCTGCATCTTTTGCCACTGCTTTTGTTTCTGATACAAAAGGCATACAATAAAAAGATTCACGAAGGGATTTATATAGCTGTGATCAGGGTATACAAGTTAAAACAAGATTAAAGTGGGAACCAAGGTCCATCACAACTTGATGCATTAAGCATACCGCTTCAGGTTAAAAATAAATAAATAAATAAATAAATCCCGATTACATATCAATACGTTCATACGGAAACATGAAAATGGAAACATGAAAACATGCTGGTTGCATTCCATTTAAGGAGAACTGTAATTGTGCAAGGCAGTGGATCCCCAAGCTAAAGCAGCTAAGCATAACAACATATTTTAACATCTTATTTTCAACTGGGTTTTTCCTAAAGAAAACAATGGACGCCAAAGACTGGTGTAACCCATTTAGGTATCAGACCAAATTCGTTTGGATATAAAAAGCCATCACGTCATTGTGTTATCCTGTTAGACATCAATTTAGATAACATCAAATTAGACATTTGATCACTGAGTGTTTTTGTTATCAGACGCTGTTTAATTCTAGAAAATCACTCTGTGTGATGTAAAGTGACGTAAAGGGGTTAAGATTTAAATGCTTCCCCTCTTATTTTAGTCTCAGATCAGTGAAAGGCGAAAATGATTAGACCCAGCATGTTTGTCTTTCACTGGAATCTCGACAAATCTGAACATGATTCTCTAGTTTAGTCTTCATGGCTTGTTCTCGCCTCCTGAGAGAGCACCTTCCACCCACTTCAGTGTGAGCTGATACTGTCAACATAGTCAAGCGTCAACAATGGCTTAATCAAGTTGCTCAGGATGCATCAAAATGTACTCGGCCCATCCAGATCCAGCCTCCACCAGACACAAAACAGACATGCCTTCAACTGTTCTACTGATCCCAGATTTAAGGGTTTTTTGTTCTTATATACGGGGTGTCTGATCCATACACGTTTTTAAATCTTTACTAGGGAGCTGTCACGTAGATCTGATTCCATCACTACAAACACTATCAGTCATTTCATGGTTAAGAGAGTAAACAAAAAAAGCACATTTACTGGAATATTCAGTGAATATGTTATAAAAATAAGTATGTGATATGTAAATATGCCGATGAGAAACTAAAAATTGTGTTTATGGCTTCCACAATTGTGCCATAAATGGACCAATGATGCATTATATGGGCAAAAGTGTAGGGCCACGCCTCTTCACATTTGAATTCAGGTGTTTCCGTCCCATTACCACAGGTGTATAAAATCGAGCACCTAGCCATGCAGGCTACCTTTACAAACATTTGTGAAAGAATGGATCGTTCTAAACAGCCCAGTGAATTTGAGCATGGTACTGTAATGGGATGCCATTGTCCTACTAGATCTGTTTGTGTTTAGCTGTAAGTGGTATTATCGCAAAGCGGAAGTATGGTATCGAGGACCACAGAAACTCGGCGAGGAAGTAAACAGAGTTGAACAGGGCGGTCGAGCGCATAAAGCAAAACTACATAAAGGTCAATAACTGCAGGGTTCAGAAACTCCTCTGGTTTGAACATCAGCACAAAAACAGTCTGGCAGGAACTTTGTGGCACTCGTTTCAATAGACGTTTCCAAAACATACAAGACAATCCTGTTTATGCTTTGTATATTTAGTAGCTGATTTGCAATTATTATTTTTTGCAGTCCCCGATGGGCTCTTTAAAGGGGACCAAACTTTTAGCTTTGAACAGCACTACAATTCACTCTGCATGATTCATGGTTAAAAATAACCCTTATTCACTCTATACTGAACCTTGTTATAGCCCATCAGTTCATCCTGTCTAAATCGACCTGTTTAGCTCCTTTTCCTTCGAGATGACTTTTTTTCTGATTGGCTGCAGCCTCACAAACAGAAGGCTTTAGCAGCACATGGGAAGGGTTCATGCACTACCAGCCAGAGGGAGCATAATGTATCTGAGATGACCATACTAGGGATATCAGCCCTCTCTGACAGGAACCAATAGATCTAATAAATGGAAATAAACAGTCTAGAACGGAGTGTGTAGAGCAGTCTGAAACATTGCTTATATTTAATATGACCATCCACTATTGATATATTGACAGAAAAAAACAAAAACAGTAACGAGTTTTAAGTTTTATTGTTTGTGATACTTCTGTGATAAATATGGTGCCCAGGTGTAGCTGACTGGACTAATTATACATGATTTATTTATCCATTTATACTCGTTTGTCAAAAATATATTCTCATGTCTTAAATCCTTATCCTTGCACAATTAATTGCTCAGTTAAAATTGACACAGAATGCCATGACACTGCGCAACAGCTAACATTAATTTACCGACTGAAGTGCATCGTTCTCGATTATAATGATCTGCGACTCAACCACATTATTTTGTTCAGTTACTGTGAACTCATTAGGATTTCAAAGCATTCCATAGACCTCAAACATTCAAACCTTTTCTCTGGGGTTTAGTTTTTCCTTTACTGGCCATCAATAACCCAGCAAAAGCATTAACACAAAAATAAAAGACAACAGGTTATTCTATTAGAAGTCTAAATTTGTATTGTACTAAAGAAAAGAAAAAACAACAACAACGTATATATACGAAAAATAACAGTGGACAAACAGGAAATGGTGACATGAGGGCACAGCAGGTTAATTCCAGGAAGTGACTTCAGCTTCCTGTGGTAGCTCCCTGCATTTTAAGCAGCATGATGGCCATGGAGCACAGTGATAAAAATCAAACATGACTACTAGTGAACTTTGGAGTGATGACTGACACGGGCTAAAATTAATTCTCATAATTTTTTTGGCCTGATTATGTCACAGAATGATGTAACCTGGGTCTGTTGTTGTACATCTGAGGGAGATTGTACTTTTGGATCATGATTCAGCACTGGGAATAGACATGGACCAAAGGGCTGCTTTGTTTAGGCAGCAGGTGCATACGGCATGAAATCTGGAAACTGTCACATTTGTTTGGACAGATTTAAAAAAATATATATAAATCCCTCAGCATGATTTATATGTTTTAATGCTCCAAATGTCACTAAAAGACTATGAATATAAGCCGTGGATTATGGTGTTCTGTCAATATCAAATGTGTGTGAAGCAAATGAATAACTTAAACAGTAAACAGACTCTACTGGCTTTTTGCTGAGTCAAAGTGTTACTGCAAACAGCTTACAAAAGTTGATCCAGGCTAGACATGTTCTCAAAGCTAACTCTGGGTTGTCAAGATGAAAATATTAAGCCTATTTTAAATCTGCAGATCAGCACTACATAGAAATGGAAAACTACAGACAGCCTGCTGTGAGATCCTGAATTTATTCTCAAAGATTGAGGCTTGAGGAGTGTGAGCAGCTGAGCTGAATATGTTCTCAGTGCAGGCCACCACACCAGACCCCTGAACAGGTAATCCCAGACAGGCATTGACTGAGTGAGGGAAAGGGAGGAGTGAATGTAGTTCATAGCTGATCAGATTGTAAGTTTCATTGGAACTTCCTTCACTCATTTGAATGACTTCCAGCTTCAGTGAGTTGGAAAACTATCACATCTAATTATTACTATGCAGCATTTTCCATTGAATAATTCTGTTTAGGGAGGAGTGTATGGCATTCCATACAGGAAAGGTGGGGCTTCCCTCTGCTACAAAGGCCAAAGGAGTATGATTAGCTTAACCTTAGTTCTTATCATTTTCTGCGTGATTAAGGCTACAGGTCAACAATTTCACTTTTTCAGCTTTCGGTTGTGTTTTTTTTTTTTTTTTTTAATTGTTTTTACTGTAAGACCTTCCTCTAAAAACTTTTTTCTCAGATGACTGACAGACTAATTACTCACAAATATGTGTCTAACTCACTCCCTATCTCTCAGTCTGAAGACCATACTTGTATTAGAGCTTCAGGGTGAATGTAAACTCACCAGCAGGGTTGCCAAGTTTAGTGCCGACTGTGGATTCCTTATCAGGGACTCCAGCTTCTTCAGCCGGCTTTCCAATCTGCTCTCCGCTCCCAGCATTATTACAATGAAGTGTATCCAGTTCAAATGGCATTAAAAATATAAAGAAAAATTTAAAACAAACAAAAACACCTGCGAGCCTGTTGTTTTCGCTCAGGTAACAGGCTGGCGATAGAGGCGCACTTCGCTCTTGCTTTGCGTCAACTCCTCATGTCAGCTCTTGAAACTGCGGCTTGAGTTGTCTGGTTAATTATTTATCCAAGGCCCAAACAAACCGTCTCGCCCAGTTTTCATTAGTGGTCACACACACACACACGCAAGTGAAAACCAAGCGGGTGTGTCGAGGTAAACTTCACTTTCAGATAAGTGTCGTCTTGCTATCAGGCAGGCAGGTAAAACTAAATCAGTCGACCCAACATGCTCAACCTATAACAAAGATTAGTCAAGCAAGGAGAACACAAGTTTGACTTCCGGTTGCAACTATCAACATAAAAGTCGTGAGAAACTGCGTAAATCTTAAGGCGAAGACTTAAATAAGACTAAATAAATTATAAAAATCTGGGAAGATATCAATCATTATGAAATTGTCTTTTTCCAAACCTTGCAAATCTTTTTTGTCCATACATATGGACAGTAAAACAAGTGAATGATAAATCATCTTTCATAAATAACCTAAATAACCTCTCAAGGTCATTTAGAAACGTTTCTATAACATTTCTATTAATATCATTTTAACTTGATTGAATAAAGTTAATACTACTACTACTAATATCACTAATAATAATAATAAAAATAATGATGATGGTGATAATGATGATCATTATTATTTTATAGCGGGTTTTTTTCGGTTGTTTAATGCCTTTATTTTATAGGATAGTTTTTACATCCGGTTTGTGCTGCCTAATTGTGGGTGACTTCCTGCAAGCAAGTCCCGCACATATCCCCTGCCCTGTTATTATTGTGGAAAACTTCCGTCCTGCAGTTTCAACCCCTAACTTGAAAACCTGGAAGTTAACACCCCCCCCCAACGCTGCCCTCCCAGAATCGTCCAGTCACGGCTCCCAGTAGGTCCACACAAAGCCGGAATTCCTGCTCTCTTATCTCATTCATCTGATTTACCGTCACTGCAAAGATGGTCGACTTCCACTATTTCTGGAATGTTGATGCGTTGCCTTTCAGAAAGGCTTCCACTAAAAATAGGCATTTACTGACCAGAACCTGTTAGCACACGGTTTATAAAGCTGTATGACGAGTTTAATAATTACAAAACCAACATGCCTCACAAAAAAGAAGAAACCCCCCCCCCCCCCCCCAACATTTTTTAAAATAAAAACTTAAATAAATTAAAAAAACAAACAGCAGAAGTTTCTTTGATCTTAGAATAACTTTTATTTATTTCACTTTACAAAGAGGTCTTCACCAATGCTCTTATTTAATCTTTATTTGAATACAAACATTTTGTCAGATAGTGACTTTGACAGGGAAGGTCAGAAAGTACCTCTGGGTGAAGCAAGAAGCAACGAAACTTCTGGTAAAACGGGTTTTCTGTCAAAACTCTGAGGTGACACAGATACTGGGTGAGGTGAGGAAAGGCATTGATTAAACATGGTGAAACTAATGATGGCAGTTTGAATTGTTTACTTTTTGGCCTCTGCCGTCAGAGTCGGAGATCTCCTGTTGACACTGCAGCTATTTGTATGAAGTGATGTCATCACTGCGCCATACAAGCGAGAAAGTCCCCTTACCAGCCAAGAATGACACTGACTTAAAGGCATGATCTGTGGTGGGGGAAGTGGGCTGGAATGAGTGAGGAGACGGTGAAATGTGTTGCCACATATCCGTGCATGCACACACGCATGCCCACAAACGGATAGGTAAGTGATTTTGGAATGATGGCTGGGGTGGGCCACATCTGGCGGTATTCTAGCATCAAGCAGGTCAAAGGGACTGCTTAGTTTAACTCAGGGGAGTGCTGAGCTGTTCACTATAAGGCGTTGAAATGCAGCTGACTGCACCCTTGGTTTGACACTGCTGTGAGTGTGGCAAATGGCAATATTTGAATTTAAAGATAAAATAATGGCGAGATGTAAAGGAAAAGCCGTCTGCTTGGCTTATCAGTCACATCAGTCTGATGGCACTGAGTGATTTGCGGAGATTGCATTGGGTTTCAGCAGACTGTCTTATGGCCTCCTGGTTCTTTCTGCTCAGGTGCAAAGTTACAAAGGCAAACAATGCCCTCTAGTGGGGCTACAGCATATTAACATATGGACAAGAGGCGTTTGAGAGTTCAGGCACTCATAAAATGAAAATCATCAAAGAAAAAGAACAAAACAAACAAACAAAAAAAGAAGAAATAAAGCATTTTTGTGAAAATCTACAGATGCTTCATCCATAAGTTAATATAACATCAAATAGTATCTGTGTCGACTACAAAACTGAAATCTTGCAAAGGAACAAGTGTTGACAAGCTGCTAAGTGATCTAGCTGGATCAAATCTCAATAGGTATCCCTGATAGCGGGAACTGTAATACTGATCGCTGCATACTACAGCATTTGATGCCTTTGGGTATAATACCACATTTGGTAATATTACAAGGTTGCTTTCCTTTTCAGAAACGGCTGATCAAAACCAGCATCATCCACAAGAAAATCAGAATTAGGATCATTCATTCATGAATGGCAGGGACGAAACATGCATGGCATTCGGTGGTGAACGTGATTCAAACTCTGATTTGCTATGAGAGACTTGGTAGATTAGGTGAATATTGAATGAGGATCTGTACGTTACACATTCATGTACCAGCGTCATCAAGACGTCTAAAGTGTTCACAGACCATCTCAGCTACTATGTATCAGTAGGTGTACCCTCATATATTCAGTTTAAGTTTACATTGTTTAAGAGGAGGGGGAGGAGACTCTCCCCTGGGTTGTTAGGCTGCTCCATCATCTGTCTCAACAGCCCGGCCGGACTCTCGTCAGTGAGTAAACTGGATGAAGTCTTAATGTCAGCAGACTGTCTTTCTTCCCTTGGAGGAAGTGAGCTGAGTAGGGAATCACAGGCAATCACTTGTGAGGGATAAAACCTCAGAACTGGTGCGTACCGTATTTAGATTGGGCGGAAAGGTGGAGGAGAGAAGGGTATACTATATTCCTGGCTGTCGGTCAAAAAAATAAAAAAACTGATGAAGTCTGAGCCCCCGTCGGCCAGGTAACCCAAAACCTGGAGTGGGGAGTCAGCGTGGGATATGGGGAGAGGAACAATGCAGCTCTTTGTGCAAGCCGGGCAGAGAAAACAAACCGTTTCCCCTGGAAAGAGATCATGTTCAGGCTCCATCTGAGAAGACCACACAAGGCTGATCGGAGCCCTGTCTGCTGTGCGGAGCAGGGAGGGGAGGAGGAGGAGGAGGAGCAGCTCATCTGGGCTGCCACACTGACTCATGCGCGCATACACACTTTAGGGCAATGTCAGACAGGAAGAAGATCTGAGATGCTCCTTTTAAAGCGCTTGCTGAACACAATGTAACACACACGAGCCAGCGACAGCCTTTTGGTCCAAGACAAAATGTGTGACTGTGTTGTGTTCTTCCCCCATGTTGGCTTGTGATGACTTGGCCATCTGGACTTCTTCCTGGGTTGGCACCCTGCTGGTCTGCAGGCAGAGCAACACTCTGGTGGGCCAACAGGCTGAGGGACAGGCTAGAGGGTGTTAGCACTGGTGTTGTCCACAAGAGGGCATGGCACTGAATCTAGCACTGCCGTACAGTGCTAAACAGGGAGTCTGTTTATTAGATAGACAGGGTAGGAGTACAAAAAAACAAGAAACAGAAAGAAGGAAAGGGAGAAAGAGAGACAAAGTAAGTTGTGAGATATCATATATTTTATTCTGTGCAATTTCCATTTACACCATATGTTATATCAACCTCTGCAACCCTGGACACTCATTCCTTAATCTGCCCTTTCTATATAAACACTGAGAATGAACCTTTTAGTCATGTCAACACTCAGATAACTGTTGCACGGGGCACAATCAAACTAAGAACATCTGGCCTTTTTTTCCTCTCTTACACACACTTACACAGGCTTTCATTCAAACACACACATTAAACACAAACAGACACACACACACATGCACACGCACACACGTAAGGGCCAAACCAGGGTTCTGTACTCCCTCTGTCCCATTGCGTTTTAGTTTCAAACGCTCAGCGAATACCCATGTGGTGGGATCGGATTACACGGGCTATAAAATATCCCAAATAAAGGCAAGGAAAACTGAGACAAAAAAACTGGCTGTTTCCTGAGGTGAAATCCTCCAGTTGGCTCCTGACTCTGTCAGTGTGGGAGACTTTTCTTCTTTTTTTAAAAGACTTTTAGCAGTTCAGACAATAGAACAGGACAGCAATGTTTAGGTCAGAGCACAGAGGTGGCGAGCTAAAGTCACTCACATACGACAGCCAGCTCCCATTACACACAACACAAGGCCATAAATCCTTCTGCACAGCACAAGCGGCACACTGTGATTTCATATGTATTGGTTACTAAGGCAATGCATGGAGCCACAACAAATGACACAGAGTAAAGTGGGAACTCATTTAGTGAAAGGAAATCTTGTTGTGCTTCAACACAAAACATCTGGGAGTATGAGATAAAGGTTTATGTCGTGCATCCGCGACCAACAGCTATCCGTTTTTAACATAATTACGAAGGTGACCCCTGACCTTTTGAGGCTTGGAGTGCAATATGGAGAGAAAAGCAGGCCAGGTGAAATTTAAACCACCTCTGTAATATCAGCGGATTAATCTCGGGACATACAGTAAAATGGTAACATGATCTTGTTATGATGAGATACCAGCTGGTGAGGATGACGGCTGGTGTTACAGCCCTTTGGACTAGTGACAAGTGAAATCAAGAGGGCCTTTGATTGGTCCAAAGTAAGGAGGCTTTCCTGCTGCATTCGAACAACAACATCTGGTTGGCAGAGGATAGCAGTGCTAAGTGAAGAAAAGGAAAATGACTGAAAAGGGATGGGGGGGGGGGGACTCGAAACTTCTACATATGAGAGGTACGAGCCAAAGCCAGAACAGGGTGTCATTATGTCATGTGTAAACGGATCGCTCTGGTTCTGCCCCTGTGTTTTCCTAATGAAGCCCCAGAGCTCTATCACAGCTGAGGGTTCACTCTCAAATTGCCGCGCCTTGTAGTCTGCCTGACAATCACCTCTGTCTCTACAGCACCCCAGAAAGATGTCTGCACTGCCTTGTAGTTACGGCCGCAAGGAGCAACAGTTTGACTTTATGGTCACACGGAGAATTGACCTATCTCTCTGTGTGAATGTCATTCTGGACAAGCTAACTCATAACCTCAAGGTCACATATTTGATTCAGCAGCAGCCATTTATCTTTGTCCAATACAATGAACCTTCTACTTTCTCCCACAGTCATTTTCTCCATCCATCTGAGAACAGACGTATACTCACATACCTTGGCAAATGGGAGCCTAAAGAAGAGGCTGCGATGCAAACAAAGAATTGTGACTGTCAGTCAGACTGTGGTGAAGTGATCGCCTTTCAAAGTGACTCTCACTGCCTGTGCCCTCCACCTCCTTCCCTGGTGTAACCTTAGAGCACTGGGGAGTGCCAGGTTACTGGGATTCTCTCTCTTTGGCGCCATGCTGTTTAGTGACCATGCGCATGCTGTTAGACCTGTGATTAAGCTTGCCCTCTGTATGTGCGAATGTGTGTGTCCACACATTTTCCAGTCCCTGGTTAAATGGTGTTTAAAAATAATTGCTGGTTTTTATTTAAACCAATGTGGAATACCACAGAGCGTTTAATGCAAAAAAAGTTGGTGTCAACTTGGTTTACTGTGACATTTATCTTGCCGATGTATCAGTAAGTCTGACTTCTGGTCTTTACAAGATATAAATTAAAAAAGCCATTAAAAACTGTGCTATCTGAATTTTGCCTCACTTTACATCAGAATCTCTTACCTCCATCCTCTACTTATTCTGATCTCTGATTCTTAGGCATCTCCTCTTCAGAGCTGGCTCCATGTCTATTGCACTGGGCACATTGGCAGGGCTCCGCAGACTACCCTTGTCCCTGAGTTTGGGCAAGAGCAATGGGCCAGTGGTCCCACCTATCTTTGGCGCTGTGGGCAGAGCGTAGGCATGGTCCTCATCAGAAACATGAGAGTCCTCTCCTATGTCCCGGACTACTGTTAAGGGCTCTTCTGACAGATTAACTTGCCCCTCAACCCGCACTGGGCTAACAACAGAACACTTGTTCTCTTTGATAGCCTCCAGCTCACTAAGTGACGGGTCAGGGGGCGGTGCTGGTAATCTCTGGGGTCGGGAGTCCGGAGTGGTAGTTGTTGGTGAAGAAGACATCCCATTTTGACCATGGTCCTGAGATTTTTGGGCAGAGGATGTGGCACCATGTGGATGGTTGAACTCCTTGGGGCTGGCTGGGGTGCAAGAAGGTGGAGTATGGGAGTCCTGGTGCTGGAAGACAGTGTCGTGTGAAAGTGATGGTGACAGAGGAGGTGTGGGTCTGATGATATTGTGAACCCCTGACCTGTTAACCTGCCCAGCTCCCAACTCGCCCAGCCCTGATAGGTCCACCACTCCATTGGTGCTGGGCTCTAACTTCACTTGAGTCCTTTGCAGAACCCTTTGGATGACTTGTCGCTCTGTCTGCTGATGCTTATATTCATTTATCCCGTCCGACCCCGGGGCTGAGCAGGGGGATTCGTTGCACTGGGCTCTGGGGGAGGATGCTCCACTTTGGGGTGTGGATGCTGGGGACAGAAATGGCCTCTCTGATTTAACCCAATCTGTGTCCCTTGTGTTCAGGTCACTTGGTGAGGATAGCCCTTGAGGCAAAGTTCCACCCATTTTGCTGACTACCAGTCTGCTGTCTGCCTCAGAAGTCTCTGGAGAAGATTGCCTGGTAGACCTGGATTGAGCCCTGTCCAGCAAATCTGGCACAGGCTGAATAACTCCGCTGTGACTTGGAGTTTCTAGGGATGTTTTAGGGGGGACTGGAATAGGGATAGGAATGGGTATCGGGACAGGTAGGGGTACAATGATGGGATAAGGCACCAGGACAGTGGGCTGGGGCAGAAGAGGGCTAAAAGAAGGAATACCAAAGTTCATCATGGGAGGCATTGGGACAGGACCTCTTGGCATCATATTCAGCGGAGGGGAGTGTAAGCCAGGAAAGTAGGCTCCTGGGAAGGGGTGTATCAGTCCAGGGGGATTCATGGATGAAGAAGTAGGGGGCTGAAGGTGAGGAGAGTGCGGAGCTCTGTGGATAGGGCTGGAAGGAAGGCCTGGATGTCTGGGAGGAGTGGCAAGGGGGCTTTTTAAGCCCTGAGCATGAAGGGGAGGCCTTATAAAGGGCATGGGGATTTGAGGTACTGGCTTTTGCTCCAGAGGGGGGCGAGGAAGAGGTGGAGGAGGAAGGGAAGCAGGATGGGGTGACACATCCACAGTTGAAGGAGGTGGGGGAGGCTGGATGGATCTCTCTAGGGTCCTTAGACCAGAGACAGGGACTTTTGAAGTAGAAGAGGATGCTTCTGAGGGAGACATGGAGGATTCTCCTAATCCACGGATTAGTGCAGGCCCTTTAGGGGAGAGGTTTCTATTACGGGCTTCCCCAGTACTGTTGTTGTTGTTCCAAGATTCTGGAGTGAGTAGCTTTTGCCCAGCTACAATGCTGTCTATCCTCCCCTCCTGATTGGTTCTGTTTGGGCTGGAACTGGTGCTGGTGAGAGCTGCGCGGGCTTCCCGGTAGAAAACATCCATCTTGTACTGGTTCAGACACTTGGTGCTGCAGAACTGGAGTCGCTCCTCACCAGATCCAAAGTCCAGGTACTCTTTAGTGTGACGAACATGCTTGCACCAATCGCATACCTGTGGCACAGGGGAGAGAGACTGTGGGGGGTCACTGGAGTGAAAGATTGTATGTGAAAACAGATCTTTGTGTAGAAACAGAAGATTTCCCCACTATTCCTGCTTGTTAAACCTTGTCATTTTCATCGCATATTTATATTAATATCTCACAGTGGAAAACAAAAGATGCATTGATAGTGTCCTCTTACTCTGACATTGGTGTTTATCTTCAGCACCAGTCTGGGCGAGTCCTCTGTATGGGGGTGCTGAGGGGATCTCTCACTATGGAGATCTTCATCTCTGGCCTGACAGGGGAAAACCACAGTGTGACAAATATCACATGAACTACCGTCAGTCAGGTTTCAGACAACAGTTCATCTACAAATACTACACTGGAATCACTCTGCGGTGTCTGGTCTCCAAATGTGAGCTTCTTACGTAACAAGTACAAAATATAGTTTTAAATAAATCGCCTTGTCATGAAGCATAGCATTAGTCTGAGCTTCATGCAACAACCAAGCCCTAAAGGTCAGTGCAACAAAAGAAAAGCTGTGTTGCGAAACTGATACAATTCTACAGCCAAGTGGGGAAATAATGCAGGTGATGTATTGTCGTATTATTAATGGTTCTGCCAGTATTAATATAGGAAATTCTTCTTGATTCATGTAAGCTGATCTCATGTGGATCTGAGTGCTCCCCCATCTCTGTGACCCATTGAGTCGTGTTGAGTTACGAAATATGAGGCAGCTGAAGGTAAGGTATGCACTGAAAGTGGACACCTCGCCCCAGGCCTCCTGGCCTTCCTCTCAGACAAGCAGCAACAAGCCAACAGAAATGCTTTCCTCCCTGCCTCCGAAAAACTAGAGGGCTTGTTGCGCGCAGTCTGTTCAGCCCCCCCGCCCTTGTGTCTCCGTTGTTGTGTGAATTCACCCACCACGCTCTAAACAACACTGAGGGTGAAAGCTGATATAGCTACTTGTCACCCTGTACCTCTACAGAAGGTATATCCATGTCGCAATGGAGGCTGAAAAATCACAGCAAGCGCATCAGAGCGTTTCTCTGTCGTTGCAGCACTCCTGTCCTCCAGACCAAAGCCACTTAATGGCTGGTCCCTTCTCCATTAACGCGAAACTGATACTAAGTGTCCCACACAAACTTTGACCTCCCTCCCACCATTCCTAAACTGGATCGACCATACGCACTAGGAATTGTGTTCTTAGAGATCCACCCTTTTTAAATTTCTGTAAACGAATCCATCAGTAATGACCTCACGAGATCAGGAGTATCTGTTTCTGCTAGTTTGTATACCTGCCAGAAACCACTTGATGCCCATTTCCCTTTGTGTGATGGGATGTGCCAGGGCTGAGGCAAACTGGATATAGAGTACCTGTGTTTGCTTAAATGTATATGGTTGTGTCAGACTGACTACTGAATTTACAGATTACTCATTATCATACAGATACCAGGATTTACAACACCTCACCAAGAAGAGGCCAACATGAATTGTTTTTGACCCTCAAATGTAATGATAATGTGCAGTACATTATATATACTAACCTTATTGCGTTTGAAGTAGGCCCGTCTGCAGGCAGCAAAACACTTCTCACTGCAGAAGCTCTTGAGCTCTGATCCCATACACAGAGAGTAGCGTTTTACACCTTCCTTCTGGCACCACACACATACTATCTGCACATTTTGTACATCTTCCACTGCAGGAGGGAAATCAGAAGAAAAGCTATGTTAGATAATCTTAAAAGCACAAGAATAGTGTGAAACAGCTACAACTGGGTGCTTTTTAGTCTCACAAAGGAGAGCGCACTAAACAGCGCACATCCAGCTGTGATCTAAACTTCCTGTATGGATGTACCTCACACTGAATAAATCTCAGATTAATATTCTTCCAGGGAACACAGAGATCTTGCTGCATCCCTCTTATAACCTTCACTATGACAGCGCTGTTATTTATTTATCCATCTGTAACGGGTGAACCCATTTTATGCTTATATTCCTGTACATTTTAATCGTACAGCAGAATACCGACAGACTTACAATTCAAGCATTGTTAATCAGGGATGCCAAAAACCTTCAAACTAAAAGCAAAAGCCGCAATTTATTACCATATGTAGTGTTTGTTTTTCAAAAAAACAAAGTCCAAACAACAGAAGAATTACACAGTCTACACAGTATAAAAAGGTGCAGCAGCATTAGTTCTTCTGTTTAACTTACTTTACTCTTAATAGGCTACAAATGTTTACTGCATTGCACCATAATTGCATGCTGAGTTATCTCAGACTGTTATTACACAGTTATTACCTTTGCGGCAAACGTGGCTTATATCACGGGACACTTTACAGGTTATCTCTCTTTTTCAGAGCTTGTAGCACACAGAATTTCTCTTTATTTTGTAAAAGAATCTAATTTTTAATATACATAATTATTATATATTTACCTATAATAATTTTATATATAATATAATTACCGAAAGAGGCACCAAAGCAAGCTCAAACTACTGCACCTAGCAGGGATGTCTCTTTATCATTGCTCAGGAGTCTAGTAGGTAAAAACTGAACCTGCACCGTCTTCTGGAGCTTGACACTACACTCTGACGTGCTAGCACATGAATATCAAACTAATCATCAGGGTAGTAATACTAAAAGCATATGTATAAGGAACGCACAACAATCAACATTTAATCTCCTCATGTTTGCCCCTACAGCCTGCTACCTGCTGATGGCTTTATAAGGGGGACGATGACAGGGGCACTCTTGTGCTCCTTTGGGGTCGTCAAGGATGAGCTTGTTGAGGAAGAGGAGGGTGACGAAGACGGGATGCCGGAGCACTCTCTCTCTCCGCTCTTGTTCGGCAGGACCAAGTGGCTGACTTTGGTGTCCAGGCTTTTGGGTTTTGGCAAAGAGTTTTCTGCAAGACACAAACAGATTCCAGTGTTAACTTGAATTCGTCGAGTAACGTTACACCGTGCAGCAAATCTGCAATACGGCCTACATGATACTATAATAACTTTTTCACAAACAACAGATGTATCTGAATGAATGAAACTCGAGAAGTTCTGACTACAGGAAGTTATGTTTAGCAGATTTGTGCAGTGACTCAATGTCTGCATTACAACCTGCAGAACCTGTTAGCGTAAATTTAAGAACACTGCACCAATAGTGAATCCTCGACGGCCGCCCTCACCTTTCAGCACAGACACATGCTGACGCCGTTCTCTGTAGTTTCTGATCTCGTTGGCCTCTGAATCTCTGAGATCTACCTTGTCGTAACCGTACCATCCAAGGAGTTCATTCATGGTGCTTTCTGCAAAAGTCTGCATGAGAAAAGAAATCAGTGATTAGTGATAATCTACGCATATGGATAACTGAGCTATGCCTGCCTACAAATAGGAAATTGTCAGCATGCATCTACAGGTTATTAATGGACATTTTTATCCTATGTTAAACATAATCAGACCTTCCTTCTCTGAATCAATGTGAGCGATTCTTTCTCAGCCACAGCCTGGTTGGAGAAATGAATAGGGGCACAGAGGAGTACAGTATGACACTTTTTCCATGATGTATTCAAGTTGTTTACTCTTGCTAAATCTGAGACGGAAAGGTTTAAAACCTAACACCAGTGTGAAATCTATGAATCATCCTTTGTTTATCTCTTTTAATTGGAAAAAAGAGGGAGAAAGAAAACTTTTCTCCACAGATGGGATGTGTGGTCTCAGTTTTTTTTTTTTATTACGACCAGATGAAAAAAAAATACAAAGGTCTCTCTCTTTATCCACCCACCTCTCTCTGTGGCTTTGGAAGAACTGGATTGGAGGAGAAACCTGATCCAGAATGGGCAGAAATCAGAGCGGGACACCCTACACCACAGCCAGGTCCCACGGTTCTCGGAAATGCCCCACTCTGCTCTCTTCTTCTCTTTCCAATGTCCACCACTCTCTCCCTCTCTCTTTCTCCAGCTTTCCCTGTCCCTCCCTTTGCCTCTTTTTCTGCCCCCCCCCCCCGCCACCTTCCATCTTCACCATCCTCCCCTCCATCCCAGCACCTTCCAGCCCTGACACCCGACACAGCACGGCCTCTCAGGTTTCACCCTTTTCCAGCACAGCCAGTCTGCTGTGGTGGTGGTGTTGTAGTGCTGTAGTACTGACTGCACATTCTTTCCCCTGCTTTCCTCACTCCGACCTCTGTTCTGCACTAGGGCCTCAAAGAAATGGATCTCTCACTCGCTTGCTCACTTTCTGCTGTGTGTGTGTCTGGGAGAGTGTGTGGGTGAGTGCAAGCAGAGGTATCATATCCAGCTAAATATGCCTAACGATGATTAAAGTCAAGTATCGGGTGTCTGGTGCCGTGCTCGGGGTCTGACGTGGAGGGAGTAGGTCCGAATGTGGTGTTGAAACAGATGTATTACAGAGACAACACTGGGACGGACCTCAGCTGAGCTAGAACTCAGCTTGCCAGCCTTCCTGCCTGTATTTCCTCCACAGTCCCCCCCCCCCTGCTTTTTCATCATTTGACCAGTTTTTAAGTTGCACATCTTATGGGATTTTACCCGATAATTTGAATCTTATATGCTTCCCATCATGCCTAATTTTGATATCTTGATGTTCTCCAGAAGTTCGACACTGATGGCAACTCTCCTACCGTATCTACACAAACAACCCAGTGCCACTTCTTTCTTTCTTTTTTCTTCTTGTGAACGAAAAGACGGGCAATATTTTTTCTTCACCCACCCCTCCACTTCCCACAATGTTGTTTTTGTTTCTTTTTGGCAGTTTAGACAAACATCTGCTTTGCGAGAGTGACAAGCCATATCCCAAACCACAAAGAGAGTTGCAGCCAAAGGCAACAAACTGGGGCCGACCCTGAGATTCAGCCCAGGCAGGCTTACATCAAGCGGGGATAGCGTTTCACATGTTTTGATTAAAATTAGTTAAGATGTAACTCTACACCTCCCCTGGATATCAAACGCTACAATCCAAACCACTTACACAAAAAGAGCACATTTCCTCTCTCACGAAGGCCAGAATACGACCCCCCCCCCCCCCCCCCCCCCTAAGAAAATGACTTTTTCAAATTTTATTTCTCAGCTTCAGCTTGAAGAAGCCTCGAGTATTCCTTACCCCACCACAGTCAACAGTCTCAAATATCCAGTGTCCAAACCCAAACAAAGCAGACAACCCATGGATTAGTTTCCATGCAGTAACAGGCTCATAATAGTGGGAGGGAATCGTGCCTGTTACTGTGATTTAACTTATTACTGCCTATGCAGTGGCTCTCCTTCTACTCAAAGAACAGTGGGGAGATTCTTAAATGACATGTCATCAGTGAGCACTTCAAGCGGGAGCTTTCGTTTAATGTGATGTTTGCATTCTTTAACAGTCTGTGACAGTGATTTTAGAGCTTTCCCAAGGAGCGGGGCTATTTAAAGAATATAGATGCCCTGTCTCTTTTTCATGGGGGCAAGCCTCTGTGGTACAGCAAGTGAGCGCACCGCAGGAGCGGGGAAGAATTGACGCACATCTGGATCTCCGCTGGACAAGACTGCGCGTCCGGCCACAGCTGGCCTGACATGGCGTCACAAGAAGGCAGAGGTCAGACTACTCTTCAGCACTAACATTTATATAATCAGAAAATCCCGTGTCTGTCTTTGCGTCTGTTTCAACTTGTATTTATAAACACGTTTATTGATATTTTCCAGTTGTCTTCCTAAAGATGAAAACTTTCGAGGTTTTTCTTATTTTGCAATACAGCTTCACGCAGTAGGATATAATTGCTTACATAAAAGACAGAAAGCGAGCATTCATTAAAAGCATATATATTTTTTGATAGTATTCCCCGCACTGATTTGTGCGTAGCTGACTCACTCGCTGCTGTGTGCTGGAAGACGTGTGCGCAAAGAAGTTATCGCCCCGTCTCATCTGATTACAATAATAACAATAACAATAATAATAATAATAATAATAATTTTTCAGTGGCACACAAACCCACTCTCACCTTCATCTCCTGGTTGATTTCCCTCTTTACGGGGTGCGCGGGTTTCCTGCTGCGTTTATTTTCCGGTGGTCTCCCTTTCTCCATCTCTGGCATAGTCCCGGTCTGGCTGGATCCGTTGCGGATCAGTGTTGAGTGTCGGCTGGAGTAGTTTCAGTGGAGTATCTCAGAATGAAAGCTGTCACTCCTGGTGACAGCGGCTGTCATTCCCGGACGTCCGAGTCCCTCATTTGAGGCTTCACACCACTGAAGTCCACTGAACATGCGTGCACTGTGCGCTGGAGTGTCCGCCGCTGAACAATCTCAACTCCCTCTTTCCCACTTCTGTCAAGTTTCTACGGAAAACCAACATAGGTCTTCCGCTTTGGATTTTCAAAATATGACAACTGTCAACTGTTTCTTGAAAGCATATTAGAAACGAATCCGCAATTAAAAACAAAAACACAATTACGCCAATGATTTGCGTCCCCGCGAAAAATTTGGTTTCCAAATTTTAAACACTCTTGCGAGAAGTATTTTAACTTGACTGAAACATGAACCAGCAAAAAGTTTCTCATCAATTTAATTGCATTTGGTGGTTTTTGCAATATTTGAATGTTGCAGTGTTGGTATAATATAAAAAACTAATTACATCATAGCACGGTGCTCTCTCAAAGCTCATTAACTCTGTTCAAAACCTACTAAGGTTTATTATGTCATTTGTTTTGTAAAGATTAATTGGCCAAAATTATATGTTATCAGTTACTTAATGTTTCCCCTTCAGCTTTTATTATGAAAGGTGCATCGCCTGGTTACCGGTCTCATTCGTGCGCTCTCTGTGAGGGGAGGGCTTTGATTTGATGTAACCCAACACCTGGCACCCACCCCTCCTAAATCTCAACAGATACATTTCATAAGGAATGCAAAGACTGTGTTTTATCTGAGGGGGCACAGAACAAACACTGTCTCTAGACTCTTGTCTTAAAATAAAGAGATGAAAAGAGCGCTGCGAGTTAAAAAAGATACCAGAATGTTTGGAGCTTTCTCAAATGGCATCCGTCTGATCCGCGCCAGTCTGTGTACGAGCGTGTGCGCGCAACACCTAAAACGTCCACATTTGGCCTCTGAGCAATCTGGGCTTGAGGAAAAGTGCCAAATGCCCGAGGACAGGATTTGCACAAAAAAAGAGTCGTTTGTTCGTGTATGTCTGCGCACAGATGAATGTAAACATTTCCCACATGTTTATCGCTAATGCGAAGGCCAAAGAACTTATTTCCGTATCAAGTTTCTCTGCTGGTAATGAAAGCATTGAGGTTATCTGATTGCATTACGCACATAAACAAATTCAATTCGTTAGCTGTAACAACTTTTATTTTATAACTTTACTACAATTTTCCTCATTTTGTCCATTAACACGTTAACAGTGCAGTATGGCCTACATTAGGACAGTTGGTTTCCATTGCTCTTCTGCATCATTGAAAGCCTCTGTCTCGCAGACCTCACAGTGTCGCCGAGCTCTGTGCAGAGAGACAGACAGGTACAGACACAGCCGTGACAAGAGGGATAATTCAGAATTTTTTCCCCCCTCCTTGTCTCGAGTTTACCTCTGGTCTGCTCTGGTTTGAGGAATCCAGGGACCACGCTCGTGTAAACAGAAATCCGACCCACTGCGCAGGGTTTGGGTTTCGCCCCCGATGATGATACTCGATCCGTCCCGGCTTTGGGAACAGGGCTTATCTGATGCCTCACCCCCCTCCTTGCTCCCCATAACAGCGCACATCTGGTGCCTCTGCAGGGAGCGTTGTCCCTTTAGGTTCCTCTGGTGGGGGTGAAAGCTGGAATAAGAGCGCCTCACTATTCCCTCAAGAATCCACTTGCACAAATGACAGAGGACTAGAGAAAGTCTTTAGGTCTAAAGTTACAATCCTCAACATCTGGAGCGAATCATAAAAAGTTGTCCACTTTGTGTACCGTTACTTGCATTACCGTACACGGTCACATGATTAAAGCGAACGTATACCCTGCAATTTAGAAAACGACAATTTTGGTGTCTGTGTTCAGCGTTAATGGAGGGACATAAAAGTTTGATCCCCCTTGTGGTTTAGTGGTGTGTCCTCGCCGACAGAGGGCGACGTCTACCCATTAGTCTTGAATAATTGTGCAAGTGAATATAGCCCGGTGTTTTCCCTGCATCAAATTACATGCAAATATAGTCATCATGATAGGGGCATCTGTGTTACAAGCCTGGCTAAATACACCGACGTGTACCATGGAAAATGACTTAATTTGTCATTATATTCACATTTGCCTAAGCAGTTAGGGTAATTATATAGATATTCCAGCATTACTTTTACTCTGCATGGAGAAGCAAAACAACAGCCATAACAACAAAAACTGACTATATATATATATATATATATATATATATATATATATATATATATATATATATATATATATATATATAGATAGATAGATAGATAGATAGATAGATAGATAGATATACTGTGAAGCAACAGGAGGATAGGTCTGGGTTAAGGATTTGATTTTATAGTCTATAACTTAATACAAAATGAATACAAAAATGCAATAAATAGATAGATGATTTTTTTTTATCTATTAGAACAAAATTTCGAGAAGTCCAGATATTTAATAGTTTTTCTGAAAGCTTTGACACGGCCTCTATGAGGGAAAGCTTTTACCCTGAACACTAGGCGTCGCTGTTGCCACAATTATTTTATCAAACGTGCAGCGACTGCTCAACAGGTTGGACACTATTCATTTATCAGTTTGAATTTTTTTCGCTTTTTTCTCCGGGAACAGTAAAATTCTGAACAAAGCACCACATTCTTCAGCTCACAACAGACATCTCAATAATCAAAAATCAGGGAAAGCCCAAATCAGCAGCCCGACCCCATCAGCAGCCCGTCACCATGGCAACATGCAGGAAAAGTGTGGAGGTTTATTCAAGTGTTCAGAGAGTTTGTTCCCTGCGGTGGTAAAAGCGAAGTATGTTCAACAAGCCGCTGAGCAAGGTTTTTTACACAGGCACACAAAGTAGGCAAACTCGGGATCGGGACGGAGCATGCGCGCCAATCCCACCTCTCCGAAAAATACTGTATTTATAATAAGCTTAAAACGAGCCATTATTGCGTTATTCTGGCCAAATTACCTTAGGTTATTATATTAAATTTTAAAACACTATCCCTAGCGTTGTCCCTAGCACACCGCTAGGGACCTTAACGTCACAGACCTGCAGCTGGTATAAAAAGCTCTGTCTGATCCAGCCTCCACATTAGAGAGAAGCAGCGTCTGAGAGCATCGTAAACCATCTGGCCAGGTTACAAAGAAAAAACAAATGTGCAAAATGACGAATGTTCAGCTAGGAGTGGTTTTGCTCGCCATATGTTTATCAACACAGGTAAAATGATCTTTATGTTACATTTAAACAGCATTTTAGCTGTGGGATTGATTTTAGTCAGCAGGGAGTAGTGGGAGTGTGTTTTTTAAGGGCTTGGGGGATTGTGTTTTTATTCATTGATGGGGGTGAAAAATAGTTGTGTAGTTTGTTTAACTTTAGTCGTGTTTTAAGACATTATATAAAGCGGCTGATAGTCTGGATTACAGCCGGCTAGACATGGAGATCTCTTGGGAAATTAACATGAGTCAGTCATCTTCCAAATTTGTGGCGTATCTTTGGCTCATTAAACTATTGTCCTTTTTTATTTGTATGTTTTCCCCTTTTTCACTTTTTACTTCTTAATGAGCGTGTGCTTGGGTGGATTAATGATTCAGGTGCTGCTTGCTGTCTACATTATGCAAAGGTGGAGGAAGAATCTAAAGTTTCTTTTAGATGCAGTCTGCCATAGGGAACATGACACTCAAGCACAGAACCTTGGTCTCTCTTTTCTTCTTGGTCACTAACCAATCCTGCTATGTTGTAAAGAAGAGTAAAGTGTTGCAAAAGAAAACTTTTTGTAAACACAGACTTACATTTTAATGAATTGATTTTGCCATAAAGTTTTTTTTCCTTTTGAATCTAACCTCCTTATTTCAATGTTCGTCAAAAAGCCTGAGGGAAGTTTACATTTGTTGGAAAAATAAATTTCTCACTCTGCATCCTCTTTTTTTCTACTTCTCCTTCCTCCAACAGATGGTCTCCTGGACTGCAATGGCAGCCAGCAACAACAGCACAGCTATGACAGCAGGGGGGAACTCCACCTACAACGCTACCACTACTACGGCCACAGACACCTTTGGCGGTCCAACCAACTCCACCTCCACTACTGGAGCGGGCGTCTCACTGCACACATGCACCTTCACTTTCTTGATCCCCTTCATCATGGCAGCCTTTCTCCTCCAAAGCTACTGTTGAAGCCCGGAGCCCACAGCCCCCATCTTCTCTGCCTCAACACTCCTCCTCACCTCCCACCCCATTATCCCATGCAGTCCAGCCTCTCTCAGAGACCACAAGACTAACATGGATGGGCTCTGCAACCTTTCTACGTCCTCCTTAAGTAATGCTAAAAAGTATGTAAGTCAAGACATTTCTTTTAACAAAAGGGGGGTTTAGCCTATAGCAGGAGATCATCACCAATCCAACTTCCTTCAGGATTCAAAAGGAACAGTGGTGCATCCAGCTTCCCTTTTTGGCTTGCATTTCCTTAGTCATGCCATCACATTTTGGAGATGCTCAGGGCTGCGGGTTTTCATGTCACGTGTCTCGATTGAAATGCGGACCACTTGAGTGTACAGAGGTTCTTTTTGTGGCTTCTAATCGACCTGGCAATCAATATCACAATGTGTTTTGTTTGTTAAAGTTTGGCAGTAGGAGGTTTGAGAAAAAAGTATGAGCCAGATGACCTCTTTAGTTGGTTTTACAAACAAAACAAAACAAAACAAAAAAAAAATGGCTCTTCAGTCTTTTTATTAGAAATGTCATTGAGATGTATGTAGCAAAAAAGTTGCCACACGATGTGTCAGTTTTGCCTTGTGATTTTTAAAGAGCTGTGGTCTTTTACAATGAGGGTTTGATTGACACCTTTGCTCCCTTCATCCAACGGTTAGGTGCAGGAAATGAGTGTATGTGAAACCATATGGGAAGGGTTGATGTTACAATTCCCCCTTATAGTTTATATTTTGTATAAATGGAAATGTTGTACTGTTTATTAGTTTGCGTAAAGATCAATGAAGAAACAAAAATGTACAATAAATTATGAAAAACTACAACTGTAATCGCTTCTTTGATTCTCATTTTGTTGTAACATGGCTAACTTTCCTGAGGAAACATTTAACCAACTCTATCTAATCCTTTGGTTTTCCCGCCTCCAAACGTGCAGGCCATTTATCATCCTTGTGCAGTGTATAGAATTAAAGGGTGTGGTGCTATTTTATTCATCATTACTAAGCTGCCAGGCAGTCGAGACAGGCAGTTGCTGAGCTGCAGGCCAGAGAGATGGACTCAGCACTCCCTTGTGCCCCTAAAGATCTACTCTGGATTTGTGCCAGAGCAGTACTTACCTACTGGATACAAAACAATATCAGCCCCTATGGTGCTCTAGTGACGAACAACATTTAGACAGATGGATGATGAGTCTTCAATTTTGAGTTTATAAGAGGGAGGGAGGCCGTGCAACAGCTGATAACATGCACAAATGGGTTATTTCAGTCTGAAGTTTGAATACCATTATTTTTATCCGTCAATATCTGAAAGAAAAAAGATGATGTCAAAGACCTCTCCAGGGAACACAATGTCAAATTTGATTATGTACATAAACAGGTTTGGCCTTTGGCTGTTACTTAACACTGTCTAGTCTTGTCTGTGGCTTAATTCACCAACAGCTGCAGAGTATAGAATAATAACTGTGGAGGCACAATATCAATTGAAGTTCATATGATTCTAACTGAAATATTTTCTGAATATTTAATGTTTTCAATACAAGAAATGTTTCTTTTCTAAATATGCTCTCTTGGGGAATACATGAACAACAGATTTAATTAAACTTAATTAAACCTAAAGTCAGCTCTTCTATTATCCCATTTGAAATTGTGCGTTTAGGGGCGTCATTATTTGTACACGAAGCTTCAGATTTATACCTTATTATTCCATTTATCCATTTCCTTTTTGAGGTTTTTGTAGCTTTCTGTTATTCACTGCTAGTCTGGCAAACAAAAAAAAAGCTACCAACAAAGGCAAAAAAATCAACACATCACATACGAGCGTGCCCCTACGATGACAGAGAGTAGCGTGTGGCTCGGAAATGCCTCAGCACCAGTAAAGCCAGCCGCATGACTCATTAGCCCAGTCTATTGTTTCTCAATCCTCTCTGCACTGTTAACCTCTCCTCACGCTCGGTCTCGCCTCTCTTTTAACATCCCTGTTCCGGATCTATCTGTTTAATATCCCCCAACAGACTAGTCTGCAAATGCAAGTTCTCAAAAACGAATGAGGCTTTTTCTTCCCATAATGCAGCTGAAGTCATGATTTTACAGTGACGCTAAGACTTTCAATGATACATTTCCAACAGTTATACTTTTTTCGCACCTTCAGTACTTGAAAACGTTTTGCAGACTGCTGACTTCATATATAGTACTGTCCAAAACTCAGCCACATTTCTTTATATTTTGCCAGGAAGAGGGGGATTTAGTGCAGTAATTTATTGAAAAATGTGCAAACATACATGAAAATATAGCACATGGTGCAAAAATAAAGTCTGTAGGATTCTAATGAGCTTGAAAATCAGTATTTTGGACCACCTGGGATCTTTAACAATGTGTTTGGGATCAATGTCATGATACTTTTCAGGTGGTATTGCATGGTGGATCATAATCTGATGGTACTTTTCTGCATTTGTAATTCTATCAATTTTAACAAGATCTCAAAAACCACTTGCTAAAATGCAAACCACAAACCATGACAGTGCCTTATTTTACATGTTTTATAGATGACTGAGTCATTCCAGTGTGAATAGATTGGCTGAGTCATTACAGCCTCATATATATTTGTATGCATATTTGCCTCAGGGAATTAACCAATTCCCTAAGCTAAAAACCAAACATCTAGAAAAAGATATGCCAGCCTTATCCCACAAAAGGCTTTTTATTGTTTTTTCATTTTCAACCTATCAGCGGTGACTAAGCCACTCATATAAAGCCCTTCCCATTGGTGAAAAAGCAAATTTGTTTTGCTTTATTGTTTTTAGTCCTTCCTTATTATTCTGAATAAACCAGGATTGCTGCTTCTGATAACATCAAGATCATCACTTTGATGTTATTCGAAAAGACTCTTTAGACGCAAGGTATTACCAACATCATGTAAGCTTTTACCATAAAAATACAATTAAATTTTGTCTACACAGCAGTGATTAGTAAAATAAAAAGTTGAGAAATGGAGCAAATCTTCAAAACAAACAAGGCACAGGGAAAGACTATTATGGATCAGACCAGATGCTTCAGTAGCATCCATTCCCTCCCAGCTTTACTCCGTATTTTCTAAGTGTTTGACTCACTGTTTATTCCTTTAGCATACAGTCACCTGTGTCATAGTGTAAGGCGTAACACCCAGCAGACATTTAATCATTGATTAGGGTGATGAATTATTCAGACATTCACCATTGTTGCAGGGACAATGTCCCACACTCTGCCCCACTCCTTACCCACACACATGCTCTTCTCTTTCATGTGTTTCTTTGTTGTGTAAAAGCAACTGTTGATATCACATGGAACATTTTTCACTATGCACTATGCTGCCACACCGGATCCAAGAGTTTATGAATGAATAGTCACGACTGCTTCTGAACACAGATAAAGGTGTGCATTTTTGTGTTTTCACGAGGTAATGACTGATATTAGATCCCAGAGGTGTGGACTCGAGTCACATGACTTGGACTCGAGTCAGACTCGAGTCATTAATTTTATGACTTTAGACTTGACTTGAAAAAATGTTCTAAGACTTGTGACTTGACTTGGACTTTTACACCAATGACTTGGGACTTGAATTGGACTTGAACCGGTTTACTTGAAAAGACTTGATATTTTACCCCAAATATAAAATTTAACATGCATATTATATAGAGATTGAAAATGTGACGTCATTCACGGGTAGAACCGCAAAGGATTCTGGGAACTCGTGGCAATCGGTACTAGCGCACGCAGGCTTTCAATTAAAATCAGTTATACAGCAATAAAAAGAAACACAAAAATGTCAAGAAGCTGTTGTATTATTAACTGCAATAGCCGGTCGCATGACAGCCACGGGAAGCCGACGGGTAAAGAGATCGGTTGTTATCGGATTATGTCGTTGAAGAGAAATTGTTCAAGCCATGTTTCCGAAGTAACAAAGACGCGACGGATGGCCTGGATTGCAGCCATTCAAAGACCAAATATAACGTCCCAGAACACTCCAGCTCACAGGTTAGTCTGCTCCAAGCATTTACACAAAGGTCAGTGTTTTTTAGTAGTTAATACGTCATTTTCATAACATAATTAGTGATATAGGTTACAAGCAAGTCTGGCGCTGAACAGAAATGGTCGCGCTATGCTCCTTTGTTTATTGTGCATAAATAGTGAATTGTCCTGACACAATATTGCGTTTCGCTTCTGTTATTATGGTACATTGACAAAAACATATACTTTTATTCACAGGATAAAACAGGTTTTTTGTATCACTAATTGCCCAGTGCGATTACAGCATACAATATTGTTGTTACTGCTACATTTCTGTAACGCGTACCAGAAATTATTTCCACTACTAATTAATTACCGTTGAGCTCAAAGGTCCTATTAATAAACGGTTAAGGAATGTGTATTTATGACGACAGTTTGTGAGACTGGTAAACTTATGATACGTACGATGGTCTTTCGTTCTACACGGTGCATTTCAAGGTCCTGTACCCATCCGTCGGTAAACTGTACCTGGGCTTGTTGCAGTGACCTGAAGTTACTAAACTTCATGAGTGTATGCACTCACTCCAAGAACCGTATGATTATAAATATGCATATAAATATGCTAAGATGAGATAGCTGACTTCATCTAACTAGCAAATGTTGTCCAGGCTACGTTGGTGATACAGTTTTTTTTAATGTGTATGATATTTTTGTCATGCGATTTTAAAGCCGGTCCTACAACCGCATCCAAGAATAACATGCAGCTTATCTCAGAAATGTCGGTGAAAATTATTCTTGGAGCTAAGTTTAATTGAGCTGCATTTTAAAGAGGTGCAATTTCACAATTTGTGTATATTTTCTAAGTTCACTATTTTGTCATGTGTTGAGAAAAACACAGATTTTAAAATTACATGGTCTAATATTTACATTTAGCATATAACTGCAACATTATTTTTTCGTTTTGTTTTTTTTAAAGACTCGAAAGGACTTGAAATTCAAAGTTTCAGACTTGTGACTTGACTCGGACTTTTACACCAGTGACTTGAGACTCGACTCTGACTTGCCTGACATTACTTGAGACTTGACTTGAGACTTGAGGATAAAGACTTGAGACTTACTTGAGACTTGCAAAACAATGACTTGGTCCCACCTCTGTTAGATCCCCTTTCTTTTATTATGGTCTCAGCCTGGCTGCCTTGTGTCAGGTTTCAAACAGATCTCGTAACAAAGGGAGCAAAAGAGCATCTTTTCAGAGGTTCAGTATTTATGTCAGATAAAACTTCAGTTATTAAACATTCATATGACTTTAGTATTTTTTTCTAAGTGAAAATTTTGGCTCTGCTCTTATCAGAAAATGGTTTTGAACCCCTGATGTTGTTAATCTGAGACTAACATGTAGATAGGTGTTACACCTAACACCTGGTTGGCTAACTGGCCTTTAGTTGGCTTAACCATGAAGAAGAAAACCATCAGGTAGCAGATTCAGTAAGCTTCAAAACAAGCTTTTGGGCATGATAAAAAGTGAGAACAGTGTTGAAGTGAAAGCCTGGTTTGTCCTGTACCTGTAGCACTGGTACAGGATGTAGGCAACACACATAAAGAAACTGCATAATAGTACATTATGGTATATAAATGAAACAGTTAATAAACACTTACCAGTGTATTAGCCATTTAATTTTGACCTTCCAGGTTAAAAATACTATTAGCAGTTTTTTTGGGTTTTTTTTTTTTGGGGGGGGGGGATAATAATGTTAATAATATATTATAGATAAAAATATGATAAATAAAACACTTTCACTATAGTTTCATACACTTTCATACTCCCAATAATACATGTTGATATACACAGTACTAACACTTTTTTATGCATATAATGTACCTGACACTCAGTTCCACTCTCTGGAGCGGATAAATCACTGGTGAATGATTTACCACTGAAAAGTCATTTAATTATTTAACCATTATTTAACCAATTACAGCATATGACACTATTACAAAATAGGTATACATGTAAATGTGCGAAAAACCTGTATATTACACAAATGTTCTTTGGCAGTGTGTATGTATTTCTTGTTTTGTTTTGTTTTTAATTCAGCTAATATGTTTATCACAGTTTCATTGAGATAAAACTTATTGCCTTTGTGCACTTGTGTGTTTGTCTTTGTCTGTCTCTCTTAATTAGGACATTCTTTCCCACAAGGCATCTTACAGCATGATTTCCAAATCTCATTGAAATTAAAACCTGGTTGAAAATGAAGCAATAATAATAATAATAATATAGTAATAATGCTAGTCTTATTTCATGTGTGTAGATGGTTTAGGAATGTCAAATAACTTAAATCTGTTGAAGAATGGTTCCATCTTAAATCCTACACCCAGTACAAAGAAATAAAAGATGTGGAAGACACTCCACATCCCACACCCACTTATACAAATCAGATTAAATCCCAAAGCCAGAGAACCAAATTTATCAAGAACAAAGAGTCCAACCAAACACACAACAAGCACCTCTGAGGTTTCAGATGCTTATTTCTGGGAAAAGACGATTTACACAAATTTACATTTTTTGCAAATGTAAATTTCTGATTTGTAAATTTTCCATTTCTTAAGCTATGAAGTCAAGGTCTGTTATCATTGTTAATATTACCTCTCATTCTCACTCTCACATTAACAGTGTATTTAAAATAGGATGATTATGAGTGCTAGTGATATCAGTGATGATGAATGAAAGCAAAGCTTGTGTATTTTAGGAAAACTTATATTTGCTGGGCATATTAGAAATAACTTCACACCCATCTGTTACATTAAAGTTAAATGCTTGCAATCTAAATGCTCTCTGGATTTTATATTATGCAGTGATCAGATTATTTTCATCCTTTCTCATTTGTACCCTGTTTATGCAAATTTATCTGTTCCTGTCACAATTTGACATTCATGACCAGAACAAGCTGTTGTCATTCTTGTCTCTGGGTACATCTCTCTTGTGTGACTAGACCAACAAACACTATTTACACTCATGATACCACAGACATTTATACACCCTAATTTCCTGTCCTTGACAATTAAAGAAAACGAGAAAAACTGCTTTCTAATTTTTCCTGGTTATCATTTGTCAATTGAATCAATCATATTCATATCATTAGACTGGGCTACAAACGGCTATTAATTTGACGAAACGTACCCTGTGACATTTTCTTGCTGCACTGTGATCTATTTGTTTGAGCATTCAAATGTATTCCAATTTCAAGTAAGACTAAGAATACAATGACAGATACAGTCAGGGCCAAAAGAAAGTACACCCTCAGTCAGTTATAAGGTTTTGCATTTCAGGATGTACCAAAAAAAATATCTAGTTCTTACCAGGTCTAAAAATGTGGTAAAGAGCAACAATACTATGCAAAACGTGCACATGTTTTCATTACTTGTCCAAACATACACCTCTTTCTTTTCTCCAAATGTGGTAATGTGGATTATGGCCAAACATCTCCACAAACTCCAGAGGTTTTGTGGTCTTGGGTGCTTTACAGTTTCTATGAGCAGTATACAAACTGACTTTGGGGTAAATTTGCTCTTGAATGTTTTCCACTTATGAATAATTTTACTCACTACTTCAAATTTGGTGGAAATAATCTTATAACCCATCTCAGATTGACTGCATCTCTCAGATCAGTGCTGACATCTTTCCTGCTTGGCATTGAGCTAACATGCAGCTGAACGCTCCAGACAAGCAAACTGCCAAAACGTCTACTTTTACAGAGGAGCTCACACTTGCTGATGATCAGTTAATCAAATGCATTTGATTAGCAGCACCTGGCTGCTACTTGGAAGCAGCAAGGATTTACTACGTTTTTTAGACACTGCTTCTGTGTGTTGGCATAAGTGTGTATGCACTTATGCATCTATGGTGGATCTTGGATAGTCTCATGTTTTTCCTAGTAGGGAGAGCACAAATATCATTTTCTTTATTCAGCACCTCAATTAAAAATAGCATCTAAAATGTACAAAACATTGTTGATCTATCTAAATATAATCAATTGTAAACTAATTTCAAAGAGCCACATGAACAATTTAGTAACATTATGCCCCTATTAGGTTAAAATAGAGGAAGGTAAAATGAAAAAGCAGACAAAAAGCTGTGCATCAGCTGAAAGGTCCTTCCTGCCAGATGGTCAGCTGTACTCGTTTTTCTTTTACAAGGAAGCTTTTTCTTCTTAGACACAATGAAGCGTTGCCTTGCTGTGAAACACAGCAGAAGTGAATCAGTTAGCATAGATGGGAGTCAGATCTTTTCAAGCTGCTTGGTTTCTCTTATTTTCAGTAATCACATGTAGCTCATCAATTAGGTAGATAAAGTGATCCCCTGTTCCTGTCTCCAGTTTCAGTGATTCATGTCCAGTGGCTTTGGTTGCTATAGAAACCAAACAATGGAAAGATTTTTGACACCAGTCCAGTACGGTAAATGTGCCCGTGTTAATTTGTAGTTGATTTCTCCTTGCTTTATCAATGGTGGTCACACCGAGTGATTAGACAGACACGGCTTTTATTTACTAAGCCTGAATGCAAAAGCAACAAAAATCCTATTCATGTGTGAGCCATGAATGACCTGTTTAACATAACATAGGAGTGAGAGCCCACATAACTAACCTGATTCCATGAGCAAATCAGGTTATCCCAGATTTACACCACCACTGTCCCGGCTGTCAGGGACAGTGGTGGTGTCCCTGCTGGCTACCAAACTCAGAGTGCCCTCCGAGAGCGCCTCTGATCTAACTAACTGCATATCTAGGACAAACCACCCTCTCCTCCCCGTGTAACCTCTTGGAAGGACACCTGATGCCACATGATGGCACCTGTTTGCTGAGAATAGCTTCCACCCACTGCGTGTGTCGAAGAAAGATACACAAGAAGCCCCAGCCAGAAAGCTGTGATGTACATGAACTAATCATGTATACAATGACTGCTAAATACACTGATGGCTCACAGAGAGAATGAGAGAGAGAGACTGTGTCTCAGTACCATCTGCTCTTTGAGGCAGCGTGCTTTTTATTCAGACTGCACTCACTTGTCTGAGACATCTGACAAACTGAAAGCAGAGCACAAATATAATGCACCATTATAATTTTGGTTTTCATGGCAAGCATACCCTAAAGGAATCTGTTTCATAGAAACTGAAAATCAAAGCATGTTTCAATTATTTGGCTATTTGTTTTCAGTTGCGCATAGTTCACAAACCACATATGTTGTGTCTGCACTCATTTTTTTTCAGGCAGTGAGAATTATGATGTTGGTGATTTGGAGAAGACTTTGACAAACAGGATATTTTGAAGGAGTGGTAATAGCTTTCGTGTAATTAAATTTAATGAAAATTTCCAGAATTTTCAACGCCACCAAAACCATCAGTTATTATTTTTTGCCAAAATAGCTCACAGGATTCCATGACAAATATCATGCTATTTGTGATAATCCTTAGATCCAGTCACAAATTTAGATTAGTGTGTTTCACACAGACAGAAATAGTTCCAAATACTGTCCATCTTTTTTTTTGTATTGATCTCTGTTTAGCTTCATTGTTGTGTGTCTACACTGTGTCATATTTGGAGTGAGTCACCTCCCTGGCACAGGAAGCAAAGGAAATCAATTCCACAGCCACAATTTGTGAGGCCAACTGGAAATTTTGACAGTAGATCTGCTGACCATGCTGCTGTTGGCGAAAGTGATGGCGTTAATTTTCCAGGATCTTATTTCTTAGATAAATAAGGTCTTGGTTTTTTTGTTTTTTTTTTTAAATTTCCTACTTTTAGCAGCAAACTAATACAAAAGGGGGTGGAGGGGTTAAGGCTTTTAATAATGCTTTTTCATTGTGTTGTTTTGCCTTGTTCATTTCATATGACATCACAGGCTTGCATATTAAATATCACGTTGGTTAGCTAAGCATAGTCTAGAAAAGAAAAAAATTTAAAAAAAAAATAAGTGGAGAGAACCAAATGTCACAAAATCTACCCACAGCACTCCAAAGCTTAATTAACTGTGACTTGCAGGACTAAGAAAGTCATCTGCCAAGAACCAATCCTGCCATACCACAATTTGTTGTTTCTATAATGAGTAAAATATTTTTCCTGATAGATGTATTCTTTTTTTTCAAAACTTAAATAAACATTAGAAATGCCCTCACCTTCTGCTAACACAACTATATCTCATCCACAGCATGTAAACCTTAAACATTTGTGATTTTAGTGGCAAAAGAGCATTTTGTTCAAGTGCTCGTGTGGACTTCTTTTAACAAAGGCAGGAAGCTGAACATCTTTGACAGGAACGCATGGTGAGGGAACATGTGGGGATGGAAATGTTTTATAATTCCAAAAATCTGCACGATAACACACTAATTTCTTGTGTGTTGTATTATACACCCAACTGCTATGTAAAACTGTGCCTCTTAAGTGGACCGAGGAACCTTTTTTCTTGATGATATCTCATTAGCAGACTGTCAGCTTGATTCGCAGCCCCTCCACACCTCCTCCCAGCTCTCTCTTCTTCCTACACTCCACCAGCAGGCACTGACATTTGTATAATGAATGTGGTTCATTTTCAGATGGCTTCCCAATTAGGTGCGAGACACTGTGGGCTGAGCCAAAAGTTTAGTTTTATTTGTGTAAGTGCAGTGTTCCATTCTAATAGAACTGTCCAGATTACGCTTAATCCCTACAAGAAAACATAAAAACATAAACAATTTGTAAACTGAGGTTATTTCCTAATAGCTCACACTACCTGCAAGAAAAATAACAAACACCTAATAGGGCTGAAATTAACTTAGGAAACAAAAAAAATAATGTCCATCTATTCTAAAGATTAATTTGTTTAGAACTGGGATTATAGAAGCACTTCAATATACTGAATGGCCATCACAAAGGTCTACAGATGTGACATAAACTAAAAAAATAACTTTTGTTGAAATGAAACACAAGTAGAAAAGTGAGAAAGAAAGCTGTTTAGTAATATAAGATAGAAAAGTGTTAGAAGCCTGAAGCAGCAAGTGCTGATGTTTGGGTCTGGAGCTGTAACATAACGACAGTTCAGTAGTTTAGTGGGAAGTTTAGTGAGACCTGCCGGATTGATGCTTGGATTGAAAATTACCATCATGTGAAGAATAGTTATTGATACTAACATCAAAATATCCAGCTATAATACACTGAACTGATTGGTCACCAGTGATGTATGGATCTAACAAATCTGTTACAGAATTCAGGGTTGCAAAACGCAAATTTAGATAATATAATATAATAATTTCAGAGCCGTTTTAAAACCTGGAACATTGTATTAAGTGTGACATGTACAGTGGAGAACAACAATTCAATACAGTGATGACAAAAATGATGAGTCTCGTGATTTTGTGTAACATATGGTGTGGAAAAAAAACATGAGCGTAAATCAAAGATAAATAAATTATGTAATTATATTAGCAGTGTGCTTTTTACTTATGGCCAGGTGTGACATGTATATTTCAGTCTTTTGTCTAAATAGCAAGTTTTTGAAAATCGTACATTTTTAGCGAGTACATATTATTAAAATTAAATTGTTACATTTTATATTACTACAGTTTTGACTGTTATTAATACTGGAGAAGATGTGTTTATTAGCATATATTAATACACAATAGACATATTTGTAATGCATAGACATCATAGACATTCTATCTACAAATTCATACCAAAAAATAACATTGTGTATTTTTTTTTTCATTGACTTACATATTTACTGCAAATTAGAACAAAAAATAAAGAATAAACAAACAAAAAAACAAACAAACATAGGATCTCTTTCGAAAAAGTCTTTTTAGAAACATCTTACTCCTGCTTTTAATTTCTCAGAGAGCGATGACAAGATATAAATAAATATGAATATAAAAATGAAGCCACTTTTATGTTAGCTTTGCTTAGCACCATTAACTGGTAACTGTGATGTTAGTTTTCTCAAGATAACATGTAACTTAGCAAAATGTTGTTTTTACATTTTCATTGTTGTAAGTTTTAAATAACCAAGATATAATTTCTTCGGGGTGCTCTTAGTTAGCATCTTTGGTAAAATGGCCTGTATTTTGTTGCACTTTACTTAGTCCCTATGGACCCCAAAGTGCTTTACACTACATTCAGTCATCTACCCATTCATACACTGGTGATGCCAAGCTACATTGTAGCCACAGCTGCCCTGGGGCGCACTGACAGAGGCGAGGCTGCCGGACACTGGCGCCACCGGGCCCTCTGACCACCACCAGTAGGCAACAGGTGAAGTGTTTTGCCCAAGGACACAACGACCGAGACTGTCGGAGCTGCCAACTCTTGAGCCACGATCGCCCCATCTTTTACCCTCTCCACCCCGATTCAGGTGTATGTGTTAAACTATATGAATTCATTAAGTGTGGCTTCATATTTTTATATTGTGTGTGTTATGTGTGAATGTTTTTTCCAGTCACATAAGTAAACTTGGTTATGCTATTGAGTATTCTGAGAAGGGAGCCTTCCAGTTAGTTATAAACCAAAGAAATGCTGTTCGTGCTTGTGAATGGAGAAAGACTTGTGTTTACCTTTAGAGTCTGGGTAATGTCCTTAAATAGAGGCTGAGGGTGTAGAGATGACATGGATGTAATAAGAAAGTCTCTGCCAAGAAGAAGCCATTGGCATTTACTAAATTTATTGGATGGGCTTCTTTTTGTATCCTTAGAGAGAACAAAAGCAGAAATATAACAGATCACACAGCTTACAGTAGAATGTTGTATAAGTGGTTGTTTATGTTCTAGTGGTTATTAATTATGAAAATATAAATAAAAGTACAAAAAAAAGTGTGTGTGCTCTGCTCACTTTTATGACCTCTCCATTTCAGACTGTGCACAGTCTGAATTAAGTTGGTTGGATGGCCATTAGTTCTGAAATGAAGTAAACTGGTTAAATGTGGTTTTAGATCTAATAATCAGAATGAAATTTAGGTTTAGCTTTAGTGAAATGGGCAGGACATCATGTGGGTTTAAGCTGGATGTCTAACACTGTGTGTGCGTGTCCACATGCAGGTATCTAAAAGTGTATTTGCTTTGTTGTTTTGCTGTATCCACTGGTGATTTAAATTAACAGCAATTTACTCTGACATCAACATATGGCATAGTTCTTCCTAATGCACCGGATAAACAGAATAAACATTGTATTACTTTCTCAACACTGTCCTTGGAGCATAGAGGAAGACTGAAGATAAGATGTTATCTATAAGATGGACAACAGAGCACATTACGTTTCCTATGCCACTGATTTGGTTCATGTGTAAGAGCCTAAAAAGCAACAACAGAAAATATATATTAGTAAATGTTTATGCTCTGATGCATATCAACCAATCTTCTTTGGCTCTCTGGAATCAATCTTTCAATGTTAATTGCTCGAGGATAAACTATTGCATTTAAATACTGTTAGTTATATAGGAAACAACAATAGCAGTAATTGTAAATCAATAACACTCCACATGCTATCTGCCTGGGGAAAAATAGGCTGTGAGCTATGATTTTAGAGCATCCACTCTCCTCTGTAAATTATTCATAAACAAAATATGTCTACAAGCAAACTGTCAAACTGACACCAAATACTGCAGTTGATACAAACCTCTAAAACCTTTGTGCCTTTAACAGTTACACTGTTACTTTGCAGGCACAGAGAATGCTAGATGTTTCAAAAAAGGAAACAAAAAGCTGTCAAGTTGGCAGATGTAGTTATGTAGTTATATACAGATATGATTAGCCCCCGACACATAACTCTGTCAAGAGGGAGACAGCCTTCATCTTTGGTTGTTACAGCTAACAGGAGCTTGTTAATACCATCTCTTCACTTTGATACGGAGTTATCATCCAAGGTCAGAATAAAAGTACTTTGGGGGTTCTATATCAGTGAACAGCACTTGAATATGCATATGTTGATATGCATCTCATATCCTCTGTGTCATGATTACTGTGAGATAGACATTAGAGCCCTCATTGTCATTTTTTGTTAATTAATAGTAGTAAAAACATAAAGGCTGAAACGCTGGAACCATGAAATAATTGTCAGAAAATTCCGATTTCTTGAAACTAGAATTTATGTGTGTTTATTGAACCTTATAACCAATTAAAATAAAGAAGGCAAATATCATTTGCATATATAAACAACAATTTGTATAATTCTTGCAACATTCTGCATTTTTGTGCAATTTATTGCTCACAGCCAGTTTAGCTTAAACAAAAACATTTGCATGGGTTAGGTTTAAATGGTCTCAAAACCTCATGTAATGAATTTGATACACTTAGCATTAGAGGGTTGATTTTGGAGCCTTGCATGAGATTTTCATTCTGTTTTTTTGTTTTTTTTTTCAAAGCATGTCTCCTGATTACACTTAACTCCATTTCTTTCAGTGAGACTCATGTGAGTACAGGATTCCTAAAACAGGATAACAAGCTTTCAGGCTTTAGGTGTGTTTGCCCTGTGTGTTGTCCAGGCCCCTTGGTGAATACATCACATCACTGATGTGACTCAGATGGATACATGAACTGGAAAACCCAGTCAACTTGCACATAATTTGGCCTCTAGAGTGGTCATAAAAAAGGGAGATCCCTTGAGTGAACATGTGGTCAAGCTCATCAAACACAGCACAAATACTTCTGTAAACATTGCAACAAAAGTTACTCTATACCTGGCAGAAAATAAAAATTCATTTAATTTGGTACAATTAAGATGATCTTAGATCTAGATTTAGGACGGACGATAAAGAAGCTTAATGTATGCATAACATTTAGCTTCCTCTACAACAACGTTAATGTCTGGCCTATTGAGAAAAAAAAGCAGCAGATACCAAGGAGAGAATCCAGTCGTTCATTCTATAAATAATCTCAGACCTCAGCAAGTGCACAGGCCTCTTTTCCTTCTCTGTTGTGTCTCAGACGGAGCTGGTTTGTCAGGTAATGAATAAGGCTTGTGTGATCGCTATCCAAGTAACGAGGGGCCGTTAATGCCCAAACTAACCACGGGCTCACTGTTTAGTTGTGTTTTGCCAAGCATCGGGAAGTCTGTCTGCAGGCTAATTTATCTGACTCTGGGATGCAGTTTAAAAAGAGAAAAACAGATACATACCTTATACAGCTACTTCTCGGGTAGACAGATGACCTAAAGATAGGGTTGATGTGTTGTTAGTTTAAAAATTAAACTATCACTATATTAAATTAGAGCAAAGCAATAATTTTTAGAGCAACCATGTGATTTAGGCCACATGTCCCAATATAGAAAGGAGGCCTAGAAAAGCTACACTCAGAGGTTCTGTGAAAGAATGACCCTCCTGAAAATGCAAATTTAAAGCAGATCCTTCTCAAAGCCTGAGCAAACACTTGTCTTAGGTAGTTCATCCCATAAGAAACAAAAATTAAGCAGTGATTGTTTCTGTGAAGATGAAAGATTGCACCCTCTACTTGCGCTAACACAGATTTGAAGTTTTTTTTTGAGCAGCAGCCAAAAGTATAATTCATTAGACAGACCCTCTATAATGAGCCAACATAGACAAAGCACCCAATTTCCACTGTGTCCTCTTTCCCCTGGGAGCTGTGATCATAATGACAGTGCTGTTTGTTGCCTGGTTTCATGCTGAATCATGATCGCACAGCCACAGGCCCTCGTTCTTTCTTTTCTCACCTCTCTCCCATCGCTTTCTGGAACATTGATTATTTTTGCAGCTTGTGTCACTTGCATGAGCAGTGTGATCTGTTTTATCTATTCATTTCATCAGCCTGTTACGAAGACAGCACGAGTTGACAAAGCTACTTTGTTGTTTTATTTTTCAGTGCCTTATGAGGGGACTTAGTTTGAAACCCAGATGCAGAAACAGTGAAGCTTGATGGTAAAAAGCAAGGCAGCCTATTTGCTGTAACCCTGTTAGACCCTAACCCTAAACCTAACCAGTGTGCTATCAGAATATGTAACGGAAAAAATAATAGTTGGTCTCCAAAGAGGCAATTACAGAACAAGAAAGTAATCAATCTAACTGATTGTTGAACATCATAACAAACCAGAGTATACCCCCATGTGTGCCGTTGAAGAATAAACAGATAATCTCTTCTACCCATTTGCTTTATGTTTCCAACATCGATGCGTGTGCTCTCCATTAGGCCTCTACACTGGCATGTATTCCACCCATTTGGCTCCAGCTGATGGAGCACTCAACAATCACTTCAGTGTCGAGTGGGCCTCTCAAGTATATTAGGTTATAATTTTTTCATGTACACTTGCATTTTTATGATAAGAGGCTATTATTGCTATTTGATGGGTTTTTGGTTTTGTAGCTAATGCATTTTAGCTCTTTCTTCCCATTTTTGCTGCCATTTCTGCTGTGTATAGGACAATAAATGCTGTAAGTGCCATCAAAACTGGTTGATAATACTTAATAATGTGTGTGTGTGTGTATATATATATATATATATATATATATATATATATATATATATATATATATATATAAAAACAAAAAAAACACCCAGCACGCCCCTGCGGGCGGTTTATCCTTCAAGCTCGGGTCCTCTACCAGAGGCCTGGGAGCTTGAGGGTCCTGCGCAGTATCTTAGCTGTTCCCAGGACTGCGCTCTTCTGGACAGAGATCTCCGATGTTGTTCCCGGGATCTGCTGGAGCCACTCGCCTAGCTTGGGAGTCACCGCACCTAGTGCTCCGATTACCACGGGGACCACCGTTACCTTCACCCTCCACATCCTCTCGAGCTCTTCTCTGAGCCCTTGGTATTTCTCCAGCTTCTCGTGTTCCTTCTTCCTGATATTGCTGTCATTCGGAACCGCTACATCAATCACTACGGCCGTCTTCTTCTGTTTGTCTACCACCACTATGTCCGGTTGGTTAGCCACCACCATTTTGTCCGTCTGTATCTGGAAGTCCCACAGGATCTTAGCTCGGTCATTCTCCACCACCCTTGGGGGCATCTCCCATTTTGACCTCGGGACTTCCAGGTTATACTCGGCACAGATGTTCCTGTACACTATGCCGGCCACTTGGTTATGGCGTTCCATGTATGCCTTGCCTGCTAGCATCTTGCACCCTGCTGTTATGTGCTGGATTGTCTCTGGGGCATCTTTACACAGCCTGCACCTGGGGTCTTGCCTGGTGTGATAGACCCCAGCCTCTATGGATCTTGTGCTCAGAGCTTGTTCTTGTGCTGCCATGATTAGTGCCTCTGTGCTGTCTTTCAGTCCAGCTTTGTCCAGCCACTGGTAGGATTTCTGGATATCAGCCACCTCCTCTATCTGCCGGTGGTACATACCGTGCAGGGGCCTGTCCTTCCATGATGGTTCCTCGTCTCCCTCCTCTTTCTTGGGTTTCTGCTGCCTGAGGTATTCACTGAGCACTCGGTCAGTTGGGGCCATCTTCCCAATGTATTCTTGGATGTTCGCTGTCTCATCCTGGACTGTGGTGCTGACACTCACCAGTCCCCGGCCCCCTTCCTTCCGCTTAGCGTACAGCCTCAGGGTGCTGGACTTGGGGTGAAACCCTCCATGCATGGTAAGGAGCTTTCTTGTCTTTATGTCAGTGGCTTCTATCTCCTCCTTTGGCCAGCCTATTACCCCAGCAGGGTACCTGATCACGGGCAGGGCGTACGTGTTGATGGCCCGGATCTTGTTCTTACCATTCAGCTGACTCCTCAGGACTTGCCTGACCCTCTGCAGGTACTTGGTGGTTGCAGCTTTTCTAGCGGCCTCTTCATGGTTCCCATTCGCCTGCGGGATCCCCAAGTACTTGTAACTGTCCTCTATGTCTGCAATGTTGCCTTCTGGTAGTTCAATCCCCTCAGTTCTGACTACCTTCCCTCTCTTTGTTACCATCCGACTACACTTCTCCAGTCCGAACGACATTCCAATGTCATTGCTGTATAGCCTGGTAGTGTGGATCAGTGAATCGATGTCTCGTTCACTCTTGGCATACAGCTTGATGTCATCCATGTACAGGAGGTGGCTGACAACTGCTCCGTTCCGTAGTCGGTATCCGTAGCCAGTATATATATATATATTTAATATGATTTAACAACCAGGCCATGTCATCATTAGACTATTGTAGTCAATACATCCATAACTGCTTAAAATAATAGGTAATTCCCACTCTCCCATCTCGCTGTGGTTTGCACTAACCTCCTGCCTGTTATTAATGAGCTATTAATGAGACTCATCAGGAAGAAATGTAATCCAAGCTTGAGAAAACAAGTAAGGGTGTTTGTAGTCTTTTTTCTGAGTTTATTATTATTATCATAATGCACAGTGTAGCATCAACTGTTGCACACAATTAAGCAAAGCACAAAACTGTGACTTCATTCTTTGTTGACAACTCTTATTACAGAGAAAGGGATATAACTGGTAAGGACCTTACAGCCTACTTTTCTAAACAACAGCAACAGTGCTGTAGCAGTTAATTTGATATTTAAATAATTTCTTGCAAAGTGACTATACTCTGGTTCAGTGTTTAGTTCTGTCACAGGTGCTGGAACGTTTTTAGTTCAAGTTCTGATCTTTTGACTAATAAAGCCACATTCAGTTGTTCCTTTATTTACCAGAGGTGTCCACAGTAGGTAGCTCCGCATGGTGGAATGTTTACGCCAAACTCACAGATGCAAACTAAGAGGAATTTGTGCCTCTTCCTTTTGCTTTTTAGACAAAAGTGTAACCCACTTATATATTGGTGGCTCTGATCTTTGTGGTTTATGTCTTGAGCATTTTATTAGTTTCCCCGTTTACCTGTTCAAATTAGCAAAATAAGTATTACATAATTATTGTGCATTGTGCACAAGGGTGTTTTTCGTACATAGATAACTGGTAATCTATCAATCTACCCAAAACATGCCAAGAGGTAGCTTAGAAACAATCAAAAGACAATTAAATGTGCCCGATACATCATAAAAAGACGAATTGTTAAATTACATAATAGGAGTCTAGTACACTGAAAAGCCCAGTAGCCTTTAGTTTACTGCTGTTTTTTCTAGGAACTATGATGAAGAGATAAACAAATGGTACTAATATCAAGCTGCAGTTCAAACTTTAATGAATACTAATTAATTAATTAATTAGTATTCAATTAATTAATTAATTAATTAATAAAATGCTTGTTTTATATTAGTAAGAAAACGTTTATGAAAACATTTAACTGAATAAGTTAAAAATTACGTCAGCGTCTATTCAGTGCTTTCATACCTTTTTGGGGGGGCAAAGAAAAAGCAAGAAGGTATTGGAACCGGAGAAAGAACGTTTTGCGGTGCTGCAAATGCTTGCATTTGATGCAGTACTTGGATTGTTTTGCCACGAGTTTCCGGCATGCAATGCGCGACAGTCACGTGGCCATGATGTTCTGGAAACTGATTGGCTGCCGTTGTGAGTTCAGAGGTTAGCTTATTTGGTAATGTTGTTATGTACCCAGCTGCTGAGATGTGTGTTATCTGTTCATTATTGTAACAGCTGTTGCTCTTTGAGACTTCTGTTACATAAAAATAGTGCACGAATGTGCTATCGCTTGATTATTTGATTCGTTTTGCACTTTTACACATTTGTTTTGATCGGCGATAACTTCGACATGCTAATGCTAGCTGTGTAGCTACGTAGCTTGGTGAGAAGTCTCCTAAATGTCATGTTGTATCGAAACCTGACCTTGTAGTAGCAGTGAGCTGGAAGGCGACTAGAATGGCTTCTGCCAGAGCTATGACATCAACCAGGCTTCTGTGTTTATTCAATGCGACAGCAGCAGGATCCATTAAAACATTAGCCAGGACAGGGTGCAGAGTGTGTCTCACAAGAAATATGAGCAGTTCACCTCCAAGGCTGCAGGGCTGCATGTCAGCATGGATCATTGATCAGTATGGCAGTAATGGTGTTCTGAAGTACACAGAAGAGACCACCGTTCCCACGATTAGTTCTGCCACTGAGGTGATGATTAAGGTCCATGCAGTTAGTCTCAACCCCCTTGATGTAGCTATGAGGGGTAAGTGCTGCTAACTCAAATTAATAATTAACAAAGAAACGAATAACTTACATCAATAAGCCAAGAAAATTCTCAATTTCAGGTGGCTATGGGGCTAAACTGCTGAAGTTAAGAAGAGATCCATTATCTGTGATGGACAATGACACTGAGTTTCCTCTCATTCTTGGTCGTGATTTGTCTGGTGTAGTAGTGGACTGTGGATCTGGGGTTACCCATTTTGCCCTGGGAGATGAGGTAGGTTCTGCATTGCACAATCGTCTTTTAAAAGATGTACTGGAAATTAGTGACAATAATATTATAGCTGCATTCATTGCATTGATGTTAAAGTTAGTGTTTAGTGCTCTTTATTGACATCCTCTTAAGGAATATTAGAAACACATCTAAACACATTCTATTACAACATCAGCAGCAGCTACAAGCTTTCTCAGATTGTTAGTGAAAATTTACCATATTCTCATATTGTACTCTAGTGCCTCTTCTATTCATTTGGAATGCATTAAGTTGTACATGTGCACTTAAAAAGTGACTTCGTAATATCAGATACTTTATTAGTTGCTATTTTGTTGCTTCATTCTACCTTCACTACCTTCATTCTTTGTGGCATAAATTCAAAAAGGTGATGGAAACATTTCTTGAAGATTTTGGTCCATATTGACTTGGACAGTTGTTGCAGATTTGTCAACTGCACATTCATGATGTGAATCTCCCGTTCCACCACGTCCCAAAAGTTCACTATTGGATTGTAGGGCATTTAAGAACACTTGTCCTTTTCAAGAAACCAGTTTGATGTGAGCTTTCTGACATGGTGTTATCCTGCTGGGAGGGATCAGCATGGTCAGCAACAATACTCAGACAGGCTGTGACATTTAAATGATGCTCGGTTGGTACTAAGGGGTCCAAGTGTGCCAAGAAAATATCCCCCACACCATTATACCACCACCACCAGCCTGAACATTTGATACAAGGCATGATGCATACATGCATTTATCTTCTTTTCACCAAATTCTGACCCTACAATCTGAATGCCACAGTAGAAATCTAGACTTGTCTGACCAGGCAACCTTTTTCTAATCTAATGGCAACTGGTGTGGTCTTCCACTGCTGCTGTAGCTGACTTGCATCAAGGTTCATTATATTGCACATTCAGAGATGCTCCTCTGGATTCCTTGGTTGTAACAAGTGGTGATTTGAGTTACTTTTGCCTTCCTATCAGTTTTAACCAGTCTGGCCATTCTTTGACATCAATAGGGACGTTTTGACCAGAGAACTGATGCTCACTGAAAAATGTCTCTTTTTCAGTCAATTCTTTGTATACCCAAGAGATGGTTGAGTGGGGAAAATCCCAATAGATAATTTGTGTCTGAAATGCTTAGACCAGTTCATCTGGCATCAACAACCAGGTCATATCCAAAGTCCATTAAATTATCCTTTCCTCCTCGTTCTGATGGGGAACTTCATCAGGTTGTCTTGACCATGTCTACATGCATAAATGCACTGATATGCTGCTCCCATGGACCATATGTCTGCCTGATTAGCTATATGCTTTAACAAGCAATTGATCTGGTGTACCATGCAAAGTAGCCAATAAGTGTCTATTAGTGATCAACTGACAACCTGAAAAATAACTAGACAGGATGATCTTTTTAATATTTTGTCAGATTCAAATGCCATTTGAAATTGAGTAGATGACTGTAAAAGAAAGTGCACAAAGCAAGCAAAATGCTTTGTTTGTTCTTGTACATTTATAATATATTATTTGCATAATAATATAGTCACGATATTCATAGACATATGGACTGAGGGTCAAAGTCATAAAGACTGGGCACCCTTGATTTTATGTGAAGTGATAAATACCATATTAAAAATGCGAAGGCAAATTTGCTGATGTTACACAATTTTTCTAAAGTTAAATATGGTTATATTGCTTAGCCCACTTACATGCACCTCCATAGTTAAGTCATTCAGAGACATTTTCTTGTTGAAAAGATCAAGTGCTTTCTGCTTGGTCTCCCAGTCAGTGTGACTCATAATAATTTGAGACCCTGCTGTCTCCCACATATCTACATTACTGTCTTCCTGCAGAGAGAAATGCAATTATGCAAATCTGGCTTAAAGTGAATGTAATTAAATCACTGAACAATACAGCAGTAAAATTTTCCACATGCACTATTCTAGTAATTGTATTTCACCAGTATAAAAATATCTTTGGAAACGTCTAATGATGAGAAAGGACAGGAGCAGTTGTGTGAGACCCTAATAGCTGATTAACCAGATTCAGAGAGTGAGAGTAGGTGGTTAATTTAAGTTGTGTTCTGCATGTTAAATGTCATATTTGTCTTCAGGTGTGGGCTGCTGTTCCCCCTTGGAAACAAGGCAGCCTGGCTGAATATGTGACTCTAACAGAGTACGAGGTGAGCAGAGTCTGTGCAGCAGTTGGATGGCGGTGCATTTTCAGAATTAACTGTGAATAATTTAACTAGTGTCTACACAAAGACTGAGATTAAAGTAATTTTATTGTCAGTTTGTTTTTAAACTAATGGAAAAAGTTCATTGAGAACCCTTATTTAAACTGTAAAATACATTAAACAAAAGTTCGGAAGAAGCGAACCCTGTTTAGTAATCCTTCACTGTAAAATGTAATTAGGATTAAGTTTGTTTGTTAGCTGTAGCTGCGGTGGCACCAATTAAAGGGACATACAAATTGCCCTGTGTTTTCTTGCTGCATTGAACTTCATTTATTCTCCGACTCTGGCTGTCTGCCCTCACAGTAGCTGTGCTGATTAGACACAGCCTCAAAGTTTATAAATGTAAAATATTGTTTACAAGTGAATGCAATTCTAACATTGTTAACACTCTCTGTGTGGCTGATTTTTGCAGGTTTCCCATAAGCCAAAAGTACTGAGCCACATAGAGGCGGCATCCATTCCTTATGTAGCCAACACTTCTCTGTCTGCACTTGTCAATGGAGGTGGTCTTTGCAGAGACAGTTCTTCAAATAAAAGGCAAGAATCAGCCTGATCCAAAATAATTTTATGTTGAGCTCATTTCACCCTGTTGCCATGTATACTTATTAAAAAAAAAACATTAAAAAAGTGTTAAGCCCCTGAATGCTATAAAAGATTTAATAATGTCTTTCGTTTGTGACTTGGAGAATTGAATATGCTCTTTCCTTGTTGAGAAATCAGTCCAGTCATGTCGACTCAGAATGTAACGAAACCCGTTTCAACACTTTCATTTCATTTTAATTGGCAACAAGAGTTTTAAAATAACGCATTTAACCTGCAAACGTCAAAACATTTAACCTAACCCGAATTTTAATAGAACTTCCTCTTTTCCGCTAACGTAATAGCTTCCAATCCTGCAAATCCCTTTGTACCCCCTGAGGCTTCCACTTCTTTTCGTAGCTTTGCATAAATGAGTCACACAGTAATTGAATGACCCTCTTGTTGCTGGGGTTTCTCCTCCTAGAGTTTTAATCACTGGAGGATCAGGAGGTGTTGGAACATTTGCTATTCAGGTAAGACAGAGTGTCTTCGTTTGGCTATGCCTGTATCTATATTTATGCCTTTTAAACCCTGACAAAGTAAGATCTCTTGCTGTGTGCATACTCCCTGTTTTTTATCCTTTATGTTTCACCAGCTGTTGAAGGCTTGGGGCGCCCACGTAACGGTCACCTGCTCTCAGAACGCTGTGGGTCTTGTTAGAGGGCTGGGAGCTGATGAAGTGCTGGACTACACAGCAGGAGATGTGGTTGAACAACTAGAAATGATGGAGAAGTAAGAGCTGCAGTGTATACATTGAAACTTGTGTGGTTAGATTGTACTGTGTTTAAAGAAACGCTGGAGCAAAATGTTGCTCACTGGTCCCAATGCTGGTGTCTACTGAAGTATCATTAGAGTCTGTGCCAATCCAGTGAACGTGTTAATTAAAAAGGACTCATCTAGATTTGCTAAATTTGGTGTGTTTCGCCCTTTAAACACCCAAATGTGGTAAACATATTCCTATCAGCTTGGCACACCTGTTCGCTGACTCACTTTCTAGTTTCCATGGAAACCACGGTTTAAGGTCTGAGTGGATGATGGTTCATTTATTTTCCTGCCCCTAAAACAAAATTGATAGTGCTTGGTTTGGTTTCTTAGAATTCCAGCAAGGGGCTAAACCAGCACAGTGCATAGTGTACTGACATAGGATAATTTGTTTTGAAAAAGTAAATTTTGTTTTGTTTTTTTACCACATTTCCAGCAAGATGTTTACAAGATTGTCTGCCTCTTTTTTCCACCTCAAGGTTTGACGTTGTTTTTGACGGCGTGGGTGGGGACACAGAGGAGTGGGCGATGGGCCTGCTAAAGCCCTGGTCTGGTGCAAAATACGTCACACTGGTAACACCTTTACTTCTCAACACCGACTCTATGGGCCTATTGGATGGTACATTGAATGCTGGTTTCTCTCTGCAGAGCAAGGCCATTCAGGTAAACACCAGTAAAACTGACTTTTGATTCAAACAAAAGTGGATGTACACAAAAAAAAAGCTTCCACTGAGGTTGTTTATTTTTGTAACACGGACTGAGGTTTGTTTTTCTCACTAAGGCATTATTCTGGGTGTGGCCTGCCAGTGCTTCCAAATTGAAATGTCATACTTGATCCTCAGTGGCATGGAAAGAAGACATGGATATTTCTTTTCCATTCAGTTGATTATATGGATTGGAGCTGAGGTGACACAGGGAGGGGGGAAAAGTCAAGTGATGACTTGACTGAGCGTCACAGTAAATTTTTGCACTGCCTGTATTTTTTCTTCTGTTTGTATGTGCTGTGTGCAGGTGAAGATGGAATAGCATTAACACTTTGAGTCCCTGCATGCGTGTTAGGTTTGTGGTGTTGCGTTTCCCTAATAGCTGGTGTTCATGTCATGAAGATCATGACCGAACAGACGAGGACAGGGTGGACAGGGTGCTCTAGGGACTGAGTGAACTTGTCCTGGGCAGGGTAGGCACTGGTGACAGCACAGCTGGCAGCGTTAGAATGGATGAGACAGTGTGTGTGTGCGTGCGTGCATGTGTTTGCTGCTGAACCAGCAGTATTTGGTGTTTGTTCAGATTGTGGCCAACCATTTCCCCCCCCTCCCGGCAAATACCACTGTTTGTGTGTTTCTTGCCAAGCCTCCGAGGCCTTTTGTCCATGGGAGCAGCCAGCTGGTCACTTTGGCGAGGCTCCGCTGCATCAGTCACACCCTCGGTGCCCAACGCTGGACAGCCTGCCATTTTTATCTGTGCAACTGAGCCCTCTAGTGTCAAACTAGAGCTGCACTGAACAATCATGAACTGTCTGGTTTTTAACAAGCAAATCAGGGTGGTTTTACCAGAGCAGTTTTACATAATAACACAATATTATCAAGTATAAAGCAAGGTTATGTTTGGTTTTGTTGTTTTAAATGAATTATTACACCACTAATTTTATTTAGACATTTGGAGCACCTTTTACAGACCTTTTTTCATAGCTGGCAGTCCTGGTCTTTTTCACATATAGCAGGAAAAATCTTAGTGAAACAAACCATTAGTGGTTTCTCTGTTTAATTTAGATGCCCTAATAAACTAGTATGCCATCAACCAAAGTATTTGTGCTCAGAATCCTGCATCACTCAAAGAAACGTAGCTCAGATTCATGCGATATGTGATGGTCAGAGGTCCAGTTTGTGTCCGTGTGTGTAAAACTAAATACTAGCTTTCAAGTTATGTATTATTTTTTAAGAACAACAATTTAATAAATGATAATTGTATTACTAGATGTGAACAATAACACTGCTAATATAATCCAATATTCCTGTTTCTGCTCATCTCATCATCAGTTATTCATGACAGTGCGTCTGAAAATTCACAAAACCAAATCATTAATCTAAACATAAATGTTTAAATTAGGTGCTTTAACATTTTTAGTAACCTTCAGTAGTTTATTGAAAACTTATCAGGAAATTAGTGCTAATTAGTCCTTTCATACAAAATGCGGTTTCTTCCTCCTAAATCCTTATGGTGCTAATTACTGTAAGTCAGGGTAACTGCCATGTGTGTTTTAGTCAGCTTAGTTGTCTTTTTTGGTGTTCTGATCCAGGTCTTAATTTTTTAAAGTACATTTTTCTACATTTTCCTTCTCTTTTTTCCTAACCGATAACTCTGTGTGGTTACTCATGTGTATGAGATGCAGACAAGCCTGACTTCTAATTACTGCCTCCCGTTTGCTTTCTTCTTAGAATTTATTATCAAGCGGAGTCTTCTATAGGTGGGGATTTTATGCACCAGATGGACCTGCCCTGGATGAAGTCAGCAAGCTGGTAGATGCAGGGAAGGTACTATATGGCTTTATTATTCATATCATGCACACCTGCCTTTTAGGACCATTTGTACTGACAGAATTAGGGTGATGTCTAATTTGCAAATCCGTCACAGGCAGAGAGTTGAATTTATGCAGAGATGGAGATCATGCAACTCACTGAATACGGAACATACCATGGATTCCCTATGAGTTTGTATCCGAGGCTCCCATGTGGCTTTGTGAGGGAGTCAGAATCACATTCCTGCTATTCTGGTTGGCTGGTTGGTTGGTGTTGTGCACGGTTGGCTGCTGGGCGATTGAGTCAGGCGCCATCAGACGGTGAATGGATTTTTAAACAGTGCTGAGCAGCCATTCGCAAAAGCGTGTGGGACCTCTGTCCTTTTGTGCTGGGGCTTACAGCAAGCAGCAAACTCAGGCCAGTGGCGGGAATCTATGACCTCCGGTGCCCCACCACCCCTCCTCACAAAACATACACGCACGATCTCTCTGCTCTCTCTGTCCTATTTGCAGTCAGAAGTGTGGATGGTTTCCAGTGACGCGACTGCCCTCCCCATTCATTGTTAAAGACAAAAGATGGTGACCACAATAACAAGCCTGGCTGCTTGTGTTCTGGGACTAGCACAGGATTGTCCAGCCTCATCACATTCTAAACCCCTCCCTCACGTTTTCACTCTTGCAACTATGAAAGCAGCGATGTTGTAGCATTAGGAGTTTGTGGTTATTTGCTAGACTAAACTTTTTTGATAATGGGTTTGATTATGGGATCACTGTAATTTGCAGTGCTTTGTGACTTGCAAAAAAGCCTCTTCACTAAGATGTGAAAGTGGAAATGGTTCCAGTGCTGTTAAGTTTGGACAGTTACTCATTTTGTCTGGTTTGCTGCTCTTAATGCATGGTGCTTACCTCACGAGTCGGATTTGCACAAGCTGCCACATTCATGACAGACTGTCAATACTTATTCTGATGGGGTTTTTTTTTTTAAGCGCCATTAAAACAAAAGCCAAAACTAATTTTCATAATCAATTGAACTCCTGCCTAAATGTGTAAATCTGATCTTTTAATTATTTCCCATTTCTGCTGCTCTGTCACAGATCCTGCCTGTTGTGGAGGCCCAGTTCTCATTTACTCAGGTGCCTCAGGCTTTTCAGAAGCTCGAGAAGGGCCATGCCAGAGGGAAGACGGTAGTCAGGGTGGCTGAAGAGGACGATAGACAGACTGAAGAGCTGGTGCAGGACAGCAGCACGGAGACTGTAGAGTCAGTGCAAGAAACAGCCAAGCAAAGCTAAGTAGAGGAAAGCAGGTGCCTAGAGAGTTTCTGTTATGATCCTTCTCACCTCCCCTTCACCATCAGCAGAGTGAGAGGTAGTCTGTTTTGTAGCAGACTGCAGTCGTGACCTGCGCTTGTAATTAGAAGATACCAGAAGTTGTATCTCTTGTTAACGAGCCTTCTGCGATGTACTCAAAGTTTTCAAAGTTCTCAAGTCGTGCTGTGTTCATCATGTTGAAATTACTAATGTTACCAGCTAAATGCTCCTCATGTCAACCATGCAGCTGGTTATGGTTACCAGACTTTTGGTAATTAGCTGGCTGGTACAACATTGTATAAAAAAGCTTTTCTGTTACAAATGTGGAAGAAACTATTTGTTTTTTCTTTTTTTGGTTTAGTTACCCATCACTACCTTGTATGTGAAATTATGTGGACATCCTGTAAAGCTACATAATCTGAAAGGAATATATCAGTGTAACTTTCGGGGAACAACAAACATCTGAAATGTTTTGTTTTTTGCATGTCCATTCCACTCAACTGTGCACTGTTTGAGAAGTTCATTGACAAAAATAGTTTTATTATATTGAAAAGAAAAAAGTTCTATGTTGAATAGTTTTGATTAAACAAAAATAAAATACATGATATTTGTTTCCTTGTGTTGCATGCAGCTGGAAAAAAGCAATATGTACTAAATAACAGCACATTTCATTAAAAAAAATCCCAAAAAAAGTTTTAACACTGTTTTAAGTTAATAAAAATAAGGCAAAAACAGATTTGTTCAATGGAGATACAGCTCAAAAAGTTTGGGGTCACCTAGAAAATGTCTTGTTTTTGAATGTACAGCAATATTAATTTGTTTTGTTCTGGTAAAACATTTACTTGATCAGATACCTTGTAAATAACAATGGAACGTGGAATCATAAATCAAACAAAGGATTTTTTATGGAATATCTGCATATGTGTAGGCTAATGTACAGTCAGGCTAAAAGGCCAGTTTTTGTCTCAAGATAGCCAAAAATCACCGTACACTAAACAAGTCAAACTTTCCTTTTCTTTCAGCAGAAAGGAATCCTTAATTGCATCTTAAAACATTTGCAATCATTTAAATATTTTTTTCTTTCAAAAGCAGGACTTTTCAAATTGACCCCAAACTGACAAACGATGTAAGAATAACATGTTAAATATTTCAATTCCTGAATGAACTGTTTGTACGTTTGTTACGTAGCAATACATTCCACCAAAATCCTTAATTTCTCTCCAAGTTGACCTCTTCATCTGCCTTCTCATGGTTCCCCTGCAGCAAAATGTTGAGAACCTCCAGCGGCGTACCTCGTTTGTGAGCACTGTGTGTCACTGCATTAGTGTGTCAGGGATCCAGTTCAGCAGACTTTGTTTTCATATAATCTCCACATCCCACCTTTGTTGTAGTTTACTTGCATCAGGTGTGTTCAGAATCACTTGGTTTTTGTCATAAAGATGACCACCTGAAAGAAACAGATGTTTTTATTAAGTGGATTTTGTATACATATTTTAGCATCATTCTGGTGCCTGGAAAGAGATTGTGTTGCATAATATTGTTTATTTAAGATGGATTAAAAGTAGAATTAAAAATGTTTTGCATATATTTAATTTTTTTTTTTTTTTTTTTTCTCTTTTTTTTCTTTTTTTTTTTTCTCTCTACAAAGTCTGAAATTTGTGGCTCCACGAGTGCCTCCAATTAAGTCCTCTGTTAACTTGTTACAAACAACGATTCTATGTTGTTAGGTAGATCTATATTCAGTCACAGTTTAAAGGAAATTTTATATTGTAGACGTAATATCACCATATGCTCTATTAATTCACCAAAAGCTTGCATAAATTATATAGAGTGGTATAAACTGTTGCTCACATTGTGTCCAATGTCAGCTGGAAGTGCCACCTTTGCAGCTGCAAATGTATGCTTGGTAATTAGATTGTTAACTTTGTTTTTACTGTGTGTCATATTGAGCAAAACCTCGAAATGTAGCCTGATAAGAAGTGAACTCTAGTTCTGAATTATTTCATTTAGTCCATCCAACGATTTACAGTCAACTGTGTTTTTGCCTTCGACGACAGTATTTTGTTCTGAAATCCAGCAGGACTTTTGTTTCTGCTGCTTTTCTCCTGATCGAATGTACAACTCGTGCGATGTAACCATTGTTTCCACTCCAAACTAGCCTATAGAGAGTTTAGCGTGAAAACTGTCTCCACGATCGATTTGCATTTTCACGTATTTGAACTAGCACGTATTTATATAGATGGCTTTCTGACTGAGAGCACAATTGTTGTTTTCTAAGCTTCCTGCTTCCTTTATGTTAAAAAAATGTCTGTTTACAGGAGCACGAATTAGACTAAGATGTAAAACATTTCATGGAGCTTTGTTGCAGACTGAGATGGGCTGATTGCCTCAGTCTCTCCAGTTTGAAATATTGATTTGTTTTTATGTTGTTGTTCAAAAGTAAATTAAACAACTTTCAAATCAAATCAGTGTGTGGCTTTTGCAAAGAAAAGATAAAAGGACAAATATTCAGACTTTCTCTGTGAAACTAAACCAGCGCTCTGTTCCAACCACACCGCCATTGTGTGTGTGTAACATATATTTAATTTCACATACAATAATGATAACTCCTACAATAGTGTTCAGTACGCCTATTGCAGGGAAAAATTCAGTCCACAAGGGGTCACTAATTGACAATGATGCAAACAAAGTGACTAGACATAAATCCCCAGTTTTATACTGGGAATATCTAACCACAGGTTTCAAGATCCTTTTTATTGCCTTATGCACAGAAGTTGCATCTTTACTATCTCTTAAATGTGTATGGGAACATAGAATACTCAGTTTAAGAGCTTTAAGTGCTCAAATTAAGTAGGAAGGCACAATGTAAGTTCATTTGCCATTTAATAATAATTGTAGCATTTGCTCCGTAGTCCATATACAGGCAGCTTGTTGGATTTGACAACTTTCATAAGACTAGCCATGAAACCTGAATATTTAATGCATAGAAATCAAACTGAAACTTAAGTATTATGTAACTTTGACATTTGAATTCTCTGTGGGAAGCTTGTCACAGATGGTGCTTGTAGTACAAACAAGTCTTTATATACAAATCATCTATCGGAACAATTTTACTGTTGGTGTTGTAACACTGGTGAGGCTTACCTTTGACTTCCAGGACTAGATCAGGGTTGAGAACATAGCGAATGAAGCCCTCAGGAGTGATGCTCCAGAGGTGGATTTGGTCATCTGGGTCTGGAGTGAGACCCACACGGCTTCCTGCAATTGTCACACTACCACTGGGACTTAGGCAGCACTCCTCCAAGAGCTGGAAACAGAGAGAGGAGTCAGTTAGAGATATTCAAATTACCAGCTGCTAACAGGTAGAATGGTGAAAGATTCATAGATCATATAATATATGATCAGATATAGTGCAGAAAACACCTCTGTTTGACCTGTGGTCACTTTTCTTTAACTCTTTAACATTGTTTTGATTCTCATCTGAGATTTGACCTTAGGATCTAAGATCTTGATCTTGGTCTAAGGGCTGCTATTCATCAAGCTTTCCCTGACCTTTCTTTATCGTTTCGTTGCGTAATGAAGGTACTGTTACCTTGCAGTGTAGGCGTCCATTCTGGTAGAACCAAATCTGCTCCAAACCATCCGCTTCTTCTGTTTCTTGTATCCGTAGCAGTTTGACATCATCTAAATCCCCGGTCACTGACATCATTAGCCCCGTCTGTCTGTTCCTTAAACGGAAGTGCACTTGCTTCTGCTCGGAAAACACATACAAATAGTTGGCGCTTCTTCTCAAAACAGGATTCACAGCAAGGGAATTTCAAATCAACTCGACCATGCTCTTAACTATCACAACTAACAGTCAATCAATCAATGCACATGTGTGGTATCTAAAAGTGCAGCTATGAGCATTACCACCATTGTGGTGCAGTAATCTAATACTTTGCATAGCTTCATTGTATACCTGTAAAAGAGGGCGGAGCGATCCAATTTTCTGCCAGTTGCTGTGTTTCCGCCAGTCGAGCACCTCTCCAGGCTTTAGCAAAATCTGAGCACCCCGATAGTTGATTCCCTCGTATAGCACCCACCTGATTTTTTTAAGACGAGACAAAAACATAATCAAGTCTCAGATATTCAACAGCAGAAATGAAAACAACACTTCCTTATCAGCTTTTATCGCTGTCTGGGGACTGACAGTCAGTCACCATGAGTGAAAATTTGGCTTGAAAATGCCAGTCCTTGTTTTAATATATTTCAATATCCTCCTTCCTCGTGTGATAGGATATTACAGGATGCTCAAGAGAGCACAGAGACAGGCAGACATAAACAAACATGATTTTTCTATACCTGTTTTCTTTTTCTTTTCTTTTAATAGCACAAACTAGAAACCAAGCCTTCGATGCTGGTAGGTCATTGTTTTATCTTAAGAAATAGCTGAATTCTGAATCCTGGCTTCCATTCAATGCCTAGCAAAAGATAATAACCCTGCTGAGTTTTATAACAGTCCAATTTTGCTTTGAGGTTAGATGTTGCTTTTCACTCGTTGCTTTATGGCTCATCTCTTCTGCAGCAAGAATGTGCCAGTCCAGAGGCAGCTCTGCCTTACTGCGAGCCCTTTATTTCCTCAGTGTTGGCTCACACCTACAGTCTAAATCTTGCACATCAGCAGCAGGTTTCCACCATCGATCCATCTGTCAGTACTGCCATTCTGCAATATTAGATGTGCTGACCCTGCACTGCATTCAATATTTCTGAATCTGCAAAATGCCATGTTATAGTCTATATGGTACGCCCAAACGAATTCTTTAACTACAGAGGAATCTTTAAAAAATCATCTTAGTTATACCAACAGACATCAAATAAGTACAGGTTGCACAAATAACTATGGAAATGGCACCAGAAAGTTCTGGAAATGTTTTGACATGTTGACTAAAGAGATAATAGCAACTGAATTTGAAATGAAACCAAAAGGGATTAAGAGGTGGCACTGCTGAGTAACAACAGGCCACTGTTGTGTGAGTGAAAAGTAAAGAATTTTATTTAGTGTCACGTGTCGCTTAGCGTTAAAGAAACATTTGGGAGTAGAGCAGAATGAACCTGTTAAACACAAACCACAGGGTATCCTTAGTAACGGCTGGATAACCAAACAGGTCTGAAAAGCACTCACACGCCTCCTTCCACCAGCACAGACTGGACTCTGCCACATCCTCCGGCCAGCTGGAGGTTGACTGATCCGTCCTTTAGGACCACCCTCTTCCCACGCAGACCACATCGCTCAAAAAGAGTGATGGATGGAAGTGAGAATTCCTGCCAAGAGTGAGAGAAAGGACAAGTGCATTAACAAGCGCTGAAAGCTCCAGGTCATACAGGTTGACATTAAGGTTATTTTGAAGTTACCCTGGAAACAGGCCACACTCACACCTTTGTGCTCCCTGGCATTTTCACTCCCTGTTTACTGTAAAAGACAGACTGCCTTCTAAATGGACACTAATGTCATGGGTCAACGCATTTAATACTGGATGGTGATGACGTAGATGATAAGGAAAGAAATAAGCAGAAATGTGTGAATTTTTACCTTCTGATACAAAATCACCATTATTGACAGTTATATTTTTTTTTATTTTAACACTTAACAGTTTTGGGATGATTCATCCATTGTTTTTTGACAAGATGTCAAAAAAGTATTAGTTTTATAAATTTGGAAAAAATCAAAGAATTGAACAGCATTTGGGATAAAAAAAACAAACAAACCATATGCCACATGACAGACATGTGTACTTCCCACATCTGCTCAGGTCCGAGTCATTTATCATTAAAGGGTGAAGCCAAAACTCCAAAAGGATGTCCAAGTGGTGTCCAACTTTAGTGCAACTGTGCAGATTACAGGCACTATTCATGCACCCTTCAGACAGACTCTCAACTAGCTTGAAAAACTACAATAGCAATGGATATTTGTCTGTGATGCCTTCAGCTGTCAATTACAAATTAGTTTTTGTAGCTTTGCAAGACCTAAATACTGATGAGAGCTAATTTAATGCTTAATCTCCTCCTTAAAGAGTGTTTCAGTTCAAAAATATATTTAATTCTAGAAAACTTAATGTCTACTCCCAGGGTTTAATGACCAAAAATAACATGTTTCAGTTTTAGGCTGGCAATCTGTAAAAGGGGAGTGAGTGTTAATTTGTTAGAAGAATTAAATTATAGACTTACAAAGCCAATAGTCTGTAGTGACAGGATGGAGGAGCTTGTACTGACACAGCCCATTGATCTCAGATCTGGGTAGTTTCCCACTTCTAACACATACATCCTGCAAGTGAAGTCTTGGCCCTCAAAAGCCATCCAGCTGCAAGAATACATAAATGCAATTACACAAATATACTGACACACACACAAGAAGAACAAAAGCACAAAAAATGTGCCCGTGTTCTGCACTGAATACGATAGATGATCATTGTGTAAACCTACCTGCACTAAAAAGGTTTTCAATTTTAATACTATTCAAGCTTGAAGGTGAACAAGAGCTTTTTACTGAGCTACTGAATTCTTACTTATTAATGGGCCAAAGCAAAATAGTATATTAATATTAATGATGCATTTTATAATATGTAATGCAGGCAGTGTATCACTAGCTACTGCCATATGGCATTTTTTTCTGTTTAGAAAGTGTAACAGTGACAGCCTGAAGCAGACTCTAAATCACAGAAATTGCTTTTTAATGTGACCAATATGCAGTTACAATTGTAGCAGATCACCTTGGCACATCTATCTCTAAAATCTGCTATTGAAAGGCTGTTGCAAAGTGTTTTTAGTGCCAGAGATTCACCTTACAGCCCCGCAGTGTGACAGTTTCTTCACAATGTACAGTATTACTCACCTGCCAGCTAGAACCTTGCAGGAGGCCACAGAGAAACCATCCTGCAGGGAGGTCACATTGTCCTCCAGAGTGAGGACAGAGCCCTTAAAACCTGGATCAGAGAAAAGCTGCACCTGAGGCACACACAGCAAGAAAACAAGACTGAGTCATCCACTCTGAGCTCCTCACCTCCTCGTCACATAATAATTGCAATAACGCTTCAAGATTAGATGTGCTTTCTTTCTTCCTTTTTAAATGCCTACCTTAAATTTGGATGTGTTCTCAAAATCATCCTGAAATGAAAATGAAAAAAAAAAAAAAGATTATTGAGACTGATTCACACTGAACCACAAAAGAGAGTGGCGCTGATAGGAAAGGAGAGATGCAACATTGTGGGTGGTATTGCTTTAACTTGTGTGTGTGTGTGTGTGTGATATGCCCTCCCTCCACTCCGTTTTCCTGGTTTTACCTTTCCTCATGTCTCATTGTCTGTGTTTTTTGTTTTTCTTTAATCTCTGTGTAGTCTGTGTGTGTGTCTGCCTGGGCATTGCACTCCATTCCTGCCCCTTTAATCAACTCACCTCATCCACTAATCAAGCTCCTGTAGCATTCTGTGGCTCGCTTTGGATCGTTCATTCCCTTATGTGAGTCCAACACTACTCCCACTTCTGATTTAGTTTGTTACTCATGTTATGTGACCCTTTGAAGCAACTCTTTGTTTCCGTGTGCATCCTCATCAGCCAGCCTGGCTCTTGCTCACATTGCCTCCAGCAGCCTGGCTTGCTTGTCCTGCTCTCATAACAGGCAGCACGCAGCAGCCAACAAATCCATCTAACAGAGAAACTCGACCGATTCTTTGCACAGTTTGACAAATAATAATCAAATCAAACTCCAGCCGGTCACAAACCGATAGCAGACTGAAAGGCATTCACAAGGTGCAGCAGACACTCTTCAACTCTTCTGCATTAAAAAAAAAAGCTGGGTCCAATGATGTGCAGGGCTGTCCTGTCAGAGGTATTGACACACATTTTGAACCTCCCTTAAAACCACCATCGGGCCTATTCCCAGAAAAATTTACTGTAACTCGTTTGTACAACCACTAGTCAGTTGATCTAACCTCTGTCATCTCAAAAGCCTTTGAAGGATTGATACTCACATCAAAGACTCCATCCTTTTTACATTTAAACTCCACAGAAATTGTTTACACAAATATCTGAGACAGACCATCTTAACTTTAAAGCCAAATAATTAATTTTTAATGACTCGCCTACTCTAATTGGGACCGATCATTACAGCATTTTACCGAGTCTTGTCTTGTATATGCCTCTTTGTCATCATCCAGTTTGTAACCAAAGCAACTTCACGATGAGTCACTTTTGTGATCTAAGATATTTTTGCTTTCAATCTAATGACAAGAATTTTCCTCTCTCATGCTGGATAAGTAATTTTATTCACATTTCTGCTCTGCTTCATGCTCCCAGAGCTAATCCACTGTAAAGCCTGGTATCTGTCGCGTGTTATCCCTGACATTCATTTTCCTATTTTAAGGATTCCACCTTAAATTTTGATTGTAAAAGTTGCTGGTTACAAGCAGCGAAACCACATGGTGAGTCACACTAGTACCTCAAGAGGAAGTGAAAATTCACCAGCAGTTGTGCAACTATTCATCGTGCAAAGCTGATGGAGCTAATTGTGCAGGTCAAGCAAACACACTGGCTGCTGCATTGATTAAATGTAAAATATCACAGTCGCCAGACCATCTGTCTAATAACCAGACAATGTTTCCACCCTGTGAGTCACCACTCTTACCAGCATGACAGGCATTGTTGAGCCAACTCTGTGCTGCAGTGCCCCCCAGTCCTCTGGGCTTCCATACAGGCCTTTTTCCAGGACATAAGGCTCGCCACAAAAGCCTGGCTCTTCAAACACAACCCAGCTGAGAACAAAAACAAAAGAGGAGCACCCTTTACTTTTGACATGACATTCTTTTTTCATTTTCATTTCATTTTAATTGGTAAAGAAACAGAGTGTTTGATGGGCCATGGCTGAAACCCACAAGAATTCAGGCACAGTTGTGCTCGTTCAGCAACAACTTGCGGTCAAAATCCAATACCGTCCTGCATGATAGCATCTCAGCAGCTACTCTGTTGAAAAATGTGGCATGTCACGAGTGGCTGTGGGAGTGGGTGTTGCATTTGCAGAACTGTGTGTGTCCTAACGTGCAAGACTGAAAAACTGACAGTTGTCTCCCAGCAAAACAAACGGAACGCAAATGAGCCAATCAAACAGCAGAAGAACATGGGCGAGGCCGCGCAGTCTAATAACAGACTAGCAGCGCAGCAAGAATAACCTTTCAATGTCATGAGAGTCTTTTCTCATAAAGAAGGACGTTATGTTCCACTCCACATTATTAACCATTTTCTTCCTCTCCCTTGGGTAGAAGCAATCAGGAAAGCATGCCCTGCGCTTCATTATTCTCGTTTGCTTCCTGTTTGTTTACTTCTGCATTTTTTTTCTAGCTGATCATACCATAAAGAGAGGTTGAAAGGCAAGCAGTGATGGAACACTGCCACTGCTCATTCCTACAGCATGTGGTTAAAAAAAAAAAAAGATGGTGATAAAAAATACCTCAAGGGAATAAAGAATTTCCAAATATAAACAGAATTCCTTGTTAACTAAGTTTAAAGATCTGAGTCTGCCTCCTCCACACTCTCCAAGAAGTCACAGAGTTGTTTCCCACTGCAAAAAGTCTGAGACAGTCCTAAGGTCAGGAACATATGCACGGCAGACTAACCATTAGTGAACGAGGTAATCTGTCTCGACCTGTCAGCAAAGGTGTGGCAGTCATGCAGCCACGCTCCTGAGAAGCAACGAAGGGTAATAAACCACACAAGACTTCACAGGAACTGTAGCCTCAACTAATCATCAAGCTGGCGGGAAGAAAAGCATCTAAAAACATGTAGAGTAGTCTAAGTCGTTCTCCATCAAGGTAGGTAATCAAGCAATATTTGTTAGAACCATACCCAAGCATTTCACCACAAGTCTTGCAGATTGAAGATGACTTGCAAAGGAAAGTGTTTAACCCATTTCTAACAGCCGAAAATACGTTTTTTCTAAAATACCCCAAGCTTTTATTTACCCATAACGATCACAAAACAATAAACCATAATAAGCATGCTACTTACACACCACCGCCGACATCAATAGACTGCGTCTTCATGCCATAGCCCGTCTCATCCATGTTAATAACAGGCACTGAGAGGTCAATGTTCATCCCCAGCTCGCCAAAATCTCTGTCGCTGAACATCTTGAGGTGTGGAGACATGAAATCCTGTGACAAGAATAAAATCATTTTAGGAAAAGCTGCAGACAAACACAAAATCTTGGGTTGAAGATCAAAACAATAAATATGTATGTTAGGAATAAAGTCAATTTACTCTAGGGAGTTATTTTTAAACTGTTATACATTTTTCCAGTCACACCAATTGCAAAGAATATGATTACACAACAGCTTATAGGTTTCTGATGTACTTGCACACCCTGTCCAAAAAATGAAGACAGTATCAGCTTAGGCACGACACGAAATGTAGCTCAGCTGCAATCCTGGCATATCAGCATACCATCTTACATCAGCTGACGTCTCAGGTGATATCCTGATATACATCCAAATAGTAAATCTCATATAGGGTTCTCTATTTAACGTGCATGCACAATTGCACAGCTGCTTTGCAACCCGCCTCTACCACTCCTTTTTCATGCTTCTATCTGATTTAAATAGTATCTTATCTGTTATGACTGATGTCTGCTCTGTTCTTTATGGGAGGTCTCACTGCCTCTATCTTCCCACTTATATACAGGGAGGGGAGGGGAGGTCTCAGAACAGAGAAAGACCAAAAAAATACATTACTGAAGACAGAAAACACAATTATCCTTCGATTAAAGTGGTCCTGACTGAAAAGCTGTTTCTAGACAAAAAGCACCATAATGAAAGCGCCCTTGAGCAAAAACTGCTTTGGGGTAAGATTAATATATTATATGCAAGATGTTGATTTGTTTATAGAATCTGGGGCTTCCAAAAACTGTTTATGCCTTCGAGTTGCTATTAACAATTTGTATATAACAATTTTCTGCAGACTTTATACGTTTTTTTTGTACATCCAAAAGTCAGCCATGCCCACTGGGGATACAGTGGAATGTATTTCTTTGCAACAGCTTCTTAAAACAAAAAGTTGTTTTTGCTTTCTTTCTGTTTAAAACAATTCCCCAACAAAGACTTGGAAAATTGGCATTTTGTCTACCATTTAATAAATATGTCTCCCTGCTTGCTAATGCTCCAGACTCTTCATAGTCAGTGTTTATGTGGAAGTTTTTGGTCTCAATAGTTTTTATTATATTATATTTTTACATTAGCTTGCAGTCTAAAGAAGAAGAACAAGGTACTGAGCCCTGAATCGACCCCGACGAATCCACTGATGTGTGCATGACAGAGCTAAGCTTTGTCAGAATGGGTGAATGCAGGTTATAGTGTGAAGCACCTTGAATGGTCTTAAAGCCTACAAAAGCGTGCTATTTTTATTTTTCGACAATCAGCTGCAATCTGAATTGTAACCTTCATCAACTCAGAGTGGTTATGCAAAATTCAAGCATCAGTTGGCGGTTGCTATTAATCACACACTGGTATATGCTAAACTCCTTGCTAGTTTTTTAGTGTTTGCAGTACTCACAGACAGTATCGGTCGCAATGACAGAAGTTCTGAGCCGCCCCAGTCACTGCACTCCAGGTACTCTCCTTCCTCCAGGATGTGCTGCTGACCCTCGAACCCAGACTCACTGTAGCCCACCCAGCTGATGCAAGAACCAAAATGCAGCAAAGTCCCTGATTAGAGCTAAACTGGTAGCTCCTGATCAAATTATTATATTATAATCATATTACATCAAAATCACTATCTTAGTCTAGAATAAACTTTGCTCCAGAGTAAGAGTGCCATTTAACTCCATCCTGTACAAGCAAAGGGACATGCAGAAGAAGACTCACAATCCTCCAATGATCTTCAAAGAGCCCACGGACTTCAGTTTCATTGTGTCCAGGTCTGCAGGAACATCTCCTTCACTCTCGCAAAAGCTGAAAATTTCACCGTCAACTTCCATACAGGAGCCTTCAAAGCCGGGCTTCTCATATAGAACAGCCTGCATCAAAGAACAGACAGCTTACATGAACACACAGGTTATATTTTATTTCACTTCATTGTATTTCCAAGGAACTACAAACTACATATTAAAAGTCCTATTTGAATGGCACAGTATTAAAACTGTGTGCATCTCAGTGGTTTTTACGTTGTCAAATTGCTGAATGACAGAATGACGCGTTCACCCTAAAAATAATCTGTTTATCTGATTCTCACATTGTTAGCTGTGGAAATTCTCGCTCTTAAAATAAACTGTGGTTAGTGTACTGGAACTTCCGTTACTTTTTGTGGTCTTAAATGAAATAAGCCTACAAGTCAAAAACATTTGGGTACTTGGGCAATGCCTGAAGGCCTTTCATAAACATGCTTTTCCTATATACTCAACACAGATATTACAGTTTGCGGTTAGATTATTTTATAATTTCCAGAATTTAACATTAAATAGCTTTTTCCTTTCTTTTTCTTCTTTTTGAGATCAAACAAAACAGAACTGCGCATACCTTGACTTCACTGGAATTCTCCACTTTGAAACCACCCTGGAACAGAGAAGTCATCATCATTAACAATGCTCTTCTCTAATTATATGCACACAATAGAACACCTGCCAGCAATTACACACATTCATAGTTCAACTAATTTTCTCAAAAATGTTCATAATTCCCTTGGCCTGGTAAGGCAAGGCAAGGCAAGGCAAGTTTATTTGTATAGCACAATTCAACAACAAGGTGATTCAAAGTGCTTTACAGAGACATTAGAAACAAGAACAAATAAAAAGCATGATTTAAAATTGAATAAAACAAGCAAATAAACTAACTAACTAATTAACAAACAAACAAACAACAGTATATAAAATCAAAACAGATAAAATCAGAACAGTAGATAAAATCAGTAGTTAAATGTAAGTTTTGAAATTTAAGCTTAAAGTGTGGATTTGGTGCTTTATTCAAATGCAGCTGAGAACAGGTGAGTCTTCAACCTGGATTCAAATAAACTGAGTGTTTCAGCTGATCTGAGGCTTTCTGGGAGTTTGTTCCAGATATAAGGAGCATAAAAGCTGAATGCAGCTTCTCCGTGTCTGGTTCTGACTCTGGGAACTGATAAAAGACCGGATCCAGATGACCTGAGGGATCTGGATGGTTCATACTGGGTCAGGAGGTCATTGATGTATTTTGGTCCTAAACCATTCAGAGCTTTATAGGCCAGCATCAGAACTTTAAAGTCTATCCTCTGACGGACAGGCAGCCAGTGTAAGGACCTCAGAGCTGGACTGATGTGGTCCACTTTTTTGGTCTTAGTGAGGACTCGAGCAGCAGAGTTCTGAATGAGCTGTAGTTGTCTGACTGATTTTTTAGGTAGACCTGTAAAGATGCTGTTACAGTAATCAAGCCTACTAAAGATGAATGCATGGACTAGTTTTTCCAGGTCCTGTTGAGACATCAGATCTTTTATCCTTGATATATTCTTGAGGTGATAGTAAGCTGACTTTGTTATTGTCTTAATGTGTTTTTCTAAGTTTAGGTCTGCATCCATCACTACACCCAAATTTCTCGCCTGGTTTGTGGTTTTTAGATGTATAGATTGAAGTTCTCTGGTGACCTGTAATCGTTTTTCTTTGGCGCCAAAGACTATTACCTCAGTTTTGTTTTTGTTTAGCTGGAGAAAATTGTGGCACAACCAGTCATTGATTTCCTCAATGCATTTACCAAGAGCCTGTACAGGGCCTCGGTCTCCTGGTGACATTGTGATATATATTTGTGTGTCATCTGCATAGCTGTGATAGTTTATTTTGTTGTTGTTTATAATCTGTGCCAGTGGGAGCATGTAGATGTTAAACAGAAGGGGTCCCAAGATGGAAGGTTGAGCTGAGCTATTGTCTCTGTGGGTAATAACAGTAAACACTGCCTTTGGACATAGAGTGACCCTTCACAATGCGGAAAAGGCAGAAATCGGAATGCCAGCTTTTGGAAATTATTACTGAACACAACATGAAGCTGTGGCTTAAGGGGATGTCAGCAATTTTGCATAATTTCAGTTACATTTAATTTAAAGTAAAACTTCTGAACTACTTAAGAATTTGACCTTATGATTGCACTTGGTGAAAAATCGGGCTCATTAATTTATCTGAGGGGTGGGATGTTTGTAACAAATGGCACATCAGTCCAATATGTGTCTGTATCTCCCATAAAGCATAAATCTCAGTGAATTCTCAGTGAATTACCAGAGGAACAGTGTCAGGAGAATCAAGTCAGAACATTGCTGGCAGTCACCCTGTCTCACATAGTCTTAGAAAAAACCCCGAACAGAACAGAAATAGAAAGAGAGAGTCTTCTTTAGAAGCTTTGCCACTATTGGAAATGCTGTTTGGTGTTGTGCAGGTGAGGGTGCTGCATAATAGAACTTGCAGGAGGCAGGACACGTCACACACAGTAGCTCGCTGTCAATTCTCTAGATAATTAATTAGCTTCACTATTCTTACATGGGCAAAACTTAACATCCTGACTGTAGCGTATCTGCAAAAACATATGCTACACTCATGACTCATCCTCTAGGAACTATAAATGTCTATGCCATGTTCTCAGCAGGTACTTTCCACAGTAGAAGGATATGTATTTTGATTTGAGACAGGTTTTATGTGAGCTGTCCTTCCTGACACAATCCCATTTATCTGCACTGGGACCAGCACGTGACCTCCTTAAGATTGCCTTTGTGTCTCCTCCCAGAATTGTCAAGGGTCAAATGTGTTAATGAGTGCACCACAGAGCCAGTCTATATCACATTTTAAGTCCATTTACAAAAGCTTTGATGTAAATTTTATCTGCAGGAAGGACACCATAACAAACTCTGGAGATCAGCAGCACTGCTAACATTATAGACTCTAGGATCCTTAAATACGTGTAACAAATTTTATAGCAATTGGCCTCATGGATGCAGAGATTTTACTAAAAAAAACAAAATCTGTATGCTTCATCCTTTAGGGATCACAAATGACTGTTCCAAAGCTTTTGGTTGTGTATCCAGTAGTTATTTTATGCCTGGGACACATTGAGGGAATGATCAAAAGAGATCATTTGTCATTTTAAAATGCATTAGATGTTATACATTACAGTAATACAAACCATTTTAAGTGGTCTGAGAGATCCCACGAAGGGTGACGGGAAACCCCAGGTCTCAGGAAAAGGGTACACTCCTGTTTCCAGGACAGACACCATGCCCTCAAACCCTGGATCACTGAAAAGCAGCCACCTGAAGAAAGGAGGAATTCGTGTTATTTCATCATCAAAAACCTTTATTCATATTATGCATAACAACAAAACTGTTGGTTGTTTTAAAACTAATGTAAGTGAGGACCTTAAATACTTCCATAAAAGAGCTGTAAAAAAATCATTGTCATAAAAATAACAAACTTTCTGTTCCCTCTTTTTCCTCAACACATAAATAAGCAGCAGCTTTTTCAGCTGTGGTATCGGCAGAAGTGACTTGTGCTTTTTCCTCAGTACATTAAGCATTGTCAGTTCAAGGCGGCGCTTTATTTGGGTTTAATTCTATATCTACCTCTGCTATGAGCCAAAGAACTAGAGCTAGGAACAAAGGCTATTTGTTTAAGAGCAAAATATCTGGGGAATGGCATGCTTCAATTCAAATCACTTTTCTTCACTATTCATATTTATAGCCCGGGCAGCCTTTGTGAGAACAATGCCCCCAACTTTGGTATTTTAAACCATGGTGTGGCACAGCACAATGCCTCATACCAACAACCAGATGTGAGTCTCTGTCAGGAAAAATACACCCAGCTCATTCAGTCAGGACTAAAAAAAAAGTGATTACCAAGAATTTATGTCAACCTTAACTTGCTAAATCCACAGAGTCTATCTGTTCAGTGAAGTCAACCGGGATTACTGCACGCAAAACACAACGCTACATCTGCTGAGCAGCTGCCTTCACTTGTCACAGACAGACAGGAGAAGCTACAGTGGCAGAATTTGCAATTATGTGTCGAGATGAGCTGGCATCTGACAGCAATTAGTTTTGTTTTTGCTGCTGACAAATGCTGAAAAAAATCCTGTGCATTAAGTATTGTAGGTAAGTCAACAATACTCGCTTTACAGGAAAAGCTCTAACTAACAGCATTCATTCCCTTCTGCTGTAGGGCACAAAATGTACTGAATAGCTACACCTATAACCAAGAAAAACATTCTTGTGCCATTTGCCGAATTCTCTCCACACTTTTGTCTGTTTCTCACTTTCTGTCAATTGCTCCTCCTCTACTCCTCTGCTTCCCATGTGTCCCAACTCCCGCTCTCCCTCATTTCTAACATGCAACAGCAGGACAGACATTCCTCGGCGGGCAAATGAATGTAGTAATGATTATTATCACAGTTATTTCTCAGAGCAAAACACAGAGAAGATCTTATTAAAGAGACAGCTCTGATTTGAGCGCAGCAGGTAAGAGCTCATCAAAAGGAAAAAAAACAACATCACTGAGAAGGACTGAGATTGTCTCATTTTCTAAAAGGTGCATTTCTTGTATCTTTATGGACTACATGCATAAAACAACAATACTTACACCCCAGAGTGCACTTGAATGGAAGCTGTACTCAGTGGGATGCCGAATGAGCCAGTTTCTATTGTGTCGTCGTGGTATGGTGTTACTCTGCCGTGGCCTTCGGGTTCAGTAAACAGATCAATATGGGGGATGCTGTAATCCTACAGAGGGGGTGGGGAGGAAGAAAAGCCATTATCAGCAGTGGTCCACACAAGATCTTCAATAATTCCTCCCAATAAATCCAAGGAAGATCTTAACTAGCTGACTTTTATTCTTTTCTGCTCTGGAGTCTGGATTGAATATCAATAAAACAATGCAGTCTGTTAGCTACATTTCAGATCCAATGTGAGGTGAAGATAATGTCGGTACTGAAGACCATGCAAGGCGGAGTTAGTGTACGCACCCTGACAGCAAGTCGAATAGAGCCGATCACCATTGGCGGGCTGTTGTGCGGTTCTGTCCCCACTTGAGGTTCTGCCCAATCGTTTGCCAATTCCATGTTCGCCTCCTCCAAGGCGATGGTGCGGCCCTGAAAGTCAGGCTTCTCATACAGCATCCAGCTAGTTATGAAAACATAATCATCATAATCACAATCAGATAGCTAATGATCAAGGTTAACAACTGTGGATTACATCACTAATTCGACAATTTTGGAAATACACCTATTTGGTTGCTCGTTGAAAGCTACATGAGTGAATCAATATCGTTCTCCTGCTATTTTAAGAATACACCTGGCAGTTGGTTAGCACAGCTGGCTCTAACAGCTCCTCTTTAGCTCACTAATTAACACATTGCTTCTTCCCCGATTTCATTGCAAAGTGGAAGAACAACACATCTTTGCAGAAAGTCTGGCAGCCACGCTGTGAATGAGATGAAATCTGTGTTTTTAAAAGGACAAGGCAAGAGCTTGTTACAGTAGTCCTTGCTGCTGGAACAGAGGGCGCTGTACTTTTTAAGTCTTGCTATTTGTTGAATATGATAAAATGCTAATTTAGTGTATCTTGATGTAGCCGCTGAAGGTCAGATCTGAACACATTTCTAATTTGAATTTTTCCTTTATCATTTTAGCACCAGAATCAAGCTGTGCTTTTCTTCCCCAGCACAAAAAATTTGATTTTTTTTTTCAACGTATGTAAGTGTCAGCATTTTCAGAAAGTGCATTTAAATGTCATTCTTTTTTTTTAGACAGCATCATTCCAAACATCTACCTTGAATATCAAAAACAGTATCTGACCACTGCAAAGAAGTATAAAGAACTACAAAGCTAAGAAGTGCAAGCCAGAGGATGCACCTGCACACACACAAGCACATGGCTGGTGTTTGGCACATTCCTGCAAATGGTATTACACACTTCCAGTAATCCACAGGTGCCTGGACCACGTCAAGAAAAGCAGGAATGGTAAGGGTAAAAAAGGGACTGATAGCAAAGAAAATATGAATGTAAAGCATGCAGGGTTCTAAATAAATAATAAATAAGTTCGATTATCAAGTAAGACTCTCTCAGTGCTCATGCTTCATTAAATTAGCTTGGTGTAGAGCCTCAACAAGAGATTTTGGCATCTCAAAACCACATGACACCAATTAAAGCTATACGGGGCATTTTCTTTCCATCATCTGACATTTTGGCTGAATATTTGTTACTTACCACCCTCTAACAACCTTCACAGATATGAAAGGCGAGAGCTGCAGAGATGTAGCATCTGGCATATCCCTGTAAATCTCATATGCCTGGCCACTGAACTGAGGTTTTTCAAACAGCACCACCTGCATAGAGAAAAGAAGGACAGTGTCAAAAAAATAAAAAAGTAAAAAACATCAACACATCAACCATGAAGAGAAATAATGGCTTAATATTATAATGCATTACTTGCTAAATCTATTACATTAAGCAGGATTCAGTGAGTGCAAGGACATCCCATTTTACTCTCTCCTTTTCATGCTACAGTAGAAGCAAAAAAACTTACAGGTATATAATTACTTCAACTACCAGGACACCATAATTTTAATAAAAAACATGAATTTGAACGTTTTTGTTTTTAAAGCCAAACAGAAGCTTGATAGTTATGAATAATGAAGGAGTAAACCACAGTTGTGGAAAAAGCAGCTTCTCTAGAAACCTCTTTGTTATGTTTTGTTTGTTAATAAGCCTGCTTAAAATTCTAAATCTTTACATATATTCTCTTCTGTTTGTTTTGGTTAATCCCAGTCGTCATAGTTCAAGCCCCTCCAAAGGCAACACAGGAGGTAAACCGAATGAATGAACACCTAATATGTAGGAAAGCAACTACAAATGTTGAGTGCCCCGGGAATTCCTCGTTCCTTGTAACAACTACTAATGAAGTTCTGCAGTAATGAAAAACCACAGGATCTGCACTACGTTGGCAGAACTGAATTCTGGGATTGCACCCAGCTGAGCAATTGCACAAGACTTTTTTTTTTACTCTGTTTACCCACGAGAACACCATATGAAAAGCAGATGTTTTCACAGAACAGAGACTTGTCTGTTCAGATTCCTCTCTCCCATCTTGTTTCTATTTCATGATGGTAAAGTTGTGCCTACTGTACCTTTCCAGGGCGTTTGTGAAATCCCTTCACAGTTCTTATCTGGAATGCAGAAACACATAGTTAAGATCAAAGTAAACATCTCGACAATACAAAAGAAATTGATATGAATTAGTTTGTGAAGAAGCTGTGCCTATGACCTTTCAGTTTTACTCCCAGGGACATAGTGGGCATGTGGAGAAGACATTCCTCTCATTTCATATCTAAGCACCCAAAACCAGAGACCAGCCAAAACCAGAGTGCAATCAGCGTAAGCTCGTGATGTTGATTGCACAAAACGGCAGTAAAATTAAACTAAAAAACAAAAAATCAACAGCAACTAGAAACATCAAGTCCAGACTTTTGATTATAACTGATTTATAATTTACATATTTCACGCTGTTTTGTCGCACTCCCTCTCGAGGTTCATGCTCGGAAACGTGTTATATCTATGTATCATTAAATATCTGAGCCTTCTCTTATATACTCAGTATTGAGAACTGTCAATTGAATCTAATAAACACTTTAAATACTGTAATATACCAGCTTGGGCTTTGTAAAAACAAGCTTTTACCATTTACAGAGAACAGAAATCGTCATACAAATTCCCTTCAGCTCAATTCAGCTTTATTTATGCAGCCATTGGCCACTTTGTTAGATACACCTATTCAACTGGAAATATATAGTCAGTCACATGACAGCAACTAATTGCATGTATACATGTAGACATGGTGAAGACAAACCAATAAAGTTCAAACCGAGCATTAGAATGGAGAAGAAAGATGATTTAGGTGACTATAAATGTGGCATGGAAAGACGACACCAGGTCTGATGAGTCTCAATTTCTGCTGCAACATTCAGATGGAAGGGTTTGAATTCAGTGTAAACAAAATGAAAGCACTGATCCATCCTGCCTTATATCAACACTTCAGGCTGCTGGTGCTGTAATGGTGAGGGAGATATTTTCTTGACACACTTTGGCCCCATCAGCACCAAACGAGCTTCATTTAAATACCAATGTATTGCTGTGTATTGCTGCTGACCATGTCTATCCCTTTATGACCAAAGTGTACATCCAGTAGAGTACATGTACAGTTGACAAATCTGCAGCAACTGTGTGATGCTATCATGTCAACATGGACCGAAATCTCAGAATGTTTCTAGCACCTTCCTAAATGTGAGATTTACATCAATTCTGAAGGCAACATGGTGTTTAACCAGGTACTAACAATGTGTACCTAATAAAGTGGCCGGTTACTTCTGAGCAGATTAACTTTTACATGGACTCCACTGGAGCAAATTCCAGACAGTGTTACTGAGAATAAGAAAGCTTCCCTACTTGTGATGACCAAAAAAAAAGAAAAGAAAATGTAATTTTTTCCATGAAAACCATATGTGGTGTAGCTCCGAAAATAGAAATAGCATCCAACTCTCTTACCAGCACAGCAAGCTTTCTTGTATCTGGCTTGTCAGAAAGTAAGAGCTGATACTTATGTGCTTCAAAGCAATCCACAACTTTAATTTATGACAATAAACCTTTTATTCATCCTTCAATAAAATGTTTGTAATGAATGCAGAACACTTACATTACTTCTAAGTACTCCCTGCGGCTGAGCCGGAGGCTGCTTTCGTTCGGGGAGGGTTGGTTGTTTTGTTGGAGGAACAACAGGAAAGCATGGAGCAGCAGTGTCAGGAAGCACCGGACCTGGCTTTGCAACGCTGTCTGCTTCATCTCCAGCAACAGGAGTGGCCATTTTCTTAATTAACTGGTGTGTAAAAAGAAAACGATGGAGTAAGGATAAATGTTTTTAATGTGTTTGCTTATGAAATATGCTGTGGCAACGTCTACTGTGGTTTATTTACTAAAGTGCCATTTCCATGTCTCTCCTGTCAGTCGACAGGAAAGCAGAGTTCTGTGCTTTAGCTAAATAGCTTTGCTATGCTTCAACTCTGCTGAGCTTGCTAGTTACATTGTGTCTCTGTGCTAAAAGGACAACTACACTGACACTCACACCTTTTAGTTACATGCAGAAAAACTAACCTCTGGTTTGACTTGATCCTGTCCTTGTATGCTCTGTACTGGCTTTACTTGATCTCTTGGGAGGTACTTCTCTAAATAGTCAGGCAGTTTGATGTCGTTAAAAGAAGGAAGTGGAGGACCTGAGTCACTAACCACAGCCTCTGCAGCACGGGTTTCCTCTTCACTCTGCTTGGCTAGAGTGTCTTTGATTGAAGCTGTGGCTGACGGGCTTGGTGTGGGTGGCTGGGACGAAGGTGGAGGGCTCAGCTCGGAGGTTGCAGTAGGCGATACGTTTCCTGAGCCAGTGCCCTCTGACTCGGCTTGAACTCCATTTCTCTTTCCTCTGTAAAGGGAGGTGAGACTACTCAGAACGCAGCTCCCCGCCAAGCGAGACTTCACCTTGATTTGATCATCTTTCTGTTCCTTCACGTCCTCCTCTTCCTTGACAGGGGTTTTGTCCCTGAGGCGAGAGTGTGTGTCTAGGCTATTAAGCAGCATGCTCTTGTCTGCAAAGCTAACCCTGGCAGGCTTCAGGACAGATTTTGTATTTGTGTTTGAGTTCTTGGAAAAAAGGGTCAGTGATGTGTTTATGGAAAACTCAGGCTTTTTTCTCAAGCCAAATGTAAACTCCTCTGGGTCAAAAGTCTTCTCAAAGCGGTCCTCCTTAATGGCTGGCATTGCAAATGGGGGCTGAGGTGGTCGGAGGTGGTTGTGCTTCCGTGGTGGGAGGGAAAATGGGGCACAAAGTTTCTTGATTTTCTCAACAAAATCATGATCATCTAGCTCGCCAGGAGTGTCCAGAAGATTGCTCTCACTTCCAGAAGAAGTCAGCTTTTGCTCCTGGACTTTATGTTTCCATTTGGGGAAGTCCACATCCAGCCAGCTAGAGGGGGCATCTTGCTGTTTCGAGGAGTCATCTGTGCCTAGACCCTGTGGCAATTGGAACTTCTTCATGGATGAATGCTGTATTGAGCCTGGGATCAGCCTGTTAGACTCTGGGGAAGTGGGTGCTTTTGAAGACCGTCTCAGATTGTTATCAACAGGCTCCTTTTTAACTGGCTTGACTTCTAAATGTGTGGAAATGTCACGATTGATATGAGATGAAACTTCATTCACTAGCAAATGCAATCCCATCACAGCTGAATTCTCAGTCACATTCACTGCGTGGCTTGCAGCAGTGCTATCAGGGCGGCTCTTTGTTATGTATTCAGCATCCCTGAGTGGTGTAATATCGCTGCCATTCTCTATATTTTTTGATTCATCAGACAGTGTGTGGCTGGAGGCTGGTTTTGTCATATCTCCAGAGGTACTGACTTCTGAGGTCACTGATTTGACAGTTGAGCTTTTTTCCTGATCTTCCTGCCCACCTCTCTCTGTGTTTGCAGATTTGCAAACAGAAGTAGAAGAAGGCTCTTCCACATATGATTCTTTGTTTTGCCCATGTGTCATGTCAGTGAGTGAAAATAGAGTGTCATTAGAGACTTTTGCCTTCACTTCCTCACTGGCCGTAGCTGCTTTGGTAATAGGATTTGTGCTGGAGAACTCTGAATCATTAGCTCCATGTGTACATGAGTCATCCCGTGAATTCTCTGCTTTTTCCACAGATGCAGAATTAGGCTGTGCAATCACCACTGGCTCTCCTTCTGTTCTGGGGCTTTCTGCAGAATGAGTCTGCAACTCAGAAGGCCCATTTATAAGCGTCTCTACCTTCCCAAGCTCTTTATCACTCTTGGCGCCACTCACAGCCTCATTAGCCTGGGTGATGGTACAAACAGCAGCTTTTTCTGAAGGTGCAGTCACCGACTGACTGAGATGTTGTGTTTGAGCAGGGAGATCTGATGAGCCGCTGCTCTTTTCTGACTGAAAAGCTGGTTCTGGTTCTTTAGTTTCTGGTCTTATTATGTCTTTAACCAGTTGTGTCTCCTCATTTTTTTCAGGATTTTTTCTTTCATCATCCCTTGCAACACTTTCCTCTTTCCCTGTGATCGCCTGCACACTGTGTGAAACCTTGGGCTTTGCGGCACTTTCATCTAGAGGCAGGCGCTGCTGTGGTTTTTCTTTAACTTTCTCCTCAGTCTGATTTGTTTTCTCACTCACCACCTTCTCTAATCTCACCACATCTGCAGGTTCAGCTTGAGTTATTAGTTCTGTGTCCTTGTTTTGAGGTTGCTGTGTTTCTTTTTTACTAGGCTTCTTCCTTTTTTCTTTATCTTCTGACTCAAGTTGCACTGAAAATTCTTTATCTAATTTGGGAAGTTTAACAGGTGACTCCTCCTCCGCTGCAGAAGGCTTCTCAATAGTTGGTTCAACCAAAGGTGATTGGGGGGAAACTAAAGGTTCTGTGACTTCCACAGAAGCCTTTTTTCTTTCCATTTTAAATGTCAGACTTTGTCTCTCTGCTTCTTCCTCTTTTTGGGGTAAATCAATGGAGTCCTTGTTAGCGGGCACCTTTGTTGTGCTGCTACAAGCAGCAGTATCAGGTTCATCTTTGCTGACAGATGGTTGAGGTAATCCTGCTGGTGTGTTTACTGACTGGTGAATATTCACCTTTTTAAATGAAGCATCTAACTGCTTCTCCTGTTTATCGGATACCTCCACTTCCTTTTTAAATTCCTTCTGCTGGCTATCGCTCAGTGGCTGTTCGTCAGATTTTCTTCTTTGAACTTGAGATGGCTCTTTTCCTGAAAGCTTTTTGGGAGAAGAGGCAGTCTCATTTATTTCATCACTCTTATCTGGCTTTGTAGCGGTGACCTTTGACTTACTTGCAGAGCACTCTGGTTTGTTTTGAATGCTTGGACTGATGGGACTGGTTGGGTCTCTATTTTTCCGTCTTTTAGAGCGGGAGCCTGTTCTGCTAGGGCCTTTGGGAGATGGGCTACTGTTATTGGTCACTTCTTTGGAATCGCCTAGTTCTTCAGCTGGAGGATCTGTTTCAGCGCTGTTGGGTTTCGTACCTTGATCTATTGCTTCTGAGACCACCGTTTCCTTTGTTTTCCAGTCTGTTTGTTGTACTGTGGGAATGGACGTGTGCTCCCCTAAAGGAGTCGTATCTCGTCCTTCTGGTTTTAGTGCTATCTTTGACACTGCTTTTGTCTGCATCAGCTCTTTTGTATCCAGTTTACCTTGACTGTCCAGTTCTGGAGACTTTGACGTAATGTCTGCCACAGACGAGGTGGATTTGTGAGACATTCCTTTCACGGCCGGTGTTTGAGGCTGCACAGGTTTATCCTCCGACACAGACGCGTCTGTTAATTTCTGCACTCGCTCCCTGATGGTCATCAGCTTTTCCATGACAGGTGGCTGTTCCGTGCTGTAGCGTTCAGCTGATCTTGACCTCTGATCAGACGCAAGAAAATCCACTTTCAACCACTCGGTGGGTTGTCTATTTGGAGACACATCAGCACTCCTCGGGATTCTGAAGGGCTGCTTGTGGCCACCCGTAGGTTGTTGCTGCTGCTTCTCAAAAAGGCTGATTTTATCCGCAATCCTGGCAGTCGTTGGCTTACGCTCTTCATCAGCCTTCTTTGGGGTGTGTACTCTGTGCAAACAAGAGGTAAATATATCAAAGAACTTCTGAATTTAAAGTCATAATCCATTTATGACCCACCACACCTGCCATAGAGATTTCTATTTGTTAATCACTTAAGAGATAAGAATAACCTGATCCATTTTTCACGTCCTCTATATGTTATGAAATCAGTCCTTAGAGCACAGCACTGATCTTTGCATTATGAATCATGGCGTTGTTTCACTGTGGATACAGTGAAGCAATGCTGCTTTTCATCTAAAGCTGTAGCCTGCTCTTTTATCAAAGCTGGAGCTAGCATAAGTATCTGCTAATAAGGGGATATCGATGAGTTAAATATTCAGCCTTGACCCTCAAAAACAAACAAACAAAAGATAGCATTTTAAGTGAGGTTTACTTATTTAGTTACACTTACTTTACTTATTTTAGTGAGCGTTACTGAAAGACTGATAGATGCATGTGGTGATTAGCCAGTGTTCTATCTATGTAAATCAAACACTTTCACTCCTAAATTCAACTTACCTGCCGTCATTCTCTGTTTTGGGTGTATCCTTTTCGTCACCTTTGGTATTCTTTAATGCTGCATTCCAATCCTTGTTATCTTCAGCTGGACTTTTCTTTGGATTCAGACGAACATGTTTTGTAAAAAGCTTCACCTCACTCTGAGAAACCTTAATGCTCCTGCGTTTGGACTCTGGTGTCTCTGTCTTCCTTTCTACTCTATAAAAATCGTCATCGCCCTCCATGTCTGCACCTTCATCCGCCACACAGTTCAAGTCTTGGAGGTTGTCCAACTGCTTGACCGTGGCGGGGCAGGAAGTCTTTCTTTCCCCTCCTTCAGGTGAGGCCTGTGAGGTGGGGTTTTGCTCGGAGGAGGAGGAGTCTTTAGGTGCCTCACTTTTGCTCTTTAGACTACTCACTAAGTTATCTGACTTAGGGAATCCCTCTGAGGCAGGTTGTGCAGTTGGAGGGATTGTTTCCGCAGGAGCTTTCCCTCCATCGCTCTGAGAGTTTTTCCTTCTTCTTCTGGCTGAGTTTTTACGCCCCATGATGTCTTCTTCTATTTGTTCTTGATCTGGTTCAGGCTCTAACTGTGAGTCTTTGTGGGATTTTAGTGGCACTCCTACTAGTGTGCCGTAATAATCCTGTGCCCCAGCAGCAGGCCTCGCATGTGTTTCTTTGTTCTCTGCACTTGAGCTAATTGCTAAATGAAAACTTGGTGATGACTTTGCCTTAGGGAGGACTTGAAGGCTTTTTGTGAGTTTGGTGCGGACAACTTCCTGCCCAGCACAACTGTTCTCACCACACTGAATCACACTCGTTTCCTCCAGGTACACATGGAGCTTCTTGCCTGTCTGGGCCTGTGCTTTTCTCTGGGCCTGAGGCTGGGTGTGGGCCTGGTCAGAGTACCATGCCACTCCCTGTTTAGTAGATGAATAGAGATGTGTCAGATGGCTGTCATTCCTTTCAGGATTCCCACTTGCTGAAGTACGTTTGTTGCTCTCCTCCCTGTCCTGTCCTGTTGTCTGCCTACTGCACTCCCAAAGCTCCTCCTTTTTTGGACCTCCTACTCCCGTCTCAGTGCTGCACACAACAGGGCCGTCTCTGTGGGCAGACTGCGTGGCGTTCTCCTCGTCACAAGGGAAAACGCCTCTGAAGAAATCCTGAAGATGGGGATTCTCCTCCTCTTGCTGCTGTTCTCCAGCCCAGGGTCTCACAGTCTCCTCACTTTCCACTTCTCCCTCTGACTTAAGAGTGTGATCGCCAGTTGAGGGGGCATTTTCAGTAGGAGTCTTCGGAGCCTTTCCCCTCCACGGAGAGAGCCAAGTGCCAATACGACCCAAGACTCCAGTACTTGGCTGGTCTTCGGGGCTCTCAGACTAAAGCAAAGCACAGAAATAACTCAAATAAATGTCAGCTTCAAAACGTAGCTGCAATTTGCAAACATGCATATTTCCGGTGAATATGCGCAGAATTTAGATAACATGACAGTAATACAAACTGTCTAAATGGACAAAGCAAAGGAGTGCAAGCTGGAGATCCGAAGAAAATATAAGTGAGGGTTTCCTGTTCATTGAGATTTATTTATTTTTTAGTACAGCCATGCATCTCTCAGCATAGCAAAGACATGCAAGGGTGCTTATAACCTGTAAGCTTACCGTAGAAAATACCATATCATTCAGACCCTTTATGTAGGCTGTGAACATGATTTTGGTTTAGAACAAAAACTCCTACAGAGCATAAAACACAAACAAAATCATTCCACCAGGACAAACAATAGCAGTGTGAAAGAGCAGAAAAAACATCACATGGATCAATCACTTTGACAGATCCATACATAACTCTCTAATTTGAACCAGACACTCTTGGCCGTCATTTCAAAATCGACTTACCCTGAACTTCACATGGAAGAAAAACTTTGATCTCGACTTCAAAATGTAAACCGCTGCTTAAAAATCTTCTCTAAGATGTTTGTCTAGCTGATGGAGAAGCTGCGTTTAGTCCCCGTTGCTTGCAGTAAAGCATCCACAACTGTAATAAGAGCGCGGCAGAGTGTGGCTTTGGAGATGTGCGTGATATTTTGAAGTTCCAGCCCCTCCATCAGAACGCGCGCAGCCCAGAGCTAAAAGCGATGCTTTCAAGTGCTGCTCGTACACATCTTCCAACATGCAAACATGAGCGGCCCGATGAAGCCGGTTTGTCAACAGCTGTTTTTTTTCCCACGTCAGCAGCTCAACCACAGTTTCATTTTGCTGGTATTTAGTTTGGCTTAAGGCCAACTTATAGCATCAGATATACGTTGAAATGATTGGCTATATGACTGGCTGCTATTAGCAGTTTAAAGCTTTAACTAACACTTACTGGAATACCTTTAGTTATAATAGGCTTAGTAACTCCCTCCAAGTCAAACAAAATCAGTTTGTTTGTTTTAAATTAAACGTGTTATTTTTTCAACTTGTTAAGTTAAGAGAAGCGGTTTGTGGGGGCAAGAAATGCTAAAGATAGATATAATTAGCCATTCACTTCCCCTTATCCTTTTTTAGGGTCTGGAGCCTATCCCAGCTGTCTTAGGGCAAGAGGCAGGGTATACCCTGGACAGGTCGCCAGTCTGTCGTAGGGCTTACACATAGATACAGACAACCATTCGCACTCACATTCACAGAGTTTCCAAATAACCTATGCCCACTTACTGCATGTCTTTGGACTGTGGGAGGAATGCAAACTCCACACAGAAAGACCCTGACCTGCTGGCGAAATTGAACTCAGGACCTTATTGCTGTGAGGTAATAGTGCTAACCACTGTGCCACTGTGCTGCCAGATTTAATTAGCCTATCTTTTTTATTTCATAATGATCACTGGAACAAAAAATTATGTATTATTTACATGATTTCCCCAGTGTATATATAAAGCAGTCACGTCTTCTGTTGACGGCCTTCGCATAAGTTTGACTGTTTGCCTGTTATCGACCATGTCATGACTCATATTTCACATATTTGTAATATCACCGTAAATGCTTAGGAAAAAATCGCAGCATAGTGAACAGTTTTTATCCCAGAGCCATCTCTTAACTTGACTTATCTCATCCTTGAACTCGACATACTTTCACCCAAACGTTAAGCAAAACAAATTTTGGAACTTGTGGCATAAATGTGCTGAATATTTCTAAGGGTAAAACTTAAAAAGCAATATTTTAAGTAGTTATTCAATGAATGTTGCTTTTAATTCCATTATGTATATTGTTGCACAGGAATAAAATGACATTACTTATAATACTTGGAGTTTTTGAAAATACTTTTTTAAAATCATTTCCTAGTTGACTACTCTCTGTTTTTTTATGCTTTTTTTTGTCCTGTGATGGTCATAAGTTTATATTTTTCTAATTTCTTCTTGACTTTTTGCACTTTCAGGAACAGTTGTTACACTGTAACAACTCATCAGCTGATAAAAAAAAACCCATTCACTCATTTGTTTATTCAGGCACTCCTTTGCTGTCCAAGTTCAGGATAGGATTGGAAATACGCAGTAGCCACGTGTCTCATTGTTTAACATGTACTGATCTAAAGAAGCAGAAGAAAAAAAAGAGCAATTGTCTCATCTATTGATGCAGTGTATCAGTGTCTCAGTATACATTTTACTGTGGGCTATTTGTTGCTGTTCTAAAGAAACAATGCAGTACATCCACAAGTTTGCTGCACTGCCGCAGGAGAATGAAAAATAAGTATACGCACTCATTCCATTCACTGAATGAGCTTATTTCCACTGAAAGAACTCAACATGAAGAACACTGAAATAAAATTACAAAACACCATAACATATAAGCACTAAGTAGCAAGTATGTATAGGATACCTAAATGGTGACAATGCACAAGAAAGAAAGAAATCTCATTATGTAATATAAGAGAGGCTTGTTGATAAATGAGTGTAGATTGCTTTGTGATTTTACAAAATTTACAAAATTTTAGTGAGGTTAAAATGTCATATTTCAAAGAGCAAAAGCAGTAAATTGATAATCTGGATGAGTGTTTCCTTTCCAAACTCTTACACCTAGACCAAAATTAGATCTGTTATATTTCAAATAGGTTATATTTGACAGATATGAGCATTTCAGACTGAAATTAGATTCTGTTTTGAGGAAGTGACAGCTGTTCTGTAATCATTAATTAGCTGATGTGTGTGCAGTTCAACATTCCGACATTTTTCTTAACAACTGAATGCAGCACGAGGCCTTGCCCAAACAAAGTTTTTCAGCGGAAATGACGCACCGCTCATGTGGGTTTCAGAGTCTGCTGAAAGTCGTTTTTTCTTTTTTTTCCCAAATTTCTCTTCTTTTATTTGGCGAGAAGTTCAAGTCATTCTTTCCATGCTGCTCAGTCGGGGAACTTAACCATTAAACCACTCCTGTCTGGGTAACTCAGGATTGTTTTGATTTTTTAAAAATAATAATAATGAAGCAGAGCAACTAGAAGCCACGTTGTAGCATGATGAATTTTAAAGAAAGCTCGATTTTCTCTACTTCTAATGCTCATACATAATCCACCCTGCCCGGGGGGACTGGCCGCGAATCACTGGTTTAAACACTGCACATGGGATTAATTTATGCGTTCACATTTAATGTCCCATTTTGTTTTTACTATAGTATTATCATAACGGGTATACCCCTTACAATGGTGGTCAGACAAACACGAAAAGTAAAGCATCAACCGTCACCACGCTATCATTAAACCACCTTAAACGTTGTTTTCACTACTTTTAATTACCATAACGAAGTCTACCAGAACTACAGTTCATAAGATTAAAGCAAATGTGGCCTAGAGGCTTTAGAGTGTTACTTAAACTTTCAAACCGTCTCTACTGAAAAGCCCACAAACCGCAACTTAATTTCTTTACAAGCACGCCGCCACAGACAGAGCGAGATCTTACCATGATTACAGTGTTTCTCGTGGCTCTATGGGGAACAAACCGGTCAAAGGTAGCCCCCTGGAATAGCCCTCATAAATGAAGTCTTTCAGCGTGCTGTGCCGCTTCTCTCAGGTAACTCTAACCTCCTCAGACATGCCACTCTGCAGCGGACTAACTAATAAATATTCAGTGCAAGCTTAACAGAAAAGAATTTCAAGGCTAACTTTTGCAGTACGCCAGATGCAATTGAGTCTGCAACTTTTGAAGTGTTATTTTTTTCCCATGGTAAGAAGGGGAAGGACGCAGCTGGAATCTGCCCCAGCTAGGTAACACCCCGAGGCTTTGAGCACCATGCCACAACAGCTATGTCACTGCGTTGTGTAACGGCTGTGTATTAGGCTGCATGCTGTGAGATAGGCTCCCCTAAAAGACCCGTCTGTGGGGTTTTATCTGCTTTAGGAAATACCAGCATGTTCACATCCACTAGGTGGTTTGCACTACCTTATTCTTTCCCTTTCTTTTGCAGAACCTTTGTGTTACTGTAGACCCTAGCTTTAAAACCAGTGCTAGTCCTTGCATGCCGGACCCTTTTATCTACACATACCAAGCTCTGTGTACACACGACACATCAAAAGGCATGCATGGCATTAATAAATACATGCAAATGCATTCCTCCTCTTGGGTTGTCTGTTTCCCATGACTTATTCATGGGCCACAGAAACTGAAACCTGCCTCATTCTACAGCCTATAAAAAATTTACACCTAGCCTCACCTTGTTACTTGTTCCTTTTACCAATAACAAAACAAATAGGGGAACTTGCCCAATGTAAATGATTTACCAGTGCATTATAATTCAATATCTAGAGAAAAAAGAAAGAATAAAAAGTTGAAACTTTAAATGTAATAGAATGCAGTGAGACAAACTGTGGTCTTTCACATGCTTAGCTGAAACCTGCTTAACAGTTTTGGAATTTGCAAATTCCAGTTTGTTAATATACAAAAAAGCTCTCGATGTGTAGCAGGTCTGGGCACATCACCGTAGTCTCTGAACCCTCTTACTATGGAGCGACATTCTGCATGTTGTAATACATGCAGAATGTGGTTTGGCATTGCCTTGCACAAATAATGAAGGCCTACCCTGAGAAAATGCTGTGTGGCTGGCAGCTTTATGCTACTCCTTCACAGATGTGCAAGTCAGTGAACAGTGTGCAGTGTACTAATGAACCCCCGTACTCTCTACAGATGCTGTTTTTTTGTACTCACTCCTCTGATAACAAGCTGGATAGTCTCTCTCCTTTTTAGCCTAGAAGACATCCATCTGTTCTACAGAGAATTTAAAATTTTGATTTGTTAGACTAGAAACCTGTTTCCCACTTTGCCTCAGTCCCCCTCAAATAAGCTTGGAACCAATAAATGTGGCAGCATATCTGAATCTTGTTTATGTTTGTTTTGTTCTTTCCATTTTAAATGTTTAAAGTCACATTTCTGAATGCAGTGATCCTGAATCCATGCAGTGATTAACAGTGCTGGGAGTGCTGCTTGAGGACTGGCAGATGACCATCCAAATAAGGTTTTTGGCAGAGTCCCAGGAATTCTGTGGCCTATTAAATATTTTGAAATTACGGTAGATGAAGAAATTTGCAGTTTCTCTGTGTGTATGTGTGTCTTTAAAATTATGGATCCTTTCCAGTCAGTTGCTGCCCCTGTTCCAATGTTTTTGCAAGTTTGAACTTGTATCTAATTAAACATTAGCATAAGTTTTAACATTCTATATGTTCTAAAAAATGTTTAAATCAGTATTTTCTGATTATCATTTGTGCAAAATTCTAAGATTATTTGAAATATGTGTATACTCTTTGAATCTTTAAATATAAATTGTACTTTATATGAAGCTTAAGCATAAATTCAATGAGGAATCACTCATCTGCCTGCTTTCCCGGGTGCTAGTCTGCCTTTCTGTTCTCTACATCACTACTGCTTTCCCACCCTGTCGATCTCAATACTGTCATTATTATTCTCATCCAATCATTTTCTTGCTCACCTCCTTTGGGCCAATCATCCTCCACTTTGTGTAGTTTAAATCTGTGCCATCTGTCATTCTCTCTCATATGTGCAACCCACCTCCTCCCCATCTCCACCTCACGGACACCTTAGTCAGACCTTCACTCGAGCCTTAGTCTTCACCTTTACCAACACCAGTATCTAGACTCCAGGGGGTCCTATCCTAATTCCCATCACCGCTGGGATTTCTTTCTGCCATGGTGGGTCTAATCAACAAATACATCAATTTCTCTGTCTCAATAAATCGTGTTCAAATTCTTACAAGTGATCTCTTCTTATCAAACTAGGATTGGGATGACGATGGGTAACTAAACTACATTTGTCTATGCAATTCAGCATCAAAATATGAAAAAAAGTCCACTCAGCAAAATTCACGCTAAAGGGAGTGCAGGTCCAGTTTTTCCAGTCTGGAGCTGATTAAACAAATAACACATGGAAAAAATAGAAAACCTTTTAGAAGCCATGACATAAAAAAGAGAAAAAGAAAACCACCGTTCCATGTCTCTTTAGTAGTGCTGACTCCTCTAATTGACCCATATTGCGAGGATTAGTTTAAGAGCTTGTTATAAAGTGACAATACAAATGCTTGGTGGGATGATTGAATTTTCCTGGTGAGTCACACATTCTGTTTTACTTGGCAATTTGGCTAGAAGTGTTATGTGGTCTAACAAGACATTCTATGCATTTTCAGACAGAGGAACAGCAATGAGCAGATTTACAGTGTGCGCCAAGAATTGTTTCAGTCCTGCCCTTTGTGTCATACAGTTGCAGACATGTTTACCTAGCAGCCGCTTGCTACAAACAGCCTCCTTTTGTTGGAGTGAGCAGCTCCACTGCAGGCACGTGCATAAAGCTGCTTTGTTGAGGGAAAAGAAAGAGTTACTCATTCTTTGTATCCACCCACATTTCCTTTGGAAAAGAATTTGAATTGTCAAGCTTCTGGAGCCAAGCTGACAGTCTTCGTTTAGGAAAAAGACAGTATTAGATTCAATGTAACCATGGAAGACTCAGTTCTTACACTCATTCCCATGTCTTATGTCTCAATTTGTTGGTTTCTTTTTGTGGCCTCTAAATGTAGAATAACTGTTTAGAGTGACTTCAGGGGTCAAGATGACACACACCTCAACTCTAATGTATGTTTGGCAAACAATAAGAGGCTTATTTAAAAGCACACAGTAGGCTAAAGAAACACGATTAATTCTGATGGGTCTTCTTAGGAATAGTAATTATGGGGTTTAACCAGAATTTTCTAAATGCTGCTCAACCATTCCTTGCATTGCAGAGAGTGAAAGAGAGACTGTAAAACTTTGCCCTTACTCATTGGCTCATTGAAACACGAGATATGTTGCACGTCTTGTTTTTGTGTACGCAAATGTATAATTAGCATTTGACTGGCACTTCTTTTCAACACCCACCAAATCCAGAGAAATTTCTGTGTCAATAAAACACAGCAATGTTTGCTTTTCTTCAGCCATGCCTGTCCCTCCCTGCCATTCCTCCGTTGCTACTCATTGCTGGGCAGACATTGCAAACCGCCAACTTTCAACCAGCATGCCTACAGAGACCGCCTTGGGGGTACTTAGGAAAAATAACAGATTTCAGACTTGATGTAACTCCATTGCTCCATCCACTGGTTGTTGATGCGAGCTGCACCCATGCAGGGTGAGCCCCAGAGACTGCAGGAAAGATATACAGTCTATACAGTTTGCACACACGCCCTAGGCTAACTGCTGAGGCTTGTGGATCCTGCACGCATTATTCTAAAGTCACATAAGTTTGATAATTTAGGTTGTAGCAGATCATATGAAATTACTAATTAGCTAGAGGGGTTTCACATGCATACTCTTTAAGTATATATGCAATTAGTTAAAATGAACATATTGCTTTTCTATCTGATTGATTTTGCTGGCAGATAGTTTGCTGGCCTTCTTGTGTTTGAGAGTGCCTAGTGGATGCTCAGCTGACTGACCACCCCCTCAGTTATAAGATAAAAAACACGCTGATTCACTGCTGCTCTGTCTGTTACTGCCAAGCCATTCTCTCGTATCAGCAATGATATCTATGTGATTTTAAGCTTGAAGTCTTGCCATTCAAAAATGTTTACTGAGATGAAAACAATGAATATATAATTTCTGAAATGCCACAGATGTTTTCACAATACAATATAGTGTTTTTATAAAGCATATATTGAGTTCATTCTTCACTCTCTGAAATATTAACCCCCTCGTTCCCACGTCCTTGGAGCCAAGTTTCTTCTGATTTGCTGTCCCTGCACTCCAACGGAACTGTGTGCCTGAGATCGCAGTGTCAGGGATATTTGCTTTCTGTGATGAGGATCCATGAGTAGGAAAAGCCACTAGGAATAAAAAAGGGTGTTGCAAAACCAGTGTGAAGCCTGAGCTTCTGGTTCACAGAGAATACGTGCAACTCTGCTGGATAAGAATGTCCACCATTGTATAGGGATGAAATAAATTAAGGAAAAGCAAGGAAAAGGTCCTGTTAAGGTTAACTTAGTTTGAAGTTTGCATTACATAACCAATATGAACATGCTTTCTACCTACACAGTTCTTGACTGTCTGACCTCAGCTGCTCCTAATTACAGAGTTTACTGCCTCCTGATTGAGCTACAAACTCCCTAAAAGAGTTCTTAATATCTACAGAACAGCACTTTGGCTTACTGATTTTAATGCTTAACAAACCTGGCATGCACTGCTGTCAGTGCAATGAAAGGGGAAAAGATGCAGGAATATTTTTGGTACATGTGATATTTTGCACTTAGTAATTTTAAAAAAAGAGGAATATGAAAAAAAATCTGTCAAAGCTTGCTTGAAGCCACGTGACGTTTCTAACTTACTAACACTATTCATTGCCCATAAAAGCTACCCTGATGTTTTATTATTTGGAAAAATAATTAATGATTTCTTATGAAATAGAGTGATAATGCACTTAAATTAAATAAATAATATAGTGTTCCCTCTGGTGATTTTAGCCCAGAGAAAAATAATATTGGATAAATGTTACACGCCTTACTTGCAACAAGCTCCGGGCAAACAAACCACATTTTGTGAGCCTGGTCTCGACCGCCTGCCTTTCAAGAAATATGAGAAATGTCAGTCGAGGTCAGAGGTCTTTATTTTTACATTAATTTTCACTGGTAAGAATTAATGGGCTGTTTGTCAAAACCTAAGAGGCTGCTTCAGTGAAGTCAGTGTCGCATTAATGCTGATGAACTCTCGAGCATTCTCAGCACATCCTTCCATCAGACAAATGTATGTAACTCATGCAGTCCCCGTTAAGTAATAATGATAACTAGCAATGTTCCTTTGCATAATTATCACCTGATATTGTTCAAAACAATTTTAATTTGATTTAGCTGGGGGAGATATTTCTACATGAATAAAGACAAGGAGGGGTGCAGCATTTAGGCTTTTATGCATGAGCTCTTCTGTTAAAATGTCCCCAAACACAAGGATAATGACGGTATAGATTTTCTTTTCACAGCTGTGATCCGGATCAAACTTTACTTTTTAGGGCGATTCTGGTTTCTGCCAACTGCTCTGTAGTTATCCTCTGTATTCGTTACGTAAATGTTAATGCGATGAACCGCAGAGCCATAATCCTCTTTTGCTTTGTCACCGCAGGTGAAAGCAGTCACATCTCTTGTACTCGTAGACATTTGAGTCCCTGAAAGATATGAAGGCGAGAGTCAGTCCAAACACAACATTCAGAAAAATACTGCACCACTCCAAACGCGAGTTAATTTCAAAAACATTTAAGTTTTATTAGAACAGTTAACATTCACCTTCAGTAAGTTTAATAGATTTTCCGACTACAAAAGCGCAGTGTATTTTCTCCTGCGAGTCCCTATTCTGATATATTTGATTTTGTACTACTAATTATACCTTTTGCTACACAGAATTACACTTCACCTTTTCTAAACACTTAATCTTAGGACAAAACTTGATTAATTCACAGTTTTTAAATTTGTTGGTAGACCAGCTGGCATTTATTTCGTTTTTAAAAGATAATGCCCAGTGTTCAAAATTCTACAAGGAAAACGACACAGCAATAACAACATGATGAATTCTACAGAACTACAAAAAAAAAACTCCCTTGTGAACCTGGCACTCTTCCATTTTTATCTGTTCCTGTGTGAAAATGTCATCTCATCCAGGTACAGCACAGCTGCGTCCATTTCCAGAGCCTATACTCAAAATAACCGGTATCTCGCCTGAGGCAATTTCAACTTCAGGAAGAATTATCATCTTATAACTTTGAGTTGCACTGAATATTGATCTGTCAGCTAGGTTTTGTGCCCTCTTGGTTGTTGGCTGTAAAAAAAACACAACAAAACTTCATACACAGAAGCTTAGTGATGAGTATATTTCTCATTGTCAGTTCATAAATGACCCTTTGAAAAAGCAAATGGTGTTACGGTATCACTATAACCATGCTTATCTGCAGGACGAGCCTTAGTGGATGTCAAAGTGAGCATCGTGACATTTAGACTGACGCTCTAGTATGACTGAGGGCTCATATAGCAGATCATCCTCTCCAAGAGTTGAACTGTGATCCAAGTTGACAAAGTTAGGGATGTTGAAGTGAGAAAGAAAGGTGCACTCTCTGTCTGTCTTGCTCTGTTCTATTAGTCCAGTAAGCTGTTGGTGGACCCCAGCCTCCTCAATGTCTTCTTCCATCTCGTCCATCCCAGAGGAGCTGACACCTCTGTTCCGGTTGAAGGTTCCCTGCTCGGCTCGGGCCCCGGTGTGCTTTCCAGCTCTCTTTTCTTCTACTTTTTGCTTCCCGTGACCCTTGTCTTCCTCATTGATGTAGAAATTAAAATATGAACGGGATCCTGCTAGCAACGGACGTGAGAAGGCTTTGTCGTTTTCATCCTGGTGACCATCAATGTCTACCAGACAGCTTCCCGGTCGATGACGCTTTTCAGCCGAGTCTGGGTTACTGTTATGAAACAAAGAAAGATGAGAGTGAGATTACAGCAGGAGAAGGCTTTAACAATATGAGGCGCTTTTTTTGGTCATTTTTGTCCTGAATGTAACATTAGTTCAATAGAAAAAATTAAGGATTTTTTTGTTCTCCATTGCTTTTTTGCTTCTGTGTCTGGAAATGGATTCTTAAAATCACCCATGCTGAAAAAGGAACAGGGTTGAGCAGGGGTAACTACTTACTCCGCCTTGGTTTAACCACAGAGCTGTATTCAGTCTGACATTATATAAGTGACTTCTCACCAATTTCCAGTTCTGGTTATTATTTTGAAATGGAAAATGTGCCTTTGACAATACGAAGCTCAGCGCCAGTTCAAATATCTTTTGTAAAAAGCACAATATAAAATCAGTAAAGAGGCAGTTGAAAAATTACAGGCAAAACATGAACCCTAGACTTATTCACATAATGGTTTGTATTCATTCTGTATTTTTCTTAAGGCTAACTGTTCCCATCCAAACGACACAAGAGGTGACGGATGAGTATGAAAGTGATGTGAATAATATGCTACGGTTTTTCCAGTCATCACATTGTAAAGTAGTTAAACACGTTTTGGAGATTTTGGAACAAAATGTATAACAAAACACTCCACCACCATCACGGATGGATGATCCGTTGTGGGCCATCCCTGCAGCAGCATTCTCAAAACTAGAGGAATCATTGTCAATGAGCGATGAATTGATGGTGACCAATCGCTTTAAGTTAATTTACATTGGCCTTTTTTTATTTGTCACTCATCTATATATGTATTCAACATGACATAATTATATTACAATGTCTTACAACATACAGTAATGTGCAAAATGCCCAGTAATCTCTCATTTCTTTATATTTTGCTTTGAAAGAGACAGACCTTCTTGTAATTTTTCTAAAGTGCTCTTGAGCTATAGCTCTCTGGGCTTTCTGAAGGTCTTTGATTCAGAAAGCCTGGAGCGCTATAGCTCAAGAGCACTTTTTAATTTCTTTGGATATTAGCTGTTTTTCCAGTCATTTTCAGGCCGGTCCTTGTACCTGAGGATTTCTGTTTTTTTGTTCAGCTACTTAAAACTGACCTATGATTCATTGAAGCATTAGAAGGACCTAAATCAAGACATGTGCCAGTGTTGACATACAGTTTAGCAAAGAATCTATTTTAAATTGTACCTTTAGGCAAATTGTTATTAGCAGCCTGTCACAAACACACAACATGTGTTCCCATTTCTTTAGTTACATTTTCAAAAATGCCAAAGATAAAGGCTTTTTCACCAATAAGGTAAATCCAAATGAGCTGTTAGCAGAAAACTAGGCATGTCTTAGCATGGTTTGCAGTGTGACCCTAAAACATGGAGAAGAAACTGGACAAGTGGAGGACAAAAGAAGAAGTGGGAAGCCTAAAAAACAATTTACAGCAGATGAACACTATCTGATGGTCATAGTCTTAAAAAATAGGAAAGAAATCTGGCAAAGAACTGAGACAGGGGCCGAGTGATACATCTAACCTGATCCATTTACTATTAATTGAAGCCTCATTTGACATGGTCTCTGTGGAAGGGTGGCTGTCGAGAAGCCACCCTTTCATTGGGAAACAAGGAGGAAATGCTAAAGTATTCCAAATTACACATGAACTGGGCTGAAAATAAATGGCAACAAGTCTTATGGACTGCTGGACTTCAATGTTATTAAAACAGTGTAGGATCATCTTGAGAAAGAATGGTGCAAAAGGCACCAAGCATCCAAAGAAAGGCTTTGGGATGCCCTTCAAGGAGCCCAGAGAGCTATTCCTGCAGACTGCTTAAATAAATGACCACAAAGCTTGCTTAAGAGAGTTCAGGCTGTGGTGAAGAATTAAGGTGGACATACCAACAAAATGACTTTCAAGCTCATTAGAATTGTACAGACACTGTTTCTGCATTACAAACTGTATTTATTTCGCACATGTTTCAAAAATGTTTACACTATTTCCAGTTTTTCTAGAAAACTAATAAATAATGTGGGGGTAGCTCAAGACTTTTGCACAGTCTACTGTCAGAACAGCATCCCTGAAACTCATCAGTTCACTCTTAAACAGCCACTTAGATGAGAAGTGCTAAGTGCTTATTTCCTTGAGCTCTCCACGGTGCTTTAAATGTCCTTGTAGGGGGAAATGTGAAAGTGGAAATAAACATGGGCTCCAGCCTGCTATTATACCCACTCTTGATGTGGCGCTCCTGTCTTTGTGAGCAGAGTGAGAACAAAGAACATGAAAATCACGAACACAGCAAGTCCAACCCAAAAGCCGATGACGATGGAGTCTGAAAGGTCAGAGAAGGAAGAATCTTATTAGTACAATTAATGACTACATTAATCTCTGCTCTTCTCATTTTCTGTGTGTGACTTTTATTCTCAACTGGAAGCCTCACTCTGAGGACAGAATTCTTAATTGTGTTGTAAAGAGTGAAATTTCGTTCGTCTAACATTTGATTAAAGTAACCGAATTGTTTGGCATTACAATTTGGTCTCATTAATTGGCTTGACTATTAGGCTTCCACTGGAGTATAAAACGGCACTACAGGTGCTCCACGAACTAAATCTGCTACACAATGTTGCTGAGAAACAGACAGCGTTCAGCTAAAGCAATAATGCAAGGAGTAAGGGGGACCAAAGGGTGATGAATCATTTAATTAAAAGTGCGCTGGAAGGCATACACATAGGCTACACATAACACAGCCATAGACATAAACACTGCACAATTTAGAAGGAGATCAGAAACAATGGGAAACGTCTTAGTAATGTGTTTGGCTTACATCTGTGCGCTTTGAGTCCCTCGAACGACACGGGCTCTTCGTCCTCATAATATTCATACTGCCACACGTAGTCACTGCGACGTGCGCTTGTTTGGCTCCGGTTGTGGAAGTCGGACATTTCAACCAAATTTTTTTTTTCGTGATATAACAGTAGAAGACAAATCAAATCAATCCAGTCAGAACGCCATATGAGTGAGACGCTATAGTATCCAAAACGTTTGCAAACAGGCAATCTCCAGGAATGTTAGATCTTTCTACTGTTGTTGAAAATAAATTCAAAGGCTGGACATTTGGGGAATCCCCCGAACAACTCCTTGAACGTTATTTCCGTTAATAACGTAATTACAAAGCGACCAAAATTTGGAAAAAGAGTACAAAAATTCACCGCGTTACCGTTACGCAAAAACTCTATCCATCCTCGTGTGAGTCCAGTAAGCGAAGCAACAGCCTTTTGGGGAGCTTCTCAGTGCGCATCACCCTTACCCAACAGTCTCTGTACTAGTGTCTCACTTACTCCCGGAGATAAAGAGACTACGCTGCAAGATGCTCGTGTCCTCGAACCCATGCCAAGGCATTTGCAGTAGGTTGACTAAATGTACTGAAGACACGTACAACACTGCCGACTGAAATTCTTCTGTGTACGTCGATCCAGTAGGATTGACCGTTTGGATAAATTAATTTATGTATTTATTTTAAACCAAAGTTGTGTATTTAGATAGATACTGCAAAACGGGTGCACATTTCCCTTAGCCTAAACGTGACAAACCAGAGTCATTATATAAAGTATAATTGATGGTTTGGAGGAGAATAATAATTTACGGTGTTATGAATTGAATAAAGTACGAAGTAGATTTACAATGTAAGCCCAACGCAGCTAAATAGCCTGGTAATACTATAATGATCCATCATAACATTTTGGAATAGGACAAAATTTGTCTAATGAGACAAAAGGTAATTACATGTTAATGCTCATCTGGAATGATTCATTAGGGGTCAGTGTGTGGGCTCACAAACACGAGGAACTAAAATAAGCTGTTATTACAATGTAGAATTTAATTATGCTGGCTAGATATTAATTTTATTCAGTTCCCTGATTTGTTCTTGTCTTTTCGCTCAGTAATTATACCAAAGTGCCAATTTTCAATATGCTTCACAATTATGTACTTTGGCATGCCCACATTGCAGTACAGTGTTTTAAAAGTTATTCAAGAATTGAATTGATTGATTTTTCTCAAAAGAAAATCATTAAAGGCGTTCATTGGAAATAGTCCAAATCAAACTGTGATGCCAATTTCAAAGTTTAAAACAGGCAGAACAGATAAAATATGCTGCATCTATATCTATCTATATCTATATCTATATATCTATATATATATATATATATATATATATATATATATATATATATATATATATATATATATATATATATATAGATATATATATATATATATATATATATACATATGCACGGTATGTACCGGTGGTACATACCGTGCAGGGGCCTGTCCTTTCATGATGGTTCCTCGTCTCCCTCCTCTTTCATGGGTTTCTGCTGCCTGAGGTATTCACTGAGCACTCGGTCAGTTGGGGCCATCTTCCCAATATTCCCAATATTCCCTTCCCCAAGAAGGGAAGGGAATATATATATATATATATATATATATATATATATATATATATATATATATATATGTATGCACCAGTGTAATTTGATCAGCCAGTATCTTTGCTGTACTTCAACATCATGTCTTAGTACTCAGAAATGGCTCTCATCTGTTTTGACCCATTATTGATAAAGTCCAAGATAAGTTTTATGAAAAATGTTAGCCAAGTTTATTAATCTCCCACCCACTGGGACTACTGATGGGATACACGATCCGACTTGCATCCATTTTAGTTTAATTAAGGGTTGTTGAACTGCTGAAAGACTGTGAACAGAGCCACCGTGATTAATGATTCAGAACCTAATTGCACCAAAGAAAATTTCAAAATGTTAGGATGTTACTTAGTGAGTTAAAAAATGTTTATTAAAACCCCGAAACGCAACCTCATGTAAATCCTTCTTTTCATCTTTAAATAAATCAGGCAACCTTCTTCATTAGTCCCACATTACTTTAATTTATGAAGTACCTCTTAAGCAGATGCACTTCAACCAGTTTATGTAAGCTTTCGTGCCCTCGTGGTCCACCAAAATGAATTGTTCACATTATGAAAATTACAATCACCAGAATGATCACAAATGCATATATATTAAAACCTTGGTGCCATTAGTGTTCTCAGTCTGCTTTACTCTGTTGAAAATTTTATGCCAGTGCAGGCCCAAGGTTTGAAGTATTTTCTCATTTCCAACAACCCAGCACTTTCAATTCATTTCAAAGTTAAATTCACTTCTATTTATATAGCACTAAATAACAACAACAGTCACCTCAAACCACTTTATATTGTAGGGTTAAGACCCTATAATATTAGAGAGAAACCCCAACAATCAGAGGACACACTATGAGCATGTACTTGGCGACAGTGGGAAGGGAAAAAAATCCCTTTTAATGGGAAGAAACATCTTGCAGAACCAGGCTCAGGGAGGGGCAGCCATCTGCCATGAGAGACAGTGAGGGGAAACTTAAGGGAGCAGAGCAGATAAGACAAAACACACATGGGAGAGGACCAGAGTTTAATTCATTTACTAATGATTTAATGTAATAGGGACAAAACAGGTGCAAAACAGGTAAGTAAAGAAGAAACATTCAGTTTTGTTTGGTTCAAAACTGAGTGCATAGTTTGCTCATTTACAGACTGTACACTGGGTTTTAGTGTCCTGATTAACAAAGACACACTTCCCAAGTATTAACGTGCCATTGTTTTCCCCCAGCACATACCAAGAGATCCTACAGAGTGACTGATGCCTCCAGTTACAGAGGGTGGGCCCTGAGTCTGCAGGCAAATGGTGGAGGTGTTAAGGAGTAATTTGCATTTTTATAGATTTGTTTTACACTGAATGAGGGAAATGCTCTGAACTGAAACTGCGCCGTTTACATCTGCGCTGTTTACATTCCACCAGATGCTAATGCTAAGCTAGCGTTAGCACAATTGAGCAGCAGTATCAATAACAGCCTGGTAGCACACCCGGACAGTGTCTTTATTGCGGCTGGGGATTTTAACCACGCGGACCTGAAATCTGTACTTCACAATTTCCACCGTAATGTGAAGTGTGCTACCAGAGGAGATAGAACGTTGGACCAGGTGTACACCAACATGGCGAATGCGTACAGAGCCCAGGCTTATCCCCACCTGGGTCTGTCAGACCATCTCTCCCTTCTGCTACGCCCAATATACACACAAAAGATCAAGAGCACTGGGATTACAACCAAAACCGTGAGAACATGGCCGCAGGATGCTATTCCGATGCTTCAGGACTGTTTCCACTGCACAGACTGGGATGTATTCAAGGTGCAGGACACTGACAATCGTGTCGCATTGGACAGTTACACCTCCACTGTCTTGGACTACATCTGTTTCTGTGTGGACAATGTAACAACTTGGAAACGATTCCGTGTGTTCCCTAATAATCCACCCTGGATGACACACGGAGTTCAACAACTTATTCGAACAAGGAACAACGCTTTCAAATCCGGGGACCAGGAGGCATACAGTGCTGCCAGGGCCAACCTGAGAAGAGGCATCAAGACTGCCAAGCAGCAGCACAGGAGGCGTATCGAGGCCAGGTTTGAGAACAACACAAACCCAAGGCAGGTCTGGGAGGGCATCAGGGCTATCACGGACTACAAAAGAAGAACACCATCACCCTCAGCCGACAGTTCTACTCTGGCTGAGGATCTAAATCTCTTTTATGCCCGTTTTGACAGGGAGAACACCGACCCTGTCCTGTCCCCTCTCCCCTCAACCGACCCTGCTCCGGTCCTGAGCACTCATGAGCTGAGGCGTGTGTTCCGGAGCATTAACACCAGGAAGGCGGCCGGGCCGGATGGAGTGCTGGGCCGGGTGCTAAAAGACTGTGCTGCGGACCTGGCGGACGTCTTCACCTCTATATATAACACCTCGTTGTCCTGTTCACTGGTACCATCCTGTTTCAAAGCAGCAACCATCGTTCCCATCCCAAAACAGTCAAATGTCACATGTCTGAACGATTTCAGACCTGTGGCACTCACCCCCATTCCCGCCAAATGCCTGGAGAGACTGGTCATTAAACACATCAGAGCTGCTTTTCCACCATCCCTGGACTCGCACCAGTTTGCATACAGGGAGAACCGGTCAACCGAGGATGCGATCGCCACAGTGCTGCACACATTACTGAAGCACTTGGAACACAGGAACACCTATGCACGGCTCCTCTTTGTAGACTACAGCTCGGCTTTTAATACCATCCGGCCATACAAACTACGTCCCAAACTCCACCAACTGGGACTTAACTCCTCTCTGTGCAACTGGATTGTGGACTTCCTCACTAACCGTAGACAGAGTGTCAGAGTGGGTAAGAACACCTCTTCCACCCTTGTGGTCAACACCGGTGCCCCTCAGGGGTGTGTTCTGAGCCCTCTGCTATACACTCTCTTCACCCATGACTGTATTTCCTCCTGCGCGTCCAATCTCATTGTTAAGTTTGCAGATGACACTACAGTGCTCGGACTTATATCCAACAATGATGAGACAAACTATAGGACAGAGGTGCAACAACTAGAGTCATGGTGCCACGACAATAACTTGGTCTTAAACACCAAAAAGACCAAGGAGATCATTGTAGATTTCCGGAAGAGGGGTCATAACAACCATCTGCCTCTCTTCATTGGCAGTGAGGCGGTGGAGAGGGTGAGCAGTTTTAAATTCTTGGGGGTAACTGTGACCGAGGACCTGTCCTGGGGCAACCATATCACCTCAGTTGTACGGAAGGCCCAACAGCGCCTCTACTACCTGAGGAGACTGCGGAGCGCACACATTCCCAGATCTCTGATGTTGAACTTCTACAACTGTGCCATCAGCAGCGTTCTGACGTATGGATTTCTAGTGTGGTTCCCCAGCTGCACCAAGGCCGATCAGCAAGCACTCCAGCGGGTGGTGAAAGAAGCTGGCAGAATTATTGGAACAAGTCTGCCAGAGATCAGTAATATCTTCCCCACTCGCTGTCTGAGGAGGGTGCACAGTATCCTGCGGGACCAACATCACCCTGCGCGCCACCTTTTCCATCTGCTGCCCTCAGGGAGAAGGTACAGGTCTATACAGGCCAGAACATCCAGACTGGCCAACAGCCTGTATCCACAGGCTGTGAGGCTCCTGAACTCTCTGCCCCCCTCTCACGGACAATAACCATATCCAACTTCTTAATAGCAATGAACTGGTCTGCATTGGTGCATCATATCTTTATTCTCTTCCCCCTCCTGCCCCCCCCCCCCCCCTTTCTTAAATAGATAACTATCATATCTGATATCATATCTCACAGTACAATAATATTGAATGGGTTGCATTGTTGTATTTTGTCATGTTTCTCAGGTCTTTGTCTGAATTTCTACGAACATTATTGCTAAGGATTGTCTTATTGCATTGGAGTCACACTGGGTTAAATATGTACACTTGGGTTTTAAGGGGTATTTATTATTTTCTTCTTTTTTTTGGGTTGTATGGAAGCCCCAAACGCAATTTCATTGTTCTTGACAATGACAATAAATAAATAAATACTAAATACTAAATAATACAAAAAAGAAACAAAATCTTGATGTCTGTTTTTGGTTGTGTTGTTTCAATTATTTCTCCCACCCCTCTGATTGTCTGTTTCAGTCTAATTTTTTTTTACCTCTTTCCTCAGTCCTTCATCTGCCTGTTTGGCTGCCCGAGTTCTTCACCACTGTGTTATTTTTTTAGACTTTACTCTTCATAACCGCAGAGTTGAATGTTTTCATGGTAACTCGAGAGTTTTAAACAGCTTTCTATTAAAACTCACCTTTGTTTTTGCTATAGCTGCTTGTCTGCCTCTATTGTGTTTGCAATCGGGTCGTCATTTGTGATGAACCTTAAACCATAACATAAATCAGTACCAAGGTTTTTAAAAGCCGTGTTCAGTGAAAAAGACACATCAAAGCTTAATGTCCACCGTTCTTTTCTTTTCGTCTTGTATTCATCTGTGGATCAATAATACATATTTCAGACAGTTTCTCAAAGCTTGCTTTGTTCTCCTTCAGCAACAATGGAAGATATTATGCTGTGGTGTTTTCACATGGAACATCTGAAGGGCTTTGATCAAAGGAAGTGTGTCCAGTGGTTGCTTGCAGTGCAATCGTTTAAGGACCTGTCAGTTAGTTTGATAGTGTGAACACTCATTGTACCACTGTCCGTCTGTCTGTCTGTCTGACTAACTGACTGACTGAGGAGCGTATGGAGCCTATACCAGCTGCCATTAGAGTGAGATGCAGGGAACACCATTATAGGTTGCCAGGATTAATAACACAGAGAGACAGACAACTATTCACCTTCACATTCAACATAAGGGCAATTTAGAATCACCAGTTAACCTAACCCCACTAAATGTAGGTCTTCGGACTGTGGGAGAAAGCCAGAGCAATTATAGCAGTCCTCGCTATAATTGCAGTGACAGTTTTACTGATGTGGTTGGATTTTTACCAAAACTATAGCCTATTAATATAATATTAATATAATAACAGCTGGTATTCAGAGACCAATCAGATTGGTATCCTGAGGTCAGATTTGTATATTGATTGGTTTAATGATGAGCTATTCAGTAATGACTACAATTAACCATCCACAGAAATAGGAACACTGAAGACTCCTAAACAGATACTGTGAAATATTCATGGCTTTGTATCAGCATTGCCGCTACGTGCAATGCATAACTCTGCTACTGTTGCTAAGATGAATTCATGCCTTTCACTCACCAGCAGTGAGTTCTTATCCAGGCTCTTCGAGTTCAGCTCTTTCTCTCTTATCTTTAGTCACAACTTTTTTTTTATTGCATCACACTGTCTGGGTTGATTCTCAGTTTCAAGCTCTGCAAGACTTGTGGCATTGACTAAGGCTGGGGTACCAACTGGAGATATAGGGGCATGCTTGTTGTACAAACACAAACCCGTTTTCAAACTCACACTTCTCATTAAGGTTGGTTAGGGACTCCAAAATCATCCTCAAAAATTGTCAGTTTCTCCTTTGTCATCCAAATTGTCTCTGATGAGGGGTATTTTTGAGTGCATCAGCTCCGATGGGTGAGTCTTTCTAAATCGTTATTGTAAGAGTTGTATTGCAAGAGTTTACCACAGCGAAGAGCAGAAAGACAAGCAGAGCACCTTCATCTTCACACTTGCCCAGTGATTTATCCTTGTTTTTTATTTTTCCATCTGTGATTGAGGGTCAGTAACTGAAATAATGATGACAGAAAAGAGAGAAAAGGGTAACACTAGCAAAACAGATAGACCACGAAAAAGGTTAAGATGATTCTAAATCTTTTAGCGCATTTAAAACACCGCAAACTGTAGATAAACAGACAATTTCATTTGCAAACACTTATTACCCCTGTGTTATCCCCTATTATCCCTAGTACTTTAATATAAAGCCACATAAGTACAGCCACACAGGAACAATCTCACTTTTTTTCCTTATAACATCTGAGGTTCTGATGCACAAATTTATTGCTTGTGATTGATTTTATTTTTATGTTTTCCCTCATATTTTTCTCTGAATCATGTCTTTTTACAGTACATTTTACCCCATCAGATGGTTTCCAAGGGAACACTCTGGACTTCAATTAAGTGGGGAAGTGGATCAGTTCGACCTTCTACATAGCCATTCTCAGAACATAGCCTAGAGCTCACAGAATACACATAACATTAGCGTGAGAATCTTAAATGATTTTCTAGCATTAGATTATTGGCTTGCAGGTGCAGGAAGCTACACGTGAAGCTACCGGATAGCTTTGATTAAACTGACACTGATCAGAGTTGTATGCAGCATGGCTTAGCATATAAAACTCCTCCTTGTAAATTCTTTATTAGTTTTCTCTGAATGGTGTATTTACTCAAGGACTGGTATGTAGCTGGAACCAACCCTACATAACATGTATTACACAATGTATACTCTATGTGGGGGCCGATTCCTCTATTTGGCTTAAAGGATCAAAGAACTTTAAATAGTCAACAAACCATGTAAGCTTGCTTTGCCCCTTTTTATTGACTCTAGAATAATAAATTACAGCTATTCTCATATCATCCAATTCTCCATCACAGTTTTGACAAAATAAATAAATAAATAAATAAATAAATAAATAAATAAATAAATAAATAAACAATAAACAATTTCACTCAGTACAACAAGCTTTTTTTGGTCAGAGCTCTGAACACATTCTTATCTCTTAAATACTTTTTCACAGTGATACACTTGTGTTGATAAATGCTAACCACAGGAGACAGAAGTTAAACTGAACTACAGTGCAGACTCATTTCTAGAGCATAACTCAAAATTGGTCAGACTGGTTGCTACAGATGCAATTTAAGGTAAGTTCAGAGTTGCACGCAAGGGCAAGTTGAAGCTTGTTACCAGTGATGGATGGGGAAAAAAATGAAGAGGCAGCGGAGGAAGAGTAAGATAAAGAAAGGTGTTTTTTGTAGAGATTTTCTTCTACAAATGATAAACTATCCGAAAAGAAATGACTCATTATTGCTGAAACTATCTCATATTTTCCCACAGCGTATTATGTTTACTTTTTAAAATTATGTTATATGAAAAAAAAAGAAGTGAAATTGGTCTCTTTCATGAGTTATAGTGTGAGATATATAAATCCTACAAAATATACAATACATATAAAACATAAACATTTGCTATATGTTTTATTCTGTTACAGTTACATTTTTTTCTGAACTGCTAAAACACTTTTCTTGAAACCTTCCACTACTAATACAAAACAACGTTTTCAAACGGCGTTATAAAAAAGCTCCGGCATTTCTCGCAAAATCAAACACTCGCCTTAAAACCTTGTTCAAAGGCAACAATGGCAACAGATCATAAACAGGACAGTCACAATAAAAGCACAACTGAGCAGTCATTTCAAACTATATAAAGAAAAGATGAGTAGATGAAAAGAAGAATGTTCAAGGTATATAGCTGCAGGAGAAATGTTTGCTGTTTACAGTCCAGCAAGTGCATTTTGCATTGCATTATAGAAAAAAAAATGATAGTGGGTTTTAAATTTACTGTATGTACATTAAAAAACATAGTGGAAAATAGAAATGGCAAGTTCCTTGCAGTGAAAAGCCTACAATGCACCGTAAATTGGACTGTCATTTGGCTTTATCGTGTCTTTGGGCTGGGTCAGGCCGCAGCACTTCATCAACGCTGCATACTCCCCCACACCAGCCAATGGGGACAGAACCGTCTGGTATATCCAGCCTTGACACACATATCTCTTCCACTACCATACAAGAAAAACTCCCATATTAGGTTGAGGAAAGGGAGGTGGATGGTGCTTGGCAATAATTGCCCATAATTGTAACCATTCTGAACAGCAATGCAAGACCCAAGAAGATGCTCTGTATTATTTGGCCTTTGAGTCACATAATAGTGGGGAACCATATGATTTGCTTATGGCAGCACAGTGTCAAATTACCATGACTGAACAGGTATCCTACATCAAACATGTTCTATATGTTGAAATAGATATAATTTTCTAAGTGCTACAGAAAGACGGCATTGTGCTGTAGAGTATAATATGTGCAATATCGACTTACACCGGACATACTGATGTGATTTCACTGAGCTTGAGCCTGCCATATCTATACTTTGTCTGAATGTGCACTTACTTGCACATGCTAAAAATGCAGCTCTTTGACCCTTTCTGAGTTGCACTCAAAGTGCATTTTCTTCATGTGCACCCTGTTGTCGCTGGAGACAGAGTCGCTGGTGGAAAGGCTGACGGTGTTGAATCCTACAAAGTCTGGACTGCCTTCAGTAACTTGTTGCTATATTTCCTGCAGTTTTATGGAGCTGTTTTGAAACAGCTTGTCAGGTATAATGGCCTTTTGCTGCTGAGTGAATTTCCACCCTTGTGTGGCAATCTTGCAAGTCCATAAAGATAGATGTGCAGTTACAAAAATATTAATGCAGTACAGTATTAACTCTGATGACCTTGGTTACTAAAACTAAAACTGCATAAATTATACAGTGCTGATATAAAGACAGTGACTAAACACAGTGGTGCTGTACCTGTTCTCTTGTCTTGATCTATGAATTTTGGTGGACACAAAGAATCTGCTCATGTTGGGTTGCACTCTTTGTCCTGTTCCTTATAGTCATTCCATGAACAAGACCATTGTCTGTTATAGTAGCTTGAATTACATGAGAAATCATTACTCTTTGTCTTGCTCTTCATCCTCCTAGGCTCCTTGAATTTCCTGTTGTACCCTGTCTATGACATGTATTCTGCCTCTCTGATAATTTCAGTCTATTGTAGATATTGTAAAATTATGATATTATTTTATGCCATGTTATACCCCTAATTAAAGATTGTGAATTATTATGTAGTTTTAGTTTGCATTATTCTCCTGAATTAGAAGAAGCTGATAACTATTGCATTAGTTAAACTGATTTGCATTACATTAAATTGCTGACTTGTTGTGAATGAATGATATTGTTTTATGATGCATTATATTGCTGAGTTATAAGAAATACTGTTCGCAGAAGGTTATTGTCTAATTTGTCTGAGTAGAAGAGAACAGAGTGTGCTGGAGTTTTCTGCCCCATTTCAGCAGGAGCAGATAAACAGGGAGCCAAGGTCGTAGCTTAGGCGCTGTGTGAGAGAGAGCATGTGAATGTTTAGGCTTTTTATGATAAGGTGGAGGCACCAGAGGTTATAAAAGTTTGAGCAATGCTCCACCATTTTGAGATTTTGAGGCTGTCTGCATCAGTGTCCATCTCCCACGTGTGTGATCATTAAATCATCGTTTGACTCAACCCGGCCGGACCAGTGTTGTTATTGTGGTTTTTTCTCTTGTCTCCATCCCCAATATTTTGAACCATAACAGCATGAAACCAATAACTTCAACAACCTGTGTGCTCTCTGAACTGGCTTATATTGGCTGTGTCACATCATTGGGAACAAATGTGATCGATTTTAATTTAGGACATCTGTGCTTTATGTACCTTTTGCCATTTGTGCATCACAGTGTTAAATATTTGTAATGATAATGTTTTTAGAGTTTTGCAAAAATTAGTCACTGAGATCTGTAAATTGTGTTTATGGCCACTGAGCACTTGGTTCAGACAATGAGTTTTAGTGTTTCAGCAATTCAGAAAAATTCTGAATTCACCATCTAACAACTTCTCAGTAGCTACATTATTCTGACAGGTTGTGTGAATGATCAGATAATAATTGTGGTTCCAGGCACAAACTGATTAAACTGTTGATCTGTTGGTGAGGTTTTGCCAACAGAGTGAGAAATATTTCAAATTTAGTTTGAAAGCTGGATTTTGAGTTTAGAAATTAAAGCTTGCAAGCTTTGAAGAAATGTGTATTAACAGCTGGAATGTTGACTTAAAAGTCATGACATGAAAGTACTCTATGGTTTCTAGAATTGATGTTCCGACTGCGCACATTTCTTTTTTACCATTCTATTTTATTTTAAGCGTATGTATATTATTCAAACAGTGCAAAAACAAACAAGGAATGTATTCTGAAACTATGGGGGATGCTCTGGTTTGATTCAGCATCTCTACTCACTATACTTTTAAAATAATTCTTTCAGATAAGAAAAGGCTGAGAAAAGTATTTTTTTAATCATTTATTTGACCAGCGTCATAGTAGAGCAGCAGCCTATCTCAGCCTGATCCACTGCTGCCACTTTACAATCACCAAATAGTTTTAAATAAATATCTTTGCACTGTGAGAGCACCCTGAGAAAACCGATGATGCACAGCAGACTACAGCCGACATGCAGATTTGAACCCAAACCTGCTCTCTTGCTGTGAGGTGACAGCGCTACCATGTTACACCACCACATTGCTTCCCGCCGCTTTGAAGGCTTAAAGGAAGGTTTTGGCAGTCATCTGATACACACTGATATTTTCTCAGTTCCGAGAAAGTGAAAAGAAGAAACCAGGCATTCCTTGAAAGTACAGTTACCAGTGGAGTGTGACATTAGATCATGTTTTTAATCCAGTTGTACAGAATGCGACACTGATTTTCACCCAAAATGCAAGAACGTGATTAAAACACAGATACACAGGAAGCGTAACCATGGGAACTATAAATACATAACCTAATTGCATGAATGACAGCTATACGCTGTGCACCTTACTGAAGTATTCACACATAATTTGTGAATACATTTATATATAATTTACAGTGCAAATAATATAAAAATCTGAATGATGACTTCTTTCAAAAGTGTTGTTTGTGGTTTGCTGTTGCCATGGAGAAGAATATTTTGGAGAGAAGTCTTTGTAGAAAAGAGGGATAAATGACTTGGAGAAAAAAGAGATCATCTGACCCTTTCACTACTAAATGAGGGAGCAAAGAAAGAAAGTAAAAAAAGGAAGAAACCGTTATTGTATTATTTTTTCTAATATTTTTATTCCATTTATTTGATTATTTATTTAGGTAAAAATTATAAATAAGAAAAATCTTGAATGGCATATGGAGACATTCAGACACTGATCAATTTCTGACATATTTTTTAAAATACTGCAGATCTCCCTGCTGCTGAGCTGAGCGCTACCATATTTTCTGTAAAATCAGTCTCTGTGCAGCTGTGTGAGCATTTCATCTGCCTCAATTTATCTTCAGCTCATCCTTTAATACTAAGTAACACCTAATGGCTCGAAGCAGTAAAGGATAATGGCTTTATGCTGGACTATCAATGAGTGTATGAGTGTGCTTAATATTCTGTGCTTTGTTGCGTGTGTTTGTGTGCATGGTGTGATTCTTTTTTCTGTCCTCTGGGAAAGGGAATTTCAGTTTTGCTTCATTCAAAGCTGACAACAAGGCATTTGCATTTAATCTGACCCATGAAGAAAGACAGATCTCTCTTTCTTATAAGGTATTATGTTGTACACTAGATGTCTGCTGGTTGCGATAGTGCGTCTAAGTGCACCCTTAGCTGTGGCTGCATGCTCAGGCAAAGACTTAGAAAAAAAGCACTCTCGCTGACTGCAGCTCTGACACCGTCTTTGTGGCTAAAGCACTCTCGCTGACTGCAGCTCTGACACCGTCTTTGTGGCTATGACTGTAGATGTGGGCTCATGGAGCTGTCCATGACTGCAGCTGTGCTCATGGTTGGCGCTTTATGATTATGACTGCGACATGCTGGTTTGTAATTGGTGTAAATGGAATACATGCAGCTACTGTGTGTTCAATTGTGATTATGGCAAGGGGATGTATTGAAGCTACTGTACGCCAATAACAACTTATCTGTATCAGCACAGAGTGGACCACAGCTGCAGAATCTGAACTGTCACCACAAATCCAGCCACCTCTTCGTCATTCACAGCTGGAAGAGTGACAGCTAGGAGCCTATGTGGCGGTAATCAGCCTTTTAAAGTGAGTAATGACTACTAAATGCATCAGATAACAGAATCAGTTCCTGCAGGGGTTACCTGCTGTCTTAGCTTTAACTTGGAGAAGCACATAATGGAATCATTTCTCGAAACATTCCATCCTTTTCTCAAAAATCAAAACACAATATCCAGTTTTCAAATTACAGCCACAAAACTCAATCACTTGCTGGTATTGTCATTCAGCTCATTCTCCCCTGGCATGTAACATTTTAATAAGATTAGCAGAAATACGTATGAGCAGTTTTGAGTGGCTGTGTTTAAGAAATGGCATCCATACTGTAGTTGTGTTTTAACGCCTGCCTCCAGTGGTTGCCATTATGCAGGGTGGGTGAATGAGTGTGAAAAAGACTGAGAAAAAGAGACTGAGAACAAAGTATGTTGAAAGAGAAAGGTATAAAAAAGTAACAGGTCTGAAAGAAATTCTCTGTGATCTTTTGGAGGGAATTTTTTACTAAGATCTCACATTTCTATTGCTGCTCTTTCGTATTCTTTCTTGAATCACTCTTTTGATGTTATTTACACTGTTTATCAGAAACTACCATCTGTATTTTGAAGTCCTGCTGGTACAAAACTTGCACAAAATGCAAGGAGTATCTTTATGATGACAAATAAGGAAAAGAATGTGTGCACACACATATGACCCAGTTTTGCTGAGTTGTTTGCTGATTTTTTTTTTTTACACATTGCATTAATCTGTTTGTATAGCAAGAACATAAAATGTATCCATCTAAGGTAGTTTTCTGTTATCCTGAAAGCATAGCAAAAGAGTGACGTCAAAACACAAAAGGGCCTAACAGTGCAGAGCATAGTGTCCAATTAGCTTCAGAGCTGAAAAACAGACTGAGAGAGAGAGAGGGGAAGAGAGAGAGAGGGGGGGGGGGGGGGGGGGATCTGTGCGGACCTTATTAGCACCAAGCTCTGACTGCAGGTTCCCTAGAGAGTTGTGTTGTGATGTCTATGCGGCTAGTAGGCAAAGAAATGTTATGCTGGTCATACATGGCTCACCTGTAAGCATAGACATCCTCACAGTACATGTCTCACCAAGTGATGCTTAGAAAAAGAGCAGCACCCTTTGGCAGGCATGATTGATTGATATCAATAAGCACACTTAGTGCCTGCGTCCAGTCTGTTCTCATTCACACAATAGAGCATTGTAAGTTTTTTCAGATTCATCATCTTTTAGAGTGTTCTCATTATGATTTTAGCATCTAGCCCCACACTTCCCCCTGCTGGTTCACTGCGGGGAGGCACTCTCCAGATGAGGCAGTCTTTTCTAAAGCACTAACTCCCTATCTCTGAAACAAATTCTCACCATCCTAAGGCAATTTCATCTCATTTCCCCCCCCACAAAAACTCAAACAGCTTACATGGTTAGACACAATTAGCAAATCTCATTTGCAAGGCTCTAATTATATTCGCTCTTACTAAAACACATTTTTCACAGCAATTTACTTGTGATACATAAAGCTAAGCAGAAGTTAATCAGCTACAGCACAGATGTCATTCCTTAAGGACAGCAATTCAGAATTGTTTGCAATTGTTACTAATGATCTAATTTAACAAACACACTGCATGCCAGTTCAGAGTGCACAGCCAACAAGGGTTAGCCGAAGGTTAAGACCAACAGTGGAGGAAGACAAGAAAGATGAGGAACAACAAGAGTAGCTGACAATGATTCACAGAGCTGAATTTGTATTTTAGAGCTTTTCACTGTAATTTGACATATGAGGCCTAAGGAGATGTCAGTGGTAGTGCACTGCACTGGTTTTAGTACAAGTGCAGAGCATCATTAGGCTGTAAAAACAAGAAAATCTATTAGATAGATAGCAAAAACTTCAGGAGTGGCCAAATCAACAGTCTGGTACATTCTTTCAAAAAATGTCTGCATTGGCTAGTTCAGGAACACCGAAGGACCTGAAAGACCACTGCAGGGGTGACAACCCCCAAAATCTGCTGGCCCCTCCAGCACCTTCAGAATCATTAAAGCGATGGACGGGACTTCCAGTCGATCAATCAATTAAAAGAGATTATCATGGATTTCAAAGTCTTATTTTGTTTAAATACATACATATTTTCGGTGATAGAGGTAGGTGTATCAGTGTTAAGGTTTATAAATAAGAAATGAATGGAAATACAGTCAGTTTAGACCAAGGTGCAAGCCACTGGTTACACTCAAAAACAAGATAAGTCCTCATCTAAAACAATTCATAAAAAAATAGCTCATGATCTGAAACATTCCACACTATTTTTAAAACATGGTGGATGTAATGTTATGACATGTAAGACTGCCAGTATAACAGGTATAAATAACACTAGTGTTTATTTATAATGTGAGCACTAATAGAAGTTACAGGATGAAATATGATGTGCACAGGGCTCTCTTCAATTAAATTAATGCTGAAAGCTTGCACTTTAACCATATGCTGATTGTCTCATTTAAAATCCTCTGTGGGGGTGTATGAGCCAAAACTCCAAAAACTGTCTTTCTGCAACATATACAGAGCCTATCTGTATATGTCATACTGTGATTTACTCATTAAGGTGCCTGCCTTTCTCATTTTATATGTGAATCTGACCAAAGGACTGTAAATTACTGTATGTGTAATTATATGTCTGCATATAAAGCATTAATGGATCTCGACTGTATGCTTTCTTCTGTTTCTTTTTGTTATGTGAAAGATGGGAGCTGGACACAGTTGACAACCCGGACTCAGCAGATTAGACCATCATAGTCTTGAATGTGAATCTTGAAACTTCTTGTGTTTACTGCTGTTGTGTTATGATGTCCCGAACACTGTGTTTTCAGGTGTTTTTTTTTTTTTTGTTTTTGCTTTTTTAAAATAGTGTATAGAGTGTTATTATTTTGGATTTTGTCCAGAAAAAATCAGAGTTTTCACAATAGTAAAACTGGGCTTTCAGGTCTGACAAAAGGATGGAGATTATGCATAAGAATGTGCCTTAGCAACTTTGAAAATCTATAATTAGGCAACAAGAAGTTGAAAAATAAAGGCTTTTCCAAAAGTTGCACAACACTTTATTATAAGGGTTTCCATTTAAGAGTGGATGCCTTCCAGCTCTGCATCTGCTGCAGCGTTGTTTTCAACAAAGGCTGGCGCGTGTAACTGCCTCACCGCCCCTCCCACAGACGCACACGAGCCTCCTTCCATTTCTCACTGAGCACACAAAGACATTAGGGCACGTGTTTCTTCACACCTTACACCCAAATGGCTACACAGACAGACAGAGATAAAGAAAGGGATCAAGAGTTCAGCCTTTTCTCTCTCACAAAAGTTAAGCTGATTAAAATAGGTGCTTGAATTTTAAATTACGTTTACGGATAATCATTAAAAAAAAGCAACACACACACAAAACCTGTCACAATATTGACAGTACAAAACACATGCAGACTTTGCAATCTGCATACATAATACAACTGTGCAAGCAGTTGTATTAATAAATAGCTAGAAATTGACCATTACTGATACAGTTTTAAATAGATTACTATCAGGCAGTTTAAAAAAATCTTAATGCAAAATTAAACCAGAAGGTGACCAAATGACCGTAGTTTGTTGAAGTGTGACTTCGCACCTTATCACCGTGGCGCATGGAAACACTTGGGGACGCGTCAAAACGCAATTTGGCACGGGTTTCCAGGGCCTGATAAAAAGACGGTTCCTGTCAGCTTCCCCACATCCTCACAACACTTTATGAAGAGCTGACCACCACAAGGAGCCATGGAGACCTGCGCTAACAAGAGTGGGCTATCGTCTGTTTCTAACGGAGGCAATTCGAGCCAGCAGTCCGAGTTGTGGAGGCCATGGTTTCGAAATGAGGATAACAATGTCCGACACAAGGTAAGTTTTGCACGTTCAAGTTTGTATTTTTGAAATCCAAACACGCACTGCTTACTTGACAGAAAGACTAAAGAAATCTCTTTGTTTTTAGAATCTTTCAAACCATGGAGACCTCAGTGGCGCAAAAGATCCGAAAACACCTCAAGTGATCCATCCAGTCAAGTAAGTGGAGCTTTATTAATTAAGGCATCGTTGAATAAAAGAGTAAAGTCTACAAACATAAAAACATCAATTGCTTTTTGTTCTAAGGTTGTACTGGCCAAAATCGAGATGCTTTGATTATCTGTACCGGGACGCAGAAATACTCCTTCGCAACTATCCAGTCCAAGCAGCAATCTGCACCTACGAAGACTCCAGCAGCGACGAAGACAACGATGATGACGAGGAGGAGGTTGAAAAGGAGCGGAACTAAATGTCTTCGTGAACTTTGAAGAATGTTGCATGCTGTCATATTGGACAATATTTATATATATATATCTTTTAATTTATTCCTGTAATTATATGTAAATAGTTCAAATACCAGTTACCAAGCTTAAGTTATTCCTTTCACATTTCTACCTCCTTTGTATTTTATAATAAAATGCAGGAAATAAATTTCGTTATCTGGAGTTTATTTGCTTTTTAAATAATAACTGCACCCTCACACACAAATTAAGCATTCAGCGCTGCATTGATTGACTGAAGTGTTCAAGGGAAAATGAGAACTTCTCCAGTAGACTGTGACATTTTCCATTCGAAAGATATCAGGTTGATTTTATGCAAGTGCAGAACTTGTTTGGGCCTTTCTTACTTACTGTATTTATTTATGGCACTGAAACATCTAAAACCTCACATGAATATATCCTACAAGTCACTCTAAATGTATGCAGATCCCTTAATTAGACGTTGTAGCAGAGCTTTTTCTTTCCATATTTGCATTCACTTTACTGGCTATAACCGCTTTCTTTCCACTGAACATCCCTTTTCCCACGGATAAGTGCAGGGTGTTAAACGCACCATTTCCTGTGCAGTGTCGCGTGAAGCGCGGAAACTGTGGGACAGGTGGAGGGCGCAAACCCCTGTCACCAGAGACCATAAAGTTTGGCTGAGACAAACGGAGGTGAAACATTTTAGAAGAAGAAAATGTACTGATAACATTAGCAGAGAATCTGTATTTTATGTGGGCCATCAAAGGACTTCTACCAACTTGTGCGCTGAAGTGCATCAGACCTAACCCATAAAGTCACACGTCCTCCTTGGGATGACACCGCATATTTGGGGAGCAAGCATGAAGCAGAAGGTCGAATCTGACAGGCACGAGGCGAGGAAACAAAAAACTGTTAACATTAGGTTTGCATTTTTTTTAAATTAGGCTCTTAGTTTGACTCAGTCAAGCAGGATTTGGGGTGAAAGGGGGAGGTGCTAACAGGCTCATGTGATAACAAACCTTGCAATAGAGAACCACTGTGTTTCATCTGCTCAATGTTTCCCAACCTCTATCCTTATGGACCCCTACTTTACAACAAAAGCATTCATGGACTAGTTGTATTTTCTTAGCTAGAGCTAACCCCCATGATCTTGATTGTTTAAACTGTTGAAAACCAACTAGTGACTGAATTGGTTTGACTGAATGTATGTTCCAGTTCTTATGCTTGTGCCTACGCTTGCTTTAAAATCATAGCAAGTGTAGGCACAGAAACAACACTGATGTAGAGTGTGTTAACAAGAGCTAGATTAACTCATTGCAAACCTTTACTGGTCCATTATTCCGCCTGCTATTGGTGCATTATTGGTGCCCATATAATGCACCATCATTCTATACATATGTATAGTATCTTGTGTTTTTTTCTGGTTATATAACATATATCACCCAGTAAACCAACATGAATTAATAGCGATCTAAGGATAAAAGCCTGTGAACTTAGAGCCATATCAGTTGCCTGTTTAGAGAGTGACATCTCAACCTTTCTTCTAAAATTCCTCTGATGATGTTTATAATAACAATGTGTCCTTACTGGAATGCAGAAGTGAATGAGTTTATTATTTTAAAGTTATGGTATCAGGTTGTGACTACTCAAATTTAAATCAAATTCAAATTTTATTTGTCACGTACACAGTACGATATGTAGTGAAATGCTTGGACAACTGCTCGTGACCTAAAGAAAACAAAAAAGGAAAAGGCTATGAATAAGATAAGTTCTACTGCTTGTAATTGTAGTAAATCCCAACAGAGTCTTGGGTTTTGGACCACAAAACATATGACATGTCCAAATAGTTACATCAGCCAGCAATCATGCGATATAGCAATTAAAGTGACACTTGTCATGTTAAAGTTCTGTTTCATGAGCTTGCTCTACTTTGGATATGATGCAAGTACTATGAGTAGTCTAGTATGGGTTGCTAAAGCCTCAACAACATATCTGCACATTTGAACTGTTGAACTTTTCAAGTCACACCAGTGTTGACCTTTTAAACCGTGCCATGGGAACTTTTTAGATCATCTGTAGGTGTTCTGAAGAGTGCAAAGTTTGCACGCCTTTGTGGTGAGACAAATTTTGGGCTCTTAACTGCACTGGGGGCGATGCATCACCCCAGCACATGTGACATATCATAGACAGACTTCAACGTAGGAATGTTTAATAATTTGCAAAATACTTGTTCGCTGATACTTTAATAGTAGTACAGGCCTCTGATTAATAAAGAAAAAAACTATGGTGTTGTTGGTTCAATAAACCATCACAAAAGGTAAAACAATGACTTTCTAGAGCAAGTGATCACAATCTGAGTCCTGAGCATCAAAATTCATTTTAATGTCTAAATATTCAACTGAGATCATAGATTTTGATGAATTACTGAAGTAATTGTCTGCAACTGTAGGAGCTTTGGGACTTTCCCAGGCATGCGTGGGTGTTAAAGCTACTGGAGTGTCACTTACTTTGGTGTGAAATCTGCTCACGTCCAGGAATAAACATAAAACAAGGGAAAGATGTGTGTCCTCGTGAAATGATAGCCAGCTGAATGCTTGGATAATGCAGCTGCAAATATGATAATAAAAAGTAAACTGTTATTTACCATTGAGACTTTGAATGCTGAACATTGCCCAAAACCTAACTCAGCTTTGTAAAGTTTGTTTTATCAGACACATGCTGCTTTTGCATGTGCTGGTGTGAACTTGAGTGTAAAGAATACAAACCTAAGACAGTAATATTCAGTCTCAAGTAGCCACATGTCACAACTGTCATGCACCTTGGTTACAAACAGATGCAACCAGTGACAATGAAACACATAAATATGGAGCGATGGATATCACTTTTACCCCCAGTGCAGTGGAGATTATGGTTATATTCAAATCAGTTCATGTTTGTCTTATATGAAGTCACAAGTTGGTGTTAATCAATCTTCAGTATTCATTACTGTTCAAATATCAATGTATAAATATCAATGGATAATAATTTTGGGAGTTTCTAATGGAATATTGTTGTTTGTTTTAGTTCATCTGGTGAGCTTAAGTGGAGGCATGCCCCTGTGAACTCTGACTGCACTGGTGGTGTGATTGTAGACACCTAATGAGGTGATGAAGTGTGACTCGGCCAAGTTGGGACTGATCTTAATCAACCAGCTTCCCACAGGCACACCTTTGTTGGGCTGTGAGAACAGAGGGGTTGCAGTTAGAGATGCATTTTGGTCATTTTGGTTCGTATCTGTTGTTTCGATAGTTCTCTTGTTTGTTCTGTTGCTCGAAGACAGTTAAGCCAGTTATACAAAAAGGGAGCTGTGTGCTCCTGAATATGCACAAGATTGTCTTTGGCAGATTTGTAGACAAGAAGCACCACTGGTGTGGAATAGAAAATGTGATGTATATGAATTAAGGTATGAATTTCACATGGTAAATTCTAGCACAGTTTTTCTTCTCAATGTTTAAGTTGGAGAATGTTAGGTAGGGATGATGTATATGTTTTAGATAAAGAAATTGTTCAAACACATTTCCAAAAACTCTGGCTCAGTTTCTCAAAAAATTTAAAGCACAATCTGAAAGTGTTGAATGCTCAAACCTTCACACATCTCTGTCATTTTTATGTTTCTTTTTTATGTTTAACATTTTTTATGTTTCTGTAATGGTTAATCCACAAGTATGGACATGCTCTTTAATGAAAATTATAATTATTATCGTTATGCTTAAATTTCAGCTTTACCGTTTTACAAAAAAAGCAGAAAATGTTTTGATTAAAATGCCAAATTGCTGTTCTATCTATCCATCCATCCAAAGTTTTACTTGTTTTACATAGTAAAAAATGTAGCAAAAGTCAATAATTATATCTGTGTAATATAAACACATTAGGAAACAGTACAGTAAGTGCATATATACAGAACTACAACAAAATAAATATTTAATACTGTCATATGATGTGTAGTAGTATGCTTACAGTAATCAACCCCCCCACACACACACACACAAATGCTAATTGCCTTCCTCTTCCTCTGTGTTGTTGCTGCTACATCTTCTTGTCTAACACTTGTATAAGTCACTTGAGGCCTCTTTTATGCTCTGACACATGATTAAATTGTTCTTCCAAATATGTTTGAACAGGTGCAACATGACTGAGACTAATTGGTAGTCATGTTATTGCATTTTGAAGGCCAGTGTTTCGAGGTGAACAAAGTGTGTGAAATAATGCAACCAATGCAGACCAATGGAACTGTGCTTGAAGTCGTGTTTATTTGATGGGATTTTCAATATCATCACTCAGATGATACATGAAGAAGCTACTTTTAGCTGCTTGCTGATTCTTAATGTGTCACCTTAGCAGGTAGCTGTGAATGTCTTGGTTTGTGTCACTTCCTGGGATCAAACCAGGGAGCTTTCCTGTGCTAGGCAAATTGTAAACCACTACACTATAGAGAAACTTTTGCAGATTACACAGAACCTTTAGAGAATTGTGTTTCATTATTTGTGTGCATAAAATTGGTAAAAACTCTAATGAACATTTCATTTCATTTTTAGGGGACTGAATGCAATGCAACCCTTAATAATGTAGATAGGCTGCACATATCCTAATGGAGTTTTCAATCTAGTTGGGGCGATCATGGCTCAAGAGTTGGCAGTTCGTCTTGTAATTGAAAGCCCCAGCTCGGACAGTCTCGGTCGTTGTGTCCTTGGGCGAGACACTTCACCTACCGCCTACTGGTGATGGCCAGTGGGGCCGATGGCGCGATATGGCAGCCTCGCTTCTGTCAGTCTGCCCCAGGGCAGCTGTAGCTACAACTGTAGCTTGCCTCCACCAGTGTGTGAATGTGAGAGTGAATGAAGAGTGGAACTATAAAGCGCTTTGAGGATCTCGAAAAGCGCTATATAAATGCAATGCATTTAGAAAGCTACAAAGCTCAATGTGGGTTTTTGACCAAAAGATGGGGCAAGAGAGCCAAAAGTGAGTCTTCCCCTGGTTTGCAGCACTGCAGTGTAATAGTTCAGTACATCCACTTGGGGGCTGTGTTGTACTTGAGAAGTAATCAGTGAATTTCAGTTATATGATGGAGTAAAATTCAAACTCTATATGTATATAAAAACAGAGTTTTACAGAACGTCCCTCCTGTGATGTTTCTTTGTACATCACTGTACAGATGAATGCATAGGAAAATACTTAACATGTCATTTATGATGCAGAATCTGCACCTATTAAGAAATGTAATGATATAAATTGTTTATACACTGGAATAGATCATTATATCATTCTGGAAGTTTAATTTCTGGAAATACTGAATATCTTCTATTTCCTGCTGCTGAGATAAAATATATGGATACATTGTCAGGGGTTTCTGCTTTAGCCGGCAAAGGTAAATAACTGATTTCTACTCACAGTGAAATAAAAAAAGACATTTCTATAACTCCAATTTTCAAAGTAAAGCAACAATAAACTAATAACAGCAGTTTTCCTTAAAAAAATGATGTAAAGAGGACACGCGTGTCATGAAGCAGGAGAAACAAACAGACTGGGCAGCAGTTTTCCACAAGCTAAAGCATAGATCTGTCAATGAAGTGAACCCCTTAGTAGCTACATATATCTCTGCTGAGTGAAATAAACCAAAGAGTTGCTCTGGTTCTTCTCGCTCCACGAACATGCTGGCTCACACTGCTATCTAAGAGAAAAGGCAGTTGTGCTTTTCTGTACCCTGTTATCCCACCCTCCTCTTAAATAGTTAGTTTGGTCTTCCGTCTCTGAGATGTGTGCAGTGGAGATAATTACAATTTCAGTAACGTTTGTCAGGTGATTACCTCATAATCCCCTATTTCATTTGATAAGTCACGCATTGATTTAACTCAGAGTTGGACCTAATGGAGTATCTTTTCCACCGCTACAGTGATTTGTATGCTGGGGCGAAAGGACAACGGCAGATTGGAGACAGAAAAACAGGCGCTCGCCGTTCCCGTTCACTCGGTAGCTTGTGAAAGATGAACGAGGAGAGAGAAGGCAGGTTTAATCACAGCAACACGAATGTGACCAGTAAATCACTGCTGTGGCTGATACAGTAGCATGTGCTGGTTAGAACACTCCCTCTCACATAAACGCTCCCTGTTTCTCTCTCTCTCTCTCTCTTTTTTTTTTAAATTTTGTCTTCTTGCAGGCAGGGAGGGGGGATGGGGAGATGAAAATGCTGGATGAGAGATAAGACAAGTGAAGGGAAAAGAGACCTGCTTGGTATTCACCTGTCTCTCTGGATCAATAAAGGTAATTTGGGCTGATTCCTCCCTGTAGGCCTCTTAGCAGACAGAAGGGGAGAGGGGTCAGCCACTGCTGAGCTGCAGGGAGCTAGAATAACTTAGAAACACACTCTGCAAATTACTGCCCCTGTTTGAGAATCTCTCATTCAGCTATTCCTCTACCATGACAAGAGCTGCACTGTGATACAGAGTCCTCCAGGTAAATGTGGGCTAACTGGATGTATAAAAGGCTATGCTGCACAGACGTTCTGTATACCCTTGTGTTAGTGGTGTTTGCACTGTGGCTAAAACTGTATGGGCAAGCTGTAATGTTCCCAGAAAAGGCTGAAAAGTAACCCCACCTTTACCTTTATCCTAACCGTAACCCTCACCAGAAAAAAAAGAGAGGGAAACCAAAAGTTTCGTCATGACTATCGGTTTTCACATTTAAGACTTTGTGAAAGCTGTGATTCCAAGCAAACAGTTCAAAGAGGGGTTATGATACCCATAAAGAAGATGGGTTTTTGGAGGCCAGAGCTGGGTGTTCAGATTCACAGGTCAAGGCTCATAAATTACTATGAAAACAGGGGTGTCAGGTAGCTACACAAAGAGTGACCAGTCCTGTTAAATCAAGATTTAAAATCAGAGTGATTTTCATTTTTTGATTACATGCCATGTATTCCTTTCTCCTTGCTGCCGTGATCTACTGTAAACCTAACAGATTGATTTTTTTTTTCCACATTCCTGATCACAACCTCTACCTTTCACTCTCTTAGGGCTGCAGCAGATCTCATCAGTTGGTTATAGGCATGGAGGTTCTCGTCCGTCATGTGGGGTCACCAGCCTGAGAGGAATGCTCCATGTCATGGATGTCAGGAGAGGAAGGGGTTTCCCGAGGGATACAATACCCAACAAAGTGTACTGCACTTCTGGCCAGTCATTGGTGCTTGTCCTGCTTGTATTGTGAATTTCATCAAAGCGCACAGGTGTGCATTGCACTGACACACACGCACATATATCTGTCCTCATGTCTGTCTCTTAAATTTACACACATGGGTAACACACTGATCTTATCTTGAGTCCGCATGTTCCCAAGCGCATGTATTTGCTCATACATACACCCCCCCCCCCCCCCCACCCCGCCCACACTGCTTCCTATGAAAAAGATGAAATGGTGATTCCAGGCTGTACAAAAAAGGTTTTTACTGCATGTTGATTGCAGAGGAACAGAGGTGAAACTGGTTGTAGTTTGTACTTATGCTTTAGTAGGTCAGGCCTTTTGAATTTTCATGCACATAATTGGGGAGAAGAATGGGGGTCCACAAACCATTCCCATGTTTTGATCCTAAAAGGTGTCCTGCAGCCTGGAAAACATTTTCTGAAGGGATCCGGTTTGTAGGACTGAAGTTGTCCTTTAATGCAAGGTATCAGAAAAAAGTGTCAATCAAAACTCTGCGATGACAACTATTGCCGAAATTTGATTAATGGTCTCCTTTTGCTTTCCACATCTTACTGTCAAACTTCAATTATCTTTCTAGATCATTAATTGCTTCTTGAGGAAGCACATATTGATAGGCCATCATGTGCGGAACTGTTTGAGGCCGACTTAGCTGACAAGTCATTTCCATTCTAGTACCCTGACCTAATCACCATATCCTATTATCATTCACATGAAAACACTAATTACAAAGGCAGGGTGAACCTGATTTATGCTAATGGAAACGTGAATATGCCACGGATGCATTAATCTAGAGTATAGGACCCTGTGCTGGTGTTAACTGTGATTAGCATGTGATTACCATAGCATGGGTTATATCTACTGGAAGCCCTGCTTCTGATGGGCTTGAGAAAATCTCTCTACTCACTGGCTGTGAATGAGACTGTGACTCTTCACGACAAGAGGAAATAATAATAATAAAACAAAATTGACAATTTTGATTGTTTTACACTAAACAAAAACATCTAAATTCTAGCAAGGCAATTTTCTTTTTTAGAATGAGTGTAACAGCCCAAGTGCTTTCAGTGACAGATTGTTCAGACAGTTGGATTATATTAAAAAAGGGTTATACATCTGATGATATACCTATCTGAGTTCTTCCTTCACACCAGCACAATGTCAGCCACTGGAATCTTTTATGGTGCTGGCAGAAGTTCCAGTGAAGGCTGTTTAGTAACCTAGGCTATTTAAAACCCAAACTTCTTTTGAATATAAAGAAAGTTCTGTTTTATAAGTAAACTGACATTCAAAATTTTGAGTCTGGCAGTAGGATTTTACTTTTTGTTACAGTGAGGACTATCTCACTGTAGCACACAGTGTCACGCTGTGTGTGACACTATCTCAGTTTCCTCCCTACTAATGATATTAAAGTTTAAAAATTAGTTTTATTTCCTCAAACAAGATAAGTGGATTTGTTAGACTGTTTTCACTTGGTGATCAATACAAATTTAGTTCTCTAGTCTAGTCAGACTGATTTTGATTTTTTCAGTGCCTTAAAAGGTGCCTATAAATAAAATGTGGAGGTGTGTATGTGTATATAGGCTTTGCTGAAAGCTGTTTTCAATCATGAATTTGCAGATACTGTGTATGCAAGATCACTCACTGCATCGTATTCCATGGTTTTGGACAAAAAACTAATTTGTGGCAAAATAAGTTATATTAGGCTTTTTTTTAAAACAATTTGTTGATAAATTAATTGCTGGATAACTAGATACCATATAGTGTATTATTATGGTCTAGTATATGTTGGATTAGAAGTGATTTCACATGATTGTTGTCTATAAATGAGACATAGAGATGTGTTGAATTAAGCACTTGCAGAGGTGTCTCCCAGTAGTAGTCCTCTGTTACCATCTGTTCCTGCAGACAGTCTGTTCTATGCAGCTTCCAACAGAAAGGAGGATGCGTTTGTTTTGGGATCCACACGAGCACAAAGAAGGGGGCCCATTCTTTGATTCCCGCTTTGATCCTTCCATTGAGAGGACCCAGCCGTGGCCATCTATCTGCATCCCATGGCTTCTGCCTGCCTCGATGGCTAGTCGGACAGCCGAATCTGGGGGCTAGCAGAGCTGTGTGCCCTGCACATGGCACTCGTAGCATAAGGAGCCTATTGATGAGGCAACAGATTGGCTTTGAGTATACCTGATGGTTATCCCCCACTTCTCTCTGCTGGTCCTCCTCTCTCTTTTTCAACCAACCAAAGACAATCCCTGTGTCTCCCTGCTTTCTAATACAAATTGCCAATGTGTAGTGGATTTAAGAGAGTGGCAGAAGCCATTGTTGGGTAATCTGTACCAAAAAGGAGAGGTGATGTTGAGTGTAGTCCTTTTCTTAGTAAGGATTAGGCTTGGTTTTTCTCTGTTAGCCCTCTTTGGGTGATGTGTTTGGCTTTAGTAGCAGCTTGGCAGAGTCGGAACAACTCTGTGACGGGTACTAAACCCATGTGAGTGTGTACATGTGAGCGTGGGTATGTGTGTGTGAGGACTTTGTACGAGGGTGGATTCATCATTAGCTGAGCAGAGGGTCATCTGGCTTTAATAGGTGTTCTCAGGTGTTGGTTCTGGTGTCTACAGCACTGGTGTTGTTTGCTGTTGGGAATCAGATCCTGGCTTCCCCCTTCCCCCTCCACCTTCCCTCCATTCTGCTTCAGTCCCTCTGCACCCCAGCTAATACCACGCTCATTACGGTGTTATCGATCTGCCTTTGCTGCACACCAAAGGGCAAAGAAGTCCTCTCCTTTCCTTCTCCCTTTTGTCATCCTTTCCCCTCTATACCTTTTTATAATCTGCTCTCTTTTCCCTGTGCCCTTTCCTCGCCGCTGACATCCTACCTACTGCTATTTCCTCATTGGCAATTATATTTCTGCTCAAGGAGATGAAAAAGCTGGAAACTGACACTTTCCGTGTTTTTCTTAGAGGCTTTGTCTTTGTGGTGTTTGTGTCGTATGTCATGTTTGTGAGCAGCAACATAAAGAACATGATTTTAGACACATATAGATCTAAAAAGAAAACACAACTCTCCTCCCACTCCTCTCCCTAGTGTCTCGTGTCTATGGCCAATCCTCTCTCCAAGCCGTCATGCTTGTTGTTCTCGTTTTTTTTTTTCTTTCTTTATCTTGTAGGAGATTTGGTGTCTTGTAAAATAACACCCAATTTATTATACAGAAATCTGCAAAAGTATGCAGCCTTGTGTGGGCTGAAGTATAAACACTGAGAGGTGACTTTGAAGGGGGTCTTGAATTACAGTTCTGTGCAATCTGCACAATCTCCACACTTCAACAGTTTAGTGTACTGTGCAGGGATTGGATCTGAAAACAGATTTATTTTCTTACACAGATGCATGTGTTACATTTGTCATTTGCATTTTTTTTCAGAGGTTATTGCTCATTGGGTTCAAACAAGTCACAAGACATTTTCATATTCTGATTGAGAAGCAACTGTAAGAGGTTAAAAAAAACCTAGCATAATTCTGCTGACTACAGAATACATACAGACAAAATAAGTGTTCATTCTGTTTCCAAATATTTTTCGTTCTCAGTTTTGAACAACATTATTAAGGGACCGTGGCTAAAAGGTTAAGCTAGGGCATGCACTGCCCACTGCAGTGTGCATGTCTGCTTAAAAAAACAAAGTAAATGCAGTCCCTCCTCCCCACCCCAACTCAAAACTTCTTGTGTTAATTTAGCAATTTCCCTTAATATCTGGATAAGATATTCACCCATGATAATAAGCTCATGCATTCGTTTCCCAACCAGGGGTTTAATAATTAAAATATTTTATCATACATGTGAACAGACATGCACGTCTAAGCATGTTAATTCACCAAACAAGAGCAGACAGAACTGTTACTCATTACAGTCTGACTCTTATCGAGCGGGGCTGGGGGCCACGCTCCATCAAAACACCCATTTTTGAGGTTTTAAAAAAGTCTCTATGTACTGGAGCTGCACAACATATTTAAGTCTAACAGTTAAGGTAACACGGCCTGTTAAATATAAATGAGCCTACCATGAGCCAAAATATTGAAATCTTTTAACCTAGTTTCCTTCACTGTGAGCTGCTTATGACTATTTGGCAATTTAACTTTACATGTTTATTACAATAATACCAGGTTTCTGTTGCATTTATAAGTTTATAGAAGCAAAATCTTTTTTTGTTGTTGCTATTTTTAATGATAAAACAAGGAATTAAATATCTATTATCTATTCCCATGTGCAGGGTTTTTCCTGCATATAAACATTTTTGGCACCCAACAAAGTTTTGGCTTCACACGACAGCAAAATTACCAGTACTGACATTTTTTAGACAGGTTTTTTTTTTTTTTTTTTTTTTTCCAATAATAGGGGCTTAATTTACATTTAAATACAGGCTTAAAATATTTATTAAAGTAACAGGAAAACCTAAAAAAAATAGACCTCTGTAAACTCAGGTAGCACAAACTCATTGTCTGAACTACATGCAGACCAATTCTGCTTACATGTGCATGCATAGTCATCTCAAAGGCCCTACCAACTGAGTAATTCTGGTGCTGAAACTCTTTCCTTTTATAAAACTTTTGGTGTGCTTTTGAATTGGTTGGATCCAATGAATCATAGACGTTATAAACAAAAATGTAATTTTTAAACATATAAACATTGTTCAGTTTCGTGATGATATTCATGTAGTTTTTATGTCAAAGCCACAGGAAGCCACTGGAGATGGGGAACAAGCTGCAGGTTCGAGACCCCTTTGTAGATCCAGTCAAACCAAAAACATGGCAGGAAACCAAATAATGGCTCTCAGCAGGGATGGTATTGATTGAATTTGAGAGTTTGAAAGTATGACAGAATGCCCGAGCATCTTGATGCATTATATTGCATATTACCTGTTGCCTGGTTTTGGTGTTTTTTGTTATTATAGATAAATACATTTTATTGTATATTTTACAGAAATGGTGCAAATTAGTGTATAAAAACACTTTTTTTAATTACTTAAAAAAGGCATATATCCATGTTAGATATTTTTTTTATGAAATTGCTCACTAAACTTAATTTTTGCGCACAATCAGTGCTTTATTCCTAATTTAGAGCAAAATATTATATTATTGCTTTTTACTGTGTTTATGCTTGCCAGGTCTTTCCTTAAAGAACTTCACTTTCTGATCGAATTTATTTGCATTTCTTCTGCTACAGTAACTCAGCAAGGGGTTGTCTGTTGTCTGACCTCACAGCTCGCAGGCTGCACTGCCTCTTTAACCATAATTGCTTGCATACCATATTACAGCATACTTTTTGACTTTGCATTTATATCCTCTTGCACCCTGACTGCATATATTCCTAAATGACTTCACCCAGTCTTACAGTGTGGTTTGATAATTTAGAACTGTTCTGTGCAGCACTACAGAGGTGGCGTTGGGTCTCTTGCTGTTGCCCAGGTTGGATACCTCTGACCCCCCGCTACCTCTATGTCTTTGTTTCACGGCTGACAGAAGGAGTGCCAAAGCTCCTCCAGCTCGGGTGATTTATGACCAGCAGCTGCTCCTGCAGCCCATGAACCACACAGCTGGGTGTCAGATGTGGTCTTGCTGTAAGAAGAAACTTATCTGGCAATCCAACATCAGTTGAAGGCTGGACATAGAGGGAGTAGGGGTAAAGAGGAGAGAAGACCAAGTGGAAGAAAGATGGACTGGCAGGACAAATTACAGGGAAATAAAAAGGAAGCATTAGGTTTAGAGAAAGTGGAGGACAGTAAAATAGAAAAATAGTGGCAAAAGAAAAAAATGAAAGTTAAAAATAAAAGATTAAAGTGCACGAAGCCTGAAATGTGTAACCGAGACATCAATTCCTGGTAAAAAGAAAAAGAAAAGAAAAGAATCTGAATGCACCAGCTCTGCTCTGCATTGATTTCTGCTGGTGTAGGGAAAGCAAAATGTTTGTATTATTTCATAAGCCAATTAGCTGCAAGGAGACTCTTCTCCCTGTGTGCCTATTGACCCACAGTCTGTGGCTTCAGCTTTATTGTCTGGGGGGTGCTCTATAAAAGATCAATAACAGGCGAGTGATTGGATTATGGGGTAATCAATGCATTGTACTAATATATAACCAGAGTGATTATAGAGCACTGGCTAGTAAGAGGCCTTAGAGAGCTGTAATGACATCACACTCCCGCTGGCGGTCAGGAGAAAAGTGTGCGTTCAAAGTGAAGTGTGTGTGGATGAAATTATGCATGCGTGTGTATATGTGCAGGTGCATGTCGCAAGTGTACACACGGGTGTGTATTTGTGTGGATGAGTGCAGGGGGTAGCGTGGGGGTAGATGATGGGTTGATTTTCTTGATTCTTCAAACAGCTGAAGAATAGTACTACCAGATGGTGTGTGATAGCTGCTTAGAAGAGGCCATCATCAGATTCCTGCTGTAACATAGTGACAGGGCTTCTGGGTTCATTACAGCAACATATGTGGGAAATGGGAGAATAATAATAGCTGTGAAAAATAGGCACTACACAACCTCTGCAATCTTATCGCTTAATTGTTTTTGTTTTTTGTTTTTTGTTTTCTCTTTGCCACTTTAATAAAAAAAAGTATGGATTTTATGGGAACGGTTTTGCGTGAGAAAACTGGAGAAAGTATTTCTTCTGAATATAGCGGAGGAAAGCTGTCAGCAAATGTTGCAAAATAGTTCACACAATTCACCTCATGGCATTCATGACCATTTGCTAGGCTTCTAAGAGAGGGCAATCTAAAAAGAACAAAACTATATTCAAGGCTATTTTTTCCATATGTGTCATGACTCTTATTTTCACAGTATATAATTTTTTCTTCCATCACGATATTTTTTTTTTAATTAAGACAAAAAAAAAGGAGAAAAGAATCAAAGCTTTGTGACTTTAAATTTTCCTCCAACTCAGAAAGCTTCCAAAATAGTTGCAAGTTAATTAAGTGCAACCAGTTTAAAGTGATGCAGCTACAATCCTGGCTGTAATTAATTGTACCTTTATAAAGATTGCAGTGTTACAGAGGTGAGGATTCAACTGTGATTACTTTGGAGGATGTGGTTTTGTGGGGCTGTTGAAATTCTATATACATAGCATCAGACAAAGAAGCATTTGTGTTATTTAAGTTACCCTCGCTGACAAAAATCTGATGAACAAAACAATGAGAATAGTTCAGCAACATCACAAACTGCGACCTCCATAAAACAGTTTGAACAAAAAAATAAGCCTCATAACCATCATTCAGGTCTGATTTATTATCTATGTGCTGCATTAGTTTTCAATGGTTTTAGGTATTTATACCTAATAAAAAGGCAAGCAAAGTACATACATTTTTACAACCCATAAAGCAAAATTACTTTCATCTTTTTCTTGTGCACAAGAAGAAAACGGGAAAAAAAACCCCTTAAAATATACATGATTTTGTTTGGACAGCAATCATTTAATTTCTCCTCCTATTCCTAAATATGAAGCCAAATTTGAGAGTTCATAAATAACAGACATTAAAAAAAGCAGCCAGCTGGTAAAGTTGTTCATTGTCTACTCAGCTGAGAGGAGAAACGTGCCTGGCAGGCTAATCTTGTTAGACACTTAACACCAGAATGCCAGAAAGTAATGATGTAATGTTAATGACGAACCTTTTCACAAGTAATTATCTGTGTTTATCAACATGTGTCAGGCCATTTGATATAATTGAGTGAATGATAGCCACCAATCTTGTCACTCCCATTTATAATTTCTTTGATTTGCAGAGTGCTTGTTAAAAGCTTGAGCCACGATGATATCAGCAGAGTGCTCTGCTGCACACTGATGCTGTGTGAGGCGCGCCGCTTTTGTCACGCTTCTTTATCCACCAATTTTGTACCAAAGGACAGAAAAGAAAGTGGCAGAGTGAAAGAGATGTGGTTAAACACCTTAAATCCTATTTAAGGTGTCTTTGTTTGATTTCTTCTTAGCTGCTTTTGTCGCGTGTCTCTTGCTCAAATACGAGACGGAGATCTGGTCAGAGTCTTGCACTGAGGGGAGCTTTGGTAAAGTTCCTGTTTGCTTAAGAGTTTAGGAGGCTTTTGTGTGACAAATTGCAAAGGAGCTTTTAGAGGACATAATGGGACGCAAAATCTTTTAAATGAAAAAGTGCATGCAAAGACAATGAAGAGAAAGAATTAAGAAAAAATGCAAAACTGTTGTGTCACTGCCTTTTTAAACGTAGCTGTCGTCATCTTTCTTTCGTTACTGGTAACCTTAAGCACAGATTTTAATTTGAAATATTTCTGATCACCATATGAAGGACAGTTGTAACACTGTCACAAAATAACACGCCGTGTTCCACATCCTACATTTGTAAATTAAACTTATCTTTATTCAACATGACATGCACGCCCAAATTTATTGTGTCAGACTGGAAACTTTGATGCATGTTCCTCACTGCTGTCATTTTTCCTAGCTGTTTAAGTGTCTGTTTAAAAGCTGCCCTCTCTTCAGTGGGCTTGTCTTTTACCTGTCAGGCCTGTCGAAGGCACTAATCACCCCACAAAGCTGAACGAGCGCACCATGCGCTTGTTAGCCATCGTCCCAATCTTCTGCCACATCCCCCTTTGACATCCGCACAGGCACTTAATTCCCCCCTATTATGTTCTTATGTTTCTATAGCCTCCTAATGAGACAAGAAAGGGGAGTATCAGGTTGTGTCCATTGATGCGACAGGCTCGGCGTGTGTTGAATGCGTGTGAATGCATGTGCCAGTGCTCTGAGCCATCTGCCCATCACAGGAACATGGCGTGTAATAACAGAATCATGACCGTGGAGATCAGGGCCCCGGCAGGGAGCCTTGTATTCATTGAGCTTTAAAGGCAGCCATCCAACACTGATCAGACACGCCCAACTTGTGCCCCCCCCCCCCCCCCCCATCCCAAAGCCTCTTTATGTGTACCCCAAACGCTCATGTACCCCCTGATTCCATCTTTCCATCCGCTTAGGCCTCAGACTCCATGTTGCTAGGGGTGATGCAGTCCTCAGGGTCAGAGGTGCTTGTTGGAGGTGAGGTTCAGACAGTGGGCCCATCTGATAGGACCATCTGGACGAGTGACCTGACATAATTAGTTATTAATTCTTCTTTTGGGAGGGGGGGGCCAGTGCTCTTACTCATGCTGCTGCTGTTAGCACCAGGATTACGGATGTAACTCGTGTTCTCATCTGCTGGCGAAAAATGATAAAGAGTGACGAACAGATCTGAATAAAAACGCTCTTAAATTTGCTTCAACCAAAAAAAAATATACCTTTAGTCAACCGGCTCCGAGGGGGATCTTGCAGTTTTTATTACTCTCGTTCTTGCAGTTAAATGGCCAAACCTAAGCAATGTTATATCACAGTGTGCTATTTCCAGTCCAGACACAAATGCTTAATCTTTTCTGACAAAAGGATGGCTGTGAATTCAAGAGAAACAAATTGTGAACCTGTCCACTAATCCACCAGTCGCCACAGAACAGCAGGTTTTGGTCTCTGTTGCTTATAGTTTAAGATAAAAAGATAAACCCAACTGGGAGGAGGCAGGAGTAACCAATTTCTTTACCAGCAGAATCCGATAAAGTAGAGCAGAGCACAATGTAGCTGAGGTCTGTTGCATTTTTATTAAGAGCACACGACTCTGACCTTTTTCACAAAAAATGAAAAACAAACAAACAAAAACAGTCCTTTTGCTTTTGTACGATATGCATTACAAAACATAGGAATATCCCCAAAATGGTAACATTTTAAAGGTTTGACATAAACGTATGTTTTTCAAACTGAAAATGGACCAAAAGTTGCAATAATAATATCACGATATCGTCATCATTACTCTAACTTTGATTTGGTATTCATTCATTTTGGTATTTTGCTCCAAAAGTCCATCTGGTGTTCAGTTCCTTTGTGTGGAGTGTGTAATGTGACTATCAAGGACTATAGCGGTACGGTGTCAGCAGCGGCCCTTCCTGCTGCTTTGCACTACTACTACTGCCGCCGCCACTGCTGCTGCTGCAGGGGAATCTCCTCATTGGCATGCAAGCAGTGACTTGGAGCTGTGGAGCACTGGCACCCTCTCTCTAGAGACTCTCTCCTCGCTCTTTCCTTTCCCCTTCTTTCTCCTTGTCCGTCTTCTGCTCTCTCCCTCTTGTCCCCCTCGCGCAGCTGTCACAATATCTGCTCAATACGAGTGCTGGAGGAATCGTAGGAGAAGAGCCGAGCTGATGTGCTGCTTTAGAAGCAGAAGACTTCAAAACAGAATAGCTGAAAGGCCTCTTGTGAGAGGTGTTGAATCAATCTTAAGATCTGTGAACGATTTGTATCGTGCATGCACTGTGATGCAGCAGGGGGGGTGTATTGTCCTTGCACCTCTGCAGGAGATCATTTAATAAAGATATATGTCTAGTGGATAAACAACGGTTTAAATCACGTGAAATGATTTGTTACCATCAGAAATAGCTCTGATTTGATCTTGGCAGATTGGTAAGGTGTTTACAAGAGGGACCGGGATGCAAATAAACAAACACAACATCTTGGCATGTGCTGAGCATTTTGCAGAGATGCCGGAACGAACAATGGCAGACGAAAGCAGAGAGGGAGAGAGGAGACATGGATCCGGTGTGGCTCTGTGGATTTGGCAGGAGTGAAAGCAGTGAGAAGAGCGCTGATACCAGCCAGACTCAAGCTGTGGGCAAATCAAGCATGAAATCGGGAACAAAGGGATTCACAGGATTGAAGGGCATTAGATTCACACTGTCTGAGCCTCGGTGCTGTGTGTGTGTGTGTGTGTGTGTGTGGAGGCTCAAGATATTGTACTTGTAGTCTTTTTAATAGCCTCATTGCCGAGAGATTAGTGGGTTTTAAATTAAGAGTGAATTTTTTTGTTTTGGTTTTTATGACTTTCACATTCCTCTTTTTGTGTTTAAATGTTCTTAAAGTTTTCTAACAATATAGGCATAAACGAATTGTTCATATTGCAGTGTCACATGGTCCAGTTCTTTTACATAACACTGTAACTAATTGACAGTACACGGTTAACTATTGTACTGGTCTCCAGATTAATTTGTCACTTAGTTTTTAGCGACATTATTAAGGAAAAATGTAAAATACTTTATAAAGCAATTATAGAGGGAAAAACTAATTCATGAATTTTTAGACTCATTTATGACAGAGTGCTATATTGTTGTAATATTATATATTGCACTGTAGTGCATTCAGCATCCAGGTGCTCACACTAAAAGGACAGATTACAAAGCGATTAAAAGCAAAACTTCAGATTTAAACTAGGAATGGATATTCTTTTAAACTACTTGTTGACTTTTTTCTCTCATCATTTTATGTCTAACTTTTAAACTATCCAGCTTGATGACATTTACATCTAAATGAATGTAATGATCGCACTGTCGTCATGTAAAGTACATTGTGTACACTCTAATTGGGCATGATTTCCAAGCAGCATTTCAAATCCAGGTGCCTCCACAGTGAAAAACTTATTTCCTCTCCTCTTTACAGAATGACCTCTCCACTTTTCTAGCTCAGCCAATCAGATCGACCAGATGACCTCAATATCCCGGTCCACCCAATCAGAACATCTAAATGTCTTGTTGGTGCAACGCGGTCTGCTGTGGAGGTGTCACTAAAAGTCCTGGTTGAGTGATTTTCCCAGGTCCTGTGCTACTTTGTCCTTCAATGACTCATTTGGAATCTGTGAATTGGGCGTTTTTCTTTTTTTTTTTCTTTTTTTTTTCGACTCCGTGGGAAACGTTTTTGTGCACAGGACAACATTTGCATTTCTTACACTGTGCAGCTGTGTTTTGAGGCAAGATATGTAAAAGTTATAAATTCCAAGCTGATTTCAGAGAAGGGCAGGAATTAAACAATTAGAAGATGTCAGTTCAAACTGGAAAGGTCGTAAAGTACACACGAACAGAAAACATGTTGAAACAGTTTCCTTTGTGCTGTTCTGAAGCTGTTTCATAAGGATGACTTTTCACGGAGAGCCACAATGAATTATGGTGGCACTGGTGAAGGAACAATTTAATTGATGCATGAATATGCAATTATGCCTCAATCCCGGGCCTGAAATCAATCAAGTAGACAGTCAGTGGATATTCTGAACCTTGCCACCTGCACTCTTGTATTCTGTGTTCGTTTGAGAAGTTAGGATCCATTTCTCCTTCACTGCAGTTGTGAAACCTTGGGGTCTTTCTCCTGTGGTTCTATGGTTTACCTCCACACTGAGGCAACCACATGACATAGGTGGCATCTTTATCTTCTCAAACTGCTAATGCCTTGTGGTGCAAACGAAGCTAATTCACTTGTGCGTTTTATTAGCAGTAGCATATAGTTAAATTAACTGCAAATACTTTAATTTTGCAGCACTGCGATTCATTATGATGAGTTAAGAGTGACTAAGCGATTAACGCAAGACATCTGTTTTTGTAGTGATGTCATACAATCCTTTGTTATATTTGTGATTGATTTGATTCTAGGAGTAACATCTGCTATTCTCCAGCATCTCCTTGAGTCACTTCTAAAAAATGTCTCCTCTGTTAGAGTTTAAGGATGAGCTCTTCTGTAATTGTGATAATTCCACTCTTCTTGTCTTTCCCATTCTACAATGATGCAAAGTGACAAAATACTCGAGTACATTTTTGACTAGTTCCCTTTTAACCAAACACTTCCTAGCTCCACTCCGATATTTTAGAGACAAGCTTGACTGGGCAAACTAAAAGTTGTAGCGCATTAATAAAATATCTATTAAACATTACAAGAAGTTAAATTCACTGTAGAAAAGCTTATGTAAATTAATTGTGGTAAAGTGGTGCTTGCCTTAACTGCAGATGTACAAGCGAATGCATTATAAAAAAGTTAAATCCAGGTAGCTTTGATTCATGCATAATTTCATCAACAATAATTAAATAATGCAATGTAATTAAAAACGTAGCCGTTTTGGAGCCTTTCTACAGAACTTTTACTTAAAGACTGAGTGTAAAACTTTTGCAGAGTTCTGAAATCCTCGTTTTATTTTGGCATTGATTTTTCTTGACCTTTCTTCTCTCCACTGTTTCGACTTGTTACCCTTTTGGTTTCTTTTTCTTAAACTCTTTTTCCACTTGCACACAACCTTAGCGTTTTCATCTTAACTTTTAGTCTGTCTACAGCGCTCTAACTTTCTATAGACTGAGAGGATCTTGGATGAGGAAGTATGAGGTAGTTGGGGAGGCGTATACAAGAGTGCGAAGTCTGGGCAAAAGGCCCAGTGTTTGGCCACATTTGTAACCGACTCTACATGTGAAAGCCTTCGGGGCACATCAGGCAAAATTCCTAGTATTCAGGAGGAGAAAAAAAGGCCTCTGATTATTGCCGTATCTCAGCACTAAACACACGCTCACTCACACAAATACACACACACACACACGCACACACACTGTTCATAAGCCTTGATGATGTCAGCAGCTAAGCGGTATAACGGTTTTGCCTCTTGGAATGACAGCACCACTGATATCTGGCAGACCATCAGTTAGTCACGTCAGCGGTAACTGATGGAAGTTCTCCATTCAGGCCCAGGCTGTGTCCAGGTCCTTTGTCAGCTCAGACAGACAGAAAGACAGGCAGGCAACCTCTCCAACTACATTTAAACAACATACATTCATTAAAATACACCACAGAGGAATTACCTCTGAGAAAAGGTTAGAGGCTAAATGTGCAAATTTAACTGCTCCAAACTGCAGTTACTTTGCCATTGTAATGATGTGTTCAGGATTTTTTTATGCTAGCTGTTTGGAATAATTATCAGTCAATTTTTTCCCCCCATTACAGTCATTGAATCTTATGGAAAAACTACATTGTCAGTGTAGCCAAAGACTGATACCGGGTATTCAAAGGGTGCAATAGAGCTTCATTGTTGTCTGAACACATCAGTGAACCAAGTCTTTGCACTACATGTATATACATTGATTCTTAACGGGTATACAGATGTTGTAATTTACTTTAAAATATACTACCCTTGTATTATGATTATTATAGTAAATGTAGCTTAAAATCTAAAATTCAGCATTTATAAGTTTATATTTTCACATTACTACTTTTGGTCTCTTCCAGTGATTGCAAGAAAAGGGAGACAGAATAGCAGCACTTATTCTTTTATATTTTTTTCCTTATTTTCTTTTTCTAAAATATTAGAAGAAAACAAAGATGAAAGCCACATAAAAAATACACAGCAATTAATCTATTATGATCTACTATGTATCAGTACATTTCTGTATCTATTTTTTTTTTGAGGCAGCAGCATTGTGTTTGTGTCTGCATGTTTGAGTTTGTGTGTGAGTTCATTCAAAACAGATTTGACAGATACAACAAAACACCGACAAAAGATATATGTTTACAACTGTATTCGGATTTAAGGACTTTTTAAACCAATCAATAAATAATTTTGTCGTTTCCAGTTCAAAAAGTTCCTTGTTTGATATTTACATCATAAATTAAATAAGAAACTAAAGACTTTCAACTTATTTAAGATATGTTTGAAGCATTCAATACAACTCATAACAAATCAAAACAATTAAAAATTAAAGAAGAGGATTAGGGCCACTGGGGAAAACAATGACAATATGACTTTTTTTTCTCCAGGATTTCATTTTTTTTCCTCGGAATTCTGTCAGAATATTAGATTTTCTTTTTCTAGAGTTCTGAGAAAAAAAAAAGAATTCTAAGAAAAAAGTCTGCAGAAAAAGTTTTCATAGAATTCTAAAAAACAAACAAAAAAACAAAAAACAGCTACAACCTGTGGCCTTAATCCACGGTTAATTTTACAACGCATGGAACAGAATTAAAAAACTTTTACTGCATATTTTACATATGCTAATAGGTCAGGTAAAAGTTAAGTGATGTAAAAACAGAAGAAATCATACTCTGATATGTAAGCATTAATAGCTAAAACTGCAAGTAAATATACAATGCCTATATTTAGAGAGCATGGGAAGATAAAAAAAAATGAGTGAGTTTGGAAACATCTTTTCGCACACTAAATGAGGGCATTTCACATATTCCATAAACCAGTTTCAAGTTGACCTGGATACTTTGCACTTTTCCATATCAGAGGCATGTTTCTCTTTCTGTTTTTTCACTTCTTCTTCTTTTTTCTTTTTTTTTTAAAATAATGTAATAATGGTGTGATCCAAACACCAAAACTAATTTAATGCCACCAGTGAAATATTCTACTTGGACAGAAAATAATGACACATACAAAAAACAGCTCACTGACAAATAAATACCAGGAAACACTGACATCTTACAATAGGGAGTCAATAGCCTTTTCCATGTTGCACTTCACGTGTCAGACAGTATGGTCTGTGCTCTGGAGTTTTCAGGTGAAATGGCTATGGAACAACACATTTTCTTACTGCCTTTGGAAATCATGTACAGGTCAGGTTAACAAACATGGCCAATGGTGCATGAGAGGTTTGGAATAGAAACACTGGATTGATGTTTAACCAGCTTTTGCAGGGAGGGAAAGTTACTTTACTGCCATTAAGACAACTCTGTTATATTATGTAATGGAGCAAACTTTCTCCATTTGTCAGGCAGTATGCAAAAAGTCAGTTCCTGAACAGCTTCTTAGAGTCTTGGGGAAAAAACTTCTCTAATGACAAAGAAAAGAGAAAGGCCTGACAAACACAAGTTGTGCTGAATGGATCACCAAGGGCAAGTCAGCCCCACACAGGTTCCTTGTATCCTTTTGTCAGTGTCTCAGCTTTTGTGTGGAGCACCTGGTTGCACATGCCTACAACCTCACTACGGATGGTAACGTCCTCTTTTAGACAGCTGGCTCAATCTTCACCAGATATCGTCAGCTTCCATTGGTTATGATAACTGAGGTGGTTTTATGTCCCTGTATTTGTTCAGCCTGCACTCTCACATGAGATGCCACATCATACTGCACTCCTCCACAGGCCAAGGTGGAGTAACTCCGCAAGCTCTCCGGATCATACAGATGCTCGAGGGAGTACCCAGTCAAGGCGTACGCCGCCTGCCTGTCCAGTGGCTGCCTCTCCTGTGCTGGATAGATCAGCGGACTTCCCTGGGGTTGTTGAGGGTGTGGGGACATATCTGTCTGCATGTAGTCTTTGGTGAGGGAGAGGCCTGATCTGGGGATTCCGTCAGAGCTGGGGCTGCTGAGACGAGACAAAGAAGCAGGACTCGTCGTGTTTTCATCATTTTCATTGGGGCCAAGAACTTTAATGCTGTCTCGGTGATGGAGGCGTTCAGTAAGGAGGTCGATGCTGGGGGCTCCGGGGCCACGGCATACCACGCTGGGCATAGTGAGCTGAGAGTGATGGGGTAGGGAGGAGGTGAAACAGGGACTGTGAGTTTTGGTGAGTCCCGAGACATCCAGTGGCATCTTGTGTTGCTGTAGACGGCTCTCCTCCTCTTTGATCATTTGCTGTGTGGCACGGATCAGGGTCTCCATCTTGCTGGGCTCTCGAGGGCTCGCTTGGAATTGGTCACCGTGGTAACGCTCACCTGAATCACTGGTGGACCCACCTCCGTCAGGTGAACTCACTACGCTGTCTTCGTCCCAGTGGCCCCGTCCTATAAATGCAAATCAGTGGTCAGAGTTGATAACAATAGAATAAATGAATATCACATTGTTAAAATGCTCATGTGGTTAATGGGCAAAATTCTGCCTTAAATGCATATATCATTATAGCATCATGGTCTGACTGGGTGTCTTGGCTGAAGCACAGTGGGTTTTTTTTTGCTGTTTGAGGATGTGAAATGTGAAATAACTTGGCTTTCAGTTGCGGGCAATTTTTGAACAGATGGTAGCAATCGGCACATTGGCAAGAGACGGTGTAAACAACTTAGCATGTCCCATAATAACATTTGGAAAACAGCTACCAGGAGAAGCTAGGCCAGAACTATTTTCAGAGACAGATGGTTGTGGTCTCAACCCTAACACCTCACCGTGAATGGCGCCATGGTAGGATGTTATTTCGTAGCCTTCGCTGTTGTCCACTGAGAATTTTGGCAACGAGAGAACGGAGCGTGTGGTGTCCCACCACATCTCTCTTCCCGACTGGGGGGTTCCCAGGAAGTAGCGGCCACTCTGGCATCGAACACGATCACAGGTGGTGGTGTGAGGGTGCGTTTGGGCATGGGCAAGATCCTCTTCTGATAGACCCAGGCCGTAGCACAGGGAGCCCGATTCTGGATACAATCTGTAGGCACAAGAAGCCTCCGTTGCTTCACTGGGATCCAACAGCTGAGGAGAGGCAGAGTCTGTCAGTGGGCTCCCTCCCCACTGACTGTCTTGGTCAGACTCTGAACGCTCTGGATTGAAAGCTGAAAATTGCTGGACAGAAACAAGAAAATCACAGTTCTGGGAGTTTTTGATTTGAATCCACAGCAAGCTTCCCTAATTGACTTAGCTCTAAAAAACAATTACCTGTGGGTAGGGTGACACTCTGGCTTTGGCCTTGGACTGGGTCAGACGTGACTTGGTGCTCTTTCTTTCTTCATTGTGACTGTCAGCGTAGGGAAAGGCTGGTTTGCTGGGGCTCATTTGATCCAAAGACAGCTGCATTCCTTTATACTCAGTGTCCCTTTTAAAACACATAAAATGCATGTTAGAGATAAACAAAATAGTTTAACTTAAACTTCCATTTTGTGATGCTTTTATAATCTTGCAAGATCATGCTCAGAATAACATATCTATAACAGCGAATTGCTATGAAATTCATGGGCTCCACAGGACTCTGCCAAGTAATCCTTTTACTTATTTATCACCATCAAGCGCCACCAAAACCAAATTCATCACCACTCACCATGAGGTTTTCTTTTTAGTGCTGACATCATGTTAGTACTATTACTGCGAGTATGCTGATGTTAGCATGTACACCCTCAGAGATCACCTCGGATCGCTAGCTTTCTTTTAACATGCATGCATCTTTGAACTTTGCTGTGGGTTCAAATTATTTTATGCACTATGAGCTGCAGGTTACTGAGGAGCTTCTTCACAGTGACCTACACAAACACACAGAACATTTTTGACCTAGTTTTACTTTCATTTTTTCAAGCTAGCTCATGTTTCTGTAGTTAATCCAGAATTCCCCAAACCTTTAGGCTATTTTCATCATATATGATCATGTTCTCTTTCTGACCATCTTGATTTTAGCATTGCACGAGAAGCATAATTACTAATTAGTCTAAAGCACACTCCTTGGCTAATGTTGAATATAGATAGATGGTCAGACTTAGATTGAGTCAGGCTTTATAAAAAAGGATTTAAGTACAACTTTAAGTGAATACAGTATATAAGGGAACTTTAAGATTATAAGCTCTCAGCTTCTGAGATTATTAACAAACACCCAGAAAAAACGTTAATCATTCTTTTTTCTTTTTTCTTTTTTAACCACAAACATTACGAGAATGTGGAAAGAATGCACCGAGAGTAAACACACACCAGAAACATATTTATACTTATAAGTCTTATCTATGCAATCAATTTCCTCTAAATGTACCCAGTTTTTTTAAATTTACTTTTGAATGTTGCAGATTTCAAACATGCAACTTGTGTGCCATCTTTGACATTTTAACCCACTGTACTGCGGCTGAACTCAATGCAATTGTCACCGTCGAGGGAGTGAAAAAGGCTCCTGTGTCAAGTGTTCAGCAAACATGAGCCTATTCTTAACTTATCACATCAACAGTATGTAATAGCAGCTGTCTGGCATTTTAAACCTTGTGGCCCATCCCTGACCCTGTACAGCCAGCCTCTTCAATATGACTCTAAATATGACCCATTCCTTATGTACAACACTGCAGGCGAAAGGCTATGTTTGGATAGCCAGTGCACAGTCTGAGTGTTATTTGCTCTTGCAGGTATAGTTATGGTAGCCAGTTGTGCATCCTATCTGTGCCCTGGCTGACTTATGTCTGAGCCAATAATGTTGGGCCTTTGTGCAAACTCAGCTGTGTTAGCCGAATTCCACCTCAGGGGTCAATGTCAGAGCACCTCACGTCTGAAATATGCCACCAGCCAACTTCCAAACATAATTTATTAATGGATTCTTGTTGGGCGGAAACGCTGCCATGCCAAGGCGATTGAATTGCTGTTTTTTTTTAAGTAGTTGTTTGTTTTTTTCCACTTTTGCCTCTTGGACTTTCAGATACTTCTGTGTTGGACTTGATTATTCACTTGGAAATTCTCTGTCATTTTAATGTAGTTACTTTGTTTTCGCCTTACTGCATTGAAGAAATCAATAGGTGGAGTGCAGCCATATGCATACATGCACGTACAGACTTGCGCAAACTCTCCATCACATGCACTTACACACACACACACACAGGAAAAAACGACATGTGGATCAACCAAACAAGGAAAATCCAACATGTGTTACAGCTATGAGATAGCTATTGATTCCTAGTTCACCGTTTGATCGATTTTGCTTTCCTTAGACTGCAGATCGATGGTGGCAGTAGAGGTTTTTGATGGGGTTGAACCCTGATGTTTGTCTTGCTGTCTCAAAGGGCCTTAGTGTGCTTTGTTCTCTCATAACACACAGCTGCCTGAGTCCTGCAACCTCTGTATTTGGTGGATTTGTACAGAGAGACTACGGAGGGATAAAGAGAAAGATTTCTCCAGGAGAAAAAGACCCATTGTATCACAGAGTGAGCCTCAAGTACAGATCATAAGAGTGCATGATATGATTATACAAGTAAAATATTCAGTGTTATTCCCACAGTGCCATCTCTATTAAAAGGGCATTATTATTTAGACCGGAGTAGTGCTGCAACCTTGTTTTACAATGACTGCGCAGCTACAGTATAATTGCAGCCATCAGCACAGATTATAGATTTAACTGTCTCAAAAAAGCATACTTTTAAAATTATTTTGAAATCAATTATGAAGTATCTGTTAAAACAAAAGTTTCCCTCTGATTTTAGGATGGAAATCGTTATTTACACTTACGTGAGGACATAGTTGACGCTGACGATACAGTGAGGCCTTGAGGATCGGCTATTGTGGACGATAGTGGCATAACTTTGGACCCAGACCCAGCCGCCGTGTTTGGCAAGGAACCGATAGTACTTAGTTGTGACTTGGCCTTTTACCAGCACTGCAGGAGATAAAAGAAACACACAGACAGCAGAGATTAACATGTTTAACAAGTTGCACGTTTTCTTTTTTGTGTGTGTGCGTGCGTGTGGGAGACGTGTGATTGCCTGCACATGGTAGCTGCAGCAGGTTGCCTGAGCAGTTGCTGCATAACAAGAGAAGGTCAAGCTGCCTGTTGTAAAAGCATAAATGAACACACTTGTAACTCACAGAGGTGGTGTGCACAGCGGAGGTGGAAGATGTCACAGCTGTGGACATGATGGTACAGCGTTTTCTCAATGAGGTCCTGGGGCTCATAACCTGTCAGCTCAGCTACCCTGGGGAGAAATTCAGGAGTTAAAATAAGCAGCTAATTCAGGGATATTTCATTTTTCTGTGCTTCGGTTTTCACAGGCAATTTTAGCTCCAGGAGCTTCTTTTATAACTTGCTTCCCTTTCCTAATGAAAAATGCATAGACTTCACACAACGTTTGCCAAACACACAGTACAATTAAAATAGAAACAAACTCAAAAACACCTAAAGGGAAAACAAAACAACAAATAGAACAAAGTCTTGATTAGTACCTGGAGTCCAGGAAGATGAGCTTCATGTCCAAGCTGGCTCTGAACATGAACATGTTACTGTGCAGTTTGATCTCAGTCACGGCACTGGGAGGCAGAGAGTGACCGACAGCCACCAAGCCCACATTCTGGTAGCATCCTTCAAAAGGTGACATGTCCAAACTGTACTGACGGATCTTCAGGTAGCCACTGCAGTGGATCACCTATCGTAAAGCATATACAAGATAATAGCTAAATCACAAATTACATTTAATAATGAAATTTCTTAAAATTCCATTTCATAAGAACAGTAGTCAGCTTTATGATTTATGTGATGCATTTCGGAAGCAGGCAGGATAATAATAATAATAATAATGGATTGGATTTATATAGCGCTTTTCAAGGCACCCAATGCCACTATTCATTCACTCTCACATTCACACACTGGTGGAGGCAGCTACGGTTGTAGCCACAGCTGCCCTGGGGCAGACTGACAGAAGCGAGGCTGCCATATCGCGGATAGTGTAATTTATATCAAAATACAATATAATCAAATGATAATAGAACTGTTGGAATAGCCTGACACAATTACATTAAACTGCATGAATAAGCTAAAACTTTTCGTG